>NC_136060.1:93308754-94508754 GCF_964261635.1 Lissotriton helveticus
AACCTGAAGTTGGTGGTAATTTGCAATTCCTTAAGGCCAAATTGCTAATTTCTGGTGCTTCCAGAACTGCATTTAAGGAATAGCAATTTGCAATTCCTTAATTGCATTCGCAAAATAGAGAATCGCAAATTTTGCAATTCTCTGGGCCATATGTATCAAGAACCCGATTTGCGATTCTGAATTTGCGAATTTAATCGAATCGCAAAATCAGAATCGCAATTCGGCATGTATCAACACATTCGCAAATATTTCGCGATTCGCCCAGAATCGCTAAATATTTGCGTGAAAGACAATAGCGATTCCTTAATCTGAAAAAATTGCTGATTTTGCGATTTCGCATCGAGAAAATCGCAAAATTGCGATTTTACATTGGGGAAAATCGCAAATTAGCGAATTTCTGGAAACATCCAATCGCAATCCTGATGCTTTATGATGACATCACCATCCAGGAAGTGAGTGATTTCCCATGGGGCTTCAGGATCGATTGTGAGAGAGTGTGAGAGTGTTGTTTGTTATTCAGGAGCCATGGCAGAAGGTAGGAATAAGGATGTGCCAGCAAGCCAGCAGGAGCTGCAAGAAGGGGAAGCAGCCAGGAAGAGAAAGCTGAAGTTCTCTGAGGCAGAACTTGAAACCCTCATCACAGAGATGGTGCCAAACCATGACATTTTATTTGGGAGGAGCTCACACAAGGTGCCTGAAGCTACAAAGAGACGCATCTGGGAAGGCATACAAGCCAAAGTAAATGCCCTTGGAGTGACACACAGGAGTGTAGAAGTTGTGCGCAAGCGCTGGTACGACCTGCGCCAGCGCTCCAAAGAAAAATTGGCTGCCAGGCTGGAGCAGTCCCAGCTCACCGGTGGGGGAACCTCCAATGTCTCAGACTCCACACCGCTGGAAGAACTGGTAGAGGGCACACTGCCTCCACAGAGTGTTGCGGGCGTGTCTGTGCTAGACAGCTCAACCCAACCAGCAGCAAGACCAGGTAAGAAGCATGCCTTCCCACCCTAAACCACCCCCAGCAACCCCCTGCAGCGCCCTAGGGATAAGGGGAACCACATGTCAGCCTAGAGAAAGTACACAGTCAGTCACAGCAATGCATTGTGGGAGATGTAGTCACAATAGTAGCATCCATCTCATGCAATTTTCACATGTGCAGGTCCAGGAAAGGTGAATGACACAAGTATAGTTAGGGAACACTGTGAAATAATTTATTTCAACATCATATGACAGCCAATTAATTAATGCGTGCTGTTCTATCCACAGCACCTGCAACTAAAAAGGCAACATCCAGTGCAACTGACACAGGACCCCAAGCCTCTGGAGGAGCTAGACAGGGCCAGGACACAGATGGGGAGGACAGTCCTTTCATCCCACCACAGGGACACAGAAGGAGGATCGTCAGGCCATTGAGAAAAATGGAAGAAGAGGATGAGGACAACATTGAGATAGAGCTGTCTGATGCACCAGTTTCCCAGCAGCAGGAGTCAAGACCACAGGTCACAGGCAGGCATAGACCCCGCACGGGCTTCAGCTCCAGTGAGCATCATGATGAATCTGTTTTTGCTGGGCTGGAACTGCACATACTCCAAGTACACCGCCTACAAGCAAAACATATGAAGGCAATTCAGCGAGAGATTAGGGCAGGGTACCGGGGAATCAGGGGGGCTGTGCAGGAGCTAACAGCCGAGTTGTGTGCAGAACGTGCAGCCAGACGCAAAGAGATGGCCCGCATGGACCACTACACTTGCGCAATAAACTGGCTGGCCTCATCTACAAATATGCTGGCAAGGTGTACCATAGAGACCCAGCATAAGTTCTCTCACGGAATCCAGGATATCGCCACTGTTGTAGTGCAGTCAACTTCAGCCCTGGATGAACTGCGTGCCCTGCGAACCGCTGGTCCAGGGGTGCTGACCCCCAGTGAGGAGGATTCCCAGTCAGTGCGGAGCTCCAACACCCCACCACCCACTGTTGAGAGGCGCCGTAGTGGCAGGAGCACCAGGCCTGCCACACACCAATATGATCTGCTGCCAAATGACAATTACTCACAGGGGTAAATTGGGCCAGCAACAGTGTTGCCTTTGCTGCCATTACACTAAAATTGTTGCACTGTGATTTTAACATGTGCATTGGATTGGGAGAGTTTTTTTCTGTACATTTTGATGAGTGACATTGTTGCTATAGCAAATTAAACACAGTAGCAAAGGCTTAAGTTTGCACTGTCTTATTATTACTCACTTAGTAGTAGTTGCGCATTATCTCATCACGCTTCTGTCGCCCAGCTGCAGCAACAGCTATGCCAGCTTCCATGTGTAGAGGTCCAGGTCCCTCCACGTCGGAGGATTCTGAGTCACTCAACTCCATTGGTGTCCCTTTCCTGGTTGCGATGTTGTGCAGCATGGCACAAGCTACTACAATTTTGCAGCACGTTTCAGGACCGTATTGGAGGGCTCCTCCACTTTTGTGTAAGCATCTGAATCTGCTCTTCAATATGCCAAAGGTTCTCTCGATGGTGCCTCTTGTTGAAATGTGTGCCCGGTTGTAGCGCCGCTCCCCAGCATTGGCAGGATTTAGGTAGGGTGTCAGGATGAAATCCCGGACTGCATAGGCACTGTCCCCTGTGGGTGGACATGTTAAAGGTCATTCTCTGTCATGCACATGCTAGTCATTGGATATGTGGCCTATCATTGTGTGCTTTTACCTATTAGGTATCCCTCTCCAAATTCACCTCTTGAGAGTCTACGGTATAGCCCACTGTGACGGAATATAAAGGCGTCATGTGTGCTTCCAGGATACTTTGCCACTATGTCTGTGATGATGTTTTTGGCATCACACACCATCTGTATGTTAAGTGAGTGGTAGCATTTCCTGTTCCGGAAGACATACTCTATATTTGAGGGGGGTGAAATGGCAACATGTGTCCCATCTATGCATCCTATGACGTGGGGAATTGGGCAATGTTGTAAAAGTCCTGCTTGGTCTGTGCTAGTTCCTGTGGGGTGCTGGGGAAGTGTATGTGGTGTTGCATCCTATGTGTCATGGCGTCGAGGTACGCATGGAAGAAGCGCGATAGGGCACTTTGTGACACCCCTCCTGCTGAGGCTATGACCCCCTGAAAACTACCTGAGGCCAGCAGGTGTAGTGAACACAGGACCTGGATGTGTGTGGGTATGGCTTGTGTCCTGCGGGTGGGGTGTTCTAGGTGGGGCCTGAGTTCCTCCATTAAATCGAGTATGCTCTCTTCCTCCAGTCTGTAATGGGTGTAGATGTCCTCCTCAGTGCGCTGGAAGATGGTGGTGCGCAAATGGAATATCCTCTCCTGCCGTCTCCTCCTCTGCGCCACAGCTCTCAGTCTTCACCTCCTCACTATCATGTAGAGCCCAGACATTGTGGGATAGAGTGTGTTGCATTCTGGGCTTCATTTTATACTTTGCACCTGGTTACCACCTGCTCCCACTTGATGGTAATTGCGATTCCTTAAATTCGATTTTCCTTAAATCGCTATTTGCGAATGGGTGATACATACTATTGCGAATTTTTAATTGCGATTTCCAGATTAGCGATTTTCGCTAACCGGTTTCAGCGCAATTTTGGGATTCGCTATGGTAATCGCAGTTTTGCACTTTCGCAAGGTTTGGAACTCGCTAATTAGCGATTCCTTCTTTTGCATGCATTTTTGCCTTCATACATTGGGATTAGCGATTTTTTTGTCGCAAACGCTATTTTTACCGACTCGCAGCGTTTGCAACAGGATTTTCGCTTCATACATATGGCCCATAATTCCTTAATGTACACACATACACAGTGTGATATTACCCCAAAAAATTATAAGACCATGCATTTTACCAAAACACATTTACTACAGTAAAACTTTTAAAAAGGAGCGCATATAGGGTCATATTATCAAAGACCGGTGTTAAAATTATCGCTGTTTTAATATCGGACGGAAACTGCCGATAAAACGGACGATAATGGGCTTGATAATACGCCCTTGTTAATTCTCATAGAAACCCATGTTCTGGTGTTAACATGGGCTTCTATAGGAAATAACAAAGGCGTATTATCAAGCCCATTATCGCCGTTTTGACGGCAGTTTTCGGCCGATAAAACGACGATAATTTTAACACCGGTCCTTGATAATATGTACCCTAATTCCTTAATGTACAACATGCAGAGTGTGATATTACCCCCAAAAATTATAAGACCATGCATTTTACCAAAACACATTTATTACAGTAAAACTTTTAAAAAGGAGCAAATATAGGGGCATATTATCAAAGACCGGTGTTAAAATTATCGCCGTTTTGATATAAGCCGGAAACTGCAGATAAAACGAACGATAATGGGCTTGAGAATACGCCCTTGTTAATTCCCATAAAAACCCATGTTCTGGTGTTAACATAGGCTTCTATAGGAAATAACAAACGCGTATTATCAAGCCCATTATTGCCGCTTTAGCGGCAATTTCCTGCCGATAAAAATGGCAATGATGTATCGCCCTTTCTTGATAATATGCCCCATAATTCCTTAAAGTACACAGACGCACAATGTGATATTAAGCAATAAAACATAACAGCATGCATTATAGCAAAACACATTTACTACTATAAAACGTTTAACAAGGTACGAATATAGGGGCATATTATCAAGACAGGCGATAAAATTGTTGCCGCTTAATCGGCAGAAAACTGCCGATAAAGCAGTGATAATGGGCTTGATAATATGCTCTATGCAATTCCAATCAAAACCCATGTTAGATGTCCCTCACATCTAACATGGCCTTTATCACAAATTTTTCATAATCCCCGAAGAACTCCATCCCCCGGGACTCAAATGTGGGAAGAGCCCCAAGGCCTCCACGGTCCCACCAGGCTCCCCACTTCATGCGGGAGCTGGCAATGCTTTTCGTCATAGACAGCAGCTTACATGCTTGCATTCTACTTTCAAAGATGATTTCAACAGTTATACATTTTACAAAATAATATAGTACTGCACGCTAAAGGAGAAAAGTCAGCACAATTATAATAGAATTGAAAATAGGAAAAAAATACTTCTACACTCAACAAACTCGTAAGCCCACTTCACAGTTTATTTTAAAAGCACCTACCACAACTAGTTTTTGAAACGCATTATACAATAAAATGCGTCACAAAATAGGCTACATACATAGTGACTGTATCGTAACGTCACATAGAAAAAAGAAAGCCACTCTTACGCTCCCAGGTAAACACAACAACTGAACAAGGGCCAAATTTCCATTATAGTGATTTCTTAGTTGCAGGTCTAGTTGTCAGATCGACACATACACTCCCTCATGGCTGCTATACACCCACACCACACCCATTCAGCGCATCCGTCACTACACATGTGACCCTATGTATAAAAAGACAAAGCGCACGTGTTGTAGGCCATTTTAGACTTATTCCCAAAGCACCGAACAAGGGGCCCACTACCACATGCGTGGCCTTTTGGGTCACTGAGTTAGTGGTGCCTGAAGCACTGAGCGGGTGAAGAACCTACGATGATGATGATGGGAGCTTGAGTATATCGTTAGCCATACTGATATCAACACTCGCACCATATATGATATATATGTTGGAGATCGGGACTACATCATGAAGAAGGTGTCTTTTCCACGAAAAGGTGAGCAGTGAGGCTTGAGTATGCATTGGAAGGAGTCAAAGGGTTGCAGCTGACAACATACAAAAATGCGACTCCTACCTAATCTATTAATTTACATGTTTACATTTTTTTTCCCAATAGCAATAACGTTTTTCTAATTGCTGAAATGTCCGGAATATATTCACAATACAAACAGTTCGTAAAAATGTGACAATCAACGCGTATATAAAAGCGCGATATTATCTAACTCCAAATTAATATTGCAACAATTCCCAATCGTAATATCTTTCTTTTAATATCTTTTAGATGTCCAGCTTCACAATGGATTATGTAACACGGACGACGGCAATAGCACAAGGTGAGCAAAGAAGCTTGTTTCTGAAACAAGGACAACTTATCTGTCAAAGGAAAGAATCTGTAGTATGCACCAAGCGCAAAAAAAACATTGGGCTAACGGAGCTTCAGGTAGGATCAGATAGTTTCCTGGGCCCACACACAGTCGCACCCAAGTACATCACAGGTCTTTCAAACACATTTTGCTTGTTAATGAGATTTTGATATTCCCACCCCCCGCTTACAGCCCCTGCAGCTCCACTCTTGCTTGAAAATAAGCCCCCACCCCAAATTTTTTGTATCCCCCACACCTCCGATATTTTTGATTGTGGTTGCGCCTCTGGCTTCACGTACCCCTCCCCTGTCGTGTGTGTCTCTCCCACGTTTTAATGTCATTTCTTCCCTTTCGCTTTCTCACTCTCTCACATCGTTTCTTTTTCTTTTTTAAAGTTTTGGACTTTGCTATCTCCACTCTGCTCCATACAATGTTATCTAAATTGAAATTAATAATTCTCTTGATTACAATGAAAGTTTCTTCCACACGTAGACCATCATCTTTCAATCACTCTCTGTGACATCATTTCTCTTTCTCTTTAAAACTTATAGAAAATGCTGTCTGCTTTGACGTGTAGAAGCAAAGGTGTCTTCAAGTTGTGAATTCCACTGGCTGCAGTGTTTATACAATGGTAAGCACAGAGGCCTAAATACACAATGCCTTCATTACAATGCATTAGAAATAAGTCGGCCTATTTACAATCCCGTTCTGCCACTTTTGTGTCACTAATGCAGTAGGCACTACCATATAGACACCACTTGAACGCTGCACTATAACGGAACTGAAATGTACAAGGCACACTGCACACGTAAAATCGCAGTGTTACCTTGACTTGTAATGCTTCAGCTCATTTAGTCACATCTACATAATTCTAAACTCTAATTTTCTTTTTTGTTTTGCAGATTACCAATCCTACATCTTTTGGAGTCAACTTCACAATTTGTTTATAGTATTGTTTTTTTAAGTTATTTTTCTAGTTGTTTATAATATAGTTATCATTAGGTTTTGTTTACAGTTAATGTTTTAATAAAACTTAATAAAAAAACTACATACTACTTTTTCTTTGTGGGGGGGGTGTGAGGACCCACAATAGAAATAATATTTATAATGTTGAAGTACTATAGTAAGATGTTCAAGACTAGGATTGAAAAGTACTTACTTATATTTTCTCTGGATACACTACAACATGGTAAAGAAATCAAACTAATACGAAACAATGTGTACCACATTTACAAACCTCTTGCAACATTTCCCCATGCAATGCCTACGCCCGTACAAAATTAAGTGTGTGCGCCTCAATGACGCCCCTCAAACCACGGAAACAATAACCCCACAAAAACTTCTCTATTGTATGGGAAGGGCTGCGTGGACCACCACGCCCAGACCCGGTTTCTGCAGTGTCCTGGGGGGAAACAGCCATTACAATGCCTGATCATCACCACGAAGCCATTAGCACGCATATGGCTTTACCACACATGCTTTTACACCTAGTATGCATTTACCACGCATGATAAACGCATAATCATAATAATGTCTTTGTTTTGACGAACACGCGTTGTAATGGCTGTGCCTTACCTCCTTCAAATTAGTTTCTAGGTATACGTGTGACCAAGTCTGATAAGATCAGAGGCCAAGGACAAACACCGTGCTGTCTGTGTCAGGAAAACTAATCGATCACAGAGAAAATATGCGGAAGGTAAAATGAAAGTAACAGGTATAATAAAAATAACGGAGGAAAACTACTAAAATGGCGGTGGACGAAGTATGTAATCAACGTTTGGTGCCTTGACACTACATTTCAAATAAATATAAATACAATATATTTATTAATATATTACAAAAGTATAGCAGCGGATGACACACACGACCCGGGAAAAGAAAGCGGCAAATTTAATACCTGAAATGAGGAGAGGTTTGCTTGGCGAACTTGAAGAAAAAGAAAAAAAGACGTGCACTTGGAAACAAGGCTGCACATGCATAGAGAGTACGTCCTTCAAATTAGTTTCTAGGTACACGTGTAAGCAAGTCTGATAAGATCGGAGGCCAAGGACAAACACCGTGGTGTCTGTGACAGGAAATCTCATCGATCACAGAGAAAATATGCTGAGGGTAAAACGAAGGTAACAGGTACAATAAAAATAAAATGGCGCTGGACGGACTATGTAATCAACATTTGGCGCCTCGACACTACATTTCAAATAAATATAGGTACAATATGTTTATTAATATATTACAAAAGTATAGCAGCGGATGACACACACGGCCCGCGAAAAGAAAGCGGCAAATTTAATACCTGAAATGAGGAGAGGTTTGCTTGGCGAACTTGAAGAAAAAGAAAAAAATGTGGGCTTGGAAACGAGGCTGCGCATGCGTAGAGAGTACAACTGGCACACAAAAAAAACGGAAAGTTTTACATACTATCATAGAAATATAGCTCTTTTTTTGACCAGTAAAGTTAGTTCTTAGAAATAACTTTTTTTTTAACCCCAATGCCCCCACGCTCGCAGACAGCTCCCCGCGTCCTTCGTGAACCCACATTCCTTTATCATAGACATCACCTTATATGCTGCTCTCTCTTTTGAAAAACAAACTGCTTTCTTGAAAGAGAGAACAAATTAACTTGCTCTCTTTTTCAAATAGGAAAGCAGTTTTCTGTGGTAAAGTGGGAGCCGCGACGGTCCCTCCCTACCATACCAAACAGCAGTGTCCCGGAAATACGCACCCTGAGACACTGCAAGAACCGACCCTGGGAGCTGGTGGACCCCAGGGCCACCAGGGGTTCCAGGAGGGGAGCAGCGCGACCCCCTCCCAACATTAAAAAACCCCGGGGGGTGCAGGTACCCCGAGCTGGAAGGTCATTTTACATATTACTGCCCCAGGAAGGTGGCGGTCCCCGTGACGTGTACGAGGAGAGAGAGATGGAGAGCTGAAAACACACTTTTAAAAAATATATATTTTAAAAAAGCCTCGTCGGGGTGACGGTCCCCGAGACTGAGGGGAAGAGAATCGTAACCCCCGCATACTTCAAAATAAAACTACAGAGGGGTGGCGTTCCCCGGTGCTCGGGGCACCTTACAAGCCCCCCACTACGAAAAAAATTGCCACCGAAATTTGCCCTCCCCGAGACCTAGGGCCAGATGTAGGTAATCAGATTTTACCGATTCTTAAATACCGAATTTTACCGAATCGGTATTTAAAAATCGGTAATTGAGATGTAGATAAAAAAATCGTAATTTTTTACCGAATCGGTAAAAATCGGTATTTGAATTTCGGAAAATACTGAATCGGTATTTACCGATCGGTATTTACCGATTGGTATGTCCAATGCATTCCTATGGGCCAAAATTCCCATAGGAATGCATTGGAAATACCGATCGGTAAATACCGATCGGTAAATACCGATCGTTAAATACCGATCGGTAATTTCCGATTCGGCCAGCAAACAAAAGTGAAACTTAACACAACAGCCAATCAGGTGCAACCACCCTCCCCCTTCCTGCCAGGAAGTGTGTACACAGGCAGCTGCAACTAATTAGAAGGTTCTGGAAAGGCAGTTGGAGCAGAGAGACTGGGAGCAGCAGCAGCAGCAGACAGAGCTTGTGAATTTAGAAAACTTTAAAATGGAAAGCAGCAGGGAAACTGAGCAGGCAGAGAGGAAAAGAAAGCTAAAAATCAGTAGTACTGAGCTACAGGTCCTTGTTGAGGAGGTGGTTAAGGTACACCACAGACTTTTTGGAAAACAGTCCCTCACTGTGCCAGAATCAACAAAAAGGAAAATATGGCTGGACATCTTAGATAAAGTCAATGCAGTGGGAGTGACCACCAGAGTCACTGAAGATTTAAAGATGAGGTTCTATGACCTAAGGAGCCTCACAAAGAAAAAATTGGCTGATCGCCACAAACAGTCACAGAAAACAGGTGGAGGAAAAAACACTGCACCCCCCCTCACCGACCTGGAGGAGCTGGTAGCCACAACCCTGGAGGCTGAAAGTGTCCATGGACTGGGAGAAGTGGACAGCTCGGCAAAATCTGCAAAACAAAAAGGTAAGATGCATGCATAGCAATCCCCCTCCCACCCCCATCCATCCCTCACCCCTTGCAGCTAAGTTACCCCAGTCCCATGGTGTCTGTGCAAAACTGTAGCAATGCATCATGGTACACGTAGTCAGTGAGTGAAAGACCATGTCACACAGCACTGTAACCAACAAGTAATTTAAAGGATTGCAGACAAAATGAAGGGCAGGCAGCATGTACAAAGTGCAATGTTACATGTTTAATTGTAGTGGCTGTGACACATTTGCACCTAGCTGATATGTGCTCATATGTCCACAGGTCACACATCCAGAAGGCAGTCCGAGGAGGCAGAAGGCACGGCACCCCAGAGGGATGACAGTCAGGATCCAGGGCCCAGTGCATCCCAGGACACAGGTGTTCCGAGTGGGCAGCCACCCTCCCAAGAAACAGACATCATTGAGGAAATGCAGGGCTCCCCAATTCCTTCACAGTCACCACTATTGGTCTCATCACCAGAAATGTCTGCATCCCTTGAAGTAGTAACACCTGTTGCACACCCTAGCAGGAGGCATGGCGTTTCTCCACTGCTGGAAATGGAGATAGGTGCTGAGGAAATGGTGGGTGAAGACTCACAGAACTTGTCTCAAGCTGACATCACTGCCACACTGCAGCCCAGCACAGAACCTGTAGCACCTACCACTAGAAGGCGCACAGTACAAGGAAGGGGTCTAGGTGCACGTGGGGAGGGGACCAGTGTCTTCCAAGACCTGGAGGGATCCATGGTCAGGATTCAGAGGATGCAGGGCAAGGGCATCATGGCCTGTCAAAGACAAATGAGAAACCTGAACATTAACATGCAGGAAATTGGCAAGGGCATAAAAGAGCTGGTGGAAGTCAACAAGTGCATGGCAACAGGCATACAGCAACTGTGCACTAAACTTGACTCTGAAATTGCTGCAAGGCGCAGGGACAAGCAGCGAGCAGAGAAATCCATACACCGCCTGGCAACAGCCACATCCCTGCTATGCAGGCGTAGCATCAATAGTCAGGAAGTCCTGACTAATAATAGCAACCAGTTGACAAGGGGCATAGTTGGAATGACTGGTGCGCTGGAGGCCCTACTCAATGCACAAAGTGCACAAAGTTCTGCTCTTGACGTGCTGGAGAGTGAAGCTAGCACCAGTAGGAGGAGCACAGCTAGCCCCCATGGTGTAGAGCCAAGGAGGAGCACCAGGCGACAGGGTGAGGCTACAGGCCAAACGCCCAGTGAACAGGCTGAGCCACAGACACCTGCCAGTGTAAAGCGTGGCCGAAAATTAACAGTTGTAACTATGGCCTACTGCCATTGGACATTTGAATCATAGTTGATAAAGTTTTATTTGCACATTTGTGCCATTTAAACCTGCCTAGTGACAATGTACAACTACGGTGGGTGAATTCAAGACCTGTCTGAGTGTGTTTGCTCACTGTGAGCATTGCTGTCAAATGCTTACTGTTGCACTTTTGTTCTTTAACATATCATAAAATATCTAATTAAACAGAAGCTTGTGCTTTCACTATTTCTCAGTGTCCTCACTTACTCAGAAATAGTTGCGTGTTATGTCATCACGTCTGTATCTGCCATCACTTGGTGTTGACACTCCAGCAGCTTCTCTTTCAGGCACAGCATTGTCTTCGTCGTGATCCTCATAGTCAGTTAACTCCACCTCAGTCCCCTTCTTAACAGCCAGATTGTGCAACATAGCACAGGCAGCAATAATCTCACAGCAGGGGATGGGGGTATACTGCCTTGCACCTCCGCTCTTGTGCAAGCATCTAAACCTGCTTTTCCAGATACCAAATGTTCTCTCAACAACATTGCGTGTGCGCTTGCGTGCCCGGCTGTATCTCCTTTGGCTGGGGGTTGAGGGGTTGAGGTAGGGGGTGAGTATGAATGAGCGGAGGGCATATGCACTGTCTCCTAAAATGAAAAGGAAATAATTTACTCACATGCATACATGTACTGCTTATTGCAATAGGTGTAATAGGTGTTGCACACTGTGTCTTACCTAGGAGGTAGCCTTCACCAAATTCCCCTGCAGTCAGCCGTGCATATGTGGTAAATAAATAAATAATACCTCTATTTTTGACTGGACATAACAATAACAGATAGCTCAATAAATAAGAGTCAAGATTCGAGGTAGTAGGAGTTTGCAGGTTTAATACAGCATAAAGGACAGGAACAGGACAACCTGCACGGGCAAGATCTGGGATGGCTAGCCAACAGGGGGGCCCCGACAGCTGTCGGGCAGGAGCTGGAATGAGCACGCTGGCTTTTAATAACAGTACACAAGTATATATAGTTAAAACAATTGCATTACAATACATACAGTAGGCGTAACAGTGGGTGGGGCCTGTAGCAGTCGCGAGAGATAAGGCAGAAAGGAGGTGTAACAAGAGGCGTGAACAGGGCGTATACATAGACATGTGATGTAAACGTAACGGAATATGTCACAAATGGGGCGGAAACATGGAGGGGGCTACCTAAGGAGCCGGGACCTCTAACCTAGTGGTGCGCGCAAGCTGGCAATGACGTGTAACTAGGGAGAAGCTGGGGGCTATGACTTCTGAGCTAGAAGGAGAGACGAAAGTCTGGAGAGTCAGAGCGACATGTACCTAAACACTATCTAGTATCTGATGTTTAGAGAACATGTTGATAGAATCCAAAAGTTATCAGGGCAAAGGCTAACAGACACTAAGACTGGTGCATGCATTATTCTACATGTAGTGTGTGTTGAGGAATATTAAATGACCATAAATACAGTATTTCTCTTACATGGAGACGTAAAGGCTAGACGATGACTGAAACTATTGATGCAATTCAGTAGCTTAGGAATGCAGGGAAGGAGAGCTGGACTGATAACTAGAATCATAACATACTCTTGGCAGACTGGCAGGCAGAGCCAGGCCGAGCAGGGCACTGTGAGGCAGGAAGTAAGTGAAGGGTCAGGGATACAGGTGGGGGCTGTATCGCTCCTCAACGAGGTTTCAGGAGACAGGAGCTGAATCTGAGTCCGGGCCCTTTTGAGGCCTAGAAACGGAGACTTTTCAATGAATTTAACGTGCACACTGTAAAACGTGGCAACATAACTTTACATAGGCCTGATGCTCGTAGCTTTCACGAGAACTGGAAACTGGCATACTAGAGATGGACACAACTGTAATTGCGTCTTTAATCGATCATGGGGAATACATATGCATATTAATCGTGCACATATAACATAACATGGGGAACACGTAGGGACACAGAACATGGTAAAATTTACTTTTCCACATTCCCTCCTTGTCACTACGTTTCCATCAGGAAACATCAATATTCATGATACCATCTATCATTTCATACAGTATCATTTGCTCGTCTCGAATTTTCTTGGAACGGGATTTAGGACGGGACTTGGGACTAGGAATACAAGAGGTAGCACAAATGCCGCAAATCGCAGGGCCACATTGTATACAGAGGCAGCAACTGAATATGATCGCTGCTGCAATACCTAGAAGTGACAATATTTTCCATCCCCAGGCAGAAATAATACTCCAAAACCAACCGGACCATGTCCAGGTGCCTGGATTCTGGTGTAACTGATGGGCAATTTTATGAAGTCTGGTTATAGCTGAATAAACAGACGGCGCGTTATTAGGAATGAAAATGCAGCAACTAGATCCGATGACTCTACATGCTCCTCCTCTATCGGCCAGTATGACGTCAAGAACGAGACGATTTTGGAGCACGACAAATCTCATAGCAGATTGCTCTTCGGTTAAGTTACCTAGGGCAGAAGCAGTCTCATTCACTACTGCTTCAAGAGTTCTTGTTAATCTACAGATTAACTTACTATTCTGGATAGGTCCTATAAAGAAGAAGAAACCTCTATTGAAATCTGTATACTGTTCTAGAGCAGTTTCAGTTTGGTCGACAATCGGGGACTCGATCTCCCTTCTATGTCTAATGTGTACTAGATGTGTGTTTCTGTGATAATCAGATGGGGCTAGGAAAACTGGTGGCAGTAGGAAGGCAATGTAACAGGTTCCCTCCCAATCGAGGGGCAGACGAACATATGCGGTCTGACCACAAACAAAATAAGAATGACGTGAAGCTTTGAAAATAGATTTCCCACTGTCACTATACTTGACAATGGTAGTACAATCACTATGTCCTACATGTACGGAACCATTATTTCTGACACATAATTCGCCTTTGACTGGTAATACTGAAATAGCAGGTAAGTCTGGAGTAGGATCAGACTGAACATTCAGGACCATGAAATTCGAAGAATAATTACCTAAATTATAAACTTCATTTTCTAGATCTAACCCTGTTCTGTGGGGAAGACCTTGCTTGTCTGGAAAACATGTACTGTTCAGAAGGGACATATCAGTTGAGGATGACGTTAACGTGGACCATGCTCCACACGAACCATTATGTGAAAACGGATAAGGAAACAGTGGCAGAACTCCCTTCGGTGTCTGGAAAGGGGGGAGTCGACCACACACCCAACAATTAGTGGCATTGCTGGTCTGGTGTGAATAATGTAACATACGGATAAATGAATTGTTGCGCATAGCAAGACGATAGGATAGTTCGTGAGGAGGCAGATCACTAAACGTGTGCTCTACTGTAGCATTAGAAGACTTATTTACATGAGAAATTGGAAAACATAAATGAAATGCATAACTCGTGCAGGTAACCATCAGGCTGAGAAAAAATATAAAACTTAGAAAAACGATACATCGGATTGAGTTTTGACTAACTCTCTCACTATGGGGGTCTATTTCATACATGTCAGATACCTGTCTAACCGTTTCACCTAGGGGAGGACTTAGACAATTAAACTGGCTGACTTATTTTACTAGACCGGAGCTTACTTTTATACTCCTGCTGTGGAGTTTTCTCTAACAGGGGAGGCTTGGTATCAATGTCATTTGCGGGACCGTCCTTAAGAATAGTATCTTGGCAGTCTTTAAAATCTTGACAATCCTTGGAAAATTTCTTGGAAACAGTTTGTAGTCCGTGAAATTTCTTGACGTGTGACAGGTGCACCCACCCCTTCCTGCCTTCCAACTTGACGGCAGTACGGGTGGCCAAAAGGACTAACTTCGGCTCCTTCCAGCGAGGCTCCAGCGGACTTGAACGATCGAAATTCCGGACAAGCACTAGACTTCCTGGAACGATTTCATGCGGTTTCACCTCGGTATTGTCTGGAAATGCGGCGGCAACCTGTGAACGACAAGAGTGTAGGGCAGACATCAAGGAAGCTAGGTAATCTGTCAGCATATTACTGGAAACATCTGTAATACTTCGGGGTCTAGGTGTACCCCACATATTCGGGGGACGGCCGAATACGACCTCATAAGGGGACAGACCTGATCTGGAATGTGCGACCATGCGCATATAGAACAGAGCGACTGGCAGGGCAACTAACCAGTCTACACCTTTTTCTTGACAGATTTTGGCAATGCGGATTTTCAAGGTTTGATTATGTCTCTCTACGAGACCGGCTGCTTCTGGATGGCGTACACAATGGAACTTCCACTGGTACCCTAGTAAAAGGGAAACATGCTTCATTAATTCAGATGAGAATGGCTGGCCGTTATCAGAATACACGACCCTAGGGAGTCCATAACGGGGGAAGAATTCACGAACCAACTGCTTGGCAGTGGTCGCGGCTGTGTAATCTGGGACTGGATATGCTTCTGTCCACCTGGACAAAGCGCATACAACTACAAGGACATACTTGAAACCTCGACATCGCTCCATCTGAATATAATCCATCTGGAGGACTTCAAAAGGGTGGTCAGGGGGTTGGAATCCACCTTGTTCCACCGGGACACTTTTACCTGGATTGAATTGACAACATATCATACTGGTACGGACTTTCTGCTTGGCTGCAGCTCGTAAATGCTTGTTAAACCAAATGTTCTGGATACTGTCTAACATGGCTTTTTCTCCTAAGTGTGCTGGACTATGTGCGGTATTGATAATGACTTGAACCATTGAGTCGGGGAGAAACCATGTGGCTCTACCCTTCGTCAACCATCCCTGATCTGTCTGGACCCCTCCTTGTTCGGACCATTTCTTGATTTCTTCGGGAGTAGCATGTAACTGGATATCTATGACATCTTGAGTAGGGTCCTTAACTGTCATACAAGTAGTCTGTTCTAGAGTGGATGTCGGTGTCTGTGCTGTAAGCTTGGCTGTTCGATCTGCTAGATCATTACCTTGAGAAATAATGTCTGTAACTTTCGTATGTGCTTTGCACTTCATGATGGCAATAGATGTCGGTAAATGTATTGCATCTAACAGAGCTTGAATAAGGAACCCATGCTGAATCTTGGTTCCATGAGAAGTCATGAAACCTCTCTCCTGCCAGAGCACTCCGAAGTCGTGTACAACTCCGAATGCGTAGCGTGAATCTGTGTAAATATTAACTTTCAGGTTCTTGGCGTGTATGCAGGCTTGGGTCAGAGCAACTAGCTCTGCTGCTTGAGCAGACAGGGTGTCAATACGGTGTGTTTCAATAACTTCAGTGTCAGTAGTCACTGCATACGCGGCTACTAGTTCTCCTGTACTCGTTCTCATACATGAACCATCCACATAAAGTGTCAGGTCGGGATCTGGTAATGGAATATCTGTCAGATCTTGTCTTGGCTTTGTCATAGTGTTAACAACTTCCACACAATCATGTGTGGCAGGATTTGAAGTAACTGACGGTAACAGTGTAGCAGGATTTAAAACGTTGCAGCGTCTGATTTCTATGTGTGGCTGGAACAGTGTCAGTTCATAACCTGTTAAACGTGCAATTGTCAAGTGCTGAGTCTGTGTTCGGTTTAAAAGAACTTCCACGGAGTGTGGAACTTGTACTGTCAGGGAATGTCCTAATACTATGGAATCACTTTGTCTGATAGCTAATGCTGTGGCTGCAACTGACTTGAGGCACGCAGGCAGAGCCTGGGCTACTGGATCTAGGGTGCTCGAAAAATAAGCACAGGGCTTGTATTGTCCGGCTTGATCTTGTGTGAGAACAGATAATGCTGTACCATTACGTTCTGTGACAAAAAGTGTAAAAGGCTTACTGTAGTTCGGTGTAGCTAGAACGGGAGCTTGGCATAAAGCTTTCTTTAATTCATTGAAACTAAGTGTATGTTCAGATGTCCAAGGGAGGACAGTCGATACGGCTGCCTCCTGTGTCGTTAACTGTATCAGTGGCTTGGCTAGAAATGCATACTGAGGAATCCATTGTCGACAATAAGAAGTGAGGCCGATAAAAGCGCGTACCTCCTTCTGGGTCTTGGGCTGAGGAAGACTCGCTATTAACTGGATGCGATCGGGTGTCAACTGCCTACCCCACTTGGACAGTAAGTGGCCTAAGTAGATCACTTGCTGGACACAGAATTGAAGCTTCGAAGGGGACACCTTGTGCCCCATCTCGGCTAGAAAATACAGGACTGTAAGTGATGCTCGCTCGCAAGCACGTTCAGAACGGGCTGTGATCAGTAGATCATCGACATACTGGAGCAGGGCAGTGTCAGTTGGCATGTGAATGTTGTCTAGTTGTCTCTTAAGTGCTTGACTGTAGATGCTAGGACTTTCTGTGAAACCTTGAGGAGCTCGTGTGAATTTATAGCTCCTTCCATTTAAACAAAAACCGAAAAGGTACTGGCTATCTGGATGAATTGGAACACTGAAAAATGCGTTTTTGAGGTCTATGACTGTGAAAAATGTAGCCTCAGAATCAATGGCTGTCAATAGAGATGAGATATCTGGAACAACTGGATACTGGGGAATGATACATTTATTGAGTTCTCGAAGGTCAATCACTAATCGATATACTGGGGGTGCATTTGGATCAGTACGTTTCATGACTGGAATGATAGGAGAATTACATACATTGGAGTCAGTTTCTACAACTACTCCTTGAGCCATGAGCTCGTCAATAATTTTGGATAAGGCTGCTACAGCCTCAGGTGGCAATCTGTACTGCCTGATTCGTGGTAGGACTATACCTTGCTTGAGAGTCACACGATGGGGTGTGATTTGCATGAAGCCAACATCAGTTGGACCTTGCGCCCATAGATGCTGCGGAACATTAGACAATCTCGGATCAAAATCTTGTAATACATAGTGACCCTTGAAGTCACGTAAAAACAAACGTATTCCCTCTGGGGAACAGCAAATAACTGCACCTAATTCTTTCAGTGTCTTAATACCTAACAAATTTTCTGGACAGGACTTCGTAAGCAATAGGTCAGTAGTTCGGGACAATGGACCTACTTCTAGAGTAACTGGCTTTGATATCTCGTTAACAATAGGCTTTCCTGAAAATCCAAGGGAAACATTTCTAGAGCCTGAGAGCGGAGCCCCTGGAACCTCGTCGTGACTAATGGTAGTCCTACTTGCCCCTGTATCAATCAGAAACTTTCTGTCTTTCCCTAGTACTTGACTATGAACATAGGGACCTTCTTGATCTACAGGAATCTCGATGAGAGGCAAGCCTACCTCCCTCTCTAGGCTGTTTCATGAATACGCTTGATACTCTGGATACTCTGTCTGTGCATACTGGTACATCTGCTGTGTAACATGCTGTGTTGCAGCGATAGGCTGCGGTGCTGGAACTGTCTGTTGTGCATTCTGTGGCTGAGAAGTCTGTGAAACGTGTTCTTGTCTAGGCGGACGTGGTCTTTCTTTAGTTTTACTAGTGGCTATATTGTGTTTCAGAACTGCACACTCGTTTATAAAATGACCTGGCTGTTTACAGTAATTGCATGTCCCTTTAACGGGAGCTGCAGGATGACTGGCTTGATTCGGACCCCTCTTCTGACTGTCTTGAGGAACAGATTGTGCAACTAGTACTTTCATTTTCGTGTCTTTCATACGTCTTCTCTCGTGTTCTTGCTCTTCTCTGATTCTATTCTGGTGATACTGGAGCATCTGTAACATCTGGGACGGGGTACTAGCTTGCCATGTACTTTCGACTTTTAAAACTCGATTCTTAACTTGTGGACTTGAATTCTCGACTAGTTTAGTAACAAAAAGATGAGGGTATGACTCGCTACTCGTCTTCAAACCACTGTTTATTATGAAACATTTCTCAAATCTGGAATAAAAATCACTAGTATCTTCGTCTTGTTTCTGTTTACAGGCTGAGATTGCATCCCAGTCTTCCTTTTTAGTGGCTAATAATCTAGGTAAAACTTGTATTAATAATTCTGGTAATTCTTTACATTTGTCTCCAAGACCGGTACCTGGTACTCGTATCTTATCTTCAGCTTCTAGAGCTGTCCAATCGATCTTTTTCTCTCCCACCTCCCAATCCTTTTCCTTGAGTTTTTCATATATGCCTGCAGGCAACAGGACTTTTAGCATTTTAATAATATCTGGATACGTGTATTCTCCCATACGGAGCATGTCTTTTAATTCTCGGTGGAACCCTGCTGGATCTTTGTCGTGACAGGGAATTAATTTCTTCATCTCTAAGAGTTCCATCTTGGTAACTGGGGTGTAAACAAATACTCGTTGCATTTCACCATCTGTTGTCCTAACTGGGTGTACTTCTCGTAGCGGATGCTGTCTATCTATGTAAAACGGTTTACTTTCTGGAGGTGAGACATGAACAAAATGCGGATTTAAAAACGTTCTATATTTGTGGCGCTGTTCTAGAATGACACTAATTAAATCGGTACCTAAACCTTTCCATCTATACTGGAGTAACTCGTTCAGGACATCATGTAACGGACCTGGATCAGAATGTTGACCCTCATACAGCGTAATGAGGTGCTGGATCATATACATACCCACCAGTCGCTGCTCGGCTGGGGGCAGTTTCAGAAACATTTGTGCCACTATCTCGTCTGGAAAAGTGGTAGAATCAGTAATCCATCGGACTGCTGATCGGGCTAGTTCTTGTTCATGCATAGTACTTAATTCACTATAACCGATTCGTGATTTCAGAATTTGATCGGTAGCTTGAAATACTTGTTCTAGAGAACCTTGTTCTGGTGCTGGAAGATGAAAGACTTTCTTGTGTTCTAGGCGTGTCGGTCTGGAAATCTAGATTTACCCACATACGCTATTCTGGCAGGATTCTCGTCGTTTACCTCTTCACTAGAAGAGTCATTTTCTTTCTCGCTTCCTAGAGCTTCTTTGCGTTGTTCGTGTAACCTTATTATTTCTTTACGTATTTTCTTGTACATACTCTCTATACTATTGAGTGTCTTGTGCTTACCCTCGGCTATGTTATCACTCCACTTTGTCAGAACTTTCATTTCGACCGGATCTTTAGTCGGGGAATCTTGTTCCCGTATTAAACAATTGATCAGAAACTTTAATAACATGAACTGGGTCTCAGCTTTTCTGAGAGACATGACTTCAGCAATACTTTCTGGATCTTGTCCTGTACGAATGAAACGATACATTCTGTCTAGATCTTCTTTCATATTCGGTAGGGTGACCAAATACTCGGACACCTGCCTTATACGTACGGAATATATAACCATACTATCCTCGCCTGGGACTGGATCATAACAGCATTCAGTAAGAAGTCGCCTGATTTCTGCAATGGACTTATATTTAGGCGTACGCTGTAACGCACGTTCATGTAACTCGACTGCTCCTAGACGTCTACTTGGCGGCGGGGTACCAGGAGGACCTCCTCCCGCGGCCCCTAAACTGGAATCGTCGACTGATACTCTTCGAGCTGGCAGAGTGACTGAAGTAGCGGGAATTTGTACTACGGGCTGGACCGGGGGTACCGTAACAGGTACTGTAACAGGTGCCCCGGTGGCTGGAGGACCATGAATTACATTATTTACAGGAACTGGCAGAACAGGATTTGCATATTCTGGGACTGTGTCGTCCAAATAGGACGAGAGAAAAATATCAGCTGCGGTCGGTTTGTGACGTAGCTTGGTCGGAACTAAGGGTGGCGGAAAATTACATGGTGCTTCCGGGGTTGCTTTTGGCAAGCCCTCGGCAAGAAGAGGATACATACCCTTAATGAGGGCATTCCTCTGTCTGTCTGACTGTTCGGTTTTAACTCGTTCACCTATTTCGATTAATTCCCTTTCTTGGGCTCTTTCTAAGGATTCTCTACTTAATTCTGACTTTCTGATTTCTTTTTCGGTTCTTTTATGAGATTCTTTGCGCCATAACTCGATGGCATCTTTCTGTGACTGTCTGGCTTTCTTTTTCCATAATACTTCTTCTACTCGCATGATGCACTCGGCATCCCATGTACCCGATACGGGCCATCTGTACTTTTCTTCTAACTGTTTGGTGTACTCCACCCATAAATCTAGATATAATATGGCACTTATGCCATGCTTCTGATACATAAAATGACCTGGACTGTCCCTAGGCGGGACAGGAACTGCTTCTTCTAACAGACCTTTTCTAGTTTTTAACTGACGTAGTTTTGAGAGCAGCGGCATGACTGAACTGTAGTCTAGACACAATACAATACACAATGAACACGATAATTACACCACTTTCATACCACGACATTGAAATACATGAATGACATTTAGGATAACAGTTCGGACAGAATACTACCTGGAATACTGAAAACAGAATACATGAATTTCTCGAGAACAGAATGGACTAGAACAGAAACTAGATGCACTGCTAAAACAGTACGAAACTTACCGGTCTCATAAAGAGACACGTCAGGACCCGCATCCACCTAAGTGGACACTTCGTGTTGGATCTGTGTACCCAAACCCACGGACCAGAGACAATGCAATTGACCCTGTCTAGATACTACCCCAGCAACGGTACTCACCGGGCAGCAAGAACGAAGGGCCTCGGACTGGACTGGACTGCTACGACGCCGGACGGACGAACTTCGGACTTCTGTTACGGGTGGGCCTCCGGGTACCTCGGACCTTGGACTCTCGGCTTGGGCTCTGGTCGGGACTCGCCGCGTTCCTCCACCGCCTCGTCTGGATGCTGGACCGCAACCTCCGTCTCCTCCGTGGGCCTGAGGGATACTTGAAGCAGAAATATCTGCACGTGCACGGTATGGTTCCGTCACGGCTGCAGAGGATCAGGGGGCTTGCGTGGCTTCACCGGCGCGTGGGGAAAGGGCAAGTCCCTATTCGGGCGCCATTATGTGGTAAATAAATAAATAATACCTCTATTTTTGACTGGACATAACAATAACAGATAGCTCAATAAATAAGAGTCAAGATTCGAGGTAGTAGGAGTTTGCAGGTTTAATACAGCATAAAGGACAGGAACAGGACAACCTGCACGGGCAAGATCTGGGATGGCTAGCCAACAGGGGGGCCCCGACAGCTGTCGGGCAGGAGCTGGAATGAGCACGCTGGCTTTTAATAACAGTACACAAGTATATATAGTTAAAACAATTGCATTACAATACATACAGTAGGCGTAACAGTGGGTGGGGCCTGTAGCAGTCGCGAGAGATAAGGCAGAAAGGAGGTGTAACAAGGGGCGTGAACAGGGCGTATACATAGACATGTGATGTAAACGTAACGGAATATGTCACAAATGGGGCGGAAACATGGAGGGGGCTACCTAAGGAGCCGGGACCTCTAACCTAGTGGTGCGCGCAAGCTGGCAATGACGTGTAACTAGGGAGAAGCTGGGGGCTATGACTTCTGAGCTAGAAGGAGAGACGAAAGTCTGGAGAGTCAGAGCGACATGTACCTAAACACTATCTAGTATCTGATGTTTAGAGAACATGTTGATAGAATCCAAAAGTTATCAGGGCAAAGGCTAACAGACACTAAGACTGGTGCATGCATTATTCTACATGTAGTGTGTGTTGAGGAATATTAAATGACCATAAATACAGTATTTCTCTACATGGAGACGTAAAGGCTAGACGATGACTGAAACTATTGATGCGATTCAGTAGCTTAGGAATGCAGGGAAGGAGAGCTGGACTGATAACTAGAATCATAACATACTCTTGGCAGACTGGCAGGCAGAGCCAGGCCGAGCAGGGCACTGTGAGGCAGGAAGTAAGTGAAGGGTCAGGGATACAGGTGGGGGCTGTATCGCTCCTCAACGAGGTTTCAGGAGACAGGAGCTGAATCTGAGTCCGGGCCCTTTTGAGGCCTAGAAACGGAGACTTTTCAATGAATTTAACGTGCACACTGTAAAACGTGGCAACATAACTTTACATAGGCCTGATGCTCGTAGCTTTCACGAGAACTGGAAACTGGCATACTAGAGATGGACACAACTGTAATTGCGTCTTTAATCGATCATGGGGAATACATATGCATATTAATCGTGCACATATAACATAACATGGGGAACACGTAGGGACACAGAACATGGTAAAATTTACTTTTCCACAAATAGATGCCACTGTTCTGAAATATATATGAATCATGGGTACTTCCCGGGAATTTTGCAACTAGGTCTGTGATGTAGTGCTTTGCATTGCAAATCACCTGCACGTTGATGGTGTGGCTTGACTTCCTATTGCGGTAAATGTATTCTGTGGCAGCAGGGGGACAAATGGGGATGTGCGTGCCATCAATGCATCCGATGATATGGGGAAATCTTGCCATCTGGTAGAAGTCCGATTTGGTTTGAACCAGTTCAGCATGGGTGGATGGAAAAGAAATGTAATGGTCCATCCTATGCAACATGGCGTCAAGGAAATTGTGAAAAAACCGTGAGAGGCTGCTCTGGCTCACCCCTCCCGCCACAGCAACCACGCTCTGGTAGCTCCCTGACGCCAGCAGGTGGAGGCTGCACAGCACTTGTACATGTGTTGGGATTGCATGTGCCCTTGGGGTGGGGTGCTCCAACAGTGGTTTGAGGTTCCTGATGAGCTCCAAGATGGTGTCTGGAGCCAATCTGTACCTTTGAAGTATCTCTTCCTCTGTGAGCATGAACAGGGTCACCCTCTGCCTGTAGACCTGCTCCTGTCTCAGCCATTCCCTCTCTCTTTCCTCCCGTAGCCGTAGCCGTCTTGCTATTACATAAAATGCCGCCATTGTGCAAACTGAATTGCATTTTGGGTCCATTTTTATAGGCTGCACCTGGTTACCACCTGATTTGAATCCATGGTAAATACCGACTCTTAAATACCAATTTTGGGGCAAAATCGGTATTTCAGAGCCTCCCTACATCTCAAACTTCAATTTTAACTATTCTTAATTACCGAATCGGTATTTTACCGATCGGTAACTTTACCGAACGGTAACTTTACCGATCGGTAACTTTACCGATCGGTAATTTCTCCAATTCGGTATTTTACCGATCGGTAATTTTACCGAATCGGTAAATTTACCGATTCGGCCTATTTTCAATCACCTACATACCGATCGCTCAATACCGGTCGGTAACGGCCGAAATTCGGTATTTTCGGCCGTTACCGACCGGTAAAAGCCTACCTACATCTGGCCCCTAATGAATAAAATGGACTTCTATTTTTTATTTCCCTTTTCCACCTCGTACGTATACCATACGCGTACCCCCCAATTTTTTATTTTTAAACATCCATGTACGACCCCCTGAGCAAGCCTAGAGGGTCAGGATGTTGCTACCCTGCCCCCTTTCCTTATTTCTCAACTTTGTTTTACTGTTTTCTTGTAAGTAGCTTCTAGCGACGAACAAGATGGCTGCCAACACTTCCTGGTTTGGAGTGTTCATGCACAGTTGACAGCCAATCAGCATTCAGCTCGTGCTCGTAATTGTACGGATTTCCGTACGCGTGCTGTACCCCGTCTCTAGATATCACTATGATTTTACTTGTAATTTTCTAAGGAGCTACTGAACGGATTTACACCATTTAACAAAAAGCACAATCTGCGAACTGAACTCTACCGCTCTGCCAATTTTGGTGTAATTCCGTTCAGCCGTTAGGGCTGTAGCGCTGGCTAAAGGTCCCTATGGAAAATTGCATGGGGAAAACACATTTTGGGACCCCCCTTTTTTCTCGGCCCCCACTTGACGAATCACACCCTAACTTTCAGGGAAGGAGCGAAACCGAGCAGGCCATTCCCTTGGAGAAATCCTCGAAGATTCGTCCACCGACGCCAAAGTTATTCCAAATATAATGTTGTGGATTTCCTCTGGAAAGTAGGTCCTAACTATAATTACCTACCTGCGACTGCCAGTAGGTAATATATATATATATATATATATATATATATATATATATATATGTCACCAAACATCCAAAGTTAATGAACGCTCTCAGGACAAAAGAGAAAAGGTTGCCAAGTTCAGAAAGTGCTGTTTATTCACAACGCGTTTCACCAAAAAATGGCTTGATCACGTGAATAACGGTTGAAGTTCATAGGTTAAATAACATGAACAACGTCGTAGACATAAACATAGGACTTCGGCAAAGGTTACTCGTAGAAGCAAATCGATTGGCATGTATCATGTTAAATGCACGAAATACACATAAGTGAACAGTCAAAAATCAAAGCGTGATATAAGCAAATTATGTTAATTACGAAATATGCAAATGTGAAAAATACATGACATTAGTAGCGATGTCGTTTCACATTAGGCACTCACTCCAAATATCTCACAATGCATCATGTCAGTGTGGTTGGTAAAAATTGGAAACTAAGTAATGATGATCCGGCCATGAAATGAATGACCGTGTCTCTGCCCGATCTAAATATCGGGACTCCACCCTGACGACTCATATGTCAATCACAGTTGCTTACGTGATTGTACCCAAGGGCGGACCAATAAGGAATGGAGAGAGGAGAGACATGCTCTAATGTGGCGTTATGTTGTAGACACCTGTCTCGTACATCATATCACATAGTCCGATGAGCATAATTCGGACCAGGCAATGAATTGACATATACAAAAGACCAACAATAACGGAGTACCAATGTCCCCGGTGTTGTCCATAAGTACTGGCCAGTGCCAAATAAGTTCATGTAACAAACAAAATAAATCGCAGAGTTACCCTCATGTGCCGATCTCACGTTTAACAAGCGTATCAGTGCCCATGTGAACAGGAAAAATAGAGAAGGGGAGGGATCCCGTGAACGTGAAGTATGGGTGAAATGGGCCCCTTCTCTTATTCCTGAAAGAAATCAGATGAGAAAAACATAATTACAAAATATACTAGAAATATTATATCCTATACAAATATATACATGTTTAAAAAATCAGAACTAAAGGTACTGAATATACAAAGAGAAGAAGAATGAAAACGTGTGCAATTAATTAGCTGTTTACAACAAGGGGTGGTGATGGACAGAGTCTCTGAATTAAGCAGAATACTCTCACCCAGTCAAGAGATCAGGGCTAAATCCAACACCGTTTTTTAGCTCATTGCACCATCCCAGTTTCAGAACCTGGCTGTATGCAAATTAGTCTGTCCCTGGCCCAGTGCATCATGGGAACAGGGCAGACCAGACTACAAAAGCCAATTCTTACACTGGGAAGGAAACAAGCTTCCGGGGACCGGTTTCTGGCATTTCAGCCGTCTTCGGCCCGGCTTGCTTGAATCCTGATGGTGCAATGAGCAAGGGACTCACATCTGAGTATACCCTTCCACGCTTAGGGTGGACAAAAATATTTACAACAAGGGGTGGTGATGGACAGAGTCTCTGAATTAAGCAGAATACTCTCACCCAGTCAAGAGATCAGGGCTAAATCCAACACCGTTTTTTAGCTCATTGCACCATCCCAGTTTCAGAACCTGGCTGTATGCAAATTAGTCTGTCCCTGGCCCAGTGCATCATGGGAACAGGGCAGACCAGACTACAAAAGCCAATTCTTACACTGGGAAGGAAACAAGCTTCCGGGGACCGGTTTCTGGCATTTCAGCCGTCTTCGGCCCGGCTTGCTTGAATCCTGATGGTGCAATGAGCAAGGGACTCACATCTGAGTATACCCTTCCACGCTTAGGGTGGACAAAAATATTTACAACAAGGGGTGGTGATGGACAGAGTCTCTGAATTAAGCAGAATACTCTCACCCAGTCAAGAGATCAGGGCTAAATCCAACACCGTTTTTTAGCTCATTGCACCATCCCAGTTTCAGAACCTGGCTGTATGCAAATTAGTCTGTCCCTGGCCCAGTGCATCATGGGAACAGGGCAGACCAGACTACAAAAGCCAATTCTTACACTGGGAAGGAAACAAGCTTCCGGGGACCGGTTTCTGGCATTTCAGCCGTCTTCGGCCCGGCTTGCTTGAATCCTGATGGTGCAATGAGCAAGGGACTCACATCTGAGTATACCCTTCCACGCTTAGGGTGGACAAAAATATTTACAACAAGGGGTGGTGATGGACAGAGTCTCTGAATTAAGCAGAATACTCTCACCCACTCTAGAGATCAGGGCTAAATCCAACACCGTTTTTTAGCTCATTGCACCATCCCAGTTTCAGAACCTGGCTGTATGCAAATTAGTCTGTCCCTGGCCCAGTGCATCATGGGAACAGGGCAGACCAGACTACAAAAGCCAATTCTTACACTGGGAAGGAAACAAGCTTCCGGGGACCGGTTTCTGGCATTTCAGCCGTCTTCGGCCCGGCTTGCTTGAATCCTGATGGTGCAATGAGCAAGGGACTCACATCTGAGTATACCCTTCCACGCTTAGGGTGGACAAAAATATTTACAACAAGGGGTGGTGATGGACAGAGTCTCTGAATTAAGCAGAATACTCTCACCCAGTCAAGAGATCAGGGCTAAATCCAACACCGTTTTTTAGCTCATTGCACCATCCCAGTTTCAGAACCTGGCTGTATGCAAATTAGTCTGTCCCTGGCCCAGTGCATCATGGGAACAGGGCAGACCAGACTACAAAAGCCAATTCTTACACTGGGAAGGAAACAAGCTTCCGGGGACCGGTTTCTGGCATTTCAGCCGTCTTCGGCCCGGCTTGCTTGAATCCTGATGGTGCAATGAGCAAGGGACTCACATCTGAGTATACCCTTCCACGCTTAGGGTGGACAAAAATATTTACAACAAGGGGTGTGATGGACAGAGTCTCTGAATTAAGCAGAATACTCTCACCCAGTCAAGAGATCAGGGCTAAATCCAACACCGTTTTTTAGCTCATTGCACCATCCCAGTTTCAGAACCTGGCTGTATGCAAATTAGTCTGTCCCTGGCCCAGTGCATCATGGGAACAGGGCAGACCAGACTACAAAAGCCAATTCTTACACTGGGAAGGAAACAAGCTTCCGGGGACCGGTTTCTGGCATTTCAGCCGTCTTCGGCCTGGCTTGCTTGAATCCTGATGGTGCAATGAGCAAGGGATTTGTTGTAAATATTTTTGTCCACCCTAAGCGTGGAAGGGTATACTCAGACATGAGTCCCTTGCTCATTGCACCATCAGGATTCAAGCAAGCCGGGCCGAAGACGGCTGTAATGCCAGAAACCGGTCCCCGGAAGCGTGTTTCCTTCCCAGTGTAAGAATTGGCTTTTGTAGTTTGGTTTGCCCTGTTCCCATCATGCACTGGGACAGGAACAGACTAATTTGCATACAGCCAGGTTCTGAAACTGGGATGGTGCAATGAGCTAAAAAAACGGTGTTGGATCTAGCCCTGATCTTTTTGACTGGGTGAGAGTATTCTGCTTAATTCAGAGACTCTGTCCCTCACCACCCCTTGTTGTAAATATTTTTGTCCACCCTAAGCGTGGAAGGGTATACTCAGACATGAGTCCCTTGCTCATTGCACCATCAGGATTCAAGCAAGCCGGGCCGAATACGGCTGTAATGCCAGAAACCGGTCCCCGGAAGCTTGTTTCCTTCCCAGTGTAAGAATTGGCTTTTGTAGTTTGGTTTGCCCTGTTCCCATCATGCACTGGGACAGGAACAGACTAATTTGCATACAGCCAGGTTCTGAAACTGGGATGGTGCAATGAGCTAAAAAACGGTGTTGGATCTAGCCCTGATCTTTTTGACTGGGTGAGAGTATTCTGCTTAATTCAGAGACTCTGTCCCTCACCACCCCTTGTTGTAAATATTAATTAGCTGTTAGCACTGAGAGGCAGTTCGTAAGATGAATAGCTGGGAAAAGGAGCAATACAGTGTATCAAGATGATTAACAACAAATGCTCGTTTGTTAATTCTTAAGATGCACTGATAACTCTTCGTCCTGATTCAATCCCCCTGGGGGCCTCGTTTGAAAATCAATGATGAGTTTAGACTCCCTTTGGCGTAGTTTTAGAACTCTGTTCCCTCCCCTGGGATTTTTTGTAATTTGTTCCAGGACGATAAAACTTAAGTCTTTGACATTGGAAAAATGTAGTTCTCTAAAATGACGAGCCACCAGATATTTGGGGTCAAAATTGGTGATAGCTCTAGTATGCTCCAATATCCGTTTTTTGGCCATGCACGTAGTGCTGCCAATATACCACTTGTTGCACGTGCATGCAATTGCATATACAACGAATGTAGAGCTGCATGTAAGAAAGGGCACAATTTTTCTGTTGATCCCATTATAAGTAACCTCCTTACATGATTTGCTGTTGGCACAGGCCTTGCAATGCCCACAAGGATAGAAGCCATCAATGCCCTTTATGTTGGTTGGCGGATATACCGTGATATTGCTATGAACCAGCATATCACGTATACTCCTCCCCCGTCTATATGTGATACTGGGTCTAGTTGGTAAATCTGCACCCAACACATTGTCAGTTTTAAGAACATCCCAGTTTTTTGTTATTATTTTCTTGATGGATTGGGCATCTGAGCTATACGTGAGAATAAGTCTCGTTGTCTTCCCACTTTTGTCATCTTCCACCAGTTTGTCATTGATGGTTTCTGTTCTGTCTATATTGTTGGCTCTTTCCCTGGCTTTTTTGAGTACCCACAAGGGGTAACCTCTCTCTCTGAATCTTTTCATCATGGTCATACTTTCCTCTTCATACGCCTGGGAAGTATTGCAGTTACGTTTTGCCCTCAGCAGTTCACCGAACGGAATACTCCATTTCAAATTGTCTGGGTGACTGCTGAGGGCATGCAATATGCTGTTCCCCGCAGTTGTTTTGCGAAAAAGTGAAGTATGCACCTTACTGTTTTTTATCTCGAGTTTGACTTCAAGATACTCTATGTCAGTCCTGCTTTTACTGCCACTTAAAACGATGTTTCTATAATTGAGATTAAGTTTCTCTATGAAGGTGTCAGCTTCTTCCATCGTGCCCTTCCACACAATAAAAAGGTCATCTATGTACCTCAGCCACACAGATACCTTCATGAAATCTAATTGTAAGGTTGGGTCACATCGTATGTCCTTCTCCCATTTCCCAAGAAACAGATTCGCAAAACTAGGCGAAAAACATGAGCCCATGGACAATCCACTCACTTGTCTGAACATCTCTCCATTAAATAAGAAAATATTGTTTTGTAAACAATACTTTATCATGTCCAGTAACATGTGAGTGTGTTCTCTGAATCTGATATGCCTGCCTTTCAGAAATTCTTCACATGCATCAAGTCCCTGATCATGATCAATTATGGTGTACAGACTCTGCACGTCCAAGGTTATCAGTACAGAGTCAGTATCCCATTCAAGATTCTCTATCTTTTTCAAAAAATCTTTAGTGTCTCTTATATAACTGGCCAAATTCATCACAAATTCTCTCAGAAAATAGTCAATATATTTGTATACCTTCTCTGATACACTCCCCCTTGAGGACACTATAGGTCTCCCTGGCGGTCTGATATTGTTCTTGTGTACCTTCGGTAATAAATATAGGACAGGTAGTACAGGAAAATCACATTTGAGAAATTTGAATTCCTCCCATGTCAAAATACCTCTTTCTTTCCATTCAAAGAGTGAATCCCATAAAGTGGTAATACTTTCATGGTATCGTTCCATCTCTATCACCTCATAGAAGTGAGTATCAGAAAGTTGCCTGATCGCTTCTTCGATATACATTTCCCTATCCAAGACAACAATATTACCCCCTTTGTCCGCTGGACGGATAACAATATTTCCATCCTCCATAAGGGATTTGATGGCTTGTCTCTGTTTGTATGTCATATTCTGGTCTCCTTTCTGCCAATGTTTTTTATGTCTTAGCTTGTTTAGACTTTTATTGACACACTCATGAAAAGTGAAAAGTCTAAACAACATTGCGTGTGCGCTGGTGTGCCCGGTTTTATCTCCTTTGGCTGGGGGTTGAGGGGTTGAGGTAGGGGGTGAGTATGAATGAGCGGAGGGCATATGCACTGTCTCCTAAAATGAAAAGGAAATAATTTACTCACATGCATACATGTACTGCTTATTGCAATAGGTGTAATAGGTATTGCACACTGTGTCTTACCTAGGAGGTAGCCTTCACCAAATTCCCCTGCAGTCAGCCGTGCATAGATGCCACTGTTCTGAAATATATATGAATCATGGGTACTTCCCGGGAATTTTGCAACTAGGTCTGTGATGTAGTGCTTTGCATTGCAAATCACCTGCACGTTGATGGTGTGGCTTGACTTCCTATTGCGGTAAATGTATTCTGTGGCAGCAGGGGGACAAATGGGGATGTGCGTGCCATCAATGCATCCGATGATATGGGGAAATCTTGCCATCTGGTAGAAGTCCGATTTGGTTTGAACCAGTTCAGCATGGGTGGATGGAAAAGAAATGTAATGGTCCATTCTATGCAACATGGCGTCAAGGAAATTGTGAAAAAACCTTGAGAGGCTGCTCTGGCTCACCCCTCCCGCCACAGCAACCATGCTCTGGTAGCTCCCTGACGCCAGCAGGTGGTGGCTGCACAGCACTTGTACATGTGTTGGGATTGCATGTGCCCTTGGGGTGGGGTGCTCCAACAGTGGTTTGAGGTTCCTGATGAGCTCCAAGATGGTGTCTGGAGCCAATCTGTACCTTTGAAGTATCTCTTCCTCTGTGAGCATGAACAGGGTCACCCTCTGCCTGTAGACCTGCTCCTGTCTCAGCCATTCCCTCTCTCCTTCCTCCCGTAGCCGTAGCCGTCTTGCTATTACATAAAATGCCGCCATTGTGCAAACTGAATTGCATTTTGGGTCCATTTTTATAGGCTGCACCTGGTTACCACCTGATTTGAATCCATGGTATATACCGACTATTAAATACCGATTTTGGGGCAAAATCGGTATTTTAGAGCCTCCCTACATCTCAAACTTCAATTTTAACTATTCTTAATTACCGAATCGGTATTTTACCGATCGGTAACTTTACCGATCGGTAACTTTACCGATCGGTAATTTTACCGATCGGTAATTTCTCCAATTCGGTATTTTACCGAGCGGTAATTTTACCGAATCGGTAAATTTACCGATTCGGCCTATTTTCAATCACCTACATACCGATCGCTCAATACCGGTCGGTAACGGCCGAAATTCGGTATTTTCGGCCGTTACCGACCGGTAAAAGCCTACCTACATCTGGCGCCTAATGAATAAAATGGACTTCTATTTTTTATTTCCCTTTTCCACCTCGTACGTATACCATACGCGTACCCCCCGATTTTTTATTTTTAAACATCCATGTACGACCCCCTGAGCAAGCCTAGAGGGTCAGGATGTTTCTACCCTGCCCCCTTTCCTTATTTCTCAACTTTGTTTTACTGTTTTCTTGTAAGTAGCTTCTAGCGACGAACAAGATGGCTGCCAACACTTCCTGGTTTGGAGTGTTCATGCACAGTTTACAGCCAATCAGCATGCAGCTCGTGCTCGTAATTGTACGGATTTCCGTACGCGTGCTGTACCCCGTCTCTAGATATCACTATGATTTTACTTGTAATTTTCTAAGGAGCTACTGAACGGATTTACACCATTTAAAAAAAAGCACAATCTGCAAACTGAACTCTACCTCTCTGCCAATTTTGGTGTAATTCCGTTCAGCCGTTAGGGCTGTAGCGCTGGCTAAAGGTCCCTATGGAAAATTGCATGGGGAAAACACATTTTGGGACCCCCCTTTTTTCTCGGCTCCCACTTGACAAATCACACCCAAACTTTCAGGGAAGGAGCGAAACCGAGCAGGCCATTCCCTTGGAGAAATCCTCGAAGATTCGTCCACCGATGCCAAAGTTATTCCAAATATAATGTTGTGGATTTCCTCTGGAAAGTAGGTCCTAACTATAATTACCTACCTGCGACTGCCAGTAGGTAATATATATATATATATATATATATATATATATATATATATGTCACCAAACATCCAAAGTTAATGCACGCTCTCAGGACAAAAGAGAAAAGGTTGCCAAGTTCAGAAAGTGCTGTTTATTCACAACGCGTTTCACCAAACAATGGCTTGATCACGTGAATAACGGTTGAAGTTCATAGGTTAAATAACATGAACAACATCGTAGACATAAACATAGGACTTCGGCAAAGGTTACTCGTAGAAGCAAATCGATTGGCATGTATCATGTTAAATGCACGAAATACACATAAGTGAACAGTCAAAAATCAAAGTGTGATATAAGCAAATTATGTTAATTACGAAATATGCAAATGTAAAAAGTACATGACATTAGTAGCGATGTCGTTTCACATTAGGCACTCACTCCAAATATCTCACAATGCATCATGTCAGTGTGGTTGGCAAAAATTGGAAACTAAGTAATGATGATCCGGCCATGAAATGAATGACCGTGTCTCTGCCCGATCTAAATATCGGGACTCCATCCTGACGACTCATATGTCAATCACAGTTGCTTACGTGATTGTACCTAAGGGCCGACCAATAAGGAATGGAGAGAGGAGAGACATGCTCTAATGTGGCGTTATGTTGTAGACACCTGTCTCGTACATCATATCACATAGTCCGATGAGCATAATTCGGACCAGGCAATGAATTGACATATACAAAAGACCAACAATAACGGAGTACCAATGTCCCCGGTGTTGTCCATAAGTACTGGCCAGTGCCAAATAAGTTCATGTAACAAACAAAATAAATCGCAGAGTTACCCTCATGTGCCGATCTCACGTTTAACAAGCATATCAGTGCCCATGTGAACAGGAAAAATAGAGAAGGGGAGGGATCCCGTGAACGTGAAGTATGGGTGAAATGGGCCCCTTCTCTTATTCCTGAAAGAAATCAGATGAAAAAAACATAATTACAAAATATACTAGAAATATTATATCCTATACAAATATTTACATGTTTAAAAAATCAGAACTAAAGGTACTGAATATACAAAGAGAAGAAGAATGAAACCGTGTGCAATTAATTAGCTGTTAGCACTGAGAGGCAGTTCGTAAGATGAATAGCGTGGGAAAAGGAGCAATACAGTGTATCAAGATGATTAACAACAAATGCTCGTTTGTTAATTCTTAAGATGCACTGATAACTCTTCGTCCTGATTCAATCCCCCTGGGGGCCTCGTTTGAAAATCAATGATGAGTTTAGACTCCCTTTGGCGTAGTTTTAGAACTCTGTTCCCTCCCCTGGGATTTTTTGTAATTTGTTCCAGGACGATAAAACTTAAGTCTTTGACATTGGAAAAATGTAGTTCTCTAAAATGACGAGCCACCAGATATTTGGGGTCAAAATTGGTGATAGCTCTAGTATGCTCCAATATCCGTTTTTTGGCCATGCACGTAGTGCTGCCAATATACCACTTGTTGCACGTGCATGCAATTGCATATACAACGAATGTTGAGCTGCATGTAAGAAAGGGCACAATTTTTCTGTTGATCCCATTATAAGTGACCTCCTTACATGATTTGCTGTTGGCACAGGCCTTGCAATGCCCACAAGGATAGAAGCCATCAATGCCCTGTATGTTGGTTGGCGGATATACCGTGATATTGCTATGAACCAGCATATCACGTATACTCCTTCCCCGTCTATATGTGATACTGGGTCTAGTTGGTAAATCTGCACCCAACACATTGTCAGTTTTAAGAACATCCCAGTTTTTTGTTATTATTTTCTTGATGGATTGGGCATCTGAGCTATACATGAGAATAAGTCTCGTTGTCTCCCCACTTTTGTCATCTTCCACCGGTTTGTCATTGATGGTTTCTGTTCTGTCTATATTTTTGGCTCTTTCCCTGGCTTTTTTGAGTACCCACTCGGGGTAACCTCTCTCTCTCTGAATCTTTTCATCATGGTCATACTTTCCTCTTCATACGCCTGGGAAGTATTGCAGTTACGTTTTGCCCTCAGCAGTTCACCGAACGGAATACTCCATTTCAAATTGTCTGGGTGACTCCTGAGGGCATGCAACATGCTGTTCCCCGCAGTTGTTTTGCGAAAAAGTGAAGTATGCACCTTACTGATTTTTATCTCGAGTTTGACATCAAGATACTCTATGTCAGTCCTGCTTTTACTGCCACTTAAAACGATGTTTCTATAATTGAGATTAAGTTTCTCTATGAAGGTGTCAGCTTCTTCCATCGTGCCCTTCCACACAATAAAAAGGTCATCTATGTACCTCAGCCACACAGATAACTTCATGAAATCTAATTGTAAGGTTGGGTCACATCGTATGTCCTTCTCCCATTTCCCAAGAAACAGATTCGCAAAACTAGGCGAAAAACATGAGCCCATGGACGATCCACTCACTTGCCTGAACATCTCTCCATTAAATACGAAAATATTGTTTTGTAAACAATACTTTATCATGTCCAGTAACATGTGAGTGTGTTCTCTGAATCTGATATGCCTGCCTTTCAGAAATTCTTCACATGCATCAAGTCCCTGATCATGATCAATTATGGTGTACAGACTCTGCACATCCAAGGTTATCAGTACAGAGTCAGTATCCTATTCAAGATTCTCTATTTTTTTCAAAAAATCTTTAGTGTCTCTTACATAACTGGCCAAATTCATCACAAATTCTCTCAGAAAATAGTCAATATATTTGGATACCTTCTCTGATACACTCCCCCTTGAGGACACTATAGGTCTCCCTGGCGGTCTGATATTGTTCTTGTGTACCTTCGGTAATAAATATAGGACAGGTAGTACAGGAAAATCACATTTGAGAAATTTGAATTCCTCCCATGTCAAAATACCTCTTTCTTTCCATTCAAAGAGTGAATCCCATAAAGTGGTAATACTTTCATGGTATCGTTCCATCTCTATCACCTCATAGAAGTGAGTATCAGAAAGTTGCCTGATCGCTTCTTCGATATACATTTCCCTATCCAAGACAACAATATTACCCCCTTTGTCCGCTGGACGGATAACAATATTTCCATCCTCCATAAGGGATTTGATGGCTTGTCTCTGTTTGTATGTCATATTCTGGTCTCCTTTCTGCCAATGTTTTTCATGTCTTAGCTTGTTTAGACTTTTATTGACACACTCATGAAAAGTGAAAAGTCTAAACGAGCCATCAAATCCCTTATGGAGGATGGAAATATTGTTATCCGTCCAGCGGACAAAGGGGGTAATATTGTTGTCTTGGATAGGGAAATGTATATCGAAGAAGCGATCAGGCAACTTTCTGATACTCACTTCTATGAGGTGATAGAGATGGAACGATACCATGAAAGTATTACCACTTTATGGGATTCACTCTTTGAATGGAAAGAAAGAGGTATTTTGACATGGGAGGAATTCAAATTTCTCAAAAGTGATTTTCCTGTACTACCTGTCCTATATTTATTACCGAATGTACACAAGAACAATATCAGACCGGAAGGGAGACCTATAGTGTCTTCAAGGGGGAGTGTATCAGAGAAGGTATCCAAATATATTGACTATTTTCTGAGAGAATTTGTGATGAATTTGGCCAATTATGTAAGAGACACTAAAGATTTTTTGTAAAAGATAGAGAATCTTGAATGGGATACTGACTCTGTACTGTACATGATAAAGTATTGTTTACAGAACAATATTTTCTTATTAAATGGAGAGATGTTCAGACAACTGAGTGGATCGGCCATGGGCTCATGTTTTTCGCCTAGTTTTGCGAATCTGTTCCTTGGGAAATGGGAGAAGGACATACGATGTGACCCAACCTTACAATTAGATTTCATGAAGGTATCTGTGTGGCTGAGGTACATAGATGACCTTTTTATTGTGTGGAAGGGCACGATGGAAGAAGCTGACACCTTCATAGAGAAACTTAATCTCAATGATAGAAACATCGTTTTAAGTGGCAGTAAAAGCAGGACTGACATAGAGTATCTTGATGTCAAACTCGAGATAAAAAACAGTAAGGTGCATACTTTACTTTTTTGCAAAACAACTGTGGGGAACAGCATATTGCATGCCCTCAGCAGTCACCCAGACAATTTGAAATGGAGTATTCCGTTCGGTGAACTGCTGAGGGCAAAACGTAACTGCAATACTTCCCAGGCGTATGAAGAGGAAAGTATGACCATGATGAAAAGATTCAGAGAGAGAGGTTACCCCGAGTGGGTACTCAAAAAAGCCAGAAAAGAGCCAACAATATAGACAGAACAGAAACCATCAATGACAAACCGGTGGAAGATGACAAAAGTGGGGAGACAACGAGACTTATTCTCACGTATAGCTCAGATGCCCAATCCATCAAGAAAATAATAACAAAAAACTGGGATGTTCTTAAAACTGACAATGTGTTGGGTGCAGATTTACCAACTAGACCCAGTATCACATATAGACGGGGGAGGAGTATACGTGATATGCTGGTTCATAGCGATATCACGGTATATCCGCCAACCAACATACAGGGCATTGATGGCTTCTATCCTTGTGGGCATTGCAATGCCTGTGCCAACAGCAAATCATGTAAGGAGGTTACTTATAATGGGATCAACAGAAAAATTGTGCCCTTTCTTACATGCAGCTCTACATTCGTTGTATATGCAACTGCATGCACGTGCAACAAGTGGGATATTGGCAGCACTACGTGCATGGCCAAAAAACGGATATTGGAGCATACTAGAGCTATCACCAATTTTGACCCCAAATATCCGGTGGCGCGTCATTTTAGAGAACTACATTTTTCCAATGTCAAAGACTTAAGTTTTATCGTCCTGGAACAAATTACAGAAAATCCCAGGGGAGGGAACAGAGTTCTAAAACTACGCCAAAGGGAGTCTAAACTCATCATTGATTTTCAAACGAAGGCCCCAGGGGGATTGAATCAGGACGAAGAGTTATCAGTGCATCTTAAGAATTAACAAACGAGCATTTGTTGTTAATTATCTTGATACACTGTATTGCTCCTTTTCCCAGCTATTCATCTTACGAACTGCCTCTCAGTGCTAACAGCTAATTAATTGCACACGTTTTCATTCTTCTTCTCTTTGTATATTCAGTACCTTTAGTTCTGATTTTTTAAACATGTATATATTTGTATAGGATATAATATTTCTAGTATATTTTGTAATTATGTTTTTTTCATCTGATTTCTTTCAGGAATAAGAGAAGGGGCCCATTTCACCCATACTTCACGTTCACGGGATCCCTCCCCTTCTCTATTTTTCCTGTTCACATGGGCACTGATATGCTTGTTAAACGTGAGATCGGCACATGAGGGTAACTCTGCGATTTATTTTGTTTGTTACATGAACTTATTTGGCACTGGCCAGTACTTATGGACAACACCGGGGACATTGGTACTCCGTTATTGTTGGTCTTTTGTATATGTCAATTCATTGCCTGGTCCGAATTATGCTCATCGGACTATGTGATATGATGTACGAGACAGGTGTCTACAACATAACGCCACATTAGAGCATGTCTCAAATCTCTCCTTTCCTTATTGGTCCGCCCTTAGGTACAATCACGTAAGCAACTGTGATTGACATATGAGTCGTCAGGGTGGAGTCCCGATATTTAGATCGGGCTGAGACACGGTCATTCATTTCATGGCCGGATCATCATTACTTAGTTTCCAATTTTTACCAACCACACTGACATGATGCATTGTGAGATATTTGGAGTGAGTGCCTAATGTGAAACGACATCGCTACTAATGTCATGTATTTTTTTACATTTGCATATTTCGTAATTAACATAATTTGCTTATATCACGCTTTGATTTTTGACTGTTCACTTATGTGTATTTCGTGCATTTAACATGATACATGCCAAACAATTTGCTTCTACGAGTAACCTTTGCCGAAGTCCTATGTTTATGTCTACGACGTTGTTCATGTTATTTAACCTATGAACTTCAAGCGTTATTCACGTGATCAAGCCATTTTTTGGAGAAACGAGTTGTGAATATACAGCACTTTCTGAACTTGGCAACTTTTTCTCTTTTGTCCTGAGAGCGTGCATTAACTTTGGATGTTTGGTGACAATTAAATACCGGAGCCACTCCGCCGGCGTGCACGCCACCTTCCTAAAGGGGTCGTGGGGATCCAGAAGGAGTAACTATCGGTTGGATATATATATATATATATATATATATATATATATATATATATATATATATATATATATATATATGTTACCAAGGGTTTGCTCAGAAATTGAGGGCGCACACCTTTCACAGGTAGGTAAACAACCTTTCTTTAATGAGGAAAGCGGCATATCATGCTGGTGTTTTCAGTCCCCCGCCTAACATGTTTCGAAGCTTCTCTTGCTTCTTCTTCAGAGGCTGGCACGAGCAGACAGGAAGTTGCTTGTTTAAACACAGTCCCGTGCGTGTTCACTTATGTTATAGCACTCCAGTGTGCTTTCCCCAGTGGATTCCATTCGCAGTGCACGCTGGTATATGTTGTTTAAACAATATATGCAAATGTTTTACCTCCGGTGGTTCTGCCTGCATTCATGCCGATTTTAGGACAATTGTTCATTTCAAAGCCCTCCAGTGGGCCCCAGGACAGAATTTCGCATTCCCAAAATATATTCATGTGTTGCCAGCACGTGAGTCAAACAGTCCCGACTCTGCCGGTCCCGCCTTATATTTGCGGGCGGTGCGCACCTCCACAGCCGAAGCCGCCGTGTTAACTTGTTACCAAGGGTTTGCTCAGAATTGAGGGCGCACACCTTTCACAGGTAGGTAAACAACATTTCTTTAATGAGGAAAGCGGCATATCATGCTGGTGTTTTCAGTCCCCCGCCTAACATGTTTTGAAGCTTCTCTTGCTTCTTCTTCAGAGGCTGGCACGAGCAGACAGGAAGTTGCTTGTTTAAACACAGTGCCGTGGGTGTTCACTTATTTTATATCACTCCAGTGTGGATTCCATTCGCAGTGCACGCTGGTATATGTTGTTTAAACAATATATGCAAAGTTTTTTACCTCCGGTGGTTCTGCCTGCATTCATGCCGATTTTAGGACAATTGTTCATGTCAAAGCCCTCCAGTGGGCCCCAGGACAGAATTTCGCATTCCCAAAATATATTCATGTGATGCCAGCACGTGAGTCAAACAGTCCCGACTCTGCCGGTCCCGCCTTATATTTGCGGGCGGTGCGCACCTCCACAGCCGAAGCCGCCGTGTTAACTTGTTACCAAGGGTTTGCTCAGAATTGAGGGCGCACACCTTTCACAGGTAGGTAAACAACCTTTCTTTAATGAGGAAAGAGGCATATCATGCTGGTGTTTTCAGTCCCCCGCCTAACATGTTTCGAAACTTCTCTTGCTTCTTTTTCAGAGGCTGGCACGAGCAGACAGGAAGTTGCTTGTTTAAACACAGTCCCATGCGTGTTTACTTATTTTATAGCACTCCAGTGTGCTTTCCCCGGTGGATTCCATTCGCAGTGCACGCTGGTATATGTTGTTTAAACAATATATGCACATTTTTTACCTCCGGTGGTTCTGCCTGCATGCATGCTGATTTTAGGACAATTGTTCATTCCAAAGCCCTCCAGTGGGCCCCAGGACAGAATTTCGCCTTCCCAAAACATATTCATGTGATGCCAGCACATGAGTCAAACAGTCCCGACTCTGCTGGTCCCACCCTAAATTTGCGGGCGGTGCGCACCTCCACAGCCGAAGCCGCCGTGTTAACTTGTTACCAAGGGTTTGCTCAGAAATTGAGGGCGCACACCTTTCACAGGTAGGTAAACAACCTTTCTTTAATGAGGAAAGTGGCATATCATGCTGGTGTTTTCATTCCCCCGCCTAACATGTTTCGAAGCTTCTCTTGCTTCTTCTTCAGAGGCTGGCACGAGCAGACAGTAAGTTGCTTGTTTAAACACAGTCCCGTGGGTGTTCACTTTTTTGATAGCACTCCAGTGTGCTTTCCCCGGTGGATTCCATTCGCAGTGCACGCTGGTATTTGTTGTTTAAATAATATATGCAATTTTTTTACCTCCGGTAGTTCTGCCTGCATTCATGCCGATTTTAGGACAATTGTTCATTTCAAAGCCCTCCAGTGGGCCCCCAGGACAGAATTTCGCCTTCCCAAAATATATTCATGTGATGCCAGCACATGAGTCAAACAGTCCCGACTCAACAGATTTGAGAAATGAAAATACCCAAAAAAGGTTATTGAAAAATGTCTACAAAGAGCTTCAAATCAACAACTAGTGGATTTACTCAAAAACAAACCAAAAGCTGATGAAGAAGACAAAACAATAAGACTAATAACATCATACAATGTGGAAAATAAAAGCCTGATGAGACTCATAAAAAAACATTGGGGTATTTTACAATTGGACCCGACCTTAAAAAAAATAATGGGTGATCATCCAAGCGTAACATATCGTCGAGCGAAAAAAATAGGAGACAAAATTGTCCATAGTCATTTTCAACAAGGTCAAGCAATAAACTGGTTTTAAAGGGATGGCTTCTGGCCATGCAAACATTGCAAAATGTGCAAAATTGCAAAACACAAACGAGAGGTAGACATCCGAGACGGCACAAAATGGCAAATTAACTTTGTCATCTATATGGTAGAGTGCCCTTGCACACTAAGGTATATTGGAAGCACGATCTTTGAGGCCAAAAAAAGAATCTTAGAACACATCAGAGCCACAAATCATAAGGACCGCACAAACGCCATAGCAAAACATATGGAAACACATCATGATGGCAAGTGGGAGTCCTTAAAATATTGGGCTCTAGAACAAGTCCCAAAGACAGAAAGCACTTACTCGCCTTCAGAACCTTAGATCCGAGGGGTCTAAACCAAAATGAAGAACTTTATGTGCACCTCTGAAAATCACTCAAAAAACTACTCATGAGTCCGAATGACATCTGACATCTCCATCTCAAAAAAGTTCACAAGAGAAAAACAATTAGGAGATGAAACAAAGGACACAAAGAACAGCAGTTGGCGAACCGTTGCCAGAAACGGCTGAAAAAACAAATAAATAACTTTGAAAGCTCACCAGAGAGCGATGAACATTCTTTTCAAAAATTAAAAGGACACAAAAGCAGATATAGCCGATTAAAAAGGATTGATGCCATAAATGTTTTAAATCACATGACAAAAGAGCACTTTTTTCACTGATAAATTTAGAACCTTAAGTTATGTTTGAATATTGCACTATAAACACCACAATGCACCGCAAATAAAATACAGGAAGTAACTAAGTGCCCATTGAAATAAAAGAAGCCCTTTTCCTTTTGTGATTAGATCCCGTGAACAAGCCTTATGTTAAGGTAAAACGCGTTGGGCAGGGTGGAACCTTGTGAATAAAACCGCCTTAATTTCTGTGGACGAGAGAGTGCGCTTCTTTCTTTTTTACTGTGAGGTAAAATATCAGTTTGCATATATATATATATATATATTTCAACAAAGGAAAGTGATAAAGGATTTGGAAGCAGATAAGAGCATTGTAATAAAACCCTCCGACAAGGGCGGCAATGTAGTCTTACAAACTCGTAAAAACTATTGCTTTGAAGTACTTCTTCAACTTAGCAATCGTGACAACTACACACCTATTGCTATGAAAGAGTACCTGGAAAGTATCACTCAATATGAAACACTGATACACAAATGGCACACAAGAGGTATGCTGTCAGTGGAAGAACTCAAATTTCTGTCAGTTCCCAACCCCAGGATACCCACCTTTTATCATATGCCAAAGGTGCACAAAGACCCGGAAAAAACGCCAGGCCGTCGGATATTTTCATCAATCGGAGGCCTTTTGGAGAATATGTCTAAATTCATAGACTTCTACCTGTTTCCTTTTGTGGAGGAAATGTCGTCTTACACGAGAGATACTAAGGACTTCCTCCGATATTTTGAAGGAAGCCCATGGGAATCAGACTACCTGATGGTGACCTTAGATATAGCCAGTCTATATACTAGCATTGCACATGAACAAGGCTTAGATGTTATTAATCAGATGTTGCAACAAAGACCAGCAGAATATAGAGAGCACAGTGAAATGCTCATTGACTTTCTTCGTTTCTGTCTGGTTTTTTTTCAGAACAAAATTTTATTATTTTTATGGTGTTGAAGGATTACAAAGAGGGCACTGCTCTCCGGGAGCCAGAGGAGCAGTGTGCAGATAAGTAACCATCACTTTCAAGCAGTTCAATCAACATTTGATATAAATGACCATCCCCGAACTCCCTTCCCCCCAACTCCCTCCCCTTTGTCTCCCCGCCTGGAACCCACCCCCATCCCCGCACAGTGTCTACGTGGTCCAAAAGTAAAAGCATAACAAAAACACATTCAGTGTGTGTACCGTTTCACCCAGGGTCAACAAGCAATTGTTCTGCATCAGCATCCCGTTGCGCTGGTGGTTCCAGCCACAGTCCTCTATAGTTCGCCCATCTCTTCCATATTTTAAAATGTTTTCGGGGGCAGCCCCTGGCCTCGAAAACCGGGCGCTCCAGCCGCATACAAAAATCCAAACCTCTCTTCCACACCCCTACCAAGGGAGCCCTGGAGTTCTTCCAGGCCTGGGCTATATCTCTTTTGGCCGCCCTGAGGCCCTGGAGCAGCAGATGACGTTTGTAGATATTTCCTCCCACCTGTTCCATAACATGAAGGAGGCCCAGCTTCGGCGAGCGGGGGAGATCCCATCCCAACGCCTCAGACAGGCATTCCCATACACCGGTCCAGAATCTCATCAATTTATCACACGCCCACACCGTATGTATGAAGGTGCCCACCGCGCGACCACACCGCAGGCAATCAGGGGAGGCAATCAGACCAGCTCTCCACAATCGGTCCCTAGTATAGTAGGCTCTATGTAAGTACTTGAATTGAATAAAGCGCAGGCGCACTGCAATTGCCGCCCCCCTTGGGGCCTCCAGGGCTTCTCTCCAATCCTCCTCCTCCAAGTCACCAATGTCTCTCTCCCATGCGGATCGTAACCTGTCTAGGGGAGAGGAACAGTGTGTAACTAGTGTCTGATATATATTGGATATTTTCTTATTTTCTAATTCCCCCATGAACACCTTAGCTTCCAGGGGGCTAAATTCGGGCAAGGAGTCCAGGCCGACCAAGGAGGGGGATAAAGCGTGCCGGAGCTGCAGGTATTTGAAAAACTGAGTTCGGGGCATATCATATTCCTCTCTTAATGCTTGGAACGATTTAAGGGTCGTGCCTTTCATGACGTGGCCCAACGCTGATATTCCAATCGCGTCCCAGCCGCGGAAGCCCTGTAAGGACGCCAGTGCCAGAAACCGCCCATTTTGCCATAATGGGGTTTCCCTCCTCAATTTGTTCCACCACCCCATACAGCGTAGAGCTTCACGCCATACCCGGAAAACCACCTGGGTAACCACCGGGAGCCTCTTTCTTATGGCCGCCGAGTACAAAATGGTGTGCAGCGTGTCTGGGTCCATCATGTATCTCTCAAGGGCATAGGCCGGGTCGCCCCGGTCCCCATACCACCATTCGTTTAGTATTAAGAGATGAGACGCCTGATAATAGGACAAAATGTCTGATGTGGCTAAGCCCCCACAATAAGTGGAGAGGAAGCAAGTGCGGAGTGCCACTCTCGCCACCCCACCAGCCCAAAGGAACTGGCTCATCGCCGAGTTCACCTGTCTGAACCACTGTGGTGGAATAGGATAGGGATGATTTTGCAGCTGGTAGAGGAGACGCGGGAGAGCCACCATCTTGAATATGGCCGACCGGCCATATACGTTCAGGGGCATTCTGGACCATGTTTTCATGTCTGAACGTACGCGGTCCCAAACAGGCAACACATTGCGTGCCCAAGAGACCCCAGGGACATCTGTCAGGAATACTCCGAGGTATTTAACACCTCCAGCCGCCTCCTGCAATGCTGACGCCCAGGATCCTAGGCCCCGCGCTCTCCCAGCACCCACAGCGTAGATTTCCGTAAGTTTAATTGAAGGCCAGACACCTCACCAAATATCCACATTATTTCGAGGACCCTGGGCCCCGATCTATTCAGTTCTGTGAGGAAGAAAAGGACGTCATCGGCGTAGAGCGCGATTCTATCTGACGGTCCCGCTTCCCATTCAACGCAACGCATCTGCGCGTCCATTCGCACCCACGCCGCCAGCGGCTCCATTGCCAAGGCGAATAAATAGGGTGAAAGAGGGCAGCCCTGCCAGGTGCCCTGGCCTATAGGGAAGGGGCTGGACACCGCTCCCGCCACTCTCACAGATGCCGTCAGATCCGTGTACATTGCAAAAAACACAGTTGATGGACAGAATGTAGAACAATGTCTTACATTCACCCCAGTACAAAGATCTGGGCCTAAATCCATCGTTATTTTGCACTCCACACCACCCTAGGTCAGACAATGGCTATATGCAAATCAGCCTTGACCCTGTGCCTCTTGGGAACAGTCCAGCCCGAACTACCAAGCCATGTCTTTCCTAGACCGGAATCAAGCATCCAAGGACCGGTTTCTGGCTATCAGCCTTCTTCAGCCTGGATAGCTTGACTCCAGTGATGTGTCCATCAATTGTTGTTTTCACATTTGTCACCCCGAGTGGAATGGGTATGCTCAGAGAGTCCCATGCTCTCCACACCACTGGAGTCAAGCTATCCAGGCTGATGAAGGCTGATAGCCAGAAACCGGTCCTTGGATGCTTGATTCTGGTCCAGGAAAGACATGGCTTGGCAGTTCGGGCTGGACTGTTCCCATGAGGCACAGGGTCAAGGCTGATTTGCATAATGGCCATGTCTGACCTGGGGTGGTGTGGAGTGCAAAAAAACGATGGATTTAGGCCCAGATCTCTGTACTGGGGTGAATGTATGACATTGTTCTGCATTCTGTCCATCAATTGTTGTTTTTGCATTTGTCACCCCGAGTGGGATGGGTATGCCCAGACGTGAGTCTCATGCTCTCCACACCACTGGAGTCAAGCTATCCAGGCTGATGAAGGCTGATAGCCAGAAACCGGTCCTTGGATGCTTGATTCTGGTCCAGGAAAGACATGGCTTGGCAGTTCGGGCTGGACTGTTCCCATGAGGCACAGGGTCAAGGCTGATTTGCATAATGGCCATGTCTGACATGGGGTGGTGTGGAGTGCAAAAAACGATGGATTTAGGCCCAGATCTCTGTACTGGGGTGAATGTATGACATTGTTCTGCATTCTGTCCATCAATTGTTGTTTTTGCATTTGTCACCCCGAGTGGTATGGGTATGCTCAGACGTGAGTCCCATGCTCTCCACACCACTGGAGTCAAGCTATCCAGGCTAATGAAGGCTGATAGCCAGAAACCGGTCCTTGGATGCTTGATTCTGGTCCAGGAAAGACATGGCTAGGCAGTTCGGGCTGGACTGTTCCCATGAGGCACAGGGTCAAGGCTGATTTGCATAATGGCCATGTCTGACCAGGGGTGGTGTGGAGTGCAAAAAAACGATGGATTTAGACCCAGATCTCTGTACTGGGGTAAATGTATGACATTGTTCTGCATTCTGTCCATCAATTGTTGTTTTTGCATTTGTCACCCCGAGTGGGATGGGTATGCTTAGACGTGAGTCCCATGCTCTCCACACCACTGGAGTCAAGCTATTCAGGCTGATGAAGGCTGATAGCCAGAAACCGGTCCTTGGATGCTTGATTCTGGTCCAGGAAAGGCATGGGTTGGCAGTTCGGGCTGGACTGTTCCCATGAGGCACAGGGTCAAGGCTGATTTGCATAATGGCCATATCTGACCTGGGGTGGTGTGGAGTGCAAAAAAACGATGGATTTAGGCCCAGATCTCTGTACTGGGTGAATGTATGACATTGTTCTGCATTCTGTCCATCAATTGTTGTTTTTGCATTTGTCACCCCGAGTGGGATGGGTATGCTCAGACGTGAGTCCCATGCTCTACACACCACTGGAGTCAAGCTATCCAGGCTGATGAAGGCTGATAGCCAGAAACCGGTCCTTGGATGCTTGATTCTGGTCCAGGAAAGACATGGCTTGGCTGTTCGGGCTGGACTGTTCCCATGAGGCACAGGGTCAAGGCTGATTTGCATAATGGCCATGTCTGACCTGGGGTGGTGTGGAGTGCAAAAAAACGATGGATTTAGGCCCAGATCTCTGTACTGGGGTGAATGTATGACATTGTTCTGCATTCTGTCCATCAATTGTTGTTTTTGCATTTGTCACCCCGAGTGGGATGGGTATGCTCAGACGTGAGTCCCATGCTCTCCACACCACTGGAGTCAAGCTATCCAGGCTGGTGAAGGCTGATAGCCAGAAACCGGTCCTTGGATGCTTGATTCTGGTCCAGGAAAGACATGGCTTGGCAGTTCGGGCTGGACTGTTCCCATGAGGCACAGGGTCAAGGCTGATTTGCATAATGGCCATGTCTGACCTGGGGTGGTGTGGAGTGCAAAAAAACGATGGATTTAGGCCCAGATCTCTGTACTGGGGTGAATGTATGACATTGTTCTGCATTCTGTCCATCAATTGTTGTTTTTGCATTTGTCAGATCCGTGTACAGCAGCTGCAGGTATGAAAGGAAATGGGGTCCAAGGTTCAGGCGAGACAGGAGCGCGTGGAGATAGACCCAGCTCAGAGAGTTGAATGCTCTATCAATGTCTGCCAGGAGGAGTGAAGCCAGAATCTTGGTAGCCCGAACCACCTCCACTACCACTCACGCGCGTCTGATATTGTGTCTCATCGCCCTGTGGGGCATGAACCCGGCCTGGTCTGGGTGGACCAAGTCATTAATGTATGGGAGAAGACGATTGGCCAGGGCTTTTGCCAGTATTTTTCCTTCAACATTTAGGAGCGATATTGGCCTATATGATTCATGCTGTTCAGGAGGCCTCCCAGGTTTACAAAAGACCACGATTTCCGCGTGTCGCCAGTCTGCTGGAAGGCAACCACATTCCCAGGCCGCCTCCAGTGCCTGTCTGTAATGCATCCCTAACTGGAGATGAAATGTCTTTATGAATTCACATGGGAAGCCATTGGGCCCGGGGGCTTTACCAGTGTTTAGTTCTCCGAGTGCCGCATCCAGCTCCTCAGCCGACAGCGGGAGCTCAAGCCGAGCACGCCCGTCATCTGAAAGCGCTCGTGGCGGGAGGTCTGCCAGGAATTTGTCTACATCTTCCTCTGGAATAGACTCTCGAGGGGCATATAGGGCCGCATAGTACTGCGCAAAGCTGGCAGCCAGAGCTGCTGGGGCCGTCACCGGATCCCCCACCTCATCACAAAGTCCTGGTAGGGATTGCACCTGGAAGGTACCCTGACAAAGCCTATAGAGCATTGTGCTGTATTTATCTCCCCATTGATATATTCTACTTTGTGTAGCCAACCATAACTGGTGAGCCTCATCCAGCAGCAGAGAGGTATATGACTGCTGCATCAGCAGCAGCTGCCCTACGGCATCTGCGTCTCCCCCCGTGCAGCTCTCCTCCTCCAGGTCCCGGACCCGATTCGCCGCCTCCTCTATATCCCCCCTATGGGTCTTATGGGCTGCGGCACACCAGGCAATATCCACGCCACGGAGCACGGGCTTTAGAGCTTCCCAAAGGGTCATATCATCGGTTTCGGGCCTATCATTGTTGTCCCAATACTGAGCAATGGCCTCCCTCATATGCGACTGATAACTGTCTTGTTGCAGATGCCACGTGGATAGGCGCCACCTAAAATGCTGCCGCCTCCTATCTAGACGCAAGTCCATCGTTATTGGGGAATGATCCGACAGGCCGCGTGGGAGCATGGACATAGAGTCTACCCTCCATATCCAGGTTTGGGGAATAAATAGATAGTCAATTCTAGAAAAGGACCTATGAACCGCAGAGACATAGGTGTATTCGCGGCTATGTGTATGCTGGTATCGCCATGCATCTATCCAGCCCATCCCCTGCACCATGCTGCTCAATTTAGTGGGGGTATCCGCTATTAGACCCCCTTCAGGTCTACAACGATCCATTCGCCCATTCATTACATCATTCCAGTCACCGCCCACTATCGCCATCACATTCGGGATTTCAGCCCACACATCAAACAGTTTTTCTATGAGAGCCTCTTGCAGCGGGGGCGGGGCATACACACTACCAAAGACCATGGGTTCATCACCCACCATTCCCTTCATGAAAACAAATCTGCCGTGGGTATCAACCCAGTGTGTCTCATGTACATAGGTCAATCTGCGATGGATTAGGACTGCGACCCCCTGTGACCCCTTCACAAAGCCAGCATGAAATACCTGCTGGTAACCATACCGTTGCAAGCTAAGGGTTTTGGTTCCTAGGAGGTGTGTCTCCTGTAAGAATAGCACGTCCGCCTTTTCCCTCTTCCCTAGCCGCAAGACTGCGCCCCTCTTTATTTTATCAAGCATCCCCCGCACATTCCAACTCACAACAGGCAGTGACGCCCGTGGAAGGCCTGTCTCGTGGGTGTCAACCGCCATCGATGGGCAGATAGTTCAGGGCCCTAGGTGTCGGGGACCACACACACACATAGAATTCCAACCAGACTTGAATGGACACTGTGCCGATACTAACTGCCCCAACCCCCCCTCCAACCCCCTCCCCCCCTCGCTACCCCCCACAACCCCCCCACCCCATACCTCAGCAACATTGAAGTACCAGTCGCGGTATAGATCATCTCCAGCCCCCAACGGGAGGCTAAAGACCCACTATTCCAATGGATCCCCACCAACTACCCACCCAATCCTAACCTACCCCTTACGCAACTAACTTCGCTAACCTCGGGGGTTATGTCCGCCCTTCCTCAGGCATCCCCCGACCCATGTCCACCCTCTATACATTTACTGTTAAGCAAAGGTTCTGGTGGTGAGTCTCAAGAATAATCTTCGTCCTCGGTACAATCATCGTCCGTCAGCAGCCATCCAGGGCCGTGCGCCAAAGAGTCGCAGAGTAGCACTGGGCCTCAGGGCTCCAGAGTTTGAGTGTCAGCAGCATTGGTGTCCCCCGTCGGCACATCGCGGGGAGGTGGGCGCTTCTGAGAATGTGATCTCCAGTTGCTCCTGCTTCGCGACCTCCGGGGAGTTCTCGGGGGTCCCGCCGTGGAAGACGAGCCAGAATCGCGGCCCGAGGGGTATGCACTCTGATTCGGACTGTCTCGTCTGTCCAAGCAAAAACCTCCTCTGGGGAGTTAAAGAACTGTGTCCGGGACTGGAATACCACCCGTAGGCGGGCCGGATAGAGCAGGGCGTATTGGATTTTAAGGTCTCTTAGTCGCGCCTTAGCTGCAGTAAAGGATTGTCGTTGTTGCAGTACCAGCTTAGTATAGTCCGGGAATATCAGAATTTTGTGGTTCTCATACATTAGGGGCTCCTTTGCACGAGCTTGTCTCAGGATAGTGTCTCGGTCATGATAATTGAGTAGTTTGGCTATCACAGGTCGAGGGCGAGCACCCACCGGCGGCTTTGGGAGAAGTGCTCGGTGCGCTCGCTCAATTACAAAGCAGCGCGAGAGGGACTCCGGGGGGAGCCACCCCTCTAGCCACTGGGTGAGGAATGCCTCCATGTTGCCTTTCTCACTGTCCTCCGGAAATCCCACAAACCGCAGGTTGTTTCTCCGGGCCCGCCCTTCCGCGTCTTCAGCCCGGAGCGCAAGGCTCTTCTGAATTCCTTCCATGGTGGCCACTTTCTTCTTGAGAATCGCCACATCATCCTCCACCCCCGTGATTCTGGTTTCAGTTTCAGTGATACGGGCAACAGCATTACGCAAATCCTGTCGGAGCAAGGTGACATCAGCCCCAACTGCCCCAATTTTTGCATCCAGCATGTCTCTAGATTGCGTTATAGCTGCCATAAGGGCCGCATTATCCGGTCCCGGTCCCTGTTGACCTCCGGAGGCCCCCGCTCCACCACTCGGCCCCGTGAATTTGTCAATTGGGCCTTGTTTCGTAGTGCCGCCACTTTTGCCGCCCCTCGTCATGATGAGCCACGGGCGCGAGTATAGAGTCCAAGTAGGCAGTGAGGGCATCAGGCAGTCGCTCACTCCGCTTCGGGTGGGGGCCACTGATAGGATCTCTCCCGCTCTCTCGTATTCAGTGGGGGGTCGCGTCCTAGCTTCCCAGGAGGCCTGTGTGCCTACTCACAGTGTTACACCATCTCACTCCACCACGGCGACACCCCCATTTATTGGCGCCATTTTCAGTATTATGTCCCCCAGCGCCGGACAGACTCCCGGCCTCTGTCCAAGAACTGATGGCCGTTCTACAGAGTTGTGCGCCCCCTGTTAAGGGCTTTCACTGCAGGGTCGTGGAGGCACACGCGCCCGACTAGTCCCAGGGCCTGCGGGAGATGATCCGACCTTCCCTCTGTTGTTCCAAACGTCGCCGTCCAGACTACGGTCTGGGCCCATATGTCGGTTACCAAGTCCTCACAGTCCCCGGGGGGGTTCCGCTCCGCGGCCCGACCTAGCCGCCGAGTGAGGGTCCGTATGTGTAGTGCAGCGGCTCACAGCCCGGACAGGGCTCACACTAAGCCGCCACCCTCAGCAGCAACACACCTCGTCCCGGCGCCCAGGCCTCCGGCGGGGGGAGGGGGCGGGGGGTGGTGGGGGAGAAGACAGGAGCCCCTAATACTCCCGGGCTACCGGGCTCCCGCGGTCCGACTCGACCGCCGAATGGAATCGGCCCGTTCTGAGAGAGTGTCCCCTCCCCCTTAGAGGAGCTCGCCTTGCAATGGCAGCTTACCCCGCATCTGCTGGTGCCCCAACTCCAGGGCGGTGCCGGGACCCTTCCGCAGCCCTTTGTTGCGTGTCGTTCCCCCGCCGGGGTCCGCGGCCCCGGATCTTCTGTGTCTGAAAATGTAAGCGGGCACACCTCTCTCCGCCGACCCCAGCGCCGCCGCACTTCCGGCCGGACCTCACCAAACTCGAGGTCCCGGCTTCCGCGCGCGGCGCAGGCCTCACCGTCGCAGGACTCAGATCGGCAGAACTTGCGCTCCGAGGCAGCCCAAATCGCTACCGGGGCTCCCCCTCCGCCTCCAACAGTCAGTCACCCAGCCTGGGCTTCTTTGGGTCATGGCGATGCAGGATAGTTACGAGGATATTGTGCCGGCGGGATGGAGCTCGCTTAGACTGCATCCGCCATGCTCGCCGCCTTGGCCACGCCCCCCGTTTCTGTCTGTTTAACAACATTTTTATTTTTCAGGACCAGACCCACCAACAAAAACGGGGGACGGCGATGGGAGACTGCTTCGCCCCCAGCTACGCAAATCTTTTCGTCGGCTGGTGGGAGAAGCGGGCGGCATGGTCGGACTCCTGTGACCATTGGGTCAACAAGACCATAATCTGGAGGCGTTATATTGATGACCTCTTTCTTGCTTGGCAAGGGAGTAGAGAGTCAGTTGAAGATTACATCAAATATCTTAACAGCAACAACCTAAATTTGAAATTCTCAGGTGAAATCAGCGACACTGAGGTGAATTACTTAGATGTAAGAATATTCATAATAGATGGCAAGTTACAGACAGCTCTCTTTAGGAAGCCCACAGCGGGCAACTCAGTGCTTCATGCACGCAGCAGTCACCCCACAAGCCTTAAGAACAGTATCCCCTACGGGGAACTTTTGCGTATTAAACGCAACAGCTCACGTCCTGAAGACTATAATGAAGCGGGGCTGGCCAGCCTCAATAGATTCAGGGAACGAGGCTACAAAGGTAGGGTACTGAGCGAAGCATGGAAGAAAGCCCAGGTCAAGAGTAGAACTGACTTGATCAAAGAGATTCCTAAGGTAGATAAAAATATAGGTACCAGCAATTTGAGGCTCATTACGAACTTTTCCAATGCAGCAAAGAGCCTCAAGAAGATCATGTATTCCAATTGGAGCATTTTGAAGTCTGACCCTGTTATTGGACGTGACATTCCTGCCCAACCATCTATAACATTCCGTAAGACAAAGTCACTTAAAGATCATCTGGTACAGAGCCACGTGCCCCCTGCTGCCAGAGGCATACAGGGTATAGGTGGTTTCTATCCTTGCAATAAATGCAAGGCATGTGCGCATAGCAAGAAAGTTGTCAGCTATTCCGTACCAGGAAAGCACGACCCAGTTGCCATCAAGAAATTTATGAATTGTCTGGCTCCATTCGTGGTCTACTGTCTTACTTGCCCGTGCGGACTTAAATATATAGGGTGCACAATACACCCTGCCAAAATCCGCATTCTAGAACACCAAAGGGCAATACAAAACAACGACAGTAATTATCCAGTAGCTCGTCATTTTTTAACTCACTACAACAGTGACCGCAAAGTCTTGAGTTATTTTTGCCTTGATCATGTAGCTCGGGATCCCAGAGGGGGAGATAGAGCCAAATGCTTAAGAAGACTAGAGTCCCGATATATCATTGATTTAGCAACTAAAACACCCTTGGGACTCAACATGGGGGAGGAACTGAAAGTACACCTGTAAATACTGTATATAATATTTGTCTTTAATCACTTTCTTTGCTGCACTATGGGATCACAGGCTAGAATCGATGAAATAGGGTATAATGATTAAGGGTGCTTTTTCTTTGTTTAACTGCAGTAATCACTTTCTAATTGATTTAGTACAGCTTGATTTGTGGATAAGAACATCTGTGCGGTTAACTTGATTTTGAATGAAATTCTCCATCATTGCACCAGTTCAGTATGTGCCCATTTGAGGGCTAAATTTAATTGCATGCGCTTATATTATTTTGCTAATAAGCTGCTTGCACTATTTGAAATGTGGATACTTTATTTGGTGTTTATTTTTCTTTCATTGTTTCGACATTTGTGTTGCCTGACCCGAAAATGGTGAATGCATGAGACAGATCCCACGAGACCTTGTGCAGCAATAGTCATTGTATTTGTGTTTATATACTGCAGCGTCATGGCGGCGCCTGATACTGACGAAGGCGTACCGTCAAAACGCGTCTTATTTCCTGATCTTCTGTGCAAATAAATCCGACTTGGATTTAAAACCCCCGCGAGTGCGAGTCAATTTCTTCTGGGTATCTGGCATATATATATAAAAAGCTGTAATATTGTGCCTGGAGTGATAAATGGCTTTTGTTATTTTACAACTCGGCAAGGACTGCACTGTACTAGTCCTATGCTTAAAGACTTTGCTGTTTAAATGGCAAAAGACTTTGTCATTTTCTATCTCGGCGTGGATAGCACTGTGCTAATCCTATGCTTAAAAACTTTGATAGGAAAACAGACATTTGAGGTGAGCAGATCTAGAGTGTCTCTGGTGTTGAGAGTGCTCTAACAGGAGCTGCTTTCCACCTAAACTGAGACCTACCCAGAGTTCTCTCCTTCTTTTTGCATAATTTATGCGTCACTCTATGCCTGAAAGGGTTTTGTTTTGACTTAATACTGGGTGCTCCCTTGTGTCTGGACAAAGCTATACCTCTCTGAAGAGATCTAATTAGAGCGAAACACTGTGACAGGGTTTGCTTTTACTCATTTCAGGTTGGCTTGAGTTGGTATTTTACCAATTCAAAGCTGTAATATTGTGCCTGGAGTGATAAATGGCTTTTGTTATTTTACAGCTCGGCAAGGACTGCACTGTACTAGTCCTATGCTTAAAGACTTTGCTGTTTATATGGCAAAAGACTTTGTCATTTTCTATCTCGGCGTGGATAGCACTGTGCTAATCCTATGCTTAAAAACTTTGATAGAAAAACAGACATTTGAGGTGAGCAGATCTGGAGTGTCGCTGGTGTTGAGAGTGCTCCAACAGGAGCTGCTTTCCACCTAAACTGAGACCTACCCAGAGTTCTCTCCTTCTTTTTGCATAATTTATGCGTCACTCTATGCCTGAAAGGGTTTTGTTTTGACTTAATACTGGGTGCTCCCTTGTGTCTGGACAAAGCTATACCTCTCTGAAGAGATCTAATTAGAGCGAAACACTGTGACAGGGTTTGCTTTTACTCATTTCAGGTTGGCTTGAGTTGGTATTTTACCAATTCAAAGCTGTAATATTGTGCCTGGAGTGATAAATGGCTTTTGTTATTTTACAGCTCGGCAAGGACTGCACTGTACTAGTCCTATGCTTAAAGACTTTGCTGTTTAAATGGCAAAAGACTTTGTCATTTTCTATCTCGGCGTGGATAGCACTGTGCTAATCCTATGCTTAAAGACTTTGATAGAAAAACAGACATTTGAGGTGAGCAGATCTAGAGTGTCACTAGTGTTGAGAGTGCTCTAACAGGAGCTGCTTTCCACCTAAACTGAGACCTACCCAGAGTTCTCTCCTTCTTTTTTGCATAATTTATGCGTCACTCTATGCCTGAAAGGGTTTTGTTTTGATATATATATATATTTTCGCTCCAAAGTACCCACCAGGCAAGCAGTACTCAGACACCAGCATCGAAGGTTAAACCTTTATTAGGTATGGGCAAAGTCCCGCTAGCTACATCCATACAGCCCTTAATTACCATCCGCCTGACGCGTTTCGAAGTAAAAATCTTCTTCCTCAGAGGCGAGGCAAAGGAAGTGCATGTGGCCCACTCACAGTTCTCTTTCAGTATTCTATGCCAAATATATATATATATATATATATATATATATATATATATATATATATATATATAGATATACATAGATATAGATACAGATATATAGATATGTATATATTTATGATACATATGCAGATACAGATATATAGATATAGATATGAAACAAATAATATAAAATAACAAACAATCTAATAATAATTATATATTTACACAATATTACAAACCATATTGGAGCCTGAGAATAATACATAAACTATTCCCACTCCAGTTTATGCAACAGTTGGGAAAGAGTGGGCTTTCACTTTGGTTAAAGGTACTATTCCCACTCAAACAGGTTAACAGTGGTGAAAGTATTGGAATTAGGAGGGATAAGATTTACTATTACACCTCCAGTCTCAGCAACAGTAGGGAAAGTGTTGGACTTCAGAGGGGTAAGATTTATTATTCACGCTACAATCTGTGCAAATGTAAGAAAAATGTTGTACTTTGCAGGGATAAGATTTGCTCTTCCCACTCCAGTCTGTGCAACAGTAGAGAAAGCTTTAGACTTCGGAGGAGTTAAATTTACTTTTCCCACTCCAATCTGTGCAACAGTAGGTAAAGCATACTCTGCACAAAAGGAAAGTAAGGCGGTTTTTCAGAATATGGATGGGTTAAAGTAATTTAAATGTAGGCACAGTTGCACAAATGTGTCTCCTATAATTAAGCAGAGATCTGAAGAGAAAATGTTGGTCGAATAGACAAAAGGCCCTATCACAAACGTTTTTGACAGGATCAATTTCATTGATGGTAGACGGACTCCATTTTTAGAGTTGGTGGTCTAGTTTTCATGCAAAGTCACTTCCGGGGTCTGGATTTAAGTCCTGGATGGCGCCGACGGGCAACTGGTCAAGACAAGCATTTTCTGCACGTACGCGCGCTGAAAGCTGCAATATTCACTCGCTCTGCTCTGAAACTGTTTTTAAGCTGTCACCTGATGTCCTTACATCGCTGCTAGTGCACTCTGCACTTTGCTGAATTTGGCACGCTTTTAAAGGTTGTACATGTTGCATATAACTCATTCTAAATGTTGCACATAACTCCTTTTTAAAAAAGGATTTGCACTAAATACCTCCATACTCGCTTGCACCTGACCCTTCCCGGTCCACAGCAGCTTCGGTGGCTGATTGTGTGGAGGGACACTTATACGGCAGAAATACTCACTTTCGGGAGGCCACTAGACGGACGCCATTTTTAGAGTTAGCGGTCTAGTTTTGACACAAAGCACTTCCCGGGTCTAGATTTAAGATCGGCATGGCGCTGACGTGCAGCAGATGCGCGCAGTGGGTGTGCCGCTGGCTAGCCAAAGGTGCGCCTAAGGCAAGCCGGTCTGTGCCCATCCGTGCCAGTCCAGGACCAGGGGCCAGCAACCCTGCCCAAACCACCTGGGTTCCTCCAAAAACAATAAGATATACAAATAAAGATCTCTGGGCATTAAATACAGGAGCTCATCCCCCCCTGCCAGTACTCTCTGCTCGCCAACTAGCCACTGAGTGGCTCTGTATGTGGATTTATAGCTGAAACCGAAATGCAAGCAGGGAAAGGGTGAAGGGGAAAAGACAGACCACAACAATTATTGGACGGTGGGATTAATCAACTGCAGATCTCTCCCATAACATGCAATCAATATTAGGCTCCTAATAGAGGAGAAAGAGCTGGAGGCTCTATTTCTGATCGAAACCTTGCACCGAGATAGCTCCATCCCAGACATTGTAACCGCCCTTTTCCAGGGCTTTGAAATTTATCGCCGTGATAGAGCAGGCACAATACGAGGGGGTATCGATATTATTTTCAAATCATATCTAGCCTGTGTCATTACCCCCTCAACATTGCTAAATGTGAGGCCCTTGCTTTTAGACTGTCCCTCACCCCGGCATGCTCCTTTTCAGGTTGTCTTATCTACAGGCCACCAGGGACCGGTACACCATTCCTAGAAGCCACACCAGACATTTTGGCCAGCATGATTATAGGGAAAAGCACCTTTACTGTTCTAGGCGACTTCAACATCCATTTGGACAATCAAACTAATCCTTCAACAATGAGATGTCTAGCCGACTTGGAGGCCCTCCAGCTCACACAACTGGTGCAGTTGCCCACCCACGAAAAAGGCTACACTCTGGACCCCATCTTTTCAAATGACCCAGACTGGAACTACTGACCCCATACGGGTGCCATGGACAGTCCACTACTTCATTACAATCTGGTTTCTGAAACCCCATATTACAGAGCCCAAAAGCATAAGCCCTCTACTGGGACGTAAGACTGGAGTACAGACCTTGAGACATCTACCCTACCAGAATCGAAAGATTTAGAAGACGCCCATAAAAATTGGTTATCCTTGATAAACGGATCCATAGATCGAAACTTCAGGAAGCCAGGTCCAATAAACCCAAAAAAACTTCAACAGATCATCCTGGTTCAGCCCTGAGCTGGTTGCTCAAAAGAAAAGCTGCAAAAAGCTAGAACGAAGCTGGAGAAAATCGTATGACCCTGATCTTAAAATAGCCTGCAAATTAGCTATCCAGCAATATCACAAGAATATTAGGAAAGCACAACCGGCCTTCTTCGAAGAAAAAATTGAGAAGTCCTCCAACTCTTCAAAGGAGTTGTTAAAGAGAAATGTAATAAGTTAGCTTCATTTTTCAAGAGCAAGGTGGAAAATATAAACAACTCACTCCACCCTAACATAAGCCTGACTTCAACGACCACTGAAGCCCCCAACACCAACACCTCTCTTGAACATCCCAAGAATACAGCACAGTCATTTCCCCTCCCCCTGTTCTACTCACTTTCCCCAAATTGAGTGAGGAACAGGTTGGGTCCCTGCTACAGAACATTAAATCAGGGTCCCCTCTAGACCCGGCGCCACATCAAATTCTTGCCCAAGGGGAAATGTGTCCTAACTCAACTCTCCCACCTCATCTCCATATCCTCGCAAGTGGCCCAGTGACCAAAGAGTGGAAGCATGTCATTGTAAAACCTCAATTGAAAAAAACCCAGCTCGACCAAGCCTCTCTGGAGAACTACTGCCTGATTTCATTGTTACCCATCTTTGGCAAGATCGCAGAGAAACACGTGAATAGCACTATCTCACAATTTCTAGAAGACAATGGTATCATACATCAGACACAGATGGGATTTCGACAAAAACACAGCACTGAGTCAGCCTTACTTGTTGTCACTGAAAAACTAAAATGTACCTTAGACCAGGGAAGAGCCGCCACAATCGTGCTACTGGATCTAAGCGCAGCCTTCGATACGGTAGACCAAGCTGTACTGGTCAACAGGCTCAAGGCTTTTGGAATCAGAGGTACAGCCAACAAATAGTTGCCATCTTTCCTGAATGGTAGTTCTTTAAAATGCATGGAGGCCAGATTCTTTTTAGACTCCTTCTTAGCCCCATGGGGGGTTACTCAGGGATCTTTCCTGAGCCCGACCCTCTTTAATATCTACCTGAGCCCACTAGCTACCATAGTACAGGAGTTTGGTCTCTCCATTGTGTCTTATGCCGATGACACAGAACTAGTGGTCTCAATATCTGACTCCTTCAACTCAGCCAATAGGTAATTAGCCCCTTGCCTTGAAAAGACTGGATTATGGATGGCCGACTGTAGCCTTAAACTGAACGGGGAAAAAAACGAGCTTATGATTCTGGGCAGTAACTTCAGCCCACGCTCGGAGATCCCCTGGCCAGCAAAATGGGGTCCACCCCCCCCTAAAACCTCCACAAAATCCTGATGATGTGGGTGGACAAGAACCTAATGATGGAGATCCAAGCAAAAAAACTGGTAAGCACCTGTTTTGGGATACTCCGAATGATCAGGAAAATATTGAACCTGCTCCCAGAAAACTCAAAGAAGACAGTGGTCCAGGCCTTGTTTTATTTTTTTTGCTGTTTTTATAGAGCGCAACACTCATCCTGAGGGATATCACGGCGCTTATACCAGATAGCAACTACTGATGGCGGATGCTGAGAAGCTAGAGTTTGGGGAAGAGGTGAGTTTTCAGTTTTTTCCGAAACTGAAGATAATTTGTAGTATGTCTCAGGTCGGTGGGGAGCTCATTCCACCTCTTTGCTGCCAAATAGGAAAAGGAGCGTCCACCTGTTCTAACTTTGTGGATGCGTTTCGTCTTGGCCAACGCAGAATGGCAAGAGCGAAGGTTCCTAGTGGGAACATAAAATTCGATCTTCCCTTGAAGAATTGTGGGGCCGGTTTTATGTAGAGCCCTGTGGGCATGGCTAAGCAATTTAAAAGCAACCCTCTGACGCATCGGTAGCCAATGGAGTGTCTTTAAGCATTCCAATGCCGAGTCTAATTTGCCCTTGTTGCAGATAAGTTTGCCCGCCAGATTTTGCAAAACCTGCAGGCGAGAGAACAGATGTTCATTCATCCCCACAAATAGTGCATTGCCATAGTCCAGCCGACTGACCAGTAGGGCCTGTGTGACTGAGCGTCTGCAATCCAGGGGTATCCATGGGAAAATCTTGGCTAGGAGTTTTAAAATGGCAAAGCACTTGCCACAAAGGGATCGAACATGATCCTTCATGGACAAGTCATCGTCCATGATAATTCCCAGGTTCCTGGCATGTTTGCTTTTGAGTGGGGCCAAACCCAGTGAAGGTGGCCACCATGTGGCGTCCCATACACGTTTGGCACCACCAAACAGTAGAATCTCTGACTTGCCTGCGTTCAACTTTAGGCAGTGGGCATGCATCCACTGGGCCATTTCGGAGAGGCAGTCATGTAGCTTGGTTTTGGTTATATCAGGCCCTTCGTCCATCGTCACCATCGGTGGAGGATCTGATACTGTCCTACACTGCCAGCAGCGTTGCCTCGGTGCTGTTATTGGCTCGAAAGCCAGTTTGGGTGGAATCCAGAAGGGAGTTGTTTTCTAGGTACCTGGTCAACTGCACATTCACCAGTTTCTCTAAGACTTTGGAGAGGTAGGGAAGCTGGGAGATCGGTCTGTAATTCTCTGGGTTGAGAATATCAGATCCCACCTTCTTCAGAAGGGGGTCACAGAGGCGTGTTTCCAGGCATCCGGGAAGATAGCAGTGCTTAAAGATTTATTAAAGAGTTGTGTGATCAAGGGGCAGAGCGTGGACGCAACTCTTGAGAACACGAAGTGGGGGCAAGGGTCAAGGGGGGAGCCAGCTTTCACTGTGGTCAGGGCTGCTAGGACCTCATCTTCGGAGAGTAGGTCGACGCTGGTTAGACGGGGTGCATTTCCTAGGTCTGGTGGAGCAGTGAGAACATCAGATAGGATCGCAGTCTTGGATGGATTGTCAGAGTAGCTTTGAATAATTCGGGGAGTGAAGGTAGAGTAGATTCTCTTAATTTTTTCAGAGAAAAAGGCGTTAATACCTTCACAAGCCTCAACCGAGGGGGTGAGTGTTTGTGAAGTACTAGATGGTTTGCTCAACTCCTTCACTATTTTAAACAATTCCTTCACTGAGTTACTGTTTTCCTGAATGCGCTGAGCGAAATAGTCCTTCTTTGCCTTTTTTATGCCCAGAATATACTGCCTCCGTTGATTAGCCTCCAAGCTCGTTTGGAAATCTGAGGGCCTACCTCAGATTTCAAAGATTTGCCGGGGAGGTCAAGGGAGAAGGATATAAGGGAGTGGTTCGACCAAGATAAGGGATGGACCTCTCTTATGTTGGTGGATTCGATGTTAGTGAATAGTAGGTCTAGTGTATGACCGGCTATATGAGTGGGGCCCACTACCCACTGCATGAGATTGAGGATCCCCATGTCATATTCCAACTGGGAAGTACCTGGAGCATCCTTTTTCTCATAGTGGATGTTGAAGTCGCCAACAACTAGATAATTTTTGTGTTTTAGACAGAGTGGCAGAAGTTGATTTAATAGTTTGGCACTAAGACTAACTTGTTGTCCAGGGGGGTTGCATATAACTGCACTAGCGAGGATGGTGAGACCCTCATAAAGTACCTTAAAAGGTAGGGTCTGATGCTCAGTGTGGGTAGTTGTTAGTTCCACAAGGCATGTTAGGTGATCCCTAAATATCACAGCAACCCCCCCTCCTCTTTTACCAGATCTGTCTAGCGTGATGATTTTATAGTTGGGGGGGAGGGCGCAAGCTAGATCCGGGGCGTTGGAGTCGGATAGCCAGGTTTCCGTGATGAAAACTAGGTCAGGGGTCTTTGATGTAAGTAAGTCCCAAATATCCAGGGCATGTCTAGGTAGGGATCTCGCGTTAAAATATAGACAGTTCAAGGTCAGAATGTTTCTGGCATGAGTTATGTGATGGTCCCATGAGGATTGACCCATACTGGACCAACAACAAGCGCGGCAGGAAATTGGTCCATAAGATAATCCTGGCCCCGTTTGGGTACATAGGTTAGCTTTATAACCATTTTTCTTTCCACGAAGGGCTAGCAATTCACTGCGGGAGTAGCAGATAGGTGTTGACGGGTTTTGGCTGAAACCCGCAGGAAGTGTAGCCCCTAGTCCCGGCCGGTCGCGGACGGGCGCAGACGGGCTTGCCTTAGGGGCGCCTTCGGCGCGGAAACCGGCGCGCCCGCTGCGCTCGTCCGCTGCGCGACCGGAAGATGCACATTATTTATACAGGAATGGAGATGGCGGCGGGGGGCGTGGCCTCTCGAAAAAAGGGCGTGGCCTGTATGCGCGACGGGAATGGCGGCAATGAGTTTTTGAAGTTTGTCCCGCAGCAGCGCTAAAATCCGCTGCGCGGGTTTAGTCAGGAGCATGGGGGAGCCCTGAGCAAGGTGCAGAAATGAGAACAGGTAAGATAAAAGCAAAGTAATTGTGACACTCAATTTAAAAAAAAAAGCTCGTGCAAGCCTACTCCCGGCTTCCGCCTCAGGAGAAATCACTATCTGTGTGGCGCTTGTAGTCGGTGTCCTTTAGTAGTGACGGCGGGGGGGGGGGGCAGGGCCTCTCAAAAAGGGGCGTGGCCTGTATGCGCGGCGGGAATGGCGGCAATGAGTTTTTGAAGTTTGTCCCGCAGCAGCGCTAAAATCCGCTGCGCGGGTTTAGTCAGGAGCGTGGGGGAGCCCTGAGCAAGTTGCAGAAATGAGAACAGGTAAGATAAAAGCAAAGTAATTGTGACACTCAATTTAAAAAAAAAAAGCTCGTGCAAGCCTACTCCCGGCTTCCGCCTCAGGAGAAATCACTATCCTTGGTGGTGTCAAGGCTTGACTACAGCAACGCCTTATACCTGGGCTACCCCAAATATGTTACAGACAGACTACAGGTAGTACAAAATACAGCAGCCCGAGTCCTTCTGAAGATACTCAGGCATCAGTCAGTAAGAGCTTCCTTCAGGGAGATACACTGGCTTCCTGTCCAGGCCATGTTTAAATTCAAATCCCTCTGTTTGGCCAATAGAGCTATGTACGGAAAAGGCCCTGCACTGGTGCGAGATCTGATCTCCCAGTACTCACCCCATCGCCATCTCAGAACAGGATCAAATCTTCTGATGAACACCACCAGAATCAAGAGATCTAGAGGGGTTGGAAGGTCGTTCACACACCTGGTACCCAAGCTGTGGAACAGTATGGATCCAGAGTTGTGAATGATTGAGAACAAAATGACCTTTAAAAAGAGACTAAAAACATGGCCGTTCCCCTAAACCAATGTGCATGATAACGCTCTGCCTTGTTTCATACTAGCGCTGGGATGCCTATGGGTAGCCATGCGCTCTATATATCCCTAAACCTAAGTTAAGACAGTACTTGCTCCAAACACCTTTTTATCACCATTTTTGAAAACAGTAATTTGGAGTTGGTAATCTCTAAAAAGAACGTATGTGGGTAAATGCTATGTGGTGTTTTGTTGTGATAATGAACTGTTTCATATGCTGCTGTTTTTTGTGCTGCAATATTGCAATATGATTTGGGTGTTTTATTTTGCACCAGTTATGTAGCGTCTGTTTTATTAAAACGCTTTTAAATGTGTTGTTATGTTGTTTAGTGTATACGATTGAGTTATGTTTTTTTTTGTAGAGTTTTATATAGCGCGAACTAGACCCGAACCGAATCAGGTATCAGAGCGCTTTACATAGCACCAGTTACGTTACATGAGGACACACTTTCATTTTTAGGCACGGGGAGATTAAGTGATTTGCCCAGAATCACAGGAGGTTTTTGGCGTCGTTACCGAGACTCGAACCCAGATCCCCAGGTCTGAGGTCGAGCGCCTTAGCCTTTAGGCCAACCCCTTGGAAATGTTCACAAATGCTGCAACTGTTCCAGCCAAAAGCAGCACATTACTTTAAAGTTCTCATGGCTAGCAAGTATTTACCTCTGTCTACACTGATAAAATAGTGCTGCTTCCACACTTTAACTACTTTAGACACCAGGTCTGGCACAGCATATTTTTGATTGGCACTATTAAGGTAGTGCTTGCTTCAAACACCTTTTGTCACCTTGTTATCTTATCATGAAAGGATTTTGGATGTGGTACTGTGTGACATGAACATTTTAGCACAATAGCTGTGTGGCACTCTAATTGTGCTGGTGATGTGGTTCTATGTTTTTTATACCTCTATTACGTGCTGCATGTTTGCAATGTGATTTTGTTTTTTTGTACTGGAGTCTTTGTGTTGCATTCTTTTGAAACTATTTTGTTGTGATGGTTCATGTTATGTTTTAATTTTGGTATTACGTTGCCTTGTGTATGTTATTGTGGTTTGTTTAATTGTTTACTTTACATATGTCAGTCAATGCTGTTGTATTTCCAGCCAGAAGCAGCACATTCCTTGATCATTTCTGTAACAAACAACCGTTTGCCACTTTTTACGGCTCTAAAATAACCGTTTTCCAGCTCTTTAACCACTTAAGACACAAGTCAGCTCAAACCCAGGGTTGCCACCAATCCTCACTGTATGGGATTCGGCCTCAGGAGCTGTATCACAATAAGTGAACATGGGGGTGGGGGGTCTTGTCACATAAAGTGAGCACTGGTTCTGCACCTTACAGAATCTTAGAACTCATCCTAAGACTGAAATGTACATGCAATTCAATTTTTTTTCCGATTCCAGAACGCACCAATATTATAAACATAGGGGCATATTACCAAGCTTAGGCGAAAAATATCGCTAAGCTTGGTTAGCGGCTACATTTATATCGCCGTGCTGCGCCTATTTTTATCGCTTAGGAGCCTTGCAATTTTCAAGGTTTATCTCCTAAGCGATAAAAATCGGCCGAAATGCATGAATATCGCTGAAAAGTCAGCCATATTCATGCATTACCGAGCAAATGCTCTTAGCCATGTTATCCACCTACCATTGGATAACATGGCTAAGAACTGCTCTGGGCAGGCGTTAGATTTTGGAGATAATCGCCCTTAGCGCGATTATTTCCAAAAGTTGGTAATAGGAGTTAGCGACTGTTTCCAGTCGCTAACATCTTGGCACGCCCAATTTGCATGTCATTAGCGATATATATCGCTGACATGCCAAGTGGGCCCCCAGAAGCTCGCTATCTCCTACTAGCTGTCGCTAACTGGTGTTAGCGACAGCTAGCTAATAGAGCGATTAAATTATCGCCGCTTTAGCGGGAAAAATTCACGCTAAAGCGGCGATAAGGCCCTTGGTAATATGCCCCACAGTCAGTCTACCTGAGGTGTTGCTAGTGTTCTAAAATAACTTTGAATTACATACATTGTAAGCCACCAGTACTTCAGCATCCCATACATGTTCACATTCCCTCGTTACTTATCTAACACTAACTTGAAAATGTGAAAATATTCGCCACGGATCGCAATGGTCACTGAATAATTGTTTAATGTCTTTTATATAGTAAGTAGTTTATTAGTTGCAGTCTTTGGTTCAATTGGATTTACTCTGGCCTGAGATTTGAATCAGTTCCTTTACATATTCTTCAAAATCGGTTCACTCATTAACGTTTCATCACAGTTGAATCACTCTCATTCGTAATATGTGCCTTTGTCTTCAAGAGACTTGGTTCAACTTGCATCATGGCCACGTTAGGTCATTGTCCAGGCTCATTCTTATTCTCACCTAGTGTGCGTAATGAGAACCAGTCCTTACAAAATGAACTCCCTCACACTGACAACTTGCCTAATTATGCCACCTCGTTTTGACATTGATTGACTAAAACCTCTCAAGATGTACAACCAGATCTCACAAAAAAATTCAGTTAGAAAATAGAAGTCATGCTGGATGTTATGAAACCTCAGCAGGACTGCCAGAACGTCGCACGCATAACATCTGCCCACAAAACAGGCCGCTATAGCAGAAATGAATGCCTCACTCTGAAAAAGATTGTGCTAGACTTTCAGTAGGTGGAATTGGAACAACCTGAAAAGTGCAAGTTTGACCTGCCAAGACAGCCTGTTTTTACAGGGAACCGGGCCTTCCCATCATGGGGGTTGCCTTAAAACTACGGAAATACCACTTCTAAAAATAAAACTTCTCACTTATTAGTTTTAAAAAATATTTTGAAAGAGGAACACTTTCAAAAGTGCTTCTTCCCAAAATATATTGAAGTAAAGACAGTGTGAAAGGAGTGAAGAGCTCAAAGTTAAGGGGTTAAGAGAACACGGTGTAGGCATTAAGGGTATAGGGTTAGGGCTTGATTTATGGGTATAGGGTTAAGGGCTTGGAGTATAGAGTTAAGAGGTTTAGGTACAGAGATATGGATTTGGAATTCAGGGTAGAGAGTTAGGGGCTTGGGGCATAGCATTTATGATTTATAGCAAAGGGATACAGCATTAGGGATTAAGTGGTAAATTTTAGGGGCTGCAAGTATAGGATTAAGAGGGAAGAGTTTGTGGTATAAAGTTAAGGGTTAAGAGTTGGGGTTAAGGGTTTTTGTGTTAGCGGTATGGGGTTAAGGGAATAGAGTTTATGGTACAAAGTTAGGGGATTATTTGCTAATAAATTAAGGATATACAAATGCAGTGTATAGGGGTTAAGGGTATGCGTTTAATGGTTAAGTGTTAAGGCTTTGGGCTATTACTGGTGTTATTGGTAAGGGAAAAGGGTTAGGAGTATTGGGCACAGAAAACAGAGATTAATGGTATGCGCCACGGCTCAGGGTTCAGGGCTATATGGTCAAGGATTTGGGTATAAGGTTAACGGTTTAGGGTATTGGGTTGAGGCTATGTGGCTTATGGGTTAAAGGTAAATAGTTAACGTTATTGGTTTTATGGCTAAGGTTTAAGACTTAAGGAGATATGGTATAGGTTAAATGTACAGCATTAAGGAATTGCTGTAAAGAGTTAATCGTAATGATTACATTTGTTTAGCAGCATCTATAGAAATATGTTTAAGGTGTGCTAATGAATGTTCCAAATATTCTTAGTTTATCTGTAAAACATAAAAAAGTTTAGCTTCACATAGTAACACAGAACTAAATGAATTCCTATAAACTCACTACGAGTACAAATTGATGTGAGTGTTAATATTGAATTGATATGATTTCTCATTACAATTTCAAATGAACAAGGTGCAACCCATGTGTGAAGTAATTTATCTAAGAGCAATCTGAGCATTCTTGCAGCATCCCACAAGCATTTAGGAATCCTTCCGATATGCAATGTGTCTTAAACACGGAGAGAGAGCTGTGACACAAATGTTTAATTTTCTTAATGGTATATCCACCTAAAATCCAACCTCAGAGCTCAGTGACTAGACAGTAGTAGAATCTCATTTAAACCTTCGTAGATGTTTCTAATGTCATGTTGTAAATAAATCAGGAGTAATCTGAGCATTGGACAGTTAGTACAACTCGGTGTTTGCTTTGAAATATATATGAATGGCAGGTTTGCATAGGTAGAGGCTAGTTAAGGCCCACTTTACCATTGACAATACCAGATCCAGAAGACTTTTTACTTCTGAAAAGAGACATTGTCATCCAAAAGCCAGCTGTCTTGTTGGACTGATCCTGTTTCTGTGAGCAACACATTCCAGTCCCCTAACTGGCCTCACACAATTTGGTGTTTTACTTGCCTCATGATTTGCCTACTCTCTGGACCATGGAGTCTCTAATACTTAAAATACTCGGCATGACCTTATTACTGAGAAAACCTTGAGGGATTCACAGAATATCAAGGGACACACCTAATTAGTGAAAGGTGTGGTTCACATCATGCAGTAGAAATATGAATAAAAGATGATATTTCTCAATTGATAGGAGCTAGGAAAGGTTTGTGGGCATGTTCAACAGTCTTGGGTATGGGGTCTGCACCCTAATGAGGTCATTGTTGCATAACCAGTTGTGCCTAAGTTTCTTCCTGGGAAAACCTCGAGCCAGATCACAATTCACATTTAAAAGACATCCATGCAGTAACTATCCATTCTTGTTCCATTTTCTTGTGCATCTCTTCTGCGTCAATGAGTCTCACTTGAGGATAAAGCAGTATGCTGTGACAGGACTGGAAAAAGTAAGATAAATAGGGAGGAATGCAACTTAATTAACATCATCCTAGCCTCTCCAGGATCTGTAATGTATCTGTTGTTTTGGGTCCCTCTTAGGAATAAACCAGTACCCTCTTCCAAAAGTATGTCCTCCTGAACTCAGAAGAACTCACTAGTGCTGACTCCATCGCTCATTTTCCAAACATGAGCCCGATGTTTCTCACATCTTTAAGCCATCCTACCAAAATGATTGACATTTTTAATTCTATGCTTATGAAGGGATGTTACTTTTGTGGCTCACTGACAACTGTGGATGTTTGTACTACTGCATTCCTGATAACACTTGCACCCCCAATCACTTGATGAGGCTAAGCTTGTGATGCTGACACTTATTGCCCAAATGGAGGTTGGTACATTTCTTGTGTTATCTTTTATTCATATTGATATAATCCTTAATGGCTTGGTGGTCATTATGGGAGACTGACTCCGACTATAAGCGCCTATGGTGTGAGTCCTCCATCAATGTGTACATCTGTTGAGACAACCAGCTTATCAAATTGCAATGGCTTAATGTCCATTATGCCTTTATCTTTGCAGTCTCGATTAAAGTTTTCAGAGGTTTGAATTTGTTATCTTTTTCAAGCCCCTAGAAATAACCTTTCTTACAAATGTAGTGCCTGATAGAGCTATTGAATTGAGGGAGTCATGCCGTTGAAAGTCCATGGAAGTACTATTTATACTGTATTGCTTTTTAGAGAACCAGTAACAGGTCTCCGGCTAAGACCTGTGCATGCAAAGGGAACAGTTCTGGCCCCTTCCACGTTGACTATACTCTTTGATATAATTGTCAAGTGAAGAGCCGTCATTCAGAGAAAAAAGGAGCACAGAAGTCATATTAAAATTGGAACAAAATGTCGAATATGAAATTTCGGGGCCGTATAAGAAATGGTGAATGTATTACCCTACTAGCCAGTTTGCATATTCAAATGCATTTCTGAGCAACATTAGTCCTTTATTGTTTCGTCTGCATCACAGCTTGAATTGTTGGTTCCTCCCTCCGGAGAATGTACCGCATAGTAAGTGATCTGCAAAACCCATGGTATGAATAAGAGTTGAGTCGTGGCGGCTTGGAAGAGACCTTTGGCCTTGTTGTTGTGAGTTTGTGTTTTATGGTCTTGTATGGAAGCACATGAAAACACATTTTAAGCACCGTAGTCGCTTTCACAGTTATTACATATTCTACTCTCATTACATTTGTATATTGACTAGTTGACTAGGTATTGGTGGTCAAGGCAAAATTAATGACTTACATTTTACCACATGCGCTCTGGTCAAATGCAAAACAAAGAGAAATGTTTTGCTAATTCCTTAAGAATGTTCCCATGAGGTGACAAGACAAAATTTTAAAAAATAAACATTTTTCATGTTAAACTTCAAATCTTTTCACAGTGTGAAGTTGCGAATGGTGGCTATGAAAACAAACATTAAGGATTGTGTGCAGAGTTTAAGGAGCCTGTCGGTGAAACCTCCACCTTATGGGAACCTTTGCAAGGGCTGCTTGTTTCATTGACATATTCACAACACTTCAGGGTCATGGTGATTTGTATGCTTGTCAAGAGCAAACAGCAATCAGATATAACCTCCAACACAAGTCAATACAAATGGAAGTTGGCTCCATTAATTTAAACTGAATTGATCGTTTTAATCGAAATATACATTTTGGCCAGACAGAAAAACATTTCTGCCGGCAATAGATAATTGTGATGGAGATTTAGAGATGGGTCTGTGGGAAGCTGGCACATTTAAACAGTATTTGTAATCTCCCTAAAGAAGTAAAGTGAAACGGGACAAGATTTGTTTAGGTGACTTACAGAAGGCTGCTAAAGCGTAGGGGAGCAAATCCAGAAATTCAGGGTCTCCGAGGAAGGTGAGTTATACAAAAGGATGAAGAACACGCCTTAGCCTATTCAATTCTCCTTGAACCCAAAAAGGAGAGACAGCTTACCGTAGAGGAACACCCTTTTCTTTTAAAGATTCGCAACCTCAATATTATTAGTTCACAATTTGGTTTTAAATATAGAGGATGCTGTTTTGTGAAATCGAGAACACATTTTTTTGCCGTTCTTGAAGAGCACGTACACAACAGTCTGTCATCCAGACAGTATTTGAATTTAATTAGTAAAATACCAGATAACAGGAGACAATGGTTCTTATTAAATTACAGCTTTCAATATCTCCATGGGGCTGAGTTATATCTGGCTGTGTAATCATCATTGTCATGCTGCTGAAATGCTGTGAACATGATCAGAGCTAATACAGCATGCACACAGTTTCCAATATGTTAAACTATGAATGACACACTTTTATTGCACAGTCGCCATAAAATACTTTACTGGAAGCCACCCATTGCAAGATAACAGATGCTGCCTGATTCCATAAAGATGAGGTAATTTAATATTATTTCAGGAAACCCAACAGGAACATAAAATGCATAAATATATGAAAGTTGGTAGTTTGACACATTCTGTTTTATGAAACCAAACATGCTTAACATTAACAATGGTTACAAAATAGGTAATTATACGTAGTTGTAATATTGAATCAGAGCAACGACCACTTTTCTAAATTACAGATACATTAAATCTGAAAATGGTTTTGCTGGTACTCACGGCAAATGCGGATGTACTTGGTAATTCCGTTATTCTTCCAAGCAATAAGGAACTTAAGGTCACGCCAGATCTGAGCTTTTGAAGAACAAAATCTTTCATTTGCAAGCTGGTTTGGGAATCAAATTGCCTTTTTCACGAGTGTGCGCGAATTAAAGCTTTCAGAAAAAAAATCCACCATCCAATGAGATTAACGGGAGTCCATGGATTTCTTGTAATTCACGAAACGCAAGCTATTGTGAGGTTTCCGACGGAATGCAGTTTTCATCTCAGAGGAGACAGAATGAAGACGTTAGAATAGGTTTTTTAAATTGTCTAATTAGAAATTAGCAGAGAAGCACACGCTGATTGTTCTAAGAAGACTTGATGAATATGCAAATTCCTGGAAAAGCACACATTACAACTACAATTGCACTGTCATCTTACAGTCTCAGAGCTGTTAAAAATAACAGCTGATTGAGAATTTCGCTAAGTAGCCAAATGCCTACTGATACTACATTTTCCACATCTCAGAAGTCTTAAAACTGGACTTGAAAAGAGATGTCATGATGCTTTTTTGAAGGTGGATTAAATCTCTGACAGGAATATGGTAATAAAGAAGTTCTGAAATGCTTAAATGTAACATTTCAAGAACTTATGATAGAGTCACTTAGCAAAAAAATTTCAAGGCATAAAAGGGACTCGTAGAACAAGAATTTGCAATTAACGCAAGCATAATGTATCCTGATCCAGAAAGGTAGAATGAACATACGTTAGTTGGTTCTGAAAACGAGTACTGTGAGCAAGGTGCACGTGCATTACATCCGTATTATTTTCACAGTGTTTATCAAAATTAGATTGTTTTAAAGGAAAGTGTGATACGATGGGCTTTTACCCATATATTAACAACTTTTAGGGTGTATATATAAACGTGGAAATGATTATGTTTTCAACATTTGCTAGACACGAGATCATGCATATGACAATTGTGCGTTAATTTGTTAAAACAGTACCATAAAATAAGATCAAGTTTTACGACCTAGAATAAAGGAAACGTAGAAAATCATGGGCGATTTGTATAGATCAGATCATCAGAACCTACGATTTGGGTCCCTTGGTTAAATATCTTATCAAATCCAGCTGCAGTAGGAGCCAATATACCAGAGACATGAAAGTTTTATGAAATTATCCCCATTTATAAAACGGGTAAATTACAGAACATTTAGTTTATTGGATAATCTTCAAAAAGTGCTTTGCAAACAAAATTGTAGATAAACTTCATGAATGGTTTTTAGAGCAGTATATTTCAACAGATAAAGCAAGGTTTAGTCAGCTGCGGTCGGTAGTAGGAGTACCTGCCGGGCGGTGGCGTGGGGAGGTGGATGGGGAGGGGCAGGCACGGTGCGTCCATTGGGGTGTGGGGGCGTAGCCCCCAAGTCCGCAGCCAGCCGCAGCTTCCTCGGCGTTTCTGAACTTAAGTTCAAAGACGCCAAGGCGGGAGAACTGACAATAATGTCAGTCAGAATGAGGTCAGACCGCCCATCCCCTTCAGAGTCTGAAGGGGGTGGGCGGTCCGGTGTCATGTTCACTGACATGATTGTCACCAGGGGCAGCAGGCAGCACCACAAGTACGCATGAGTGGGGACGGAGGGCACATTTTTTACCCTTACCCACTCATGCGCTCTTGTGTTTTCTCTTTTTTGCGCATGCCCACTAGGAGCCCTTCGGTCTCCTAATGGGCGTGCTACTGGCGAAGAGAAACCTGTGCCCCAAGCCAATCATGGCGCAGCAGCAGCGCCAGGATTGGCTTAGAGGGGCTGCCAATCACGACCAGTGCCATTAGTGACGTGAAGACGCCAAGGGGAGCAGAGGTTGTGCGGACCTGGCCCGGCGGTCAGGTAAGTTTTGTTTTATTATATTTAATCCCCCCCCCCCCCGCGAACCGCGACTGTCTACACCAGACACTGACGGTGTCGACGGCGGACTCCACGACTCCAGAGCCCCTAAATCTGTCTCCGTTCCCAGATCACAGACCTACAATAACGAGTTAGATGTGAAGGGGTACGTGTCAATAAAATATTGAATCATTACGAGCAGGCATCGGCTTTAGATTGATGCAGTATGTGGACTCTACTTTCTCTTGTGAATTTAAATATTGCTTTATGGACACTGGAGACCTCCGGAGCAATTATAGGTCCAGTGATACAGTTAAAAACGTTGTAGCTGCTTGCCCTTCTTTAATGCTCTCATTCTGTTGTAGTCCTTCCCTGCTGTCCATTTGTCACTCTTATTCTGTGAGTCCAACGTTCTGTGAGTCCAGTTACTGACCTTACGCCTCTGCTGTTGCTGCATGGCGACGGCGTCAATGTGCCGGCTCTGCAGCTGCACCGATCTGAAAGGGAAGAGAGACGCTGCCTTCCCTCCACCTGCTGTAAACTATACCCTTTCTCTGCTCTGACTGGCACCAGCAGCAGGATGGCTCGGCCTCGGTGCACCGTTTTTTTTTGCAGACCTGTCAGCAGAGGGGGCTAGGCCACGGGGCAACGCTGGCAAAGTGGTACGAGTCTAGTTTGGTTTTGCGAGTAAGAGTCTGAATGCAAACTGTACAGATGCCGCGGGATGCTATATAGATCAGGGATTGCATTTGTCTTGGTTAATTGAAGATTGTGTGCGCGAGGTGGGGGCAGGGAAAGTAGAAAGTATTCAGGATTAGAAATTATTGTGGTTGAGGTGAGTGTAGATTCACATTCTCCGAGTTCTAACATATATTATTCCTCACAGATGTGCCTGTTGCTGAATCTGTACATATGCTAACTACCTCAGTGGTGTTGCGCATCGCACAATCTGCTGTGTCCACCGTGCCAGGGGTTAATTCACGTACCTTGTCTGTGGTATTTGTTTTTTACTCGAGCGATGGGTGAAGAATCACTTCAAGCATTGTGTTTGCATGGCTTCCTTCCCCCCCACACGTTTGCACCATACTGCATGTCACAAGATCACACACACCATTTCCCCTTTTGCTGGGACCAGACATGGGACCCCTCTCCCTTTATAATTATTGTTTCTTTTTCTTCTCTCCTAATCCAGATTTTCTCCATTCAATCCCTGGAGGATGTAGCTGCAGTGCGCTTTCATCATCTTAAAGCTTTCCACAGCCAACAAACTTGCAGATATATTAAAGTTTGCTGTGCAAGCGCGTCTGTTTTATTGGGCAAATGCGCTTACCCTCAAGGAAGGGACTGTCGCAAGGGAGGGAAACAGTAGATGTGCCCTTTTTTTTAAATCTACCACGGTCGAACTGAGAGACAAAAGTCAATGGGAAAACTGTAGACTCCAAAACGGAAATGGCGAGCCAGGCCACCAGCGTTGAATGGTTGTAGGGTGAAACGTGAAAGCTCGCAGACATTGGCAAGGTTATTTGGAAGAGGTAGATTGTTTAAGGTGGTTTAGGAAGATAAACTGTGTTAAGTTCAGTGATCTCATGGAGCAGGCTAGTGATGTATACTAAAACGGATCGGCTTTCGTTGCCAGGAGCTAAAATCTGATGACATGAAAGTACTTAAGTTCAATTCACATGTTGCAGATACATGAAGTCAAGTAAAATAAACTAAGCTGCCAACCCTGAATTGTGGTTACGTTCACCGTGGCTCAGGGAGAAACTAGGATATGAGAGTCAATCAGAAAGAAGAGGCAAGCAGTAGAGGTCCAGCAGCTAAAATGAGAGATAATAGCACACAGTGGCGCAGATGGGCAGCGCACGTGGTACGCCGGCGTCCGATATGCATCAGATTAGACTGACAGTTTTGCTAGTCATTGTCTTTGTTCAAACAGATTCACAATTGATTTATTAACCTTCCTACTTTCTCAAATTTGCCCGCTCTTTTTAAAAAAAATCTTGGGGGAAGAACCCCCCAAACCTCCTGTAGGAGGTTCGGGCTACGCTCATTCACCGCAGTGCAGTACGATAATTGTTTTACGCCCTACCACTTTCAAATGTCATCAGCCACCACTGGGAAGGGGCAGGGTGGGAGGTAGTAATCTATGGATTTCTGAGGTTTACAGGTAAGTAAACATATAAATAAATAAATTAAACTCATTTCGTTGCGTGCACTGCATCCCCAAATGCGATGCAGTGCGCGTGATGAAATTTGTTTTTATTTATTTATATGTTTACTTACTTACCTACTTTACTTACCTGTGCCAAACCGCGGTGGCTTGGCACAGAGCAGTGAGGCTTACCTCAGAGGCAATGTGTTAAGTATTTATGTAGCACTTCAAACAATAATACATTGAAAACAAAACATTGGACAAACCCCAAACTAATTTAGGAAATGGGATACATTTTTAATAAATAAAACAAGATTAAAAGTAAAACAACAAAAATACTATTAGTAAATCCATATATATATGCAATTTTAAACATTCTAGTGAAAATAGTGCCAAAAAGCACAAATAGCCAATTATGGATATCTGGTTTAGCCAGACTGGGACAAAGTCACAAGTTCAGGCCAACTGTGATGGAGCGCAGGCCAGCTATCGGGATACAGTTAGGCCCGCTGAACAAGAATACCTTAAATTATGGTTGCAGAGCAGTGCGAGGTCCCACAGCGATTATGCATCTTGCAGCCAAAGGGATGTATCAGTTCGGAGGAGCTCTGGAGCTAGGAAGCTGCAATGTGAAGTGCGGTGTCATCATTGATAAGGGCTTGCAATGCGGAGTCCGGTATCCAGGATGCTTTTCACAGACAAAGTGTTGCATCGATTTCAAAGAGCTGCGATGTGAGAATCTGTGTCATCGTCGAGACTACCATCAACAAGAGATTTGCGATTTGAGGGCCTGTGTCTGTGCAGCTTTGCAATGCAGGCTGTGAGGTTGATGCAGAGTCCTTAGGTTTGGAGAACCCTTACAGCAGAGTTGACATGCCAGTTCTGCTTGGGATTGAACCGTGCAGCAGAGCTGATGTGTCAGTTCTGCTGGATACACACATGGGCACCATCTGTCAAGACAGGATTCTCAGATGGCAGAGCACAGGGACTGGGTTAAAGGTTTTTGAAGCATTATGTCCCAGAGGATGTAGTCAGGAAGCCAGACAACTAGCTATTGGAGTCATTTTGGGGTCCTGGGTTCAACAGCTGCAGATCCAGTCCATCTCACCCAGGCAGGAGGACAGCAGCCAGCAAGTCAGCACAGCAGGTCAGCATTCCTTCAGAGCAGCAGTCCAACAGAGTGGTAGTCATTTCAGCAGCACAAAAATATTTATTTCTGGTGGAGAATCCACAGGCCCAGAAGTGTATAGAAGTGTACTCACAGTTGTGCCTTTGAAGTTGGGAGAAGCTTCTAGAGGTTTCCCTTTGAAGTCTCCAGGCATCCTGCCTTCTGTTCCCTGGCATGGCAGTCCTTTTTCCTGGCAAGGTATCCACACACCCTGAGGTGTACCGAAGAGTTGGTGGCTGGGGTCCAATACTTATACCTGGCCTTCTTGTGTAGTGGGAGAAGCTTCTAGAGGTTACTGTTTGAAGGCTCCAGGCATGCTGTTTTCCTTCCCCTGGCTCCAGACTAACTACAGGGGGTATACATCCCTTTGTGTAAAAGCAGAACAAAGCCTATTCAAGTGTAAGTAGGGGTGTGCTCAGCTCCGATCTCTCATCCAGCCAATGATGGCCCATCCAGGCAGACCTAAGCTCTTGATTGTGTGTGGCTGTCTAGGAGGAATACCCAAAGCCCAACTGTCATCTACACCCAGAGACAGACTACGTGCACCGACTGGCTAGGATGGGAAAATTCCAACTTTTCAAAAGTGACATTTTCAAAATTGTAATTTAAAATATGACTTCATGACAGATGTTTTTCAGTCCAATTGCAAAGAAACTAAACATGAATTGGTTACCTGCTACCATTTATTAGATGTAATACAGTAACTACAATGTTAGCCTTTAGGAGAGGTAGGCTTGCAGCAGTGAAAAACAAATTTAACAGTTTTTCACTACGAGGACATGTTCATCTAAATTGTTCATGTACAACTTTTTAAATACACTGCACCATACACTCAGGGGTATCCAAGGCCTACCCTAGAGGTGACTTATATGTATTAAAATGTAAGGCTTGGACCTGGCAGTGGTTTATTTTGCCAGGTCGTAAATGGCGTTTTAAAAACTGAACACATAGGCTCAATGTCAGACATCAGATATGTTTGAAAGGCTACTTAATTGAGTGGCACAATCAGTGTTGCCAAATGGCGATGCAGCGCACGCAATGTAATTTGTTTTACTTATTTATTTACTTAACTCAGTTTGGCCGTATGCCGGAGTTTACTACCTGTAGGAGAGTAGGATCGGCTTCTTATAGTTACCCCCACTTTTTATTGATGTGTCACTGTTTTTCAACTTAGTCTGGCTGGGATCCTGCTATCCAGGACCCCAGCCTAGCTGCTTTCTCCTCTAAATTGATTGCATGTACTTTAGATACACTCCAGATTGGATTCTAGGGTACCCTTATAAGTCCCTAGTATATGGTATACTATGTACCATGGGCATAGGTACTCGAGAGTCCTTTCCGGGGATGCAGCAGGTATTGTGCCACCCCTGAGGGACCACTCGAACTGACACTGCAGGTCAGCTACTGCAATCTGTGTAAGGTGGTGCATCCACCACTTACTTAGATATAGGTTCACTATATCTACCTTATATCACTGCACATATAAACCTATCAGTCACCCCTATGGCAGGCCTTATCAATCCTGAAGGCAGGGTGCTGTGTTTTATGTGGGAGGGTGCCCATGCATGAGCAGAGCCCCTCTGCAGCCTTCGGAACCTATTCTCAGGGGTTGTTCTGTGATGCAGCCAAACATATACTCTTAAGTGCATTATAACCTCGTGGTAAATGCTAACTTTAAAACGGCTACATGGAAACATGTGTCTGGTGTCAAACACCTTGGAATCATACCTCCACATCAGTAACTGGTATGGGAGGAAGGATTCCACCCTCCTAGAGGGAGAAATATGACGACACCTGTACACCCGTTACCAGCTTTCTCGACCATGGCATCACAAGATAGATGCTGCCAGCCACAGACGCATGTCTTCCCTCCTGCTTCTGAGCCAAGCTTGAGCAGGGGAAGGCATGACAATAGGCATCCTGTCACAGGGAGGTGTAACCACCTCCCAGACAGGTTTTTGGTGTACTGGGGCTAGATGGGTAGACTCGAAGAGTGTTTTGATGTCTGCACTGAGGGCACATTTGGTGTCCCTTTGCTTAGTCCAGCTCAAGCCGATTGCAGGAGCCATTTGCTCTTGCTCTGGTGTGAAACTGGATGAAGGGCATGGGTGTAGCCATCCCTCTGTCCTAACCCTCCCATAGGTTGGTCCCCAGAGTTTGTCCCACCCCTTCCTTGGGTGTAAAGTAGGAACCCCTGACTACAGGACTTTAGATTTACCTAGACAAAACTCTGCTACAGAAACCAAGTACTTCGACTATCTACATTAGGCTGGATGACTGAAGAATCTCCCTTGGAGTAAAGGAGTTACTCCCCTGGTAAGCAGTCACCAAAGACGCATCTGACCAGTTCTCATCTCCAAAGCTCCTGAGGACTCTGAAGATTTCTGAAAAACACGGGATTTAGGTTTCCAAGTGTCCCCGAGGTTGACTAGTGCTCATATCAAACCTGAGACCCACAGACCTCGTGGGGACCGTGCAGCTTGAACCCCTGGACACCATGTCTATTTGCAGAAGCATATGCTTTCCGGTGTCTCTGAAGTTGTGCTTTGGGCTACTTGTAGTCCTGACCCCAAGCAGTGTGTCCACTGAAGATTACCAGCCTACACTCCACAAGTGTTCCGTGGGCTGGTAATTTGTGATTCCTCTTGACGTCCCTTTGCGATCCCATGTCTGTTGGCCTGTGGGTCCCTGTGAAGGTAACTTTGACTTTCAGTGGGCTTTCCTGGTTGCTCCAGACATGTCCTGAGTCTCCATTGCTTGGAGAGGCCACAGGACCTTGCTGGTCCTCACCAAAGCATCTTTATTCTGACATCGTGGGGTGCAGTTGCCAAGGCTTGTTGGTGTTTAATCCGGACACTGACCCCCCCAGCATTCGGCATTCTCTGTGGGACAGCTCAACTGTGGACTCTGGTTGTTTCCAACATCTCCTAGTCCCCATGGCTGCAGAGTCAAGCTTCACCTCTTCTCACCTGAGGAACCCGACATCAGTGGGCACTCGTCTACCGAGCCCCTGTTCATCCTGAAGTGACCCAGACTCTGCCCCTCTGCTTTCAGGTTTTCCTCAGCTCTGATTAAGGCTTGGATTACACTGGACACTTTTCCTCTTCACGGCAGCAGCACTTTTCAGCATCAGGCCTTTGAAAACGACAAAGGTTCCCGACACCATTTGACACCTATGCACCTGGCTTCCCTGGGTTAGGTAACATGAGTACTCCAGTGCTCACATGGGTGCTGGCCTTAGAAACTTCTAAGTTTGAAAGGGTTGGCTTAAAGTCCTCTCCTAAGTGTCCTTAATCTTTAAAATTCCAACCGCAACTTTCTCGTAGAGTTGTACGGAGCTCGAGGCTGTGTTCTCACACTGTACGTGTCCCCGTGGATCCCCTGTGTCACTACCTCGGGTGATTCCTTGGGGTCCCAGCGATTCCACATGCTGTAGGCACTGTGTCCAGTCAAGTCGTGGTTGTTATACCACTTTCTTAGTATATGGTTTGGTCTCCCCCTGGAGCCCACTGTGTATTGTGCTATTTACTGTTGTCCTAGTGATTTAATATTATGTGCTTTGTTCTCTAATCTCATAAAGAGGTTAGTAGAGAGTGTTTAGTAATAAATACATATATTGTATATATTCCTTGTATGGTTCTCTTTTCATTTGCTCATTCAGGAGGTTATAGACTGATAAAACAAGCTGCTTTATATTCCTTCAAGACTTATCCTGAAGGCTGCTCCCCAAAGCTACCACTAGGATAGCTTTCTTTAAAGGTTGTCTTTAACCTAATCATCAATAAGGGTCATTTGGACTGGTGCAAGGTGCCCACTTTAATTGGTGGACAGCATATACCAGGCCAACTTTTCCCATTGGTGTGCAGCGGTTGGGATTCAACCTTGCTATTGTTTTATCGGATAATCTCATTGAGTGAGTACCTGAAAACCACTAAAGGTATTAGGTACATATAAATCAACACTAGAATAAAGTATGTTCTACTGAACTTAGAGTTGGGTAATTCAAAGGTCTAGCACACCCTTTCTCTAACTCAAGAGAGTTTAGTTCCCACTAGGTTAGGTAGGTGCTTACACCACATAACTATGTGTGTATCTCGAAAATTGAAGACAGGGAAAAACCCAAACACTCAACTCCTCATAGAGGCTTTGCTGTTAGATGACCTCAGAAAGACCCCAGGGTCTGATGAGAAAGGCAAGGTGGGTGGACAGCATTTGCGGAATGGCCAGGAAGGGAAAACCTCTATGAACAGGACTCCAATGCTGACCAGGAGGATCAAGATGATTCTAACCTGGACAATCCAATTCTTCCTGTGGCTGGAGGAGAAAGCCCCAGTGGTCCTCTCTTCACTCCACCAGGGAAAAACCCAAACACTCAATGCCTCATAGAGACTTTGCTCTTAGATGATCTCAGAAAAACCCCAGGGTCTGATGAGACAGGCAAGTTGGGTGGGGCAGCAGAGGAGGAAAGGCCAGGAAGTGAAAACCTCTATGACCAGGACTCCAATGCGGACCAGGAGGATGAAGATGATTCTAACTTGTACAATCCAATTCCTGTGAATGGAGGAGAAAGCCCCAGTGGCCCTGTCTTCACTCCACCAGGAAGAGTAAGCAGTTTACCAAGAACATCAAGATCTACTTCTCAGGAACTCAATCATTCTGGTACTTCTGTAGGGTCCTCAGCTTCTCACAGAAGGGAATACTCCTATGATAAGAAGTGCAGACTGCTTGAGTTTGCAAAAGCTAAGCTTAGAATCAAGAGAGAGCAGTTGGCCTTAGACAGGGAATCCCTAGAGCTCCAGAGAGCTTCCAGAAGGTTGGGGATAGAGTCCCATGGTGGCAGCAACAGTGTCCCTAAGGGAAGAGAACATACTCATGACCATAGGAACCTGAACAAGATTGTCCCTCCCTATCAGAGTGGGGATGACATCTACAAATGGATAACTGCACTTGAGAGGGCCTGCAAAGCACAGAGGATCCCTCAGGAGCAGTGGGCAGCAATATTGTGGCTCTCCTTTTCAGACAAAGGTAGATACAAGTGCCTCACTGTTAGAGGAGAAGATGCTGATAATTACAAAGTCTTGAAGAGTGCTCTGATTGATGGGTTTGGGTTAACCACTGAACAATACAGGATTAAGTTCAGACATACCCAAAAGGCACGGACTCAAGACTGGGTTGACTTTGTAGATTGTGCTACTAAGGCTCTAGAAGGCTGGTTACTTGGCAGTAAAGGATGGTACAATTTAATTATGAGGGAGCAGATCCTTAATAATTGTCAAAATCAGCTGTTGCATCAGAACCTGGTGGACTCTGATTTGACCTCTCCCCAAGAATTGGGTCAGAAGGCAGACAGATGGGTTAGAACCAGGCTGAGGCAGAAGGTTCAAAACCAGGGTGGCAACTCCAAGAAGCAAGATTCAAAACCCTCAGACAAGGGTGGGAAAAAGGGTAAAGACCAGAAGTATTCTCAAGGGCCCCAAAAATATTCTACTGGTGGGGGGGTGTCACAATCCAACTAGGGAAAAAACAGACAGAAACCATGGTGTCAAATCTGTAAACAGAAGACCCATTGGACATGTGATTTTAACAAGTCCAAGGACTCAACTCCAACCAACATTGTCCCTAAGGGAACTGTTACCCCTAGTTCAGTTCCAAGTGGTGGTACTCAGAGTAAGGGTGTAGTAGGGTTAACCCTGGCATCTGAGATGGACTCTGGCCTAGTCAGAGTTCCAACTCAGGCTGTACTGTTTTATGATGAAGGCATGGATATGGCCTCCTTATTTGACAGTCCCAGTAATCTGGGCAAATACGGACAGCAGCCTTTAATAAATGGAAAGGAGGCCTTCGCATTCAGGGACACAGGAGCAAGTGTCACCATTGTGACAAAAGATCTTGTGGCTCCTGCGCAAATCATACTTGGTGAGATGTACCAAGTGGCCAATGATAGCAATGTCAGGACAGACCATTCCTTGGCTGTTGTTAATTACACCTGGGGAGGGGTAACTGGCCCTAAGAAGGTTGCAGCAAGTTCAGACATCCCTGTTGAATGCTTGCTGGGCAATGCTTTTGAAACTTCAGCTTGGGCTGAAGTGGAAGTCAGGACTCATGCAGAAATGTTGGGTATCCCTGCAGATGTGTTTGCTATGACTAGAGTCTATTAAGTTGGGTAAGATGCACAACCTTTGTTTTTAAATAATATATATTTCTTTAATTCGCTACGTTCAAAAGAAATGTTCCAATACAAGTCAGGTGCTCCAACAGGTGACGAAGCCGTCCGCTACGTCCTTGTTAAACTGAAAAAAGTGCGCACATTCACTGGGGGCGCATCCCTGTATTAGGGCACACCATAGGTCCTTAAACAAAGACTCCTTTATAAGTTTGTTGCATAATGTTCGTTTTATTCATCACAGGTACGTATCTTAGTTTAGATATTTGTATTCATATCCAATTTCTCTTTGCTTTTCCAATACAACATTATATTTTTCATTCGAATGCGTTTTCAATTTAGCACGCTCCAATGCATTTCGGGCATCTTAGCCCTTTATCCAGGAGCACCATAAACAAAAATAAGCAAGACATCCCATATAACTGGTGCGTTCAAAGTTTGTAAAACAGATATATACATGCACTTGTTTAGGTGGTAGCTCGTGTATGTGTTTCATGCAGATGACGGCATGTGGTATAAAAAGCGGAGGCGCAAAAAAGTGAGGCCGGCGTGATTTGTACAAGTCGGTTCCGTGGCAGGAATGTGAATGAACTCAGTCGCGGCAGGCTGATGAGTTCTAAAGTGTAAATGATAACGGCATAAGTCAGAGCAACATAATTTGCTCAATATCATAATTAAAGATCGGGTATATAGGGTAGTTATGCTATCGTTGTAGTCACACTTACTTGAGAGACGCTATGCGTTTCTTTCTAGTTGGTAACGGGAGTTGTCAGCAGTGTCCGTGAGGTTTAATGGGGCTCACGGTGTTTATTCGGCGTTCCCGGAAGTGTAGACGGTCATCGTGTGACGTGTATCACGTGAACCATCTAAACTGAAAACATAAAAAACGGACTGACACTATAAGGCGCCATCTTGTGTGTGGATGTGTAATGAGGTGTATATGTGGTGTAACACGGGAGAGTAACAATAAATCACAATGCATGTATTCTATCACACACAGTATAGAGTTAATATATAGGCAGTAAGCAACAAGGATACAATGAGTCAGTATACCAGATATCTGGTTAAATAAAGCAGCTGAGTTCAATCCGATTATTTAGCCCATAGGGCTTCATTGCTTGGAGTTTATATATCCAAGCTATTTCTCTTTGTAGTAGAGTCCTGTTGTTGTCTCTTCCCTCTTGTTTCTCCACTATTTCTAATACCAGGTATTTAAGTTGTGAAATATTATGTTTTTCTTCCTGGTTGGGATGCTTCCTGTATTTTTAGACTGTTTTCTTAATGTAGATGTACCAGCGTTTAATTGTGTTGTTCGACGGGTTGATGATTCAGCACAAATCAAATATACGTACTAAGAATATGAAATCTAATATCACAGTCCACTTCCAGAATGGTAAGAGAGAGATGACGTTGTGTGCTGACTACAGGGGTCTCAATGCAGTCACTAGGACTGATGCCCATCCAATCCCTAGGACAGATGAGCTTATAGATTCTTTGGCCTCAGCCAAGTTTCTGAGCCAATTTAACCTAATAGCTGACTACTGGCAAATCAGATTAGCTGAGAATGCAAAGCCAAAAACAGCATTCTCTACCCCTAGTGGGCATTACCAATTTGTGGTGATTCCGTTTGATTTGAAGAATGCACCTGCCACTTTTCAAAGGTTGGTGACTGAAGTCCTTAGAGGCCTGGAAACCTTTAGTGCAGCATATCTAGATTATATTGTTGTCTTTAGCTCCTCCTGGGAGGATCACCTAGTCCACCTGAGAAATGTTTTGGAGGTCCTGCAAAAAGCAGGCCTCACTATCAAGGACACCAAGTGCCAGATAGGGCAGATCCATTAAGTTAGCATGATTGTGGGCCTTAAACTTATAGCTGAGGCATTTAATACTAACGTGAAAGTTGTTTTTTTGCATGTTTTTCCCCTCTGCAGGTACATACCAAATGCATTTGTTATTTAAAAATAAAAAGCATTTTCAAGTTAGTGAGGTGAGTAAGAACAGGCAAGGTTGAATAATTTCCCCTCATTTGCATGGATGCAGTCCATGCAAATGAAGGAATCCCTTTTCCCACGCTATATTATCAACAAGGGCGCAGAGGCAAAAAAGCCCTCAGGGGGCGTACTGATAGTGCGCCACTAAAAAGGTGGCGCACTATCAGTGGGCCCCCGTAGAGCAGCACTCTAGCGGGGGAAATGGGATCCCATGGATGTTTCTCCAGATATCCCCATGCAGTCTGGTGCAGTCACTGACTGCACCTGCCTGGAAGGGGTTCTCTAATCCCCTTTAAAAGTACAGGTGGGTTGCAGCCTGCCCTGTGAAACACAGAGAGGCAGTAAATAAGCAGCTCCATATTTCATGTGAGTGCAGCTGTTCTAGGGGCTGTGTATTCACCAAAATGTGGCGTACTTTCCTTCATTGTGCCAGGCGCACCTTTTTAAAAGTGTTGCCGGGTTAATGAAGCAATGTGCACCGCATGTGTAATGAGGCCCTTTTTTGGTTAAACACTTTTTTTTTAGAAATAGGCTGCTCATGTTTTGTTATTCAGCTCTTCTGCTGGGATTCATTCTGAACATTTCATACAAGGTCAAACAATGTGCCCTGTATGTTGGGTAGTAACACAGTGGTGGCTCCTCGAAGGAGCGCTGCGGGCAGTGGAGCGGGGCAGGGGAGGGGCAGGATGAGGAGTAGTGTGAGAAGTTGCCTAGTATATGCTGTCCACTAATGAAAGTGTTTGAGGGAAACAATGGTCAAGGGGAGGCCACTGAGGATCTCATGTGGCATAGGTCACAAAATTACTTAGAGCAGCGTAAGTCAGATAGGAACAACTGGTAGTAGTCCAGGCAGAGCTGGAAGTGCAATATATGCTGGGACACAAGGTTTAGTATGAACTCACATTTATTAACAGAATAAATGGAGTGTCATATTATAAATCTGATAATAGTCCAAGTGCTCACACAACACGTGAAAAAAATGTGAAGTTAGGGGTGTTTGTGACATTAAAAATTACATCGCATTGATAACAATCTACCCCGGGTCATAATACTGGGGTCCCCTTGTGTTTTGAATTATACACTAATTAAAGTGGCAACCTTGCACCGGTCTAAACGACCCTTATTGATGATTGGGTTAAAGACAACTTTTAAAGAAAGCTATCCTAGTGGTAGCTGTGGAGAGCTGCCTTCAGGCTAAGTCTCGAAGGAATGTAAAGCAGCTTGTTTTACCAGTCTATATCCTCCTGAATAACCAAGTGAAAGGAGAACCACACAAGGAATTTCTAAAATATATGTATTTATTACTAAACACTCTCTACTAACCTCTTTATGAGATTAGACAACAAAACACACAATATTAAATCACTAGAACAACAGTAAATAGCACAATACTCAGTGGGCTCCAGGGGGAGACCAAACCATATACTAAGAAAGTGATATAACAACCACAACTAGACTAGACACAGTGCCTAGAGCACGTAGATTTGAAAGAACAGGGCCCAGACAGTCTACCTAGTAACCTCATTAAATATAAGCCAAACTTCTGTGCACCTCTCCTCTTAAATGTTTTTAATAATTTAATGTATGCCCCGTTACCAAGTACATGGTCAACAAGCATTATCGTCCCGATTTTTAAAAAGGGTGATCGCTCCCAAACCATGCTGCAGACCAGATTCTCTAATAGTAAACACCTTAAAAATCCTGGGCAGAGTCTTATATAATAAGATCTCAGACTGGGTCGCGGAAAATGGTATTTTAGAGTCATGCCAATTGGTTTTTAGGCGCAAAGTAGGCCCCAATGAACAATGCCTAAACCTCAATTTAATCATCGGTAAATATACTATAGCCCGGTAATCGCCAACATACATGGCCTTCATGGATTTGACCTATGCCTTCGACTTTGTCAATAGGCCAAGATTATGGTCCACCCTCATAGCTTATGGTTTGGGGGAGGCATTGGTGCACTTTTTGGCATACTTACATAAAGATCTAAAGGCCTGGTCTAGGATCAGCAGCTGGGACGAACCTCTGATGATGGTAAAGTAAGTAGAGGGGTCTTAGCCCCTCTCCTTTTTATCATTTATATTAATGGTCGGCATAAATCACTTATCACATTGACCAATGATGTTCCTACAGTAAATGGCAAAACACTCCCCGTGCTATTATATGCCGATGACAAAGTCCTTATCGGCTGCACACCCAAATCCCTACGCACCTTAGTACAGGGATTTGTTGACTTTACGGCCAGTTTGGACCTAAGTACTAATTTATAAAAATCTTTTATAATGTCTTGGGGGGGGGGCAAGGAAACAACAATTAAATTTTATATCTGTGGGTAATCAAAAATTAAAAAGCACTAGCAGTTTTACATACCTTGGGTCGGTCTTTTGCTGCGAACAGTTCCTGGTCCAAACATATGGTGTTTTGCAGGAACAAGTTCTCAAAGGCTTCCAATTCGATTCTTAGCATTTCCTGGCCCAAGAGAACAGGGGTCATGGTGCAGAGGTTTGGGGTACCGCTAAGAGTCATAGTACTCAACAAGAAGAAAATAGATTCTGTAGGAAACTACTAGGTGCACCAATCTCCACTGCTCAGTACGTTTGCCATAGAGAACTCAATCTCAACTACATTGAGGATTTTATAAGGGCCCGCCCTGCCTGATTCTGGCTCGCCATATGAAAAAATATGAGGCTGTCCAAGGTGAATAGGAGACTGTGCAGTGTTAATTTTGACCGGCTTTTCCTAAGCCCAAGAATAGCCGAGACTGTACAAAAAAATGCTCTCAGGACAGCTCTTTATTCACTCTATGACATGGAAAGGATGGAGAGGGAATCCAAGAAATCGTCTGTTCTTGATTTTAGGACTATTGAACATATTGTGTATCCTTTGGCCAGCTACCTCACCCTGCCCATGAGTCACTGGGAGAGGAGTCTCCTCTTCGGCTTAAGGGCAGAGTGGTGTAAAAAGGGGGCGTGGCCTCTGACCACCTCTCATCAATCTAGCTGTTTGGGGCTTACTGGAGGTAACAGGAGGGCTTTATTCCCCAAACAAGAGCGCACCAGGATGAGCGTTTGCAGAGTAGTAGAGAAAGGGTTCTTGGCCTGTGCCACGTCTCAGCAATCTCATTGTGTGGGGCTTGATGATTATTACTTTGCTTTAACTATTGATAATATATATTTTCCTATGTACCCTCATGTATGATTCATTTATTTTGATTATAGAATCCATGTCCCTGATGAAGGCTAGATTATAGCCGAAATGCATTGGATATGAAAACGTTTTTGGATACATGGCTGGATGCCCATAACTTTACTTTGAAGATGCAATATATAAACACATAAACTAAGAAGTTACACTGAACAAAATTGATGAACAATAAAAAGTTTTGGAACTTTGAACAAATTGAACTTTATTGTTTTTTGAACTTTACAACCCCATGTGGGATTGAGAGCTGTGACTAGGGGAGGTCACCCAATTTGGGCCACGCAATACTTTGATATATATGGTACTCTAAATCGGAGAGTACACCCTAGAGCACACAACAACTTTGAACTGTTGATTTACCCTGAGTGCAAGTGTGAAAAAACATTTGTAAGTAGGGGTGTGCCCAGCTCTGATCTCTCATCCAGCCAATGATGGCCCATCCAGGCAGACCTAAACACTTGATTGTGTGGGGCTGTCTAGGAGGAATACCCAAAGCCCAACTGTCATCCACACCCAGAGACAGACTGCAGGCACTGACTGGCTAAGACGGGAAAATGCCAACTTTCCAAAAGTGGCATTTTCAAAATTGTAATTTAACATCTGACTTCATGACAGATGTTTTTCAGTCCAATTGCAAAGAAACTAAACATGAAATGGTTGCCTCCTACCATTTATCAGATGTAATACTGTAACTACAATGTTAGCCTGTAGGAGAGGTACGCTTGCAGCAGTAAAAAACAAATTTTACAGTTTTTCACTACGAGGACATGTTAATCTAAATGGTTCATGTCCAACTTTTTAAACACACTGCACCATACACTCAGGGGTATCCAGGGCCTACCCTAGAGGTGACTTATAAGTATTAAAATGAAAGGCGTGGACCTGGCAGTGGTTTATTTTGCCAGGTCGTAAATGGCGTATTAAAAACTGAACACATAGGCTCATTGGCAGACCTCAGATATGTTTGAAAGGCTACTTAATTGAGTGGCACAATCAGTGTTGCCAAATGGCGATGGAGCGCACGCAATGTCCTTTGTTTTACTTATTTATTTACTTAACTCTGTTTGGCCGTATGCCGGAATTTACTACCTGTGGGAGAGTAGGATCAGCTTCTTATAGTTACCCCCACTTTTTATTGATGTGTCACTGTTTTTCAACTTAGTCTGGCTGGGATCCTGCTATCCAGGACCCCAGCCTAGCTGCTTTCTCCTCTAAATTGATTGCATGTACTTTAGATACACTCCAGATTGGATTCTAGGGTACCCTTATAAGTCCCTAGTATATGGTATACTATGTACCATGGGCATAGGTACCCCAGAGGCCTCCCAGGGGCTGCAGCAGGTATTTTGCCACCCCTGAGAGACCACACAAACTGACACCACAAGTCTGCAACAGCAATCTGTGTAATGGGGTGCATCCACCCCTTACTTAGATATAGGTTCACTATATCTACCTTATATCACTGCACATATAAACCTATCAGTCACCCCATGGCGGTCCTTATCAATCCTGAAGGCAGGGTGCTGTGTTTTATGTGAGAGGGTGCCCATGCATGAGCAGAGCCCCTCTGCAGCCTTCGGAACCTATTCTCACGGGTTGTTCTGTGATGCAGCCAAACATATACTCTTAAGTGCATTATAACCTCGCGGTAAATGCTAACTTTAAAACGGCTGCATGGAAACGTGTCTGGTGTCAAACACCTTGGAATCATACCTCCACACCAGTAACTGGTATGGGAGGTAGGATTCCACCCTCCTAGAGGGAGAAATATGATGACACCTGTACACCCGGTATGAGCTTTCTGGACCCTGGCATCACAAGATAGATGCTGCCAGCCACAGACACACGTCTGCATTCCTGCTGCTGAGCCAATCTTGAGTAGGGGAAGGCATGACAAAAGGAATCCTGTCACAGGGAGGTGTAACCACCTCCCAGACAGACTTTAGTGTACTGGGACTAGATGTGTACACTCGGAGAGTGTTTTGATGTCTGCACTGGGGACACATTTGGTGTCTCTGTGCATAGTCCAGCTCAAGCTGTTTGCAGGAGCCATTTGCTCCTGCTCTGGTGTGAAACTAGATGAAGGGCATGGGTGTAGACAGCTCTCTGTCCTGACCCACCCATAGGTCGGTTTTGTGATTCCTCTCTACGTCCATTTGCGATCCCCGGTCCGTTGGCCTGTGGGTCCCTTTGAAGGTAACTTTGACTTTCAGTGGGCTTTCCTGGTTGCTCCAGACATGTCCTGACTCTCCATTGCTTGGAGAGTCCAGAGGACCTTGCTGGTCCTCACCAAAGCATCTTTCCTCTGACAACATGGGGTGCAGTTGCCAAGGCTTGTTGGTATTCAATCTGAACACTGATCCACCCAGAACTTGACATTCTCTGTGGGACAGCTCACCTGTGGACTCTGGTTGTTCTAAGTTTGAATGAGTGTGTTTAAGTACCTTTCCTAAGTGTCCTTAATCTTTACAATTCCAACCCGCGACTTTCCAATAGAGTTGTATGGAGCTCATGGCTGTGTTCTCACACTGCACGCGTCCCCCGTGGGTGCCCTGTGTCACTACCTTAGGTGGTTCCTTAGGGTCCCAGTAGTTCTACGTGCTCTAGGCACTGTGTCTAGTCAAGTTGTGGTTGTTATGCCAATTTCTTAGTATATGGTTTGGTCTCCCCCTGGAGCCCACTGTATATTGTGCTATTAACTGTTGTTCTAGTTATTTAATATTGTGTGCTTTGTTCTCTAATCTCATAAAGAGGTTAGTAGAGAGTGTTTAGTAATAAATACATATATTTTAGAAATTCCTTGTGTGGTTCTCCTTTCACTTGGTTATTCAGGAGGTTATAGACTGGTAAAACAAGCTGCTTCACATTCCTTCGAGAATTAGCCTGAAGGCTGCTCTCTACAGCTACCACTAGGATAGCTTTCTTTAAAAGTTGTCTTTAACCTAATCATTAATAAGGGTCATGCAAGGTGCCCACTTTAATTAGTGTATATTTCAAAACACAAGGGGACCCCAGTAATATTACCCAGGGTAGATACGTATTTGAGGGAAACAATGGTCAAGGGGAGGCCACTGAGGTCCTCATGTGGCATGGGCCACAACATTACTTAGAGTAGCATTAGTCAGATAGGAACAACTGGTAGAAGTCCAGGCAGAGCTGTAATAGAGTTTTGGTTAAGACCCTCATAACCAAATCTCTATTACTCTCACTAAATAATTATAGTTTTGCCTATTGCTGTTATCAATACGATGTAATTTTTAATGTCACAAACACCCCTCACTTCACACACTTTTCAGTTGTTGTGTGAGCTTTTGGACTATTATCAGATTTATACTATGACACTCCGTTTATTCTGTTAATAAATGTGAGTTCATACTAAACCGTGTGTCCCAGCATATATTGCACTTCCAGCTCTGCCTAGACTACTACCAGTTGTTCCTATCTGACTTACGCTGCTCTAAGTAATTTTGTGACCTATGCCACATGACGACCTCATAGGCCTCCCCTTGATCATTGTTTCCCTCATACACTTTAATTAGTGGACAGCATATGCTAGGCCAACTTCTCACACTACTCCCCATCCTGCCCCTCCCCTGCCCTGCTACACTGCCCCACAGCGCTCCCTCGAGGAGTCACCACTGTGTTACTGTCCAACATACAGAGAAAAACAGGGACAATGTTGTTTGACCTTGTATGAAATGTTCAGACTGAATCCCAGCAGAAGAGCTGAATAACAAAACATGTGCAGCCTATTTCTAAAATAAAAGAGTGGAACCAAAAAAGGGCCCCATTACACATGTGGTGCACTTTGCTTCATTGGCCCGGGTGCACTTTTCAAAAAAGGTGCGCCGGCGCAATGAAAGAAAGTATGCCACATTATGGGGAATACACAGCCCCTAGAACAGCTGCACTCACGTGAAATATGGAACTGCTGATTTACAGCCTTTCTGTGTTTCACAGGGCAGGCGGCAACCCATGTGTACTTTTAAAGGGGATTAGAGAACCCCTTCCAGGCAGGTGCAGTCAGTGACTGCACCAGCCTGCATGGGGATATCTGGGGAAACAACCATGGGACCCCATTTTCCCCGCCATAGTGCTGCTCTCAGGGGGGCACACTGATAGTGCACCACCTTTTTAGTGGCGCACTATCAGTACACCCCCTGAGGGCTTCTTTGCCTCTGCGCCCTTGTTTTTAATATAGCGTGAGCAAAGGGATTCCCTCATTTGCATGGGCTGCACCCATGCAAATGAGGGAAAAGTATTTGACCTTGCCTGTTCTTACTCACCTCACTAACTTGAAAATGCTTTTTTTGTAATAACCAATGCATTTGGTTTGTACCTGCAGAGAAGAAAAACATGCAGAAAAACAACTCTGCTGCCAAAGAGCCACAGCAGCGCCTGGAGGTGCTCCAAAAGCCAGCCAACAATACCGCAGTGCGGGACACTTTCTCTGCTGTTTTTTTGGGGCCAGGACTAGGGTCCCAGCTTTCCTTTCGGCTGCTGCTGACAATAAGCCACAGCTGCACCTGGAGGTGCTTCAAAAGCCTGCCAGCACTCCCACAGCGCAGGATGCTTTTTCTGCTGTTTGATTGGGGCCGTGACTAGGGTCTCAGCTTTTCTTGCAGCCGCTGCTGCCAACAAGCGACAGCTGCACCTGGAGAGTCTTCAAAAGCCCACCAGCACCCCGCAGTGTGGGAAGTGTATTGGCTTGCCTGGGCGACGCCCAGGCCAAGTGAGGGCCCGTCTGTGCTCGTCATTTGTCAGGTAGAGACAGGGCAGGGCCACCCCCCTTCAAGTCATCTTTCGCAACGAAGTGAGTGTTTCCCAGCCTCAACCTCTTGGCCTACTCTGTCTGCTACAAACTGACTCTGAATATAATTATGGGGAATCACACGGGGACATCAACTGGGTGCCCCATTACTAGCAGTATCAATAGCATGCTTGAAAGGGTGGTTAATATTGTATAGGGGAGAAAGAACTTATGGAGCACCGCCTGTCTCTGGGCCTTGAGGGCCCATTAATTAGTTCATATTCCAGAGTGGCCCCATCCGTATCCGACTTTTGAACTGGGACCTGCAATCACACAGCACTCTTTGCAGCTCCAAAGCCCTGGTACCACTAATACCCTGCATGTCAGCGTGAGTCCAACTGGCTGCAACATATCTGAGCCTCAACCTACCATTGACACTCCCACAAATGTGGGCATACCAGTTGTCAAACGCAGGAGGAAGTGCTGGAAACCTGTTTGCTCTAAAAGGAACCAACCACCCGTAATTGTATGTCTGCATGGATGCTGTCATTCTCACGCACTGGCACTGCTGATGCAAGATGGAATGGGACCATGCACTACTCAATCAGTACACATACTGAGGTATCACTGGACAATGGGGGGTTGGGGATACCCTTGTTAATATCGCTATTGATACTGTGTATAAGCGAATTAATGAGGTGCTAGACTCTAAACTCATGTCCCTTCTGGAACGTTTAGACCATCTAGACATAGCTGTGGGAAAGCTTAGCTTGCTGTTGGTGACAGCACAACCTACGGCCACCCCGGGGGTTGGATTTACTGCTGGTGACAGTCATATCTTCAACCACCATTGCCACTGTCCCCGTCCCCGTAATCCCTTGGTAGTAGTGCATGCTCTACATTTAGACAATTTAGGGAATTTTTTTTATCTAAAGCCAATGCAGTACTGAATTCTAGTCTAAGAGCGGTTTATCACATTTAGATGACCCAGTCACAACTCTGCCCCCTGACTCTAACGGAGGTCATAGTAACAACTCAGACCACACATATGCTGGAATAATGCCAGACCACCCAAGCAGCAGAATGATAGACACTCTAAGTAGAAACAATCTAAGGCCAAACTCAGATGTCTTAAGCTTACCCCGGCCGCTTGTCCATATGTGCTGGTGTTGGCTGGTGTTCCATCCCTTAAGAGGGACCAGAGGGAGTCCTGGGCCGACCTGTGTAACAAATTTGTGAACTGGCTAACAAAGAACAGGAGGTTCCACACGTCAGACTTGAATGAGCTCATTAAGGCACGCAAAGTCGGTGGGTTGGCACATCCCCCAAGACTATAGACAGAGATTGCATTGTGATTAACTTCTGTAGACCATCCATTGTGCGATATCTATTGAGATCCTGTGACACTACACTTAACCACAGCACCAACATCTGTTCCCTATCGCTGGATTACTTTTATAAACCAATCTCTGGGCTCCCTATAAATGAGCGTGCCTTCCCAATTTTACATAACAGGTTGCAGGCCCTATCCAAAAAATAGATCATTTTGAGCACAGGACTCTAACTAGGATCTTGATAATGCTGCCTGAGGTTGAGGAAGCCATCCCCAGAGTGTGGCCAATAAATCCCAGGGCGCATACGGTCTACCTATCCACCTCATTAAATATAATCCAAACTTCTGTGCACCTCTCCTCTTAAATGTTTTTAATAATTTAATGCATGTCCCGTTACCAAGTACATGGTCAACAAGCATTATCGTCCCGATTTTTAAAAAGGGCGATCGCTCCCAAACCATGCTACAGAACAATTTCTCTAATAGAAAACACCTTAAAAATCCTGGGCTGAGTCTTATATAATAAGATCTCAGACTGGGTCAAGGAAAATGGTGTTTTAGAGTCATGCCAATTGGGTTTTAGGCGCAATTTAATCATCGATAAATATACTATAGCCCGGTGCTCGCCAATATACATGGCCTTCATGGATTTGACCTATGCCTTCGACTTTGTCAATAGGTCAAGATTATGGTCCACCCTCTTAGCTTATGGTTTGGAGGAGGCATTGGTGCACTTTTTGGCATACCTACATAAAGATCTAAAGGCCTGGTCTAGGATCAGCAGCTGGGGCGAACCTCTGATGATGTTAAAGTAAGTAGAGGGGTCTTAGCCCCTCTCCTTTTTATCATTTACATTAATGGTCTGCATAAATCACTGATCACATTGACCAATGAAGTTCCTACAGTAAATGGCAAAACATTCCCGTGCTATTATATGCCGATGACGCAGTCCTTATCGGCTGCACACCCAAAGCCCTACGCATCTTAGTACAGGGATTTGTTGACTTTATGGCCAGTTTGGACATAAGAACTAATTTATACAAATCTTTTATGATGTCTTGGGGGCCGAGGAAACACCAATAAAATTTTACATCTGTGGGTAATCAAAAATTAAAAAGCACTAGCAGTTTTACATACCTTGGGTTGGTCTTTGCTGCGAACGGTTCCTGGTCCAAACATATGGTGTTTTGCAGGAACAAGTTCTCAAAGGCTTCCAACTCTATTCTTAGCCTTTCCCGGCCCAAGAGAACAGGGGCCATGGTGCAGAGATTTAGGGGTACCGCTAAGAGTATTCAACAAGAAGAAAATAGATTCTGTAGGAAACTACTAGGTGCACCAATCTCCACTGCTCAGTAAGTTTGCCATAGAGAACTCAATCTCAACTACCTTGAGGATTTTATAAGGTCCGACCCTGCCTGATTCTGGCTCGCCATATGAAAAAATCAGAGGCTGTCCAAGGTGAATAGGAGTCTGTGCAGTGTTAATTTTGACCGGCTTTTCCTAAGCCCAAGCATAGCCGACACCGTACAAATAAATGCTCTCAGGACGGCACTTTATACACTCTATGACATGGAAAGGATGGAGAGGAAATCCAAGAAATCGTCTGTTCTCAATTTTATGACAATGAACATATTGTGTAACCTTTGGCCAGCTACCTCACTCTGCCCATAAGTCACTGGGAAAGGGGTCTCCTCTTTCACTTAAGGGCAGAGTAGTGGAGAAAGGGGGCTTGGCCTGTGACCACCTCTCAGCAATCCCACTGTGTGGGGCTTGCTGGAGGCAACAGGGAGGATAGTTGGCCACTAAGGAGTCCCATCAGGGAAGGGGACTTAATCCCCTAACCAAGAACCCACCAGGTGGCGCGTTTTGATAGTGGTGGAGAAAGGGGGTGTGGCCTGGTTTCACCACTCAGCAATCCTGCTGTGTGGGACTTACTGAAGGTAATGGGAGGGGTAATTTGTTCGGAGGCTATACCCTCTTTCTCCACTACTCTGCAAAAGTACCTTGTGGTGCACTTCTGGTTGGTGGATGAAGTCCACTTTACCCCTGAGGGACCTTCCGGGCCAAGAAGCCTTCCTAGTACCTCCTATAAGTCCTATGCAGTGGAATTACGGAGCGTTGGTTCCAGTACCTGTGTTTTTTAAAAGGTTATGAGCATCAAATATATATAAAAAAAAAGAAAAACCAAAGGTAATGATGGACGGAGCGTTGACAATACAAACACTCACCCCCAGTCAACTGATCTGGGTTTAATCCATCACCGTTCTTTAGCTCACTCCGCCACCCCAGTTCAGACATGGCTATGTGCAAATCAGTCTGACCCTGTGCCTTCTGGGAACAGTCCAGCCCGAACTGCCAAGCCATGTCTTCCCTGGACCGGAATCAAGCTTCCCAGGACCGGTTTCTGGCATTACAGCCGTCTTCAGCCGGGCTTGCTTGACTCCAGTGGCAAAGTGAGCAAGGGACTCACGTCTGAGCATACCCTGCCAACTTAGGGCGAACAAAGAAAAACCAAAGGTGATGATGGACGGAGCGTTGACAATACAAACACTCACCCCCAGTAAACTGATCTGGGTTTAATCCATCACCGTTCTTTAGCTCACTCCGCCACCCCAGTTCAGACATGGCTATGTGCAAATCAGTCTGACCCTGTGCCTTCTGGGAACAGTCCAGCCCAAACTGCCAAGCCATGTCTTCCCTGGACCGGAATCAAGCTTCCCAGGACCGGTTTCTGGCATTACAGCCGTCTTCAGCCGGGCTTGCTTGACTCCAGTGGCAAAGTGAGCAAGGGACTCACGTCTGAGCATACCCTGCCAACTTAGGGCGAACAAAGAAAAACCAAAGGTGATGATGGACGGAGCGTTGACAATACAAACACTCACCCCCAGTCAACTGATCTGGGTTTAATCCATCACCGTTCTTTAGCTCACTCCGCCACCCCAGTTCAGACATGGCTATGTGCAAATCAGTCTGACCCTGTGCCTTCTGGGAACAGTCCAGCCCGAACTGCCAAGCCATGTCTTCCCTGGACCGGAATCAAGCTTCCCAGGACCGGTTTCTGGCATTACAGCCGTCTTCAGCCGGGCTTGCTTGACTCCAGTGGCAAAGTGAGCAAGGGACTCACGTCTGAGCATACCCTGCCAACTTAGGGCGAACAAAGAAAAACCAAAGGTGATGATGGACGGAGCGTTGACAATACAAACACTCACCCCCAGTCAACTGATCTGGGTTTAATCCATCACCGTTCTTTAGCTCACTCCGCCACCCCAGTTCAGACATGGCTATGTGCAAATCAGTCTGACCCTGTGCCTTCTGGGAACAGTCCAGCCCGAACTGCCAAGCCATGTCTTCCCTGGACCGGAATCAAGCTTCCCAGGACCGGTTTCTGGCATTACAGCCGTCTTCAGCCGGGCTTGCTTGACTCCAGTGGCAAAGTGAGCAAGGGACTCACGTCTGAGCATACCCTGCCAACTTAGGGCGAACAAAGAAAAACCAAAGGTGATGATGGACGGAGCGTTGACAATACAAACACTCACCTCCAGTCAACTGATCTGGGTTTAATCCATCACCGTTCTTTAGCTCACTCCGCCACCCCAGTTCAGACATGGCTATGTGCAAATCAGTCTGACCCTGTGCCTTCTGGGAACAGTCCAGCCCGAACTGCCAAGCCATGTCTTCCCTGGACCGGAATCAAGCTTCCCAGGACCGGTTTCTGGCATTACAGCCGTCTTCAGCCGGGCTTGCTTGACTCCAGTGGCAAAGTGAGCAAGGGACTCACGTCTGAGCATACCCTGCCAACTTAGGGCGAACAAAGAAAAACCAAAGGTGATGATGGACGGAGCGTTGACAATACAAACACTCACCCCCAGTCAACTGATCTGGGTTTAATCCATCACCGTTCTTTAGCTCACTCCGCCACCCCAGTTCAGACATGGCTATGTGCAAATCAGTCTGACCCTGTGCCTTCTGGGAACAGTCCAGCCCGAACTGCCAAGCCATGTCTTCCCTGGACCGGAATCAAGCTTCCCAGGACCGGTTTCTGGCATTACAGCCGTCTTCAGCCGGGCTTGCTTGACTCCAGTGGCAAAGTGAGCAAGGGACTCACGTCTGAGCATACCCTGCCAACTTAGGGCGAACAAAGAAAAACCAAAGGTGATGATGGACGGAGCGTTGACAATACAAACACTCACCCCCAGTCAACTGATCTGGGTTTAATCCATCACCGTTCTTTAGCTCACTCCGCCACCCCAGTTCAGACATGGCTATGTGCAAATCAGTCTGACCCTGTGCCTTCTGGGAACAGTCCAGCCCGAACTGCCAAGCCATGTCTTCCCTGGACCGGAATCAAGCTTCCCAGGACCGGTTTCTGGCATTACAGCCGTCTTCAGCCAGGCTTGCTTGACTCCAGTGGCAAAGTGAGCAAGGGACTCACGTCTGAGCATACCCTGCCAACTTAGGGAGAACAAAGAAAAACCAAAGGTGATGATGGACGGAGCGTTGACAATACAAACACTCACCCCCAGTCAACTGATCTGGGTTTAATCCATCACCGTTCTTTAGCTCACTCCGCCACCCCAGTTCAGACATGGCTATGTGCAAATCAGTCTGACCCTGTGCCTTCTGGGAACAGTCCAGCCCGAACTGCCAAGCCATGTCTTCCCTGGACCGGAATCAAGCTTCCCAGGACCGGTTTCTGGCATTACAGCCGTCTTCAGCCGGGCTTGCTTGACTCCAGTGGCAAAGTGAGCAAGGGACTCACGTCTGAGCATACCCTGCCAACTTAGGGCGAACAAAGAAAAACCAAAGGTGATGATGGACGGAGCGTTGACAATACAAACACTCACCCCCAGTCACCTGATCTGGGTTTAATCCATCACCGTTCTTTAGCTCACTCCGCCACCCCAGTTCAGACATGGCTATGTGCAAATCAGTCTGACCCTGTGCCTTCTGGGAACAGTCCAGCCCGAACTGCCAAGCCATGTCTTCCCTGGACCGGAATCAAGCTTCCCAGGACCGGTTTCTGGCATTACAGCCGTCTTCAGCCGGGCTTGCTTGACTCCAGTGGCAAAGTGAGCAAGGGACTCACGTCTGAGCATACCATGCCAACTTAGGGCGAACAAAGAAAAACCAAAGATGATGATGGACGGAGCGTTGACAATACAAACACTCACCCCCAGTCAACTGATCTGGGTTTAATCCATCACCGTTCTTTAGCTCACTCCGCCACCCCAGTTCAGACATGGCTATGTGCAAATCAGTCTGACCCTGTGCCTTCTGGGAACAGTCCAGCCCGAACTGCCAAGCCATGTCTTCCCTGGACCGGAATCAAGCTTCCCAGGACCGGTTTCTGGCATTACAGCCGTCTTCAGCCGGGCTTTCTTGACTCCAGTGGCAAAGTGAGCAAGGGACTCACGTCTGAGCATACCCTGCCAACTTAGGGCGAACAAAGAAAAACCAAAGGTGATGATGGACGGAGCGTTGACAATACAAACACTCACCCCCAGTCAACTGATCTGGGTTTAATCCATCACCGTTCTTTAGCTCACTCCGCCACCCCAGTTCAGACATGGCTATGTGCAAATCAGTCTGACCCTGTGCCTTCTGGGAACAGTCCAGCCCGAACTGCCAAGCCATGTCTTCCCTGGACCGGAATCAAGCTTCCCAGGACCGGTTTCTGGCATTACAGCCGTCTTCAGCCGGGCTTGCTTGACTCCAGTGGCAAAGTGAGCAAGGGACTCACGTCTGAGCATACCATGCCAACTTAGGGCGAACAAAGAAAAACCAAAGGTGATGATGGACGGAGCGTTGACAATACAAACACTCACCCCCAGTCAACTGATCTGGGTTTAATCCATCACCGTTCTTTAGCTCACTCCGCCACCCCAGTTCAGACATGGCTATGTGCAAATCAGTCTGACCCTGTGCCTTCTGGGAACAGTCCAGCCCGAACTGCCAAGCCATGTCTTCCCTGGACCGGAATCAAGCTTCCCAGGACCGGTTTCTGGCATTACAGCCGTCTTCAGCCGGGCTTTCTTGACTCCAGTGGCAAAGTGAGCAAGGGACTCACGTCTGAGCATACCCTGCCAACTTAGGGCGAACAAAGAAAAACCAAAGGTGATGATGGACGGAGCGTTGACAATACAAACACTCACCCCCAGTCAACTGATCTGGGTTTAATCCATCACCGTTCTTTAGCTCACTCCGCCACCCCAGTTCAGACATGGCTATGTGCAAATCAGTCTGACCCTGTGCCTTCTGGGAACAGTCCAGCCCGAACTGCCAAGCCATGTCTTCCCTGGACCGGAATCAAGCTTCCCAGGACCGGTTTCTGGCATTACAGCCGTCTTCAGCCGGGCTTGCTTGACTCCAGTGGCAAAGTGAGCAAGGGACTCACGTCTGAGCATACCCTGCCAACTTAGGGCAAACAAAGAAAAACCAAAGGTGATGATGGACGGAGCGTTGACAATACAAACACTCACCCCCAGTCAACTGATCTGGGTTTAATCCATCACCGTTCTTTAGCTCACTCCGCCACCCCAGTTCAGACATGGCTATGTGCAAATCAGTCTGACCCTGTGCCTTCTGGGAAAAGTCCAGCCCGAACTGCCAAGCCATGTCTTCCCTGGACCGGAATCAAGCTTCCCAGGACCGGTTTCTGGCATTACAGCCGTCTTCAGCCGGGCTTGCTTGACTCCAGTGGCAAAGTGAGCAAGGGACTCACGTCTGAGCATACCCTGCCAACTTAGGGCGAACAAAGAAAAACCAAAGGTGATGATGGACGGAGCGTTGACAATACAAACACTCACCCCCAGTCAACTGATCTGGGTTTAATCCATCACCGTTCTTTAGCTCACTCCGCCACCCCAGTTCAGACATGGCTATGTGCAAATCAGTCTGACCCTGTGCCTTCTGGGAACAGTCCAGCCCGAACTGCCAAGCCATGTCTTCCCTGGACCGGAATCAAGCTTCCCAGGACCGGTTTCTGGCATTACAGCCGTCTTCAGCCGGGCTTGCTTGACTCCAGTGGCAAAGTGAGCAAGGGACTCACGTCTGAGCATACCCTGCCAACTTAGGGCGAACAAAGAAAAACCAAAGGTGATGATGGACGGATGGAGTTGACTGGGGGTGAGTGTTTGATTTGCTCAAGCGCTCCGTCCATCATCCCCTTTTGTATCGCTTTGTTCGCCCTAAGTGTGGTAGGGTATGCTCAGACGTGAGTCCCTTGCTCACTTGGCCACTGGATTCAAGATAGCCTGGCTGATGAGGATTATGAATCCGAAACCGGTCCCAGGATGCTTGTTTCCGGTCCATGGAAGACATGGCTTGGCAGTTCGGGCTGGACTGTTCCCATGAGGCACAGGGTCAGACTGATTTGCATATAGCCATGTCTGAAATGGGGTGGCTGAGTGGGCTAAAGAATGGTGATGGATTAAACCCAGATCAGTTGACTGGGGGTGAGTGTTTGATTTGCTCAAGCGCTCCGTCCATCATCCCCCTTTTGTATCGCTTTGTTCGCCCTAAGTGTGGCAGGGTATGCTCAGACGTGAGTCCCTTGCTCACTTGGCCACTGGATTCAAGATAGCCTGGCTGATGAGGATTATGAATCCGAAACCGGTCCCAGGATGCTTGTTTCCGGTCCATGGAAGACATGGCTTGGCAGTTCGGGCTGGACTGTTCCCATGAGGCACAGGGTCAGACTGATTTGCATATAGCCATGTCTGAAATGGGGTGGCTGAGTGGGCTAAAGAATGGTGATGGATTAAACCCAGATCAGTTGACTGGGGGTGAGTGTTTGATTTGCTCAAGCGCTCCGTCCATCATCCCCTTTTGTATCGCTTTGTTCGCCCTAAGTGTGGCAGGGTATGCTCAGACGTGAGTCCCTTGCTCACTTGGCCACTGGATTCAAGATAGCCTGGCTGATGAGGATTATGAATCCGAAACCGGTCCCAGGATGCTTGTTTCCGGTCCATGGAAGACATGGCTTGGCAGTTCGGGCTGGACTGTTCCCATGAGGCACAGGGTCAGACTGATTTGCATATAGCCATGTCTGAAATGGGGTGGCTGAGTGGGCTAAAGAATGGTGATGGATTAAACCCAGATCAGTTGACTGGGGGTGAGTGTTTGATTTGCTCAAGCGCTCCGTCCATCATCCCCTTTTGTATCGCTTTGTTCGCCCTAAGTGTGGCAGGGTATGCTCAGACGTGAGTCCCTTGCTCACTTGGCCACTGGATTCAAGATAGCCTGGCTGATGAGGATTATGAATCCGAAACCGGTCCCAGGATGCTTGTTTCCGGTCTATGGAAGACATGGCTTGGCAGTTCGGGCTGGACTGTTCCCATGAGGCACAGGGTCAGACTGATTTGCATATAGCCATGTCTGAAATGGGGTGGCTGAGTGGGCTAAAGAATGGTGATGGATTAAACCCAGATCAGTTGACTGGGGGTGAGTGTTTGATTTGCTCAAGCGCTCCGTCCATCATCCCCTTTTGTATCGCTTTGTTCGCCCTAAGTGTGGCAGGGTATGCTCAGACGTGAGTCCCTTGCTCACTTGGCCACTGGATTCAAGATAGCCTGGCTGATGAGGATTATGAATCCGAAACCGGTCCCAGGATGCTTGTTTCCGGTCCATGGAAGACATGGCTTGGCAGTTCGGGCTGGACTGTTCCCATGAGTCACAGGGTCAGACTGATTTGCATATAGCCATGTCTGAAATGGGGTGGCTGAGTGGGCTAAAGAATGGTGATGGATTAAACCCAGATCAGTTGACTGGGGGTGAGTGTTTGATTTGCTCAAGCGCTCCGTCCATCATCCCCTTTTGTATCGCTTTGTTCGCCCTAAGTGTGGCAGGGTATGCTCAGACGTGAGTCCCTTGCTCACTTGGCCACTGGATTCAAGATAGCCTGGCTGATGAGGATTATGAATCCGAAACCGGTCCCAGGATGCTTGTTTCCGGTCCATGGAAGACATGGCTTGGCAGTTCGGGCTGGACTGTTCCCATGAGGCACAGGGTCAGACTGATTTGCATATAGCCATGTCTGAAATGGGGTGGCTGAGTGGGCTAAAGAATGGTGATGGATTAAACCCAGATCAGTTGACTGGGGGATGAGTGTTTGATTTGCTCAAGCGCTCCGTCCATCATCCCCTTTTGTATCGCTTTGTTCGCCCTAAGTGTGGCAGGGTATGCTCAGACCTGAGTCCCTTGCTCACTTGGCCACTGGATTCAAGATAGCCTGGCTGATGAGGATTATGAATCCGAAACCGGTCCCAGGATGCTTGTTTCCGGTCCATGGAAGACATGGCTTGGCAGTTCGGGCTGGACTGTTCCCATGAGGCACAGGGTCAGACTGATTTGCATATAGCCATGTCTGAAATGGGGTGGCTGAGTGGGCTAAAGAATGGTGATGGATTAAACCCAGATCAGTTGACTGGGGGTGAGTGTTTGATTTGCTCAAGCGCTCCGTCCATCATCCCCTTTTGTATCGCTTTGTTCGCCCTAAGTGTGGCAGGGTATGCTCAGACGTGAGTCCCTTGCTCACTTGGCCACTGGATTCAAGATAGCCTGGCTGATGAGGATTATGAATCCGAAACCGGTCCCAGGATGCTTGTTTCCGGTCCATGGAAGACATGGCTTGGCAGTTCGGGCTGGACTGTTCCCATGAGGCACAGGGTCAGACTGATTTGCATATAGCCATGTCTGAAATGGGGTGGCTGAGTGGGCTAAAGAATGGTGATGGATTAAACCCAGATCAGTTGACTGGGGGTGAGTGTTTGATTTGCTCAAGCGCTCCGTCCATCATCCCCTTTTGTATCGCTTTGTTCGCCCTAAGTGTGGCAGGGTATGCTCAGACGTGAGTCCCTTGCTCACTTGGCCACTGGATTCAAGATAGCCTGGCTGATGAGGATTATGAATCCGAAACCGGTCCCAGGATGCTTGTTTCCGGTCCATGGAAGACATGGCTTGGCAGTTCGGGCTGGACTGTTCCCATGAGGCACAGGGTCAGACTGATTTGCATATAGCCATGTCTGAAATGGGGTGGCTGAGTGGGCTAAAGAATGGTGATGGATTAAACCCAGATCAGTTTACTGGGGGTGAGTGTTTGATTTGCTCAAGCGCTCCGTCCATCATCCCCTTTTGTATCGCTTTGTTCGCCCTAAGTGTGGCAGGGTATGCTCAGACGTGAGTCCCTTGCTCACTTGGCCACTGGATTCAAGATAGCCTGGCTGATGAGGATTATGAATCCGAAACCGGTCCCAGGATGCTTGTTTCCGGTCCATGGAAGACATGGCTTGGCAGTTCGGGCTGGACTGTTCCCATGAGGCACAGGGTCAGACTGATTTGCATATAGCCATGTCTGAAATGGGGTGGCTGAGTGGGCTAAAGAATGGTGATGGATTAAACCCAGATCAGTTGACTGGGGGTGAGTGTTTGATTTGCTCAAGCGCTCCGTCCATCATCCCCTTTTGTATCGCTTTGTTCGCCCTAAGTGTGGCAGGGTATGCTCAGACGTGAGTCCCTTGCTCACTTGGCCACTGGATTCAAGATAGCCTGGCTGATGAGGATTATGAATCCGAAACCGGTCCCAGGATGCTTGTTTCCGGTCCATGGAAGACATGGCTTGGCAGTTCGGGCTGGACTGTTCCCATGAGGCACAGGGTCAGACTGATTTGCATATAGCCATGTCTGAAATGGGGTGGCTGAGTGGGCTAAAGAATGGTGATGGATTAAACCCAGATCAGTTGACTGGGGGTGAGTGTTTGATTTGCTCAAGCGCTCCGTCCATCATCCCCTTTTGTATCGCATCAAATATATATAACAAGGTGTATTGGTAAATCCGTGGTGTTATGAGTAAGTGTATGAATGACCCAGTGAGTGCATGACTGACTGTAAAAGTAAGTGATTAGGTGTCTCAGTGAATGCATGGGTGAGCGAATGGTTGTATAAATTTAGGTGGCTGAGCACTACCCAGGCACTCATCCAATCACTAAACCACTACCCATGCACTCATGTAATTACTCAGACACTTACTCTTTCTGCACCTCTCTTGCCTTTTTCTGCACTTCTCTTGCTTCTTTTATCACATCACTTCTCTTGCCTCTTTTTGTACCTCTCTTGCCTCTTTCTGTACCTCTCTTGCCTGTTGTTGCACCTCTCTTGCTTCTTTCTGCACCCCTGTTGCTTCTTTCTACATCTCCCTTGCTTCTTTCTGCACTTCTCTTGCCTCTTTTTGTACCTCTCTTGCTCTTTCTCCACCTCTCTTGCCTCTTTCTGCACCTCTCTTCTTTTTTTCTGCATCTCATTCTCTTCTGTCTGCACCTCTCTTGCTTATTTCTTTGCTTCTCTTGCATCTTTCTGTACCTTTCTTCCTCTTTCTGCACCTTTCTTCCTCTTTTGGCACCTTTCTTCTGCTTATACAGTCCTCTTGCCTCTTTCTGCACCTCACTTGCCTCTCTTTCTACAGCTCTCTTGCCTCTTTCTGTATCTTTCTTACCTCTTTCTGCAGACCTCTTGCCTCTTTCCACAACTCTCTTAACTCTTTCTGTACTTCCCTTGCCTTTTTCTCTTACATCTTTCTGTACCTCTCTTGCTTCTTTCTGCACCTATCTTGCTTCTTTTATCAATTTTACTTGCTCTTTTTGCACTGTACCTGCCTCTTTCTGCACCTCACTTGCATCTTTCTAGACCTTTCTTGCCTCTTTCTCCACCTCACTTTCATCTTTGTCCACCTCTCTTGCTTCTTTCCGCACCAATCTTGTCTCTTTTTGCACCTCACTTGCTTCTTTCTGTACCTCACGCTCTTTTTTCTGTACCTCAATTGCTTCTTTCTAGACCACTCTTGCTTATTTCTGTACTTATATTGCTTCTTTCAGCACCTTTCTTCTTCTTTCTGCACTTTTCTTGCCTCTATCTGTATTTCGCCGGCTTCTTTATGAACCTTTCTTCCTCTTTCTTCCCTTCTCTTGCCTCTATCTGCAAATCTCTTGCTTCTTGCTGTACCTTTTTTCCTCTTGCTGTACTTTTTTTGCCCCTTTCTATACCTTACTTCCTTTTTCTGCACCTCTCTTGCTTATTTCTGTACCTATCTTGCTTCTTTCTGTACTTTCTGTGACCCTTTCTGTACTTCTCTTCTGTCATTCTGGACTACTCTTTCCACTTTGTGCACTTCTTTTGATCTTTGTGCACTTCTTTGTGTACCTCTCTTGCTTCTTTCTGCACCTCTCTTGCTTCTTTCTGCATCTCTTTTACCTCTTTCTGCCCCTCTCTTGACTATTTCTGCACCTCTCTTGACTCTTTCTGCACATCTCTCACCTATTTCTGCACTTCTCTTTACTCTTTATGCACTTCTTCTGCTTGCTCCTTCCTGCAACTCTCTTGCTTCTTTCTGCATCTCTCTTGCTTCTTTCTGTACCTCTCTTGCCTCTTTTTGCACCTCTCTTGCCTCCTTCTGCAGTTCTCTAGCTTCTTTATATACCTCTCATGCTTCTTTATGCACCTATCTTCCTGCACGTCTCTTGCTTCTTTGTTTCCCTCCTACTTCTTTATGCACCTATATCACTTCTTTTAATACTTATCTTGCATCTGTCTGCACCACTCTAGCCTCTTCTGTACCTCTCATGCTTTTTTCTGCACCTCACTTTTTTCTTTCTGAATCTCTCTTGCTTCTTTCTGCACTGCTCTTGTCTATCTCTACACCTCTCTTGCTCTTTTCTGCATCTCTTTTGCCCCTTTCTGCGCTTCACCTGCTTCTTTCTGCAACTCCTTTGCTTCTATATGCAGCTCTCTTGCTTCATTCTGTATTTCTCTTGCCTCTTGCCTCTTTCTGACCCTCTCTTTACTTTTTCTGCATCTATTTTGACTCTTTCTGCACATCTCTCACCTCTTTCTGTACTTCTCTTACCTCTTTCTGCACCTTTTATGCTTCTTTCTGCACTTTTCTGCTGTTTTGTGTACCTCTCGTGTCTCCTTCTATGCTTCTATTACCTCTTTCTGCACTTCTCTGGCTCCTTTCTGCAGCACCCTTGCTTCTTTCTGCACCTCTCTTGCTTCTTTATGTACCTCTCTTACTTCTTTTTACACCTCTTTTGCCTCTTTCTGTACTTCTCTTGCTTTTTTCTGCACCTCACTTTCTTCTTTCGGAATCTCTCTTGCTTCTTTCTGTACTGCTCTTGCCTTTCTCTACACCTCTCTTGCTCTTTTCTGCACCTCTCTTGCTTCTTTCTGCGCTTCACCTGCTTCTTTCTGCAACTCTTTTGCTTCTATATGCAGCTCTCTAGCTTCTTTCTGTATTTCTCTTGCCTCTTTCTGACCCTCTCTTTACTTTTTCTGCATCTATTTTGACTCTTTCTGCACATCTCTCACCTCTTTCTGCACTTCTCTTACCTCTTTCTTCACCTCTTATGCTTCTTACTGCACTTTTCTGCTGTTTTCTGTACCTCCTGTGTCTTCTTCTATGCTTCTATTTCCTCCATCTGCACTTATCTGGCTCCTTTCTGCAGCACCCTTGCTTCCTTCTGCACCTCTCTTGCTTCTTTATGTACCTCGTTTGCCTCTTTTTATACCTCTTTTGCCTCTTTCTGTACTTTTCTTGCTTCATTATGTACCTCTCGTACTTCTTTATGCACCTATCTTCCTACTTTTATCACTTCTCTTGCCTCTGTCTGCAGCGCTCGTGCCTGTTTCTGTACCTCTGATACTTATTTCTGCACCTCACTTTCTTCTTTCTGCACCTCGTTTGCCTCTTTTTGTACCCCTCGCACCTCTTTATGTACCTCTCTTGCTTCTTTCTGCATATTTCTTGCTTCTTTCTGCACCTCTCTTGCTTCTTTCTACAATTCCCTTGCTTCTTTCTATACCTCTCTAGCTTCTTTATGTATTTCTCTTGCCTCTTTCTATACTTCTCTTGCCTCTTGTTGTACCTCTCTTGCCTCTTTCTGCATTTCTCTTCCTTCTTTCTGTACCTCTCTTACTTCTTCATACACCTATCTTCCTTCTGTTATGACTTCTCCTGCCTCTTTCTGTAATACTCTTGCCTCTTTCCGTACCTCTCTTGCTTCTTTCTGCACCTCACTTGTTCTTTCCGCATCTCTCTTGGTTCTTTCTGCACCTCTTTTGCTTATATCTGTACCTTTCATCATCTTTCTGCACTTCTTTTGCCTCTTTCTACACTTCTCTTGCTTCTTTCTGTACTTCTCTTCAGTCTTTCTGCACCTCTCTGGCTTCGCTCTGCCTCTCTCTTGCTTCTTTCTGCAATCCCATTACTTCTTTCTGTACCTTTCTTTCTCTTTCTGCAATTCCCTTGCCTCTTTATGTGTAGTGTAGTTCCTGTATTCCCAATAGGCTCTGCGCATTGGAATAGTGTATCCTGTAGTTTAGACGTAGGACTGAAGTCAACTAAGTCTCTACTAAATATACTAAACTTAATTGTGTGTGTGCCAGCTAGCTCAGAGGTCACTAGAAACTTTCTCGAATAAACAAGAAGGGATTGGTTTCTGACAACCGCTTAAAACATGACAACTTTGTTCCCCAAGAAAAAGAAATATATCTCTAGAGTCACGGAAACAATAGATAGTTATTTCACTCAGTCAATCTTGCATGCTTCGTTTCACCAGAGGTGCAGAGAAATAGAGAGACGGGCGTTTTCAATAAAAGGGTATTTATTGAACAGTCTTCTTTCTCAAGCATAAGAAATGAACTGCTGCAATCGTAATACTTGCTGTAAAGTACAGACCATATAATACGAAGAGTATTATAAAACAATACTGTAAAAGCATGATATGGTTTCTAAGCCATAAGATACCTAAAATGCATAAAATACATACAGTGATAAATAATGACTAAAAGTACTCGACTGGTGCTTCTAAAATACGCCTACCCCGGTGTACCTAACCTAGGTCTAGTACAAGGGAAGAAGTAAGTGAGATGTAGCCTAGTTTTAGTATTAGTTGCCAAGAATCTATTCCAAGAATTCTCTTAGGGTCTAATCTGCTCCGTACCGTTGTTTAGAATGTAGGTCTTGTATCTCTCTCTCAGGACTCGATTTCCCAGCAACCTGCAAGGGTAGCCTGGCAAGACTGGAGCTGGATTTCTCGGCAGGAGAAAGTACAGCGTCTCTCAGTGCGTCAGCTGGAGGGTCGGCTTCCTTCGGCACTTGCTGCAGCAGGGCGCTTCGGGCAAGTAGATAGTCAAACTGCTCCAAACCCCCGTGTGTTTGTTTGGACAAGTGTGGGCATATTTATACCTTGAAGGTGCCGAGTTTGACGTAAGATTGGACATAATAACGTCATCAGAGACTTAATTCTCTGAAAACTCCATGCTTTCTTGGATAACTTAATATTCATGCAGGGGGAAGTCCCTGACTGCTGAAGGCGGGTTTTTCTAAGGAATCGTTGTAGATTTTCAGAACTGGTGGAAGTAGCCAAGCCGTATTAGGACTACTTGAGTTATGTCTTAATATGGTTATGATTTCTATGCCTATATAAGGATACTGTATTTTATATCTATATAAGGGCATGAGTCGGGAAAATTACACTAGGGTCCTAAAACGCTATACAACACCCACTCCACGTATTATGTCTAATATTACTAAATCTATAAGCATAAAAAACATAACTAAAGCATGTGTTCATAATCCCACCCAAAATACATGAAATGCATTAAACATGGTTTATACACATACATGAGTATTTGTCTTGTTCGCATTTTACAAGCAATCGCTGTCATTAACAAATGCTATCTAAATGAAACATGAAATGATAGTTATGAAATGGCTCTAAATTTACAGAAGAAAAAGGTCAAGACCATTCCATAGCATAATATATGGACAGTTAAAGTTGGTATGAAAGAATGCCAAATATTTGTCTATAGGAAGTATCAAATGAATCTCTTGTTCTCTAAGAATAGTTCTACTTTAAGCAGATTTACCTTGTGCCAAGTGAAAAGGGTCTATTCTGGGATGAAGAGAAAAAGTTTTCAAATGTAGATTGTAGAAACATAGAGTACCCAAGTTAGAGGGTTTGTTTTGAAAAACCGAAGGCCGAATTTCAGAGTTCATGGAACGCTGTGTGCACTTTCAAAAGTTATTCTCGGTGTCGGGAGAAAACATCAAATCATCTAAGCTGGCAAAGAAACCGTCTACCATAGTTGGTGAAAGTGGAACTACTTCATCAAGTAGATCAAATGTGCATAGATGTGAAGCATCGCCGTCAGCGTCAGTCGCATTAGCAATGTTTGATGTAGATGGTACCTGTGTGCCTGTTGTTCCACGTACCTCACCAAGAGCTGGATTTGCTGGTGAGATCTCAATGAATGGCGGCATCAGGATTGGCAGCCATTGGGGGCAACACGATGTATGAGTCGTTACAGGACCCAGCAAGGTGTCAACATCCGTTGGCAGTGCTGATGGAAGTGTAAGACAGATGTCTAACACGCATTCTTCTCCGCAAAGCAGGAATCGTAGTACAGGTAAGATGCATTCTTGCCAGATTGGTCTGAATGAAAGGAACCAAGTGGTATTCAGATCTCGTAAACGAGCCAAGCCAAGAATCTGTGTAATTCTGTCATGAAGCCGCATGGCTAGGAGAGCTTGTTCTATGGTATTCTGGATATCGTTGGTGACTGGACTTGCCATATCGGAGCAGGAGAAATAAAAATAGAATTCCTGCTACGAGTCCCAAAATGAGAGGCAGACAGCCGAACACAGAGTGCACGAAATTTGGAAAAATGCCGAGGACTGCTTCAAAAGGTGTTAACAGTCCTGAAAAGATCGTCTTAAATACATGTGCGAGGCCACTGGTATCAGACATGTTTAAGATTTGACCTAACGAAATGTGCTGGGCAGTTTGCTGATAATAATGCATGTATCTCTGCAGAAGTCCTTGCAACTTGCAGATCATACGTTTCTCTAGACGAGGTCAGTGGCACAGTTTTTTATAAAACAATGGCTTTCATTCTGCTGAAAGTATCAATTCGTATAGAAGAGATATTCAGTGAAGGCCATAACACCGTCTCCCTGTCTGTAGTACTCTTTGGATACAATACTTGCATACAACAAGTGACCTTGGCTGACACACTAACCAGATAGGCTCATGCTGGCAACATGCCACAACAGCTGTGATCGTTGAGCATAACATAGCTCCCATTGGAAAGCTGCCTAAAAATTGGTTCTATCACGGCCACTGGAGTATGTGGCAAGAAAGGTTATTTAAAGAACCTTCGCAGGCTCCATGTAAATTAATACCTTTACATAAAAGTGTACCGCTTAGTGAGTTTTTACAGTTCTTTCTACTAAGAAATACCTCCTTTCCCCCACTCCAACATTTGTGTGTATATGGTAAATTCCAGGTTGACTTAATGTATCCTTTACCAACCTTTCATACAGGCCTGCTGGTATGTGCTGTAGACAATACTGAAATTGGAAAATCGTCACTGGTATTGAGATGGTGCCATGTATTACCCATTCAACGACAGGTTTCTCAGAAACTGTCAATGGTAATCTTTCCAGTTTTTCAATGCTCAGCACCGTATAGTCTGCTCCTCTTTATGCCAAAGAGATTTGTTTATCTGTAAGATTAAGGACTGTAAACAATGACGTGGTATTGATTAGACGCCATGGCACATAGCCTGAACGGAGATTTTGCAACGTCCAGCCTAGTAGCATTATAGAATGCAATTGAGACTGGCCATGTTGTAACATATTCAGAAAAGGGGGTGGTGATGAACAGAGTGTCTGAATTAAGCAGACCACTCTTACCCAGTCCAAAGATCAGGGCTTGATCCATCACCGTTATTTAGCTCACTGCCCCATCCCAGCTCAGAACCTGGCTATATGCAAATTAGTCTGTCCCTGGCCCAGTGCATCATGGGAACAGGGCAGACCAAACTACCAAGCCAATTCTTCACCAGAAAGGAGACAAGCTACCGGGGACCGGTTTCTGGCATTTCAGCCTCGTCGGCCCGGCTTGCTTGAATCCTGATGGAGCAGTGAGCAAGGGACTCCTGTTTGAGTATACCCTGCCACACCTATAGTGGCCAAAAACGATTCAGAAAAGGGGGTGGCGATGAACAGAGTGTCTGAATTAAGCAGACCACTCTTACCCAGTCCAAAGATCAGGGCTTGATCCATCACCGTTATTTAGCTCACTGCCCCATCCCAGCTCAGAACCTGGCTATATGCAAATTAGTCTGTCCCTGGCCCAGTGCATCATGGGAACAGGGCAGACCAAACTACCAAGCCAATTCTTCACCAGAAAGGAGACAAGCTACCGGGGACCGGTTTCTGGCATTTCAGCCTCGTCGGCCCGGCTTGCTTGAATCCTGATGGAGCAGTGAGCAAGGGACTCATGTCTGAGTATACCCTGCCACACCTATAGTGGCCAAAAACGATTCAGAAAAGGGGGTGGTGATGAACAGAGTGTCTGAATTAAGCAGACCACTCTTACCCAGTCCAAAGATCAGGGCTTGATCCATCACCGTTATTTCGCTCACTGCCCCATCCCAGCTCAGAACCTGGCTATATGCAAATTAGTCTGTCCCTGGCCCAGTGTATCATGGGAACAGGGCAGACCAAACTACCAAGCCAATTCTTCACCAGAAAGGAGACAAGCTACCGGGGACCGGTTTCTGGCATTTCAGCCTCGTCGGCCCGGCTTGCTTGAATCCTGATGGAGCAGTGAGCAAGGGACTCATGTCTGAGTATACCCTGCCACACCTATAGTGGCCAAAAACGATTCAGAAAAGGGGGTGGTGATGAACAGAGTGTCTGAATTAAGCAGACCACTCTTACCCAGTCCAAAGATCAGGGCTTGATCCATCACCGTTATTTAGCTCACTGCCCCATCCCAGCTCAGAACCTGGCTATATGCAAATTAGTCTGTCCCTGGCCCAGTGCATCATGGGAACAGGGCAGACCAAACTACCAAGCCAATTCTTCACCAGAAAGGAGACAAGCTACCGGGGACCGGTTTCTGGCATTTCAGCCTCGTCGGCCCGGCTTGCTTGAATCCTGATGGAGCAGTGAGCAAGGGACTCATGTCTGAGTATACCCTGCCACACCTATAGTGGCCAAAAATGATTCAGAAAAGGGGGTGGTGATGAACAGAGTGTCTGAATTAAGCAGACCACTCTTACCCAGTCCAAAGATCAGGGCTTGATCCATCATCGTTATTTAGCTCACTGCCCCATCCCAGCTCAGAACCTGGCTATATGCAAATTAGTCTGTCCCTGGCCCAGTGCATCATGGGAACAGGGCAGACCAAACTACCAAGCCAATTCTTCACCAGAAAGGAGACAAGCTACCAGGGACCGGTTTCTTGCATTTCAGCCTCGTCGGCCCGGCTTGCTTGAATCCTGATGGAGCAGTGAGCAAGGGACTCATGTCTGAGTATACCCTGCCACACCTATAGTGGCCAAAAACGATTCAGAAAAGGGGGTGGCGATGAACAGAGTGTCTGAATTAAGCAGACCACTCTTACCCAGTCCAAAGATCAGGGCTTGATCCATCACCGTTATTTAGCTCACTGCCCCATCCCAGCTCAGAACCTGGCTATATGCAAATTAGTCTGTCCCTGGCCCAGTGCATCATGGGAACAGGGCAGACCAAACTACCAAGCCAATTCTTCACCAGAAAGGAGACAAGCTACCGGGGACCGGTGTCTGGCATTTCAGCCTCGTCGGCCCGGCTTGCTTGAATCCTGATGGAGCAGTGAGCAAGGGACTCATGTCTGAGTATACCCTGCCACACCTATAGTGGCCAAAAACGATTCAGAAAAGGGGGTGGTGATGAACAGAGTGTCTGAATTAAGCAGACCACTCTTACCCAGTCCAAAGATCAGGGCTTGATCCATCACCGTTATTTCGCTCACTGCCCCATCCCAGCTCAGAACCTGGCTATATGCAAATTAGTCTGTCCCTGGCCCAGTGTATCATGGGAACAGGGCAGACCAAACTACCAAGCCAATTCTTCACCAGAAAGGAGACAAGCTACCGGGGACCGGTTTCTGGCATTTCAGCCTCGTCGGCCCGGCTTGCTTGAATCCTGATGGAGCAGTGAGCAAGGGACTCATGTCTGAGTATACCCTGCCACACCTATAGTGGCCAAAAACGATTCAGAAAAGGGGGTGGTGATGAACAGAGTGTCTGAATTAATCAGACCACTCTTACCCAGTCCAAAGATCAGGGCTTGATCCATCACCGTTATTTAGCTCACTGCCCCATCCCAGCTCAGAACCTGGCTATATGCAAATTAGTCTGTCCCTGGCCCAGTGCATCATGGGAACAGGGCAGACCAAACTACCAAGCCAATTCTTCACCAGAAAGGAGACAAGCTACCGGGGACCGGTTTCTGGCATTTCAGCCTCGTCGGCCGGGCTTGCTTGAATCCTGATGGAGCAGTGAGCAAGGGACTCATGTCTGAGTATACCCTGCCACACCTATAGTGGCCAAAATCGATTCAGAAAAGGGGGTGGTGATGAACAGAGTGTCTGAATTAAGCAGACCACTCTTACCCAGTCCAAAGATCAGGGCTTGATCCATCACCGTTATTTAGCTCACTGCCCCATCCCAGCTCAGAACCTGGCTATATGCAAATTAGTCTGTCCCTGGCCCAGTGCATCATGGGAACAGGGCAGACCAAACTACCAAGCCAATTCTTCACCAGAAAGGAGACAAGCTACCGGGGACCGGTTTCTGGCATTTCTGCCTCGTCGGCCCGGCTTGCTTGAATCCTGATGGAGCAGTGAGCAAGGGACTCATGTCTGAGTATACCCTGCCACACCTATAGTGGCCAAAAACGATTCAGAAAAGGGGGTGGTGATGAACAGAGTGTCTGAATTAAGCAGACCACTCTTACCCAGTCCAAAGATCAGGGCTTGATCCATCACCGTTATTTAGCTCACTGCCCCATCCCAGCTCAGAACCTGGCTATATGCAAATTAGTCTGTCCCTGGCCCAGTGCATCATGGGAACAGGGCAGACCAAACTACCAAGCCAATTCTTCACCAGAAAGGAGACAAGCTACCGGGGACCGGTTTCTGGCATTTCAGCCTCGTCGGCCCGGCTTGCTTGAATCCTGATGGAGCAGTGAGCAAGGGACTCATGTCTGAGTATACCCTGCCACACCTATAGTGGCCAAAAACGATTCAGAAAAGGGGGTGGTGATGAACAGAGTGTCTGAATTAAGCAGACCACTCTTACCCAGTCCAAAGATCAGGGCTTGATCCATCACCGTTATTTAGCTCACTGCCCCATCCCAGCTCAGAACCTGGCTATATGCAAATTAGTCTGTCCCTGGCCCAGTGCATCATGGGAACAGGGCAGACCAAACTACCAAGCCAATTCTTCACCAGAAAGGAGACAAGCTACCGGGGACCGGTTTCTGGCATTTCAGCCTCGTCGGCCCGGCTTGCTTGAATCCTGATGGAGCAGTGAGCAAGGGACTCATGTCTGAGTATACCCTGCCACACCTATAGTGGCCAAAAACGATTAAAAAAAGGGGGTGGTGATGAACAGAGTGTCTGAATTAAGCAGACCACTCTTACCCAGTCCAAAGATCAGGGCTTGATCCATCACTGTTATTTCGCTCACTGCCCCATCCCAGCTCAGAACCTGGCTATATGCAAATTAGTCTGTCCCTGGCCCAGTGCATCATGGGAACAGGGCAGACCAAACTACCAAGCCAATTCTTCACCAGAAAGGAGACAAGCTACCGGGGACCGGTTTCTGGCATTTCAGCCTCGTCGGCCCGGCTTGCTTGAATCCTGATGGAGCAGTGAGCAAGGGACTCATGTCTGAGTATAGCCTGCCACACCTATAGTGGCCAAAAACGATTCAGAAAAGGGGGTGGTGATGAACAGAGTGTCTGAATTAAGCAGACCACTCTTACCCAGTCCAAAGATCAGGGCTTGATCCATCACCGTTATTAACTCACTGCCCCATCCCAGCTCAGAACCTGGCTATATGCAAATTAGTCTGTCCCTGGCCCAGTGCATCATGGGAACAGGGCAGACCAAACTACCAAGCCAATTCTTCACCAGAAAGGAGACAAGCTACCGGGGACCGGTTTCTGGCATTTCAGCCTCGTCGGCCCGGCTTGCTTGAATCCTGATGGAGCAGTGAGCAAGGGACTCATGTCTGAGTATACCCTGCCACACCTATAGTGGCCAAAAACGATTAAAAAAAGGGGGTGGTGATGAACAGAGTGTCTGAATTAAGCAGACCACTCTTACCCAGTCCAAAGATCAGGGCTTGATCCATCACCGTTATTTCGCTCACTGCCCCATCCCAGCTCAGAACCTGGCTATATGCAAATTAGTCTGTCCCTGGCCCAGTGCATCATGGGAACAGGGCAGACCAAACTACCAAGCCAATTCTTCACCAGAAAGGAGACAAGCTACCGGGGACCGGTTTCTGGCATTTCAGCCTCGTCGGCCCGGCTTGCTTGAATCCTGATGGAGCAGTGAGCAAGGGACTCATGTCTGAGTATACCCTGCCACACCTATAGTGGCCAAAAACGATTCAGAAAAGGGGGTGGTGATGAACAGAGTGTCTGAATTAAGCAGACCACTCTTACCCAGTCCAAAGATCAGGGCTTGATCCATCACCGTTATTTAGCTCACTGCCCCATCCCAGCTCAGAACCTGGCTATATGCAAATTAGTCTGTCCCTGGCCCAGTGCATCATGGGAACACGGCAGACCAAACTACCAAGCCAATTCTTCACCAGAAAGGAGACAAGCTACCGGGGACCGGTTTCTGGCATTTCAGCCTCGTCGGCCCGGCTTGCTTGAATCCTGATGGAGCAGTGAGCAAGGGACTCATGTCTGAGTATATCCTGCCACACCTACAGTGGCCAAAAACGATTCAGAAAAGGGGGTGGTGATGAACAGAGTGTCTGAATTAAGCAGACCACTCTTACCCAGTCCAAAGATCAGGGCTTGATCCATCACCGTTATTTAGCTCACTGCCCCATCCCAGCTCAGAACCTGGCTATATGCAAATTAGTCTGTCCCTGGCCCAGTGCATCATGGGAACAGGGCAGACCAAACTACCGAGCCAATTCTTCACCAGAAAGGAGACAAGCTACCGGGGACCGGTTTCTGGCATTTCAGCCTCGTCGGCCCGGCTTGCTTGAATCCTGATGGAGCAGTGAGCAAGGGACTCATGTCTGAGTATACCCTGCCACACCTATAGTGGCCAAAAACGATTCAGAAAAGGGGGTGGTGATGAACAGAGTGTCTGAATTAAGCAGACCACTCTTACCCAGTCCAAAGATCAGGGCTTGATCCATCACCGTTATTTGCCAGAAACCGGTCCCCGGAAGCTTGTTTCCTTCCCAGTGTAAGAATTGGCTTGGTAGTTTGGTTTGCCCTGTTCCCATCATGCACTGGGACAGGAACAGACTAATTTGCATATAGCCAGGTTCTGAACTGGGATGGTGCAGTGAGCTAAAAAACGGTGTTGGATCTAGCCCTGATCTCTTGACTGGGTGAGAGTATTCTGCTTAATTCAGAAACTCTGTCCATCACCACCCCTTGTTGTTAAATAATTTGTCCACCCTAAGCGTGGAAGGGTATACTCAGATGTGAGTCCCTTGCTCATTGCACCATCAGGATTCAAGCAAGACGGGCCGACGACGGCTGAAATGCCAGAAACCGGTCCCCGGAAGCTTGTTTCCTTCCCAGTGTAAGAATTGGCTTGGTAGTTTGGTTTGCGCTGTTCCCATCATGCACTGGGACAGGAACAGACTAATTTGCATATAGCCAGGTTCTGAACTGGGATGGTGCAGTGAGCTAAAAAACGGTGTTGGATCTAACCCTGATCTCTTGACTGGGTGAGAGTATTCTGCTTAATTCAGAAACTCTGTCCATCACCACCCCTTGTTGTTAAATAACATGTTGTAACATAAGCAAATCCTGTTCTATAATGTCAATGGTAGATGATACAATGCTGTCCAAAGAATAAATTCTGGAGGACAGAGTCGTTAACCCGTTGTCCACTACAGAGAGTGCTTTCTCTAAATTAATACGATCAATTTCTCGTATTTTTTCTGTAGTTTCCATTTGCATTATTTTACAAGCTTCGTTGTAAGCAGCGTATATACTGGCGTATATGAAACGTTTTTGTCGTTGTTTGCAAGGCCCGATTAAGAAGTCTCGCAAGTCAACGCCTTCTTTAAGTAAAGTCAAGTGTTGTTTAATTTCTGGGAGGGTGGATTTCTGTAGCCAATCAAGGCATAGTTTTCCTACACTGTATGTGGTGACTATCCCAGGATGTTGTCTCTGGGAATACCTTGGATCTGGCCTGTTCATTTTGAACCCTTTTGTTTTGTTCATGAATCTATCCTGACAGTTATTCGTGTCTATGGGTCAGATTAACCATTGTTTCCAATCAGGATTGGTTCTGTTTTGTTTTAAAATCTGTTTGACGTCTACCTCCTCATCTGCAGTGCCATTACTGTCAGGTGTGGCCTTAGGTATGGACGGTTTGTTTAAATCTTTTATCTTAGCTAAGGCAAGACATGATGTTTGTTGGACGGTGTCGTTCAAAAATATGATTTGTTCTGGTATAATGCAGGCTCTGAACAAGGCTTCTGAACCCTGCACCTACCATTCCTTTGTGCCCCAGACAGTTTTTGCCTCAATGTTGTCTTTCCAAAAGTTAAAACCTAATGTAAACAGATGAGAATAAAAGTGTGCAGAATACATTTGTTTAGCATTGGTCAACATTGTTTTCATACCTGTCTTATTCACATTTTTGAAATAAAACGTTTCTGGGTTTGTGACATTAAAACCTGTGAAGTATGGAAATTTGTCAAAAAATGTTTTAGAGCTGCCTTTTGGCGGCGTTGGACAATGTTCCCATTGATTGCAAGAAAAAACATTTCTAGGATTTAAAGATTTATGCCAATAATGGTGACCAAAATGATTATAACAATACAATTTTTCATAACTTGTTGAACCATGTCTTGTCTTTGAAATTTTGCTGACATTTCTAAGTCTGACATCATATTTTTAACAGTTTCAAAGTCCCAATCATCTGAAAAGGTGATTGATGAAACAAAATCACTTAAAAAAACCTTGAATTGGTGTAGAATTTTCAACAGTTCCACCGGGCCCAAAATGTCATAGTCAGTTGAGTCCCATGCTATACCACCAGGTATAGGAACGGCTGTGATGTTCACTGATGACAGGTCTCTTCGCTCTCGATGAGATGATTTGTAATGTTGCAGGAGTAAGTTGATGTTCTTACTTGCTGTTTCCATTGTACTGTATTTTCCATCTATCATTTGTCTCAAACTCAAAACAAGAATGAGCCATAGTAGTAGAAAAAGTACACCTAATCCTATCCAAAATTCAACCCATGGCGAAACCAGATATGTTTTCTTAAGTTGATGAAAGAGTTCTGTTTTTTTTCTTTGAAAGTTTTATTAACTGGCGTTGTTTCAGGTTCACTGGGATCCTCAGAAAAGTTATCGAAGTTGATAAAATAGCCAGAGGCAGTTCTGTCAATAGTTGGTATCGCATCCGGACTCTTTGAAATCACTGGAGTTGCTTCCTCCTTTGACATGTTTGTATAGTCAGATGCTACATCATTGTAGACAGGAGTTTCTTGACAAATTGATATTTGGGTATCAAGAGGGACGAGTTTCATAGCTTTGTTGCTTAGTCCTTCTTTTCTCACTGTAGGTTTATCAAAGGTGATAAGTCTTTCAGTTTGAACCTCTTGAATAGTAGCCAGATTTGATCGTCTGCTACTTCTTGGGAGTCCACTGGGCCTACTACTTAATATCACCCACATGATTTGGTTTTACCAGGTCAATTGATACTGTTCTGTTCTCCCTTTTACCAGCAAGCGGTGGTAGTAACACTGATCTTGTTCGAAGAATTACTAAGACAGGTACTGCTTTTCCATAAGAAGGCCCAAATTCCTTCTTCACCCCGATCTTTCCCCTGACTAGATCCCCAATCTTTGGAATCCAGACAGGTCTTGCTGGGACAGGTGGTTTTTCTTCAGTGGTCATTGGGCTTTGTGTTGTATTACTCAGACTTCTTCTAGTTTAATTTAAGTCCTGTAAAATAGCCAAACGGTCTTTGATATCAAAGGGTTTCTGTTCCACCACTGAAGTGCGACAATCAAGGTCCTGGATAAGCATTCTAGTACCAAATAATAATTCATATGGAGTGATTCCCCCCTGAAATTTTTTTGGGCAGATTATTAAGACTTCTTTGGACACTATTTATATGTTTGACCCACCCGTCACCCGAACCTAATACCCTAGCTGTTATAGATTGCTTTGTGTCATGGTTTTTTCTTTCCACTACTGCATTTCCCTCAGGATGGAAGGGACTGAAAAACGCAATGCAACGCCCAAGCTGGCCAGGGCCTCCTTGTAAGCTTTAGAGCTAAACGCAGGACCCTGGTCAGAATGTAGCGTGCCAATTGCGTACGTGCCGATAAAGACTTGCAAACTTTTATAACAGTTCTGGCGTCAGCTGAGCGCTGGGGCCACATCCAAATGAATCTTTGTCTTAATATTTGTGGGACCGCGTAGGTCTATGGTGACGTCTGCGTGTAGAAAGCCTAATGCTGTCTAACAATGGTGTCTGGACTGGGCTGGCTATACCGTAGTCAGGTACCTGGTGGTTTTCGAAGCTATGATCTTTGTAACAGGTGTCACAGTTAATTCCAAATTTGTAAACTTCAACGCTCATTCCTGGCCAACAGTACATCTCTTCTAATTCTATTAGAGATTCTAGGATCCCTCTATGTCTCAGACCCTTTCCGATATGTGCTTCGTGAACTAAAGCTCCTCTCTGGTTCCTGTTTTGGGATTACTCTGTCCCCCACTCCAGGGATTAGAGCAAAAGGAATGGAGTTTGCATCAATTATGTATGTATTTCCGAGTGGATAGTTTAGAGGTAACGCTGCATAGCTACCTTCCAATGAGGTTTTGACTGCTAGCATAGTTTCACCGTCTATTTTTGTTTTTGAATGAGTGATTGCAGCTACGGAAGCCGTTTGCACAGCTGCCTTTGTGGTTTCGTCAGCCAATGAATTCCCTGCAGTGTATGAATCACGTGAGTCTTTTGTAGTTCTTTTTGCAAAATAACTACTTGTTCCCAAAGCTTTTTATGCTTTATTGTGCCACCTTTTGTATTTTTGAAACCATTTTGAACCCAGGTCTGCAGATATTCATTATAATTCCTGACGCACTTCGACGAATCGCACACTATCAGTGTGGGGAATTCGCGATCGGTATTTTCAAACGCCATCTTAAAAAGCCTGTAGTTCAGCTCGCTGAGCTGTACATGTACAGTCTCCGAGTGATTGAGTTTTAGTGACCATTGGTCTAAATTTACCTTCGCGCCAGCGACCTTTAACAATCGCGCACGCTGCACTGTAAGCTTGTTTACCCCTGATTGCGGTTGTGCTGATCCGTCTGTATATATTATACAGCAGTAATGTTCAAGTGGCAGAATTTCAGTCGGCAGAGGACATTCTAATTCATATTGTAGAAATTCTTGTGTCTTCAAGTATGGATCAAAAACGTATTCAATGTCTGTTGAAGCAAGAGAATTACCCCTTTTTATCCATCTCGGATGTAAAGCTTTAGCATTTGGAATGCTTGCCTTCGCCACTGCCTCTAAGGCAGGTGCAGGTGTAATGATTTTTATGCATTTACCCTGTGCGAGGGCTCTTTCTTTTGCTTCAGCTTGTGTGTACAAGTGTAACTTGTATGCTATTGGTACCGCCTCACCTTCGTTAAAGGTTAGGTATGTGAATCCGCATCTCCCTGGGATGATTCGGATCACTAGGTTACGCACGTAGTCGCGTGTTTGTAACTGTGTTTTTGCTAGCATGTCTGTTTGCACTGAATGCTAAATTTCTGTGTGTTTTTGTGTCCAATTAGTAGGTTTGAAATCAGGTTTGATTAGTTCGTAGAGAGGTTTAACCCTTTCTGCATAGTTTAGAACATAAGTTCTTCCAAAATTCAGGAAACCTAGAATTGACTGTAAGTTTTTCAGCGTTTTTGGCGGTTGGAGCAGCACACATTTCTCTAAAAAGTTTGCTGCCAGGCTTTTGCCTTCACTTGATAACTCATATCCCAAAAATAGGACATTGAGATGGGCAATTTGTGATTTCTTGAAATTGAATTTATACCCTTCAGAAGCAAACCCAAGTATTATGGTGTTCACTCTTTTCAAGTGTACATCCAAATCATCATCATCGGTAAGATAGATGTCATCGACATAGGACAATGCCTCATCATCGTACATTTGCAGTAACTCTGTTACTCTGGCTGAAAATAACCCTGGACTATTCTTGAATCCCTGGGGGAGACGGCAAAATTGTCGCTGTGCCCCCATTATGGAGAAAGCGGTCAAATACCTGCTTTCAGGTGCAATGTTTTGACAAAAGAAACCATTTGAGATATCTAATGTAGTTTTATATTTTTTGCGCACGATGTTATTCATCAGTGCTGCACTTTGTGCATTTTGTACTGCAAAAGTTTTGCAACAGGAGTTTAGATGTCTGTAATCGAAAACTAGACGATATGAATTGTCTGATTTGGAAACAGGAAACAAAGGATTGTTCATTAATGAGGTGCATGTTTCAATCACCCCTTGGTATTCAAGTTTATTTAAAATCTCCCTGACCTGTTTTTTAGCTTCCTGTTTTACAGGATATTGCCTTTGAATTGTTGGTTGAGTTTTCAACTGGATTTTATGGTGAGGGGAATTCTCATCATATCCTACATGATTTTTGTATAGTGCTGGGGCCTGGGCCACAGCCCATTTCCTAGCATATGTGTATTTTTAATGAATTGGAATGTGATTTGAGAAGGCTGCCATAATTATATCTTCACTTTGGATGAATATTCACTAGCACACCCTTAATATATCCTGTTCAACTCTAAAATGATGCTTGCATGATTGAATTTAATCCTCTTTAGGCGTGCTATCAGACAAAAGGGAGGGGTTTGAGCGGAAGTGGGGTGGGGGGAGGGAAGAAGGGGAGGGAATGGACTGCCTATCCCTAGGTTTGCTTAATATTACAATGGGGGCTGCGAGATAAATTGTCACGACCTAGCCTGATGCACAGCTGAATCAGTTTCTTCTGCTATTCTCTATTTAAGTGTATAGTCGCTAAAAATAAACATTAGACTAATTTTTCTTTTTTCATTCATTGTATATATTTCTCGGAGGTTTTCACATGTTTAAATCCCTGTATACATGAATTCTGTATTTACATCATACAGTCCATTCGCTATATCATGATTCTAAAAACTAATACATAGGATTTTTTCGTCCTACTCAGTTTAAAGCCGATATGTTATCCTTTAACCCACTCCAGACGTCTATTGGAGTATTTTACGGGAAAAAGGGGTCTGTGTGAAAAGCACGACTGAGTTACTCTAGTATCTAGTGTTAAATTATCGCCTTACCAAATGTTGGGCACCATGTAGTGTAGTTTCTATATTCCCAATAGGCTGTGCGCATTGGAATAGTGTATCCTGTAGTTTAGATGTAGGACTGAAGTCAACTAAGTCTCTACTGAATATACTAAACTTAATTGTGTGTGTGCCAGCTAGCTCAGAGGTCACTAGAAACTTTCTCGAATAAACAAGAAGGGATTAGTTTCTGACAACCGCTTAAAACATGACAACTTTGTTCCCCAAGAATAAGAAATATATCTCTAGAGTCGCGGAAACAATAGATAGTTATTTCACTCAGTCAATCGTGCATGCTTCGTTTCACCAGAGGTGCAGAGAAATAGAGATACGGGTGTTTTCAATAAAAGGGTATTTATTGAACAGTCTTCTTTCTCAAGCATAAGAAATGAACTGCTGCAATCGTAATACTTGCTGTAAAGTACAGAGCATATAATACGAAGAGTATTATAAAAGAATACTGTAAAAGCATGATATGGTTTCTAAGCCATAAGATACCTAAAATGCATAAAATACATACAGTGATAAATAATGACTAAAAGTACTCAACTGGTGCTTCTAAAATACGCCTTCCCCGGTGTACCTAACCTAGGTCTAGTACAAGGGAAGAAGTAAGAGAGGTGTAGCCTAGTTTTAGTATTAGTTGCTAAGAATCTATTCCAAGAATTCTCGTTGGGTCCAATCAGCTCCGTCCGTACCTTGGTTTAGAATGTAGGAGGTCTTGTATCTCTCTCAGGACTCGATTTCCCAGCAACCCGCAAGGGTAGCCTGGAAACACTGGAGCCGGATTTCTTGGCAAGAGAAAGTACAGCGTCTCTCAGTGCGTCAGCTGGATGGTCGGCTTCCTTCGGCACTTGCTGCAGCAAGGCGCATTGAGCAAGTAGATAGTCGAACTGCTCCAAACCACAGTGTGTTTGGTTGGACAAGTGTGGGCATATTTATACCTTGAAGGTGCCGAGTTTGAAGTAAGATTGGACATAATAACGTCATCAGAGACTTAATTCTCTGAAAACTCCATGATTTCTTGGATAACTTAATATTCATGCAGGGGGGAGTCCCTGACTGCTGAAGGTGGGTTTTTCCAAGAAATCGTTGTAGATTTTCAGAACTGGTGGAAGTAGCCTAGCCGTATTAGGACTACTTGAGTTATATCTTAATATGGTTATGATTTCTATGCCTATATAAAAGGATACAGAATTTTATATCTATATAAGGGCATGAATCGGGAAAATTACACTAGTGTCCTAAAACGCTATACAACATATGCACCTATCTTGCTTCTTTCTGCACCTCTCTTGCCTCTTTCAGCACTTCTCTTGCCTCTTTCTGCACTTCTCTTGCCTCATTCCGCACTTCTATTGTTTCTTTCTGGGCTTCTCTTCCTTCTTTCTGCACTATTCTTTTTCATTGTGAACTTTTCTTGCTTATTTCTGCACTAATCTTGTCTCTTTTGGCACCTCACTCATTTGTTTCTATACCTCACTGTCTTCTTTCTGTACATCACTTGCTTCTTTCTAGACCTCTCTTGCTTATTTCTGCACTTATATTGCTTCTTTCTGCACCTTTCTTCTTCTTTCTCTATTTCTCTTGCCTCTATCTGTATTTCTTTTGCTTCTTTCCGTACCTTTCTTCCTCTTTCTTCTCTTCTCTAGCCTCTTTCTGCAATTCTCTGGCTTCTTTCTGTACCTTTCTCCTGCTTCCTGTACTTTCCTTCCCACTTTCTATACATTTCTTCCTATTTCTACACCTCTCTTCCTTCTTAGTGTACCTCTCTTGCTTATTTCTGTACCTCTCTTGTTTTTTTCTGCACTTCTCTTGCATCTTTCTGCACATTTCTTGCCTGTTTCGTACCTCTCTTGCCTCTATCTGCACATTTCTTCCTCTTTATGCACCTCTCTTGCTTCTTTCTGTACCTCTTTTGCCTCTTTCTGCACCCCTCTCACCTCTTTCTGTACCCTTCTTTCTTCTTTCTGCACATTTCTAGCTTCTTTCTGCACCTCTCTTGTCTCTTTCTGCTCTTTTCCTGCCTCTTTCTGCACTTCTCTTGCTTCTTTCTGCAATTCTCTTGTTTCTTTCTGCACCTCTTGCTTATTTCTATACCTTTCCCCATCTTTCTGCACTCCTCTTGTTTCTTTCTGCACCTCGCTTGCTTCTTTCTGCACCTCTCTTGCTTCTTTCTGCACCTCTTTTGCTTATTTCTGTACCTTTCTTCATCTTTCTGCACTTCTCTTGCTTCTTTCTGTACTCCTATTCTGTGTTTCTGCACCTGTCTTACTTCGTTTTGCCGCTCACTTGCTTCTTTCTGCACTTCCATTGCTTTTCCTGCACCTTTCTTTCTCTTTTTGCAATTCTCTTGCCTCTTTCTCCACCTCTCTTGCCTCTTTTGTACTTCCTGTGCCTCTTTCTGCACTTCTCTTCTGTCATTCTGGACTTCTCTTGCCGTTTAGTGCACTTCATTTGCTTCTTTGTGCACTTCACTTTCCTCTTTGTGTACCTCTCTTGCTTCTTTCTGCACGCCTCTTGCTTCTTTCTGCATCTCTCTTACCTCTTTGTGCCTCTCTCTTGACTATTTTTGCACCTCTCTTGACTCTTTCTGCACATCTCTCACCTATTTCTGCACTTCTCTTTACTCTTTATGCACCTCTCTTGCATCTTTCTGCACTTTTCCTGCTTATTTTTACACCTCTCTCACATCTTTCTGTGCTTCTAGTTCCTCTTTATGCACTTCTCTTGCTCCTTCCTGCAACACTCTTGCTTCTTTCTGCATCTCTCTTGCTTCTTTCTGTACCTTTATTGCCTCTTTTTGCACCTGTCTTGCCTCCTTCTGCAGTTCTCTAGCTTCTTTATATACCTGTCTTGCTTCTTTATACCCCTATCTTCCTGCACTTCTCTTGCTTTTTTGTTTCCCTCTTGCTTCTTTATGCACCTATCTTACTTATTTTATCACTTATCTTGCATCTGTCTGCACCACTCTTGCCTCTTTCTGTACCTCTCATGCTTCTTTCTGGATCTCACTTTCTTCTTTCTGAATCTCTCTGGCTCCTTTCTGCACCTCTCCTGCCTCTTTCTGTGCATCTCCTGCCTCTTTCTGCACTTCTCTTGCTTCTTTCTGCAACTCTCTTGTTTCTATATGCAGCTCTCTTGCTTCTTTCTATACTTTCCTCTTTCTTACCCTCTCTTTACTTTTTCTGCATCTCTCTTGACTCTTTCTGCACATCTCTCAGCTGCACCTCTTATGCTTCTTTCTGCACATGTCTGCTTTTTTCTGTACTTCTATTACCTCTTTCTGTACTTCTCTTGTTCCTTTCTGCAATACTCTTGCTTCTTTCTCCACCTCTCTTGCTTCTTTCTGAACCTCTTTTGCCTCTTTCTGTACTTCTCTTGCTTTATTATGTACCTCTCTTACTTTTTTATGCAAGCTATCTTCCTTCTCTTATCACTTCTCTTGCCTCTGTGTGCAGTACTCTTGCCTATTTCTGTACCTCTAATGCTTCTTTCCGTACCTCACTTTCTTCTTTCTGCATTTCTCTTGCTTCTTTCTTCAACTCTCTTCCTTCTACATGCACCTCTCTAGCTTCTTACTAAACTTCTCTTGCCTCTTTCTGTGCTTATATTGCCCCTTTTGCCTCTCTTCTGCCTCTTTCTGTACCTCTCTTCCCTCATTCTGCGTCTCTCTGTTGCCTCTTTCTGCACCTCACTTGCCTGTTTCTGCACCTCTCTTGCTTCAATCTACACGCCTCTTGCTTCTTTCTACACCTCTCTTGCTTTTTTCTGCATCTGTCTTGCTTCTTTCTATACTTTTTTCCCTACCTCTTTTACCTTTTGCTGCGCTTCTCTTGCTTCCTTTTGCACTTCTCTTGCTTCTTTTTGTGCCTTTATTCCTCTTTCTGCACTTTTCATCTTCTTTCCGTACCTCTCCTAATTCTTTATTCATCTATATGCCTTCTTTTATCAGTTCTCCTGCCTCTTTCTCCACGCTCTTGTGTCTTTCTCTACCTCTCCATTGCTTCTTTCAGTACCTCTCATGCTTCTTTCTGCACCTCACCTGCTTCTTTCTGCACCACTATTGCCTCTTTCTGTACCTCCCTTGCCTCTTTCTATGCCTCTCTTGCCTCTTTCTGTACCTCTCCTGCCTGTTTCTGCACCTCTCTTGTTTGCTTATGTATCATTCTAGCTTCTTTCTGCATCTCTCTTGCATCTTTCTGTACCTCTCTTACTTCTTGCTGCACCTCTTATGTATTTCTGTACCTCTCTTCCATATTTTCGAACATCTCTTGCTTCTTTCTGTATCACTCTGTTCTTTCTGTACCTTTCTTGCCTCTTTCTACACCTCTTCTGACTCTTTCTGTATCTCTTGCTTCTATAATGCACCTCTCTTGCTTCTTTCTGCACCTCTAATGCCTCTTTCTAAGCCTCTCTTGCCTCTTTCTGTACCTCTCTTGCCTGTTCTGCACCATTCTTGCCTGTGTCTGCTCCTCTCTTGTTTCTTTCTGCACCACTCTAGCTTCCTTCTTCATATCTCGTGTATCTTTCTGCACTTCTCTAACTTCTTTCTGTACCTCTCTTATCTCTTTCTGCACCTCTCTTACATCTTTCTGCATACCTCTTGCCTCTTTCTGCATCTCACTCTCTTCTTTCTGTTCATCACTTGCTTCTATCTGCACCTCTCTTGCTTCTTTCTGAACTTCTCTTGCTCTTTTCTGCTCATTTCCTCCTCTTTATGCACTTCTATTGCTTCTTTTTGCACTTCTCTTGCCTCTTTCTGCACCTGTATTCCCTCTTTCTGCACTTCTGTTGCTTCTTTATGTAATTTGTTGTTCTTAATGCATCTCTCTTGCTTCTTTCATCACTTCTCTTGCGTCTTTCTGCACCTCTTCTGCCTCTTGCTTCTTTTGTAGCTCACTTTCTTCTTTCTGCACCTCTCTTGCCTGTTTCCTCACCTCTTTTGCCTGCTTCCGCACATCTCTTATTTCTTTCTGAAACACTCTAGCTTCTTTCTGCATCTCTCTTACATCTTTCTGCACTTCTCTTACTTTTTTGTGTACCTCTTTTATCTCTTTCTGCATCTCTCTTGCATCTTTTTGCACATCTCTTGCCTCTTTCTGCATCGCACTCTGTTCTTTCTGTACCTCTCTTGCTTCTTTCTACACTTCTCTTGCTTCTTTCTATACTTCTCTTGCTTCTTTCTGTGCCTTTCTTCCTCTTTCTGCACCTTTCTTCCTCTTTTGGCACTTTTCTTCCTCTTTATTTCTCTTGCCTCTTTCTGCACCTCTCTTGCCTCTTTCAGCACCACTCTTGCCTTTTTGCGCACTTCTTTTGCCTCTTTCTGCACTTCTCTTGCTTCTTTCTGTACATGTCTTGTCTCTTTCTGCACTTCTCTTGCCTCATTATCTTGCTTTTTCTGTACCTCTCGTGTTTCTTTCTACACTTATTATTATTCTTTTCCTACTACTCTTCCCCCTTTTTGCACTGCTCTTGCCTCGTTCTGCACCTCCTAGTTCTTTGTGCACCGATATTCCTCCTTTTATCACTTATTTTGCCTCTTTCTGTACCGTTGTTACCTCTTTTTACAACTCAATTGCCTCCTTCTCTACCTCTGTTGCCTGTTTCTGCACCTCTCTTGCTTTTTTCTACACCCCAGCTGCTACTTTCTGTGATAGTTTAGCAATAATTAGGTTAACAATTAGCAGAAGACATTTGGTATTTCGAGACTATCTTGCCCGTTTTACAGAATCCATTTTGCATTTCTGTCAGCCATTTTGTATGCCATGTGCTCTGCTCTACCTTTCTGTCAACTGCTTTTGAAATCTGCCTAGAGACAAGATATGTTTAGACTCCTCTACTTTGCACATGCTCAGAAGAGCATACAGCTGTCTCCAACTTGTAACTGTCAAGATGTGCCCACCAAAATTAGCTAACCCTCAGCCCTTCCCACTTGTTGCTAGCACACTCTCTGTATGACCTTATATATGTCTGAAACCAATACTCTGTACCTTGTACCACCTCCATTTCAGCCCCTGTGTGGGTATAAAAGGGCCAAGCTCCTTCTAGTCAGTGTTCTACCTCGTACTATACCGAAGGGTGTTGTATGAATGTATTTCCACCTCATGAGGTTTAATAAACTCTGTCTTTTCTATTCCAATTTCTGTGCCAACTTCTTGCTATTGGTGTGAGGACTCTGTGTACAGAAAGGTGAATCCCTTGCACTAGTAGGCCTGGCTGAGGCTTGCTACCACAAATTGGGGCGTCCAACGTGGGGCTCATCGGTGACTCGGATGCCCGAAGGACTGGTCGAGATGAAGGATTGGAATCTCGCTTTGGACGTGATCACTGCCGGAAGAGACCCGAGTCTTGGCATCCACGGCGTTTTCCCTTTCTTCCTGAACTGACCATCCAGGTGACGCCGGTCCTCGACTGAGATCTCTTCTGATGATTCGCCGTGCAGTGACCGTTTGGTCGATTTGAGAATTTGGCAGTAGGAACCTGGACACCATTTGATTGGTAAGAGCCGTTTTGCGGCACTTGTTGTAAGATTGACGCCTTGGTAAGGTAGTTTTAGAAACACTTACTGTGGCATATGTATATGGAATTGGCCAAACATTGAGTTAGTCCTATGAATATGAAAACTATATATGCGATGCAAAACATATAGGCAGGTAAGGAGGCGATTTTTCTCTACTTCTAAGAACATTTGAACGGTGCAACGTACGAAGAGTACTTTAAGCGTTACTTTGACAATAAAACTGCATATTTTGCACTATTTTCGGCATGCCTGTTTCCAGTACACTTCGTAAGATGTGTTGCTTTTTTAGTGGTACCAATTTGAGAATCGATGAAGCACAACCGCCCCCCCCGGAGGGGACGCCTAATAGGGAAATATATGTTAAATATGGTATTTTGTCCATAATGTACAGCACGTTGTGGAACAAATATACCAGTAAGGATCCTGAGTTGCGTTGGCCTATGCATGGGTCATTTGATGTGCAAAAGATTCAGTATGTGGAGCAACGGATGTTCAAGCGAAAGGCTAGGCAAGACATGTTTGACTGTGTGCGAAAGAGGGAGAAAGAAGTGCGTGAGCAAATGAAGCGTGAACAGGCCTTGATTGAAAAAGAACAGCATAAAAGTGTGCATGCGAAAGCATTAGAAATTAGAAAAAACGAGATTAAAGAAATTAAAGAAAGGGAAGATAGGGAGCGTCAGTTACAGGTAAATGGCCAATATGCTATTCGTAGGCCTCTTTATCCTATTCTTAATAAACCCCAAGATGATTCTTTCTTATTAGATCATTGTCCACCTCCATATACTCTTCCCTCTGCTCCTGATGAGTCAGATGAGGACTCTCCTACGGATCAGGATAAAGCTCGAGACACTCGCTCGATGTTAAATACCGAACATTCCTCTCAGATTAGATCTGCGGCGCGTAAAGCCGATCGTAGTACTAATACTGCTTCTGAAATTTTAGATACTATTCAGAATTGGTCGGAAAGGGAGCAAAAATATTTCACCGATATATTTGCTGGAGAGGTTCTTGAGCGATTTAGGAAATATTCGATAGAAGTAGAGCCAGTTGATATAGCAGTTGATTGTAAGCAATTACGTGAAGGTTCTTTTGTCTTCTCCCAGGTGGCTGACACGATCAGGCGCTTGGTTAAACTACGTGATGAAGCAGTCTATTTGCGGGAGGAGAAAAAGGCAGCAGACGCAGCTGCACAAACATCTCGAATCAACATGGCACGAGCTCCGTGAAGATAAGAATGTTGTAAATGTGAATCCTATGCGGGAAGCTGCACCTTTATATGTTCCTCCTAAAGGAACAGGCACAAGTGATGATAAGACTTCTTCTGACGCGAAAGGCTATTTTACTTATAATGGGGTTTTCACTCCTTGTAATAGAGCAGATGTCATAGCTCTTAAAAATGCACTGCCTGATCCACGAAAGAATCCGATAGCTTTTTATGAAGAAATTGAGGGTGCCATTAGCTCTTGTACTATGACTTTGTCTGACATTGATTTGTTTTTTGGATTAATATTACCGCCTGATATGTGGAGAACTGTGCGTAAAGTTGACGATCGTGCGGTATTTAGGGCATTGTGGTCAGATATAGAACAATTAGATAAAGATAGAAAACCTGCACAAAAACAATGTCAGCAAATTTTAGATCTTCCAGCAGCTATATTGGTTAAATTAAAGACGATTATTCACCCTAAAAAGATAGATTGGACTATTTTAGCGTCTTGCAAGCAAAAAGTAGATGAATCGGTTTCAGATTTTTTCACACGCTTTGTAGAAGCAGTTCACGATTGTAGTGGCCAGTCATTGACAGATGATACGGGTAGGCATCTGTTTGTCGATAAATATGTCGCAAACCTTTTGCCAGAAATAGCTAGTCGCCTAAAGGCCAACGAAATTTCATGGACTACCTTCTCTCTGGTTTCTCTCCTAACTATCGCTCAGTATTATGAACGACAAGAATTAGAAGCAAAAAGTAAAGAGGATAAAACATCTAAAGAGTTAAAAACAAAGGTTATGATGGCTCAAGCTTATGGCCCACCTTTTAGAGGTAATAATAATAATAATAGAGGTGGACGTGGATCTTATGGTTCGTCTTTTCCTCCCTATCCTCGTGTAGATTTGTCTGTTGATCAGTGTGCGTATTGTAGACAATTCGGACATTGGATTTCTAATTGTCCAGTGCTACGTGCTCAGCAGGTTTCACGTGGTCGGGGACAAATGAGAAATCGGGCAGGATATTCAGGGCCTAGAGGAAACACGAATGATTGTGCTAGGTTTAATGCTAATACACGTGGACAAGAGGGGGCTAATACTTTTGACAGACGGAATCAATATCAAATGTCCGATTATGAGCCGTATAATTTGCAAGATTCTGCTTATGCATAGGGTTGCTTAGGATGGGATAAGGAGTCAGTTGAAGTTCCATTAGATCAGAAGGTTCCCTATGTTACAGCATATGTTTTGGGTTCTACTGATCAGTTTCTGGTTGATATAGGAGCTACTAGTAGCACCTTGTCTAAGCACTTGATTCCTAGGGCTCCCCTGTCTGGCTTAAGTATTACATCGATAGGTTTCGATGGAACATCCACCCATAGCCCATTATCACAACCCCTTGCACTCCATGTTGATAAGCTTACTGCTCCATGTCCATTTTTGCTTTCTCCAAATACACCAGACAATATTGTGGGTCTTGACATGCTCAAATATTTCAGGGCCACGATACGATGCTCTCCGGAAGGAGTACGGGTTATTTTAAATGACAACCACCCGATGATTGAGAGATCCTGTATTGTTAAAGAGGATTTTGCACTAGCTTCACTCCCTAATACTTTGTGGGCTACTTCAGACACTGACGTAGGGCAAATGATTATTCCACCAGTACATATTAGTGTCTAGAAGGGTGCTTTACTGCCAAGATTGCCTCAGTATAAAATTTCTCGAGAAGGAGAAGAAGCACTTACACGTATTGTGCAAGATCTGATTGAAGTGGGGGTGATGGAAGAAGTTCCTTATAATGTATGCAATAGTCAGATTCTTCCCATTTTGAAAAAAGATGCTGACACTAAGATGTATAGATTCATCATTTGTTTGAGAGAGGTCAACAAGATTGTAGTACCACAGTATCCTGTAGTATCTGACATAACGACACTGCTTACCTTGGTTCCTCCAACTGCAATTACATTTTCAGTAGTGGATCTGAAGAACGCTTTCTTCTCGATTCCTATTCATCCTGATAGCCGATATTTGTTCGGTTTCACTTTGATTAACAGATCATATAGATTTTGTAGAGTTCCTCAAGGGTACACTGAGAGTCCGAGTACCTATAGTCAAGCCTTAAAAAGACAACTTAATTCTTTTATTTTGCCTGAAGGAGTGGCTCTCATACAATATGTCAATGACATTTTGTTGGTGGCTGATACACCTGAGCAGTGTGAAAAATGTACTTTGTCCTTACTTTCTTTTCTAGCGACACATCACCATAAAGTATCACAAAAGAAATTGCCATATTGTAGACCGAAGGTAACCTATATAGGTCATCTTCTGTCTAAGGAGGGACGTGCACTGACATCAGATCGCATTCAAGCAGTTGTAGACACTCCAGTACCTTCCACACAGAAAGATGTGACACACACACATGACAAGCAGTGTCCCTGTGCATATTTTTCTGCAGTTCTTGATCCTGTTGCTCGTGCATTGCCTGGATGTTTCCGTTCAGTTGCAGCGACAGCCGTGTCTATACGTCAGAGTGAAGGGATAGTTTTGTCACACAAACTGTTGGTGCTAGTACCCCATGTAGTTATGCCCTTTTGAATGCGACTAAAACTCATCATTTAAATAGTGCTCGCTTGACAGGATACAAATTGACACTGTTAGCACCCCATATTACATTGAAGAGGTGCGCTACATTAAACCCACCTACTTTGTTGCCATATGCTGCGACTCAGTCTCAGTCAAAGGAGCCTCACAATTGTATATTCCTTACTGAGGAACAGACAAAGGGTCGCATTGATCTGCAAGATACGCCCCTTTCCAGATGTCGATGGGGAGCTGTGGGTTGATGGGTCCTGTTTGAAGTTACCAGATGGCGCAACCTCAGCCGCATACGCAATCACAACATTTGAAACAGTAGTGGAAACAGCTCGCATACCACAGAAGTCGGCTCAAGCAGCTGAACTAATAGCTTTGACACGAGCGTGTGAGCTTAGTACTGACTTATGTGTGAACATTTACACGGATAGCCGCTAGGCTTTTGGAGTGGTTCATGATTCTGGACTACTTTGGAAGGAAAGAGGCTTTCTTACATCCCACGGGATGCAGATAATGCATGGAGAACTAGTACATAATCTTTTGACTGCACTTACATATCCAAAGAAAGTTGCCATTATGAAGTGTAGTGCACACAAGAAGATTACCGACAAAATAGGACAAGGAAATGCCTTTGCAGATCGTGTAGCTCGCGAAACTGCAATACAGCGAAGCATTACACCTATGTACGTAGTAAAATCACAAGCTGATCGTTGGCATGATGTTAGAGAGGAAGTATTGGATATACAGAGATCTGCCTCTGTGGAAGAACTTGAACAGTGGTCCAAAGACGGAATGTTGGACGATGAGGGTTGTTGGCGTAACAAAGATATGAACAAGTGGAAATTGCCTGCAGCCTATTTACAGCCTATGGTACAAATGGCACATGGGCTGGCACATGTTGGAGCTCTAGCAATAACTAAATTGCTTACACAAGTCTGGGAGCATCCTGAAATTGCCAGCACAGCTAAAAGAGTGGTACAGTCCTGTTTGATCTGTTGGCAGTACAATCCTGGAAAAGGGACACAAAATCCTACAGGAGGGTTTGCTATACCAACTGCACCGTTTGAAGTTTTGCAGATGGATTACATCCAACTTGAACGCTGCAATAATCGAAAATATGTCCTAGTGGTGGTATGTGCCTGCAGTAAATGGATAGAGGCGTACCCTACAAAGGATAATACTGCTCTTACCACAGCAAAGGTGCTTCTGAAGGAATTCTTCCCTAGATATGGTGTTTGTAAAACTTTATGGAGTGACAACGGACCCCATTTTATTGGGCAAGTTGTTGATTATGCCCTGAAAGGATTAGGGATAAAACAGAAATTCCATGCAGTCTTCCACCCACAATCAGCAGGATTGGTTGAAAGGTATAATGCTACCTTAAAATTGAAGCTGGCGAAAATACTGGATTCCACGTCCCTAAAGTGGCCAGATGCATTGCCTTTGGCACTGTTGTCTATAAGATCAGTACCACACTCACGATCAGGTCTCACACCGTATGAGGTGGTATTTGGAAGACCGATGAACATTTGGGGAGTTCCTAAGCCACGCCCTATACATGATGTACCTTGTGTTCTGTTAAATGATTATTTGGCACAGTTAACTGACAGTTTGACTTCTATTCATCAACAGGTTCGAGAAGCTCTTCCTGATAGATCTGCAGGTGAGGCCCATGATCTCCGTCCCGGTGACTACATGATGGTGAAAGCATTCGACAGATCGAACAGCTTGGAGCCGAGGTGGCAAGGCCAAGAGCAGGTGCTGTTGGCTACAAGGACAGCGGTTCGAGTGACGAATAGAAAGAACTGGCTCCATACCACGCATTGCAAGCGTGTATCGCCCGCCTTGGTGGAACCTGCTGTGCTAATCGACCATCAAGAGATTCTGGGAACGGAGAAGGGTCAAGCTATCTCATCTGACGTGTCTACAGAAGTCTTCCCGGACCACACGATTCCTGGAACATCGCGATATAATTTGAGACCGAGGAAAGAATCTGCAGTTTTGAACGGGACTGGTTGAGCTACCGCCCTGGGTTTGTGAAACGGAGAGCCAATGAGGCAAGGGGGGGGGATCAGCCCTGCATTAGTGTAGTGACACCCGTCTTGGCCTGTAGTGAAGAAATCAGCAGCTACCCAAGGGATAAGAGCTCCAACGATTGTTTTCAACAGGTTCTTAGAAATATCGAGCATTGTTGTCAATTTAAATGAATAAGAAAATAATTTGTGCTGTAGGGTTTGTTGTTGCCCTGGTGGTTTTGGCGATAACCACTTGGTTCATTGAGAAAGCAGTTCCTGCTCGACAGCTTTTTGTTACAACTACTCCAGCTCCACTGGAGCATCACTATTACACTCTTCCCTATCATGAGCAGAAACATTGACAGTCCTATCTGAATAACACATTCATTTAGATGTTGCATCATACCCATAATGCTACAAATACTACCAAATGTTGGGTGTGTGGGATGATACCTGCACACCAGAAGAAAGGAGGAACGCCTTTGATTCCTCTACTGTTTTCTCATAACGGTTCATGTCAAGCTTGGTATGCCCTTTTGTTTGCTTATGGAAAGCCTTCAGTAGGTGGAATCATTTTTCGATTGAATAAAAAATGTTACCAAGATGAAAATAGTTATCCTCAAGCTAAAGGGACTAAATGAGAATGGGATGAATACCAACCAGACAATATTTAGACACCTAGGGCCAGATGTAGGTAAAGCTCATTTACCAATTCATAAATACCGAATTTTACCGATTCGGTATTTATGAATCTGTAAATGAGATGTAGGAAAAAAAATTGTATTTTTTACCAAATCGGTAAGATTCGGTATTTACCGATTCGGTAAATACCGAATCGGTATTTGCTATTGAATCCTATGGGCCTTGAAGCCCATAGGATTCAATAGCAAATACCGATTCGGTATTTACCGAATCGGTAAAAATACCGAATTGCTAAGGGGGACAGGGTGTCACTTTGACACCCTGTTGCACCCCTGTAACTGGCTTTTGCGCCATGTGGCACACATACATGCCATTAGGGCATGTATGTGTGCCACATGGCACAGGTGTACATGCACAGATGTGCATGTACACTGGAATTCGTTATTTACCATGCAATTGTATTACATGGTAAATAACGAATTCTAACGGCCCTGTAGCGCTGTTAGAAGTGCTACCTACATCACAAAATACATTTTCGGTATTTTTACCGAATGGTAAATTTACCGATTCGGTAAAATTACTGATTCGGTAAAATTACCGAAAATGTACATGTTTTTAATCCCTACATCTCCATAGCCCTTTACCGGTCGGAAACGGACGAAAATCGGTATTTTCGGCCGTTTCCGACCAGTAAAGGGCTAGCTACATCTGGCCCCATATGTCTTCACAAATGTGAGGAATATGAAGAACATTGGACTCTTTGTGATTTCTGTAACCAGAGCAAAAGCAGATTTATGTATTGGCAGTGCTGGGCGAATTCCCGTAGGACGAAGTGAATGTATAACTATGCTGAATATTGAGGGTGTTAATAATAGTAGTTTTATAACGTCGCACAATACCTACTATGTGTGTGGTAATAAAGGATATTATCAATTACCCGTTGGTTGGTCAGGGGTATGCTACATATCATTTTTGTTAACACCTGTGTTTTTAGCACCTGCATCATATCATCTTGACCTGAAACTGTACAATGATATTTCTAAGAATAGATATAAACGGACATCAAGTACTGACGAGATTGACCAGGCAGACACCGCTCTGCAACAATATGTCGATTTCAATTTGGGCTTGTTTTTCTTTGTGGGTGCTTCATTGAATAGCAGAAAAATCAGACGATTGACTCGTCTAGAGGAAGCTGTCACCAATCAGACAGCTATGGCACTTGGGACCCTTACGGAAGAACTGCAAATTGCAAGAATTGTAGCACTCCAAAATCGGATGGCTGATCGAGGTGGTGCATGCCGCATCATCGGTAGCAGTTGCTGCGTCTTTATACCTGATCACTCACCTTCATTTTATGAGGCCATCTCTAAACTGCATAAGATTGCTGCAGGCATTCACCCAGAGACTGGTACATGGACATTTTCAAACTGGATATGGACACTCTTTGTTACTTGGGGCAGGAAACTACTGACTTTCTATGTATACTACTGGTGATACTATTTACATGCTGTACTTGTATACAATGTGGTCCCATGATTTGCTCTATGTGCATTACTGCTTGTACACCTGCTAACACAAGTGTTACAAAAGACCAGCAAATGTTAAGCAATGAAATTACTGATATGATGAATATCAATATACTGGATGCGGATCCAGATTACCCTAGACAGACGAATGTCTTCAGCAAATGCTGAAAGGGTCGTCTGTGGTAGTTTAGTAATAATTAGGTTAAGCATTAGCAGAAGACATTTGGTTTTTCAAGACTATCTTGCCCGTTTTACGGAATCTATTTTGTATTTCTGTCGGCTATTTTGTATGCCATGTGCTCTGTCCTACCTTTCTGTCAACTGTGCTCTTGAAATCTGCCTAGAGACAAGATATGTTTACTCTCCTCTACTTTACACATGCTCAGAAGAGCATACAGCTGTCTCCAACTTGTAACTGTCAAGATGTGCCTCCCAAAATTAGCTAACTGTCGGCCCTTCCCACTTGTTGCTAGCACACTCTCTGTATGACCTTAAATGTGTCTGAAACCAATACTCTGTACCTTGTACCGCCTTCATTTCAGCCCCTGTGTGGGTATAAAAGGACCAAGCTCTTTCTAGTCAGTGTGCTACCTCATCCTATACCGAAGGGTGTTGTGTAAATGTAGTTCCACCTCATGATGTTTAATAAACTCTGTCTTTTCTATTCCAGTTTCTGTGCCAACTTCTTGCTATTGGTGTGAGGACTCTGTGTAGAGAAGGGCGAATCCCTTGCACTATTAGGCCTGGCTGAGGCTTGCTACCACATTTATGCATCTCGCTTGCTTCTTTCTGTTCTTCTCCTATGTATTTCTTCACCTCTCTTACCTCTGTCTACACTTCTTTGGCTTCTTTCTGTACCTCTCTTGCTTCTTTCTGCACCTAATTTGATTCTTTTATCCATTCTTTTTATACTACTCTTGCCTCTTTATGTACCTCTTTTGCTTTTTTCTACACTTCTCTTGCCTCTTTCTGCATCTCTCTTGCTCTTTCTGCATTTCTCTGACCTCATTCTGCATCTCTCGTACGTCTTTCTGCACCTCTCTTGCTTCTATCTGCACCTATCTTGGCTGTTTATGCACATCTCTTATTTCTTTCTACACCCTCTTGCTTCTTCCTGCATCTCTCTTGCTTCTTTCTGCACTTCTCTTACTTCTTTCTGTACCTCTCTTACCCCTTTCTACACTTCTCTTGCATCTTTCTGCACCTTTCTTCCTCTTTTGGCACCTTTCTACCTCTTTTTGCACTTCTCTTGCCTCTTTTTGTACCTCTCTTAGCTCTTTCAGTACCTCTTTTATCTCTTTCTGTACCTCTCATGCCTCTTTCTGCACATCTCTTGCCTTTCTGTAGCTCTCTTGCATCTTTCTACACTTCTCGTGGCTCTTTTTCTTGCTTCTTTCTGTTCCCCTCTTGCTTTTGTCTGTACCTATCTTTCTTCTTTCTGCACATCTCTTCCTTCTTTCTGTGCCTTTCTTGCCTATTTCTGCACATCTCTTGCCTCTTTTTGCATCTCGCTTGCCTTTTTCTGCACATTTACTTGCTTCTTTCTGTACCTCTCTTATTTCTTTGTACACCTATCTTCCTTCTTTTATCACTTCTTTTGCCTCTTTCTGCACCACTGTTATCTCTTTTTACAACTCACTTGCCTGCTTCGGTACCTCCTTTGCCTGTTTCTGCACCTCTCTTGCTTTTATTTATTTTTTATTTATTTTAAAGGTTTCATATAACGCTCGCTGGACCCAAGAGTATCAGAGTGCTTTACAGGATTTGGAAAAACAGAATAGCAGAAAAACGTACGTACATTGAGGTAATGAGGTAGGGCAATTTGAAATTTTAAGAACTTTTTTTGTTTTTTTTTGTTTTCATATTGGGTAGAAAAACTAGGAAGACCTACATCAAATACCAGACCGGAGATAGTAGATCTGGCAGACAGTAAGGATTAGATAATGTGTGAGAAGGGGGCAGGCGAGATAATGAAGGACAAATGTGGAGGGTAAGGGGTAAGGGCAAAGCAGGTGGCAGAAAGTGGGTATTATCCAAAAAATAGGGGGGGCGGGAAAATGAAAGAATGTGATGGGGTAGGGGGAGGGGGTGATAATATAAGTAAAAGGGACCAATATTGACAATGTAAGGGTGAAGAAATATTAGCCACTGCCAATATATTAAGTATGCCAGTATTTATTGAGAAGGAGCAGCTTGAGGTATTATTTGAAGCAAGGGTAGGAGGGGTTGCAACGTAGATCTTTAGGAAGGGCATTCCATATGGAGGACGCATTTCCAGAAAAAGAGCGAGACTGTATTGATTTCTTTTTTAACAAAGGAGGGACAAGGACAAGAGTGTTAGTGCTTCTTATTGTTCCAGTACAGCCAGCTTTGTGTAGTTTGTCAGAGAGGTAAGATGGGGTATTTTGATGGAGGGCTTTGTGCTTGATGCAGGCGGTCTTGTAGGTGGATCTGCCTTCGATCGGAAGCCATTTAAGGTTTTTGAGAACAGGGAGAAGTGATCATAACGCTTACAGTCAGTAATAAGCCTGGCAGCAAGGTTAGGAACGGATTTGATAGGGACTAGGTGGACTTTAGGAGTACCAGTAAGAGTGGCGTTACCATAATCAATTTTAGCCAGGACCAATGATTGTACAACTGATTTAAAGTCATCTGCAGGAATAAAGGGTTTGATTTTTTTAAGATGGGGTAGTGTGAAGCGGGCACCTTTGGCAGAATTTTTTATGTGGGGTGTAAGTCTGAGGCTCCAGTCGACGCTGATGCCGAGGGATTTGACCGAGTTAGAGATGGCGAGAGAGCAGTTGAGAGCTTTGATGTCAGAGATCCAATGTTGAATAGGGAGTGAGTTGTTCTTGGGAGAAAATAGAATGATTTCTGTTTTTTTAGGGTTTACTTTGAGGTGGTTGTGATGGAACCACAATTGAATCTTAGTCAGGGCATCATTAAGATGTAAGACGTTGTCATGGGATCTGATCCTGTAGTAAAGTTGTGTGTCATTAGCATAGAGGTGGTAACTGATTTGTGCTTGTTTAAGAAAAAGGGTGAGGGGTTCCATGAAGAGGTTGAATAGAGTGGGAGAGAGAATAGAGCCCTGTGGGATGCCCAGGGTGACTGGCAGAGGTTTAGAGAGGCAATCGCTGACTTTAATTTGTTGGGTTCTATGTTGGAAATAGTAGGTTAACCACTTGAGAACTGCACCATCAAAGCCGAAACGGTCTTTGAGAATATTGAGTAAAGCGACATGGTTAATAGTATCAAAGGCAGCAGAAAGGTCTAGAAGAATGAGAAGGGAGGATTCACCCTTTTCTAGGGATCGATGGATGTCATCAATAATGTTGAGCATTGCTATTTCAGTGCTACAGCCCTTTCTAAAACCTGATTGTAAAGCGTCCAAGAGGTTGAATGAGTCGATTTGTTTGTTCAACTAGTGCAGGGCACATTTTTCCTGGGCCTTAGATAAGAAAGGAAGGCTAGAAATAGGGTGCAGGTTATTTAAGTCATTGGGGTCGGACATAGCTTTTTTGATGATGGGGTAATTTGGATTAGTTGGAGGGATGCAGGGACACTACCAGTGGGGAGGGAGGAGTTGATGATAGTGGTCCACTATGGGCCGTTCTTGTACAAGATAAGCCCGGAAAGGATCTCGAGTATGTGAGGATGGTTTAAGCTTGGTGATGATGTTGAGGACCTCTCATTCAGAAAGTGGGCAAAAATTATTCCAGGATGCATTGTTTTTTAGCTGGGGGACGGTGAAGTAAGGCTCAGAAGGGGTGTCAGCGAGGGGGAGTTGGGCGGAATCAGGAGGGATAGGAGATGATGGAGACACTGGGGTAATGTTATGGAGGGGAGGTTGATTATATAGTGGGGGCATTAAGATGAAGAATTGATCAATCTTAGTGACTTTATCTGAAAAGAAGCTAGCAATTTCTTCACATCTCTCAACCGTAGCCAGAAGTTTGGCGGCGGCTGAGGTAGTTTGGATTTTGACAATGTTAAATAGTTCCCTGTGTCGATTTCTTGCCTGGTCAAGTTAAGAATGGAGGAAAAAAGCTTTTTCATTAAAGATGTGTTTTTTGTAGTTGGCCCTTGTGACTCTGAGGAGGACAACATTCGAGGGTGAAGGCTGTTGCCTCCAAGTGCCTTAAGTCTGCCTGAGAGCTGGTCTCTTATTGTTAAGGTCAGTATTGAACAAGGATTTGGAGGGTTTATTTTTTGTAATTTTAATTTGGCTGGGGCAACTTAGTCAAGCACTTCAATGATAGAATTGCTGTAATGCTCTGTAAGGCCAGTGGTACTTTGGGTGAGGGGGAAAGCCGTAGATGAGCTTTTATTGAAGTGTCCAGCTTGCCTGGAGGAATAAGGTGAAGATTTCTGGTAAGCTTCTTTAGTTTGATGGTGTTAGTGGGATGGGGCAACAAGCTATTAATCGTGAAGAGGATGAGGTGGTTGTTGGACTAGTCAATGGAGATAATGTGTGAGAGAGAAGCCAGATCCTTGCTAGTGATAATAGCATCAAGGGTGGCACCTTTGGAGTGTGTTAGAAAATTACAGAGTTGTTTCAAGTCACTGATGTCAAGTAAGTCATTAATGAGATAAACCGAGGGGTCGTCATTTTTGTTCCAGTGGAGGTTAAAGTCCCCAAGGAAGAGGTTTCTAGATTTGGAAATTGGTGATTGTATAAGAATATCAGACAACTCTTCAGCAAAGGAGAGAGGGTCGCCAGGGGATGTGGTAGATATTATGTAGGCAGATAGGGGGGAACCCTATACTGTAAGTTCAGCACCAAGGTATTCAAAAGTGGATTGGTCAGGGTGGAGGACAGGAGAGAGTGAAAGGTCTTCTTTATAAATTATAGCAAGGCCCCCTTCAATTTGATAAAGCCTGTCTTTTCTGAGGATGGAATAACCAGGGGGAGAAAGCAATGCAAGGATTGATGAGGAGTGGCAATTGAGCCAGGTTTCAGTCAGAAAGGCGACGTCAATGCTTTCACTGAGGATGGTTTCATTGATTTCTGTTGCATGACAAGATGCCGACCTGCAGTCTACCAGCATGCAATTGAGGGGTTTAGGGTCTTTTGGTTTTGTGGAGGAACAGGAGTGGATAGTAGTGAGTTATGGAGGGGGTCTGGGTGAGACTGGGGAGGACGGGATCCTACTTAGTGTAAGTTGTTCAAAAATGGTGAGGTGCTTTTTTGGAGGCTTGAATAAGGATATTTCCTGATTTGAATATAGAGATATCGATTTCTCCATGGAACGTGGAGGAAGGAGTAGTGGAAAGTTTCAGACCTTTAGGAATTTTGCCGGGAATAGTGATAGGAAGGTGGCAGAGAATTATGTTTTTCCATTTAGAATCACTGAGATAGAAGAATGAGGTGGGGGAGAGTTTGTAGTTGGGGTGGAGAGGGGGTAGACTTTTTTGAGGTCAAGGAGGTCGTGGGAGGGCAGATGGCTCGGGAGGAGGGGTGGGCTGTCTGATCTATTACTGTCTGGTGGTCTAGATGGAGAATTGTCATTAGGGGAATTATTCACTTGGTTATAGAGTGCAGGGTACATTTATGTGGGGTCTGAGGGATAGGTGTGATAGGAAGGGTTGCTTGTGGAGAGGAAGTTGAAGTAATTTCTGAGAGAAGAGAGTTCTAACACGAGGGTTGAGAGGTGGAGTTCAATGTTGAGGAGTGATTGGGTAAGAAGTGAGAAAAGAAAGGGGGATAGGAGATCGTGTGTGTGGGGGGAATGGTCCTCAGGGGTGGAGGTTTAGGGTATAGAAAAGGTGGGAAACCAGGCAGAGGAAAGAGAGTGGTGTTGAGGTTGTAGGGTAGAGTTGGAGTTGAAGGGTGTGAGAGAACATTCCCAGGAGTCAACTGGGAGTCATGAGAGGAAAAGGGAGCATTGAAGGGGTGTTGGGTGCTGCTAGTTAGATAATGGGGGGTGGTTAACAGGAGAAGAGATTGGAGTTATTGGTGGAGCTGTTGGGGGATCATGGGGAGGTGTTATATGAGGAGGGGAAGCTTTGTGTGGCTAAGGGCGAAGTAGAAAGGTTACAAAGATGGAAGGAGATTGGAGTTATTCAAGGAGCCGTTAGTGGATCGGTGGTGCGGGTACCAGCGAAGGGTAGGTTTGGGAGGCAGAGGGAGTTGAGAGAAAAACAGGAGGAGGGGGGATGCTGATACAGACGTGGGGAAGTACATTTGAGAATCAGGTTTTTATTTACAGTTTGTAAGTCAGGCAATGGCTGAGTAGGGATCAGGGAGTGGGGGTACAAAAAGGCATCTTGCGTTTGGGAGGCTGGTGTTGGGTTTCACCTTTGCCCAGAACGCTTCAGGAACGAAGTATGGCCCAACCCACCACCTGTGCCCCAAGGTTGCTCCCTGAAAACAACACAGCGAGCAACCAATTGAGGGCAGGGAGAGGGAGGGAAAATGAATCCAGGAGACTGCTGGGCGCTAGTTGGACCACCCCAAAGAACAGTACTGCCACAATAAGTCTGCACCTGGAAAACAAAAACACCAGATTACCTGACTGCTCTGACTCACTCAAAGAAACATCCCACTCCCCTTATCTATGACCATGCAGCGACAATAAACATAAACATGACTCTTACCAATCCATGGTGTCAGCGTAGTCCCACTGGGGAGTCTTACAATCCTCTCGTGATAAAAGAGCTTAGATATATCCGAGGGTAAAAGTAATATGATGCAGCTCCCAAACGTGTCTCCCAAGAAATATAGGGGGAAAAAAGTCAATCTATCGATATAAAAAACCCCTAGTGATGTATCATCAAGTCCCAATATGCTTAAAATCGTGGAGGAAAAGGAACAGGACCGAAGCGTAGCAGCCGCTACCTTTGTCGACCTCCAGACGTGAAATAGATCCGAACTTCAACACAACGGAGTGGTCAGGTTCCAAAAGACGCGGAAGCAGGAGCCGCGTCTTCGTTACACGCTGAACGGCATTCCAGGACAAGCCGTTAACACACGTCCACAGACCACCGGAATCCAATGGGAAAATCCTAAAGGGTATCAGAGCCCCGATAACCCTACCTGAAAGCTCAAATGCCAAGGAGTAATCCGAACTAGCAAAGACAGAACACGGGCCAAGGAAAGGGGGAGGGACAGGTACGGAACCAGTTCAAAAGGGAAGAAACACGAAGAAAGGTGGCCGTAGAGAAAACTCACGAGCCTGTGAGTGAAAGAAAGCAGAAAACCTCTGCTAACACAGGAAGCAGACCTGGAGTTGAATCCCAACAACTAAAAAGAAACCAAACACTGAAACAGGGGTGTGCACTACATTTAACCCCTAGTCAGGTAGGTCATGTGATGCTTCGTACATGGTCATAGAAAGAGGACTAACGCTAATTCTAACAGCTGGGAGGTTAGTGGTAAGTGTAGGTAGAAGGTTTTGGGATAAGGAGCTGAAGTTTTGTTGAATATAGAGACATCGATTTCATCAGGAAATGTGGAGGAAGGAATAGTGGAAAGTTTCAGACCATAAGGAATTTTGCCAGTATTAGTACAAGGAGGTGGCGGAGAAAGATGTTTTTCCATTTATAAGGGCGTTTGGTGAAGAAGATGTAGTTAGTTTTTATGATGGAGGTTAGGCTAAGATAGTTGCCAACAAATAAGATTTCTTGGTGTCGTATTAGAAGTTTGTGGTTAAAGTTTTTCCTACCGTTTTTGGAAAGGTTTGAGGGGTGAAGGATGGACCAAGAGTGAGGGCCATGCCTAATGATGGGTGAGTCTAGCGCCTTGAGAGTATGGTTGAGGGGAGGCATGATGAATCTACTATAGTAGTCAAGGGGTGTGAGGGGAAGATAAGCGGGCAGTAGATTGGGGTGGAGCATGGTAGAGAAGGGGAATAGGAGAGCTTGGGTGGGGCGGGGGAAGGTCAGTGAAAGGTAAAATCTCCAAGTGATAGTGGTGGTCGTGCAAAGTGGTAGTTACAGTGAGAGGCTTGAGGGGGAGGTGGCAGAAGAGGGAGATTCCAGGGAAAGTGGCAGTAGACAGGGTCAATATTAAGAGAAAGGGGAGAATGGAAGGTCGGACCAGCAGGGACAAAAAAGGGGAGAACAAGACTGAGGGGGATAATAATGATGAAGAAATCCGTAAAACAATAGGAATAGACAAATCAATGAAGAACAAGATGGTGGGAGTGTAAGTACAGCTGTACGTCTTTTTCAGTGATATACTATGCAACATTCAGAAAAATACAATTTAAGATTTCACATTACAAACAAATAAGATAAAGTCAGGTAGACCATTATGAGTGCAAGTAGAACACAGATCAATAATAAAAAAAAAAAATTAATACTATATAAAATAGATAAAATGAGGTAGACCATTATGAATGCACATATAGCAGTGATTAATAACAATTAGCACCTTTCACAGTAAGTTACAAACAGCATAGACAATCCAAAAATAAAATAAAATGGCAGAAGGAGGTCAGTCGATGGGAATAAGCTGTTATAGACAATCCAAAGATAAAATAAAATAAAATGGCGGTGTAAGGTACTTCAATGAGCGTAAGCATACTGTTATAAATAGGGGTAGGTATGTTTAGGGGTAGATAGCATATTGGACTAATAGTGGACAATAGGGAAGGTGAGCTGGATTATGGCAGCTCCTCAAGTAGAGTTAGGAGTATGAATTAAGTAATACTCACTCATGGAGGGTGGAAAAGGTAGTTAACATAGAGGAGGGTGGAGTGAGTATCTATTAGGGGATAGGGATGAAAAGACTTAGGCTAAGAATAATCAAAGTGGCAGGTGTGTTCAGATAGTCAAATCTCCAGGTTCACTCCCTTACGAGACAGACTCCCATTCAAAATGGCCACCGTAGTGGTGCAGTAGGTAGAGTCCATTTCTTCTTTCCCCATTTGTATGAACATCAGGATCAGGGAGGGAAGAAGGACAAAATGGCAACTAATTCTTAGCCGACCGGTCCGAATAGCGCCCAAGTATACTGACCACTGTCCAGTTCTGTGTTCCTGTAAACAAGTCAAGGCCATCAGACAGCCACTGGTACGATTCACATATCCAATACTCAGTTTTAATATTAATGCCTATCTCCATTTCACTTCAAAAATCTTGTCTCCGGTGGAAGCCAGTTAGAAATGCTTATTATGCTTAACAGACTCCGGCTCAAGTCGTCGTCACACCGTCAAGGGAGGACTCACATATGCTGACTCACTGTAGATGACAAGCTTCACCGGGGCGAACAGGTCAGTGAATAGACCATGATGGGGGCAAAATCATCATACTTGTCAAAAGGAGAGGGAGGCGTTCACAAGGTAGCAAGTGGAGGACTAAGCGGTATTCCGCGTAGTAGCAGGTGTGCTGCTGTGAGATAAGCAACTTAAAACGCGCAGTCCCGTGTGAGGTTCGGTTGGCTCAATCCGGGCCCTCAGGCCGGGCGGCCAGGGACCTCACTGGAGTAACCCGGCGAAAGAAGAGGGGCTGAGCAGCGGGACCACTCCGTAGGGACTAGCTCTAGGAATCAACAAAATGTTTCGATCCTGTCCCATGGGCAGGAGAGTCACTGGTTTTCACAGCGGGTAGTCAAGGGGGCCATGCACAACCACTCCAAAGGGGCATGCTCATGGCGCCACACAGGTCAAAGGGGCCTGATCCAGGCCCGCGGGCCGGAAAAGTCAACAGATTGCACAACGGGGAAAGATAAAGATTTGAGATGGCTCAAGCTCCCCGGAGTCTTTGGATGGAGCAGAGTAGCAACACCGCTCGGGCGGGGGGTCCACTCCCAGCGCTCCCAGGCCGGAGGGGTTCAATCTCAGCCCACAGGCTGGCAAAGCTTAACGCAAGCACAGTGGGTAGGTTCCGTTGCACCACGGCACCACCCAGCTGGAGAGGTTCAGTTTTGGCACACGGGCCGGTGAAGCCCACTGTTTGTACTGCGGGCAGGCTCTGGTCTTTATCGGTGCCACCCAGCCGGATGGGCTCAAACCTGGCCCACGGGCCGGAGAGGCTTGCTGGAAGTACTGTGGGTCCCCGAGCGCCGTCTCATTCATGGGAGGGAGGAGTGAGGAAGCAGCTCACCCAGCAGCAGGGGTGACAGGGTACTGCATCAGCTCATACCAGGACCCGTGAGCAGCAGGGAGGCGGTACCATCACAATGATTCCACAGGTATGTTTCAATCAATCAGTCAATCAATCATATTATTTGTAAAGTGCACTACTCACCCGTGAGGGTCTCAAGGCACTGGGGTGGGGAATGCTGCTACTGCTTGAAAAGCCAGGTCTTGAGGAGTTTCCCATCTGATTTCTTCTTTGCAGGGGTGTGGAGCTTTGTAGTTGAGGTGAAGTTGTTGTAGGCGAGTTACTGGATGCAGGGATGTGAAGCAGGGGGGAAGATGGGGCAAATGCAGGGATTTTCTGAATAAAATGACCCCTAGCCCTGGAGCGTCTTAGAAGAGCTCCAGCTTGGTAGCGGCCATCTTCTTCTTTCTACACCCTCCTGCTTCTTTCTACATCTCTCTTGCTTTTCTCTGTTCGTCTCTTACATATTTCTGCACCTCTCTTACCTCTTTCTACACTTCTTTTGTTTCTTTCTGTACCTCTCCTGCTTCTTTCTGGACCTAACTTGCTTCTTTTATCAGCTCTTTTGCCTCTTTTTGTACTGCTCTTGCCTCTTTCTGTACGTCTCTTGCTTTTTTCTGTACCCTTTTGCCTCTTTCTGCACCTCTCTTGCTCTTTCTGCATGCCTCTGACCTCGTTCTATATCTCTCTAACCTCTTTCTGCACTTCTCTTGCTTCTATCTGCACCTCTCTTACCTCTTTCTGCTCTTCCCTTTCTACTTTCTGTACCTCTGCTGCCTCTTTCCGTACTTCTCTTGCTACTTTCTGCAATTCTCTTGCCTCTTTTTGCACCTCTCTTGCTTCTTTCTGCACATCTCTTGCTTCTTTCTGTACCTCTCTTACTTTTATCTGAACCTATCTTCCTTATTTTATCACTTCTCTTGCCTCTTTCGGCACCTGTCTTGCCTCTTTCTGTACCTCTCATGCTTCTTTCTGCTCCTCACCTGTTTCTTTCTGCACATCTATTACCTCTGTCTATGCCTCTTGCCTCCTTCAACGCCCCTTTTGACTCTTTCTGCACCTCTCAAGCTCTTTCTGCATGTCTCTGGCCTTGTCCTGAATCTCTCCTGTGCTTCTTTCTGTTCCATTTTTGGCTATTTGGCTGATGCCCGGTGGAGCTACTTGATAGCCATTGAGGAGATGGGCTATTGACTTCCCCACGGCCGTCACCTACATTGGCAGACTTTCCTTCATCTCTCTGCTTTTTCTCCCTCCCCATTACCCTTTTTCATTATCCCCTTTCCTTCGACTCTCCATGAACCAACTGATGTAACGTGTAAACTGATATATCTTCTGGAACAATGTGTAACTTGTAACTTATGTAATATTCCTCATGTAAAGTGCTTTGATACCTACGGGTCTAGCCAAAGCTATATAAAACTTAAGTAAATAAATAAATAAAGTAAATCTTTCTGTTCCTTTATTCTTCTTTCTGTACCTTTTTTCCTCTTTCAGCACCTTCCTTTCTCTTTCTGGACTTCTCTTTTCTCTTTCTGCACTTTTCCGGCTTCTTTCTGCACCTCTCATGTATCTTTCTGTACCTCAATTGCTTCTTTCGGCACCTTTCTTGCTTCCTTCTGTACCTCTCTTTCCTGTTTATAAACATCTCTTACTTATTTCTATACCCCTCTTGCTTCTTTCTGCATCTCTCTTGCTTCTTTCTGCACTTCTCTTACTTCTTTCTGCACCTCTCTTACCTCTTTCTGCTCTTCTCTTGCATCTTTCTGCACCTTTCTTCCTCTTTTGGCACCTTTCATCCTCTTTATGCACTTCTCTTGCCTCTTTCTCTACCTCTCTTACCTCTTTCTCTACCACTCGTACCTCTTTCTCTACCTCTCACACCTCTTTCTGCACATCTCTTGACTTTCTGCACCTCTCTTGCCTCTTTCCTCACCTCTCTTGCATCTTTCTGCACTTATCTTGACTCTTTTTCTTGCTTCTTTCTGTACCTCTCTTGCTTCTTTCTGCACCTATCTTTCTTCTTTCTGCAACTCTCTTGCTTCTTTCTGTTCCTTTCTTGCCTCTTTCTACACTACTTTTGCCACTTTTTGCCCCTCTCTTGCCTCTTTCTGTACTTCTCTTGCTTCATGCTGTACCTATCTTACTTCTTTATGTACCTATCTTCCTTCTTTGATCACTTCTCTTACTTGTTTCCTCTATCTACACTGTCCTTCTTTCAACAACTTTCTTCCTCTTTATGTACTTCTCTTACCTCTTTCGGTACCTCTCTTGCTTCTTTCTGCACCTCTCTTGCTTCATTCTCAACTTTTATTGCTTCTTTCTGAACCCCTCCTGCCTCTTTCTGTACTACTTTTGCATCTTTCTGTACTTTTCTTGTTTCCTTCTGCAACTCTTTTACTTCTTTTTGCACCTTTCTTGCTTCTTTCTGTACCTCTCTTGCCTCTTTCTTCACTTTTCTTTCCTCTTCCTGTACCTCTCTTGCCTCTTTCTGCACTTCTCTTGCCTCTTGCTGCACCTCTCCTGCCTCATTCTTTACTTCTCTTGCATCTTTCTCTTGCTTCTGTACCTCTCTTGCTTCTTCCTTCTTTGATCACTTCTCTTACTTGTTTCTGCACCTCTCATACCTTGTTACCTCTCTCTCCACCGTCCTTCTTCTTTCGACAACTTTCTTCCTATTTATGTACCTCTCTTACCTCGTTTTGCACCAACTGATGTAACGTATAATCTGATATATCTTCTGGAACAATGTGTAACTTGTAACTTATGTAATATTCCCCATGTAAAGTGCTTTTATACCTACGGGTCTAGCCAAAGCTATATAAAACTCTTGCTTCTTTCTGTACCTCTCTTTCTTTATTCTCCACTTTTCTTGCTTCTTTCTGAACCCCTCTTGCCTCTTTCTGTACTTCTCTTGCATCTTTCTCTACTTCTCTTGCTTCTTACTGCAACTCGTTTGCTTCTTTCTGCACCTTTCTTGCTTCTTCCTGAACCTCTCTTGCCTCTTTATGCACTTTTCTTGCCTCTTGCTGCACTTCTCGTGCCTCTTTCTCTACTTCTCTTGCCTCTTTTTCTTGCCTCTTCTGTACCTCTCTTGCTTCTTTCTGCACCTATCTTGCTTCTTTCTTCACTTCTCTTGCCACTTTGTGCACTGCTCCTACTTCTTTATGTACCTCTCTTACCTCTTTCTGCACTTCACTTTCTTCTTTCTGCACATGTATTGCATCTTTCTGTGCCTTTTTTCCTCATTATGCACTGTTCTTTGTCTTTCGGCACCTCTCTTCCTCTTTTTTAACTTCTCTTGCTTCATTCTCCACTTTTCTTGTTTTTTTCTGAACCCCTCTCACCTCTTTCTCCACTTTTCTTGCATCTTTCTAAACTTCTCTTGCTTCTTTCTGCAAATCTCTTGCTTCTTAATACACCTCTCTTTCTTCATTCTCTACTTTTCATGCTTCTTTCTGAATCCCTCTTGCCTCTTTCTGCACTTCTCTGGCATCTTTATGTACTTTTCTTGCTTCTTTCTGCTACTCTTTCGCTTCTTTCTGCACCTCTCTTTCTTCTTTCTAGACCTCTCTTGTCTCTTTCTTCACTTCTCTTTCCTCTTCCTGTACCTCTCTTGCCTCTTTATCAACTGCTCTTGCCTCTTTCTGTACCCCTCTTGCCTCTTTCTTCACTTTTCTTTCCTCTTCCTGCACCTCTCTTGCCTCTTTCTGCACTTCTCTTGCCTCTTGCTGTACCTCTCCTGCCTCTTTCTCTACTTCTCTTGTCTCTTTCTCTTGCTTCTTCTGTACCTCTCTTGCTTCTTCCTTCTTTGATCACTTCTCTTACTTGTTTCTGCACCTCTCTTACCTTGTTTCCTCTCTCTCCACCGTCCTTCTTCTTTCAACAACTTTCTTCCTCTTTATGTACCTCTCTTACCTCTTTCTGCACCTCTCTTGCTTCTTTCTGCACTACTCTTGCATCTTTCTGTACTTCTCCTGCTTCTTTCTGCAACTCTTTTGCTTCTTTCTGCACCTTTCTTGCTTCTTTCTGTACCCCTCTTGCCTCTTTCTTCACTTCTCTTTCCTCTTCCTGAACCTCTCTTGCCTCTTGCTGCACTTCTCGTGCCTCTTTCTCTACTTCTCTTGCCTCTTTCTCTTGCTTCTTCAGTACCTCTCTTGCTTCTTTCTGCCCCTACATTGCTTCTTTTATCACTTCTCTTGCCACTTTGTGCACTGCTCCTACTTCTTTATGTACCTCTCTTACCTCTTTATGCACTTCACTTTCTTCTTTCTGCACATGTATTGCATCTTTCTGTGCCTTTTTTCCTCATAATGCACTGTTCTTTGTCTTTCGACACCTTTCTTCCTCTTTTTTAACTTCTCTTGCTTCATTCTCCACTTTTCTTGTTTCTTTCTGAACCCCTCTTGCCTCTTTCTTCACTTCTCCTGTATCTTTCTATACTTCTCTTTCTTCTTTTTGCAAATCACTTGCTTATTTATACACCTTTCTTTCTTCATTCTCCACTTTTCATGCTTCTTTCTGAACCCCTCTTGCCTCTTTCTGCACTTCTCAGGCATCTTTCTGTACTTTTCTTGCTTCTTTCTGCTACTCTTTTGCTTCTTTCTGTACCTCTCTTCCTTCTTTCTTGACCTCTCTTGCCTCTTTCTTCATTTCTCTTTCCTCTTCCTGTACCTCTCTTGCCTCTTTATCTACTGCTCTTGCCTCTTCCTGTACCCCTCTTGCCTCTTTATCTACTGCTCTTGCCTCTTTCTCTTGCTTCTTTCTGCAATCCTCTTGCTTCATTCTGCACCTCTCATGCTTCCGTTTGTACATCACTTCTTTCTGCACTTCTCTTGTATCTTTCTATACCTCTCTTGCCTCTTCCTGTGCCTCTCTTGCCTCCTTCTACACTTCTTTAGCATGTTTCTGCACCTCACTTTCCTCTTCCCACACCTTATTGCCTCTTTCTGTATTTCTCTTGCTTCTTTCTGTACTTCTCTTATATCTTTCTGCACCTTTTTTCCGCTTTCTGCACCTTTCTTCCTCTGTTGGCAAATGTCTTCCTCTTTCTGAACTTCTCTTTTCTCTTTCTACACTTATCTTGCTTTTTTCTGCACCGCTCATGCTTTTTTCTGCACCTCACTTGCTTCTTTCTGCATCTCTCTTGCTTCTTTCTACACCTCTCTTGCCTCTTTCTACACCTCACTTGTCTGTTTCTGTACCTCTCTTGCCTCTGTCTGCACCTCTCTTTCCTATTTCTGTACCTCTCATGCTACTTTCTGTACTTTTCTTACTTCTTTCTGTACCTCTCTTATCTCTTTCTGGACTTCTCTTTCTTATGTCTGCACATCTCTTGTAACTTTCTATGGCTTTTTTCTCTTTCTGCACCTTTCTTCGACTTTTGGCACCTTTCTTCCTCTTTTTGGACTTCTGATTTCTCTTTCTGCACTCATCTTGCTTCTTTCTACACCCTTCTTGCTTCTCTCTGCATCTTTCTTTCTTCTTTATGTACTTTTCCTACTTCTTTCTGTACCTCTCATCTCTTTCTGCACTTCTCTTGCTTCTTTCTTCACTTCTCTTGCATTTTCCAGGACCTTTCTTCCTCTTTCTGCAGCTTTCTTCCTCTTTCTGCACTTTTCATGCCTCTTTCTGTACCTCTCTTAGCTCTTTCTATACCTCTCTTACCTCTATCTGTACCTCTCATGCCTCTTTATGTATGAATCTTGACTTTATGTACCTCTCTTGCCTCTTTCTGCACCTCTCTTGCATCTTTCTGAACTTCTCTTGTCTCTTTTTCTTGCTTCTTTCTGTTCCTCTCTACCCTCTTGCCTCTTTCTGTACTTCTCTTGCATCTTTCTGTACTTCTCCTGCTTCTTTCTGCAACTCTTTTGCTTCTTTCTGCACCTTTCTTGCTTCTTTCTGTACCCCTCTTGCCTCTTTCTTCACTTCTCTTTCCTCTTCCTGAACCTCTCTTGCCTCTTGCTGCACTTCTCGTGCCTCTTTCTCTACTTCTCTTGCCTCTTTCTCTTGCTTCTTCTGTACCTCTCTTGCTTCTTTCTGCACCTATCTTGCTTCTTTTATCACTTCTCTTGCCACTTTGTGCACTGCTCCTACTTCTTTATGTACCTCTCTTACCTCTTTCTGTACTTCTCTTTCTTCTTTCTGCAGATTTATTGCATCTTTCTGTGCCTTTTTTCCTCATTATGCACTTTTCTTTGTCTTTCGGCACCTTTCTTCCTCTTTTTTAACTTCTCTTGCTTCATTCTCCACTTTTCTTGTTTCTTTCTGAACCCCTCTTGCCTATTTCTCCACTTCTCTTGCATCTTTCTATACTTCTCTTTCTTCTTTCTGCAAATCTCTTGCTTCTTTATACACCTTTCTGTCTTCATTCTCTTCTTTTCATGCTTCTTTCTGAACCCCTCTTGCCTCTTTCTGCAATTCTCTGACATCTTTCTGTACTTTTCTTGCTTCTTTCTGCTACTCTTTTGCTTCTTTCTGCACCTCTCTTCCTCCTTTCTTGACCTCTCTTGCCTCTTTCTTCATTTCTCTTTCCTCTTCCTGTACCTCTCTTGCCTCTTTATCTACTCCTCTTGCCTCTTTCTGTACCTCTCTTGCCTCTTTATCTACTGCTCTTGCCTCTTTCTCTTGCTTCTTTCTGCAATCCTCTTGCTTCTTTCTGCACCTCTCATGCTTCTATTTGTACCTCACTTCTTTCTGCACCTCTCTTGTATTTTTCTATACCTCTCTTGCCTCTTTCTGTGCCTCTCTTGCCTCCTTCTACACTTCTTTAGCCTGTTTCTGCACCTCACTTTCCTCTTCCCGCACCTTATTCCCTCTTTCTGTATTTCTCTTGTTTCTTTCTGTACTTCTCTTACATGTTTCTGCACCTTTTTTCCTCTTTTGCACCTTTCTTCCTCTGTTGGCAAATTTCTTCCTCTTTCTGGACTTCTCTTTTCTCTTTCTGCACTTATCTTGCTTTTTTCTGCACCGCTCATGCTTTTTTCTGCACCTCACTTGCTTCTTTCTGCATCTCTCTTGCTTCTTTCTACACCTCTCTTGCCTCTTTCTACACCTCACTTGTCTGTTTCTGTACCTCTCTTGCCTCTGTCTGCACCTCTCTTTCCTATTTCTGTACCTCTCATGCTACTTTCTGTACTTTTCTTACTTCTTTCTGTACCTCTCTTATCTCTTTCTGGACTTCTCTTTCTTATGTCTGCACATCTCTTGTGACTTTCTATGGCTTTTTTCTCTTTCTGCACCTTTCTTCGACTTTTGGCACCTTTCTTCCTCTTTTTGGACTTCTGATTTCTCTTTCTGCACTCATCTTGCTTCTTTCTACACCCTTCTTGCTTCTCTCTGCATCTTTCTTTCTTCTTTATGTACTTTTCCTACTTCTTTCTGTACCTCTCATCTCTTTCTGCACTTCTCTTGCTTCTTTCTTCACTTCTCTTGCATTTTCCAGGACCTTTCTTCCTCTTTCTGCAGCTTTCTTCCTCTTTCTGCACTTTTCATGCCTCTTTCTGTACCTCTCTTAGCTCTTTCTATACCTCTCTTACCTCTATCTGTACCTCTCATGCCTCTTTATGTATGAATCTTGACTTTATGTACCTCTCTTGCCTCTTTCTGCACCTCTCTTGCATCTTTCTGAACTTCTCTTGTCTCTTTTTCTTGCTTCTTTCTGTTCCTCTCTACCCTCTTGCCTCTTTCTGTACTTCTCTTGCATCTTTCTGTACTTCTCCTGCTTCTTTCTGCAACTCTTTTGCTTCTTTCTGCACCTTTCTTGCTTCTTTCTGTACCCCTCTTGCCTCTTTCTTCACTTCTCTTTCCTCTTCCTGAACCTCTCTTGCCTCTTGCTGCACTTCTCGTGCCTCTTTCTCTACTTCTCTTGCCTCTTTCTCTTGCTTCTTCTGTACCTCTCTTGCTTCTTTCTGCACCTATCTTGCTTCTTTTATCACTTCTCTTGCCACTTTGTGCACTGCTCCTACTTCTTTATGTACCTCTCTTACCTCTTTCTACACTTCTCTTTCTTCTTTCTGCAGATTTATTGCATCTTTCTGTGCCTTTTTTCCTCATTATGCACTTTTCTTTGTCTTTCGGCACCTTTCTTCCTCTTTTTTAACTTCTCTTGCTTCATTCTCCACTTTTCTTGTTTCTTTCTGAACCCCTCTTGCCTATTTCTCCACTTCTCTTGCATCTTTCTATACTTCTCTTTCTTCTTTCTGCAAATCTCTTGCTTCTTTATACACCTTTCTGTCTTCATTCTCTTCTTTTCATGCTTCTTTCTGAACCCCTCTTGCCTCTTTCTGCAATTCTCTGACATCTTTCTGTACTTTTCTTGCTTCTTTCTGCTACTCTTTTGCTTCTTTCTGCACCTCTCTTCCTCCTTTCTTGACCTCTCTTGCCTCTTTCTTCATTTCTCTTTCCTCTTCCTGTACCTCTCTTGCCTCTTTATCTACTCCTCTTGCCTCTTTCTGTACCTCTCTTGCCTCTTTATCTACTGCTCTTGCCTCTTTCTCTTGCTTCTTTCTGCAATCCTCTTGCTTCTTTCTGCACCTCTCATGCTTCTATTTGTACCTCACTTCTTTCTGCACCTCTCTTGTATTTTTCTATACCTCTCTTGCCTCTTTCTGTGCCTCTCTTGCCTCCTTCTACACTTCTTTAGCCTGTTTCTGCACCTCACTTTCCTCTTCCCGCACCTTATTCCCTCTTTCTGTATTTATCTTGTTTCTTTCTGTACTTCTCTTACATGTTTCTGCACCTTTTTTCCTCTTTTGCACTTTTCTTCCTCTGTTGGCAAATTTCTTCCTCTTTCTGGACTTCTCTTTTCTCTTTCTGCACTTATCTTGCTTTTTTCTGCACCGCTCATGCTTTTTTCTGCACCTCACTTGCTTCTTTCTGCATCTCTCTTGCTTCTTTCTACACCTCTCTTGCCTCTTTCTACACCTCACTTGTCTGTTTCTGTACCTCTCTTGCCTCTGTCTGCACCTCTCTTTCCTATTTCTGTACCTCTCATGCTACTTTCTGTACTTTTCTTACTTCTTTCTGTACCTCTCTTATCTCTTTCTGGACTTCTCTTTCTTATGTCTGCACATCTCTTGTAACTTTCTATGGCTTTTTTCTCTTTCTGCACGTTTCTTCGACTTTTGGCACCTTTCTTCCTCTTTTTGGACTTCTGATTTCTCTTTCTGCACTCATCTTGCTTCTTTCTACACCCTTCTTGCTTCTCTCTGCATCTTTCTTTCTTCTTTATGTACTTTTCCTACTTCTTTCTGTACCTCTCATCTCTTTCTGCACTTCTCTTGCTTCTTTCTTCACTTCTCTTGCATTTTCCAGGACCTTTCTTCCTCTTTCTGCAGCTTTCTTCCTCTTTCTGCACTTTTCATGCCTCTTTTAGCTCTTTCTATACCTCTCTTACCTCTATCTGTACCTCTCATGCCTCTTTATGTATGAATCTTGACTTTATGTACCTCTCTTGCCTCTTTCTGCACCTCTCTTGCATCTTTCTGAACTTCTCTTGTCTCTTTTTCTTGCTTCTTTCTGTTCCTCTCTACCCTCTTGCCTCTTTCTGTACTTCTCTTGCATCTTTCTGTACTTCTCCTGCTTCTTTCTGCAACTCTTTTGCTTCTTTCTGCACCTTTCTTGCTTCTTTCTGTACCCCTCTTGCCTCTTTCTTCACTTCTCTTTCCTCTTCCTGAACCTCTCTTGCCTCTTGCTGCACTTCTCGTGCCTCTTTCTCTACTTCTCTTGCCTCTTTCTCTTGCTTCTTCTGTACCTCTCTTGCTTCTTTCTGCACCTATCTTGCTTCTTTTATCACTTCTCTTGCCACTTTGTGCACTGGTCCTACTTCTTTATGTACCTCTCTTACCTCTTTCTGTACTTCTCTTTCTTCTTTCTGCAGATTTATTGCATCTTTCTGTGCCTTTTTTCCTCATTATGCACTTTTCTTTGTCTTTCGGCACCTTTCTTTCTCTTTTTTAACTTCTCTTGCTTCATTCTCCACTTTTCTTGTTTCTTTCTGAACCCCTCTTGCCCATTTCTCCACTTCTCTTGCATCTTTTCATACTTCTCTTTCTTCTTTCTGCAAATCTCTTGCTTCTTTATACACCTTTCTGTCTTCATTCTCTTCTTTTCATGCTTCTTTCTGAACCCCTCTTGCCTCTTTCTGCAATTCTCTGACATCTTTCTGTACTTTTCTTGCTTCTTTCTGCTACTCTTTTGCTTCTTTCTGCACCTCTCTTCCTCCTTTCTTGACCTCTCTTGCCTCTCTCTTCATTTCTCTTTCCTCTTCCTGTACCTCTCTTGCCTCTTTATCTACTCCTCTTGCCTCTTTCTGTACCTCTCTTGCCTCTTTATCTACTGCTCTTGCCTCTTTCTCTTGCTTCTTTCTGCAATCCTCTTGCTTCTTTCTGCACCTCTCATGCTTCTATTTGTACCTCACTTCTTTCTGCACCTCTCTTGTATTTTTCTATACCTCTCTTGCCTCTTTCTGTGCCTCTCTTGCCTCCTTCTACACTTCTTTAGCCTGTTTCTGCACCTCACTTTCCTCTTCCCGCACCTTATTCCCTCTTTCTGTATTTCTCTTGTTTCTTTCTGTACTTCTCTTACATGTTTCTGCACCTTTTTTCCTCTTTTGCACCTTTCTTCCTCTGTTGGCAAATTTCTTCCTCTTTCTGGACTTCTCTTTTCTCTTTCTGCACTTATCTTGCTTTTTTCTGCACCGCTCATGCTTTTTCTGTACCTCACTTGCTTCTTTCTGCATCTCTCTTGCTTCTTTCTACATGTCTCTTGCCTGTTTCTACACCTCACTTGTCTGTTTCTGTACCTCTCTTGCCTCTTTCTACACCTCTCTTTCCTATTTCTGTACCTCTCATGCTACTTTCTGTACTTTTCTTACTTCTTTCTGTACCTCTTTTATCTTTTTCTGGACTTCTCTTTCTTATTTCTGCACATCTCTTGTATCTTTCTATGGCTTCTTTCTCTTTCTGCACCTTTCTTTGACTTTTGGCACCTTTATTCCTCTTTTTGGACTTCCTTTTTCTCTTTCTGCACTCATCTTGCTTCTTTCTACACCCTTCTTGCTTCTCTCTGCATCTTTCTTTCTTCTTTCTGTACTTTTCCTACTTCTTTCTGTACCTCTTATCTCTTTCTGCACTTCTCTTGCTTCTTTCTTCACTTTTCTTGCATTTTCCAGGACCTTTCTTCCTCTTTCTGCAGCTTTCTTCCTCTTTCTGCACTTTTCTTGCCTCTTTCTGTATCTCTCTTAACTCTTTCTATACCTCTCTTACCTCTACCTGTACCTCTCATGCCTCTTTATGTATGACTCTTGACTTTATGTACCTCTCTTGCCTCTTTGTGCACCTCTCTTGCATCTTTCTGAACTTCTCTTGTCTCTTTTTCTTGCTTCTTTCTGCACCTGTCTTACTTTTCTCTGCACCTCTCTTGCTTCTATCTGTGCCTTTCTTGCCTCTTTCTGCACTTCTCTTGCTTCTTTTTGCACCTCTCTTTCCTTTTTCTGCACTTCTCTTGCTTCATTCTGTACCTCTCTTCTTTATGTACCTATTTTACTTCGTTGATCACTTCTCTTACTTTTTTTCTGCACCTCTCTTTCTTGTTTCTGCACCTCTCGTGCATTTATCTATGCTTTTTTACTCTTTCTGAATCATTCTACGAATTCTGGCACATTTCTTCCTAATTCTGAACTTTTCTTTTCTCTTTCTGAACTCATCTTGCTTCTTTACGCACCTGTCCGGCTTCTTTCTGCACCTCACTTGCTTCTTTCTGCACTTATATGGCTTCTTTCTATACCTTTCAAGCTTTTTTCTGTATCTCACTTGCTTTTTTCTGCATCTCTCTTGATACTTTCTGGACCTCTCTTGCCTCGTGCTGCACCTCATTCCCTTCTTTCTCCTCCTCTCTTGTCTCTTTTTGCATGCCTCTCACCAATTTCTCTACCTCTCATACTTCCTTCGGGCATCTCTCTTGCTTCTTAGTCCACTTTTCTTGCTTCTTTCTGTACCTTTCTTTACTCTTTCTGCACTTCTCTTGGTTCCTTTTCTTGCTTCTTTGTGTACCTCTCTTCCTTCTTTCTTCACCTATCTTACTTTTTTCTGCACCTCTCTTGCTTCTTTCTGTGCCTTTCTTGCCTCTTTCTGCACTTCTCTTTTCTCTTTTTGCACCTCTTTTGCCTCTTTCTGCACTTCTCTTGCTTCATTCTGTACCTCTGTTCATTATGTACCTATTTTCCTTCTTTGATCACTTGTCTTACTTTTTTCTGCACCTCTCTTTCTTGTTTCAGCACCTCTCGTGCTTCTTTCTATGCCTTTTTTTCCTCTTTCTGAACCATTCTTCGACTTTTGGCACATTTCTTCCTCTTTCTGGACTTTTCTTTTCTCTTTCTGCACTCATCATGCTTCTTATGCACCTGTCCTGCTTCTTTCTGTACCTCACTTGCTTCTCTCTGCATTTATATTGCTTCTTTCTATACCTATCATGCTTCTTTCTGTATCACACTTGCTTTTTCTGCATTTCTCTCGCTACTTTCTGCACCTCTCTTGACTCATGCTTCACCTCATTCTCTTTCTCCACCTCTCTTGCCTCTTTCTGTACTTCTCTTGCATCTTTCTGTACTTCTCTTGCTTCTTTCTACAACTCTTTTGCTTGTTTCTGCACCTCTCTTGCTTCTTTCTGTACCCCTCTTGCCTCTTTCTTCACTTCTCTTTCCTCTTCCTGCAACTCTCTTGCCTCTTTCTCCACTTCTCTTGCCTCTTGCTGCACCTCTCGTGCCTCTTTCTCTACTTCTCTTGCCTCTTCTGTTGCTTCTTCTGTACCTCTCTTCCTTCTTTCTGTACCTATCTTACTTCTTTTATCACTTCTCTTGCCACTTTGTGCACTGCTCCTACTTCTTCATGTACCTCTCTTACCTATTTCTGCACTTCTCTTTCTTCTGTGTGCACTTCTCGTGCATCTTTTTGTGCCCTTTTCTCCTCATTATGCACTGTCCTTTGTCTTTCAGCACCTTTCTTCCTATTTTTGGACTTCTCTTGCTTCATTTTCCACTTTCCTTGCTTCTTTCTGAACCCCTCTTGCTTCTTTCTCCACTTTTTACATCTCTCTATACTTCGCTTGCTTCTTTCTGCAACTCTCTTGCTTCTTTATACACCTCTCTTTCTTCATTCTCCACTTTTCTTGCTTCTTTCTGAACCCCTCCTGCCTCTTTCTGCACTTCTCTTGCTTCTTTCTGTACTTCTCTTGCTTCTTTCTGCAACTATTTTGCTTCTTTCTGCACCTCTCTTCCTCCTTTCTTGACCTCTCTTGCCTCTTTTTTCATTTTTCTTTCCTCTTCCTGTACCTCCCTTGCCTCTTTCTGCACTTCTCTTTCCTCCTGGTGTACCTCTCTTGCCTCTTTATCTACTGCTCTTGCCTCTTTCTTTTGCTTCTTTCTGCACTCCTCCTGCTTCTTTCTGCACCTCTAATGCTTCTGTTTGTTTACCTCTCTTGTATCTTTCTACACCTCTCTTCCCTCTTTCTGTGCCTCTCTTGTCACCTTCTGCACCTCTTTAGCCTGTTTCTGCACCTCACTTTCCTCTTCCCGCACCTTATTGCCTCTTTCTGTACTTCTCCTACATCTTTCGGCACCTTTTTTCCTCTTCCTGGACATTTCTTCCTCTGTTGGCAAATTTCTTCCTCTTTCTGGACTTCTCTTTTCTCTTTCTGCACTTATTTTGCTTCTTTCTGCACAGTTTATGCTTTTTTCTGCACCTCTGTCATGTCCCAAGCTAGGAGGTTAATCACCCGAAGAGGAGCACAGGGAGGCCTGACAGGAATGATGGTGGCAGCGCTGGTGAGACAGTTTAGGCAGAACAGAGTGCGAGGCAGAATGCAACATGGCCACCGACCACCCTTCAGTTGGACTCAAGTCAGCGCTCTAGCCCGTCAAGATGATTAGCGTGTTCCAGGTGAAGCGCGCGAAGAACTACGCACTTCACCGGAGCAGCGGAGGCGGAGAGAGGTGTCCATGGTCACGTCACGCTAGTTTAGGGAAAAAACTATGCGTCGCGAATGCTGAAGCGGAGAACGATATTAGCTGAGTCATTAGGCAAGAATTTTCAAGCAAGGTCGTTTCATTTTGTTTTGACTTTTTCTGAAGAAAAGTTCGAGGTGAAGAGAAAGGCTCAAGCTTGAGTCTGTACAGTTAACAAGTGAATATATTTATTTGCGCACGCTCGTTGACAGACTTCCTTCCTTGTGCGAGTGAGCAGCCAGGTTGTAGGAAATATTAATCAGAAGTCTTGAGTTCAGTAAATAGTAAGGCAAAAAAACCTCTTGATTAGGAAAGTAAGAGTGAAGCACGTGCTTATTTAGTAGCGGTTAAGGCCTGAGTAATCGAGCAAGGAAGAAGACACTTATTCTACAGTGTGATATCCTAGACACTGCAGTGAAATAAACTGTAGTATAATAATAAGAAAAGAAATAAGCTAAAAGAAAATAGAAAATACATACAAGGCGGCAGTTCTCCATTCTGTAGGTGAGCACCAAAGAAATAAATAAGGAAGAGGAGCTGAGTAGCTTAGAGAAGGAACATATAATAATTGACTTTACATTGCAGTGATTAACGACACAGAATAGAAGAACTAGAAACCGATAGAAGAGAAGCAAAAGCACACAGCTCCTGGGTAGGTAGTGGTTACATTGGGAGGTATAGAAAAGATGCAAGGAAGAGAGAGAATTATATGTACTTTTATTTATTCAGCAAATACACGACCAGTTGAGGAGAAAAATAAAAGAGAACAAAAAAAAGAAGAAAGAAGAAAACAACTTGTGTGCATTCTCTTCTCTGTCCAAATCCCCTTTCCCCCGTGGGGCTCCTCTGGCTACGCATTTATAACTGTGTGTGGCTGGAGAGTCCTGAGGGGGAATTGGGAGCCTGCGTCATTCTGCTCCTGTGTCTCTGGCCAGTTCTGAGAAGAAGGACTGGTTCTGATAACCTCACTTGCTTCATTCTGCATCTCTCTTGCTTCTTTCTGCACCTGTCTTGCCTCTTTATACACCTCACTTGCTTTTTTCTGTACCTCTCTTGCCTCTTTCTGCAGCTCTCTTGCCTATTTCTGTACCGCTCATGCTACTTTCTGCACTTTTCTTACTTCTTTCTGTACCTCTCTCATCTCTTTCTGCACCTCTCTTCCTCCTTTCTTAACATCTCTTGCCTCTTTCTTTATTTCTCTTTCCTCTTCCTGTACCTCTCTTGCCTCTTTCTGCACTTCTCTTTTTTTTTGTCCTCATACGCCACTTTCCACCCCTTCTTCTTATCTTATGGCGCCCTTAGGTGGTTTTCAACTCAACTATGAGAGGTTGTTTCCTACTGCTTATACTGCAAGCTTGTAAGGCTTAAGGGAGATGGGAAGTGCCACAGTCAAACCTAGAGCAGGAAAGCATATAGTCTACATTGACCTCCAACAGCATCCAAAGTGACTTAATCATCGGACCGTTATTCTTCTCACTCCTTAAAGACCAAATATATTCAACTCCCGTTTCCCTCACCCATAGTGATTTAACAATAAGTTCCAAAACTGGTGCTTCCTATTATTTTGTCCAGCCATGTCCAGCTTAGCTATGGCTCTCATAGCTCTAATCCACATTAAGTCTGTCGGAGACTCTGACGATACCCATAGTTTACATATTTCTCTTCGAGCAATCAAAATGGCGTAAAAAAACAACTTAGAATTATCATCAAGGCCCTTACCTTGTGTATCCAATCTGCCCGAGATAATCTGTTCAGGGCTTACCGTAATATTTAGCTCCATCACTTTTGATAGAGTTGTACTTACAGCTGCCCAAAAATCTTGAATCTCTGGGCATGTCACAAACATATGAATGTCGTCTTCGTTCGGACTTTTACACTTAGGGCATAGCACCATACCTCCATCTTTGAATTTAGCAACCCTCTTTGGGGTCCAATATGCCCTGTGGAGAGTGAACAAGTGATTCCTCCTTAAATTTGCAGGTTTTACCACTTTGTAGAGAATCAACATATCTACTTGCCATTGTTCTTCTGTTGCGATCCTCGGCAAGCACTCTCCCCACAGGACCTCTGGAAGTAGGAAAGGACCATCCTCCATTTCGACAATTTCCCAATACCACGTTGCCACTTCCTTTTTGATCCGAATGCTTGAAACCAGCTTCTCTTTGAACTCGTTGTGTCGTCCAATTAATTTACCCTTACCTATCGCCCAGCTTTGTATCTGCAAATACTTAAATTTTGCGAAGTTACGACCCCAAAGTTGCTCGCAGACCGCCCACGAAAAACAAAGCTCCTTCACAAAACAACTCGCCCCAAACCTGTGGACCCTCTGTTTTTAATGCCCTAGCTAATTCATCTTCCGTCCAACTTGGAGCCCCTGGAGTCTCCCAGATTGGTGCAGCCGCACTATAATATGGAATTTTTGTCACTCGCCTGATGCGGTACCACACCGTGGCTAAGTCTCTCAAGACCTTCAGTCTAACTTTTTTAAAGTATTTGGGATCTGCAAATTTATATAAAAAGCCCCGCACATGGCATTTTTCTACTTTCAACATGGCCGCAAAGAGGACCCCTATTGATGAGTTATTGGGGGATCCGAGGAGCATCCTACAATTCTTAAGCAAAAAGGCCCAGGAATAAAATTGAAAGTCTGGGGCTGCTAGACCTCCCTTAGCATATTTTCTCCGAATTTTTTTTCCAAGATAACCTTGACCCCTTGGAGCCCCAAATAAATGCGCCAATTTCGCTCTGTAGTTTAGCTAGCCCTTCTTTCTCAAACATGAGAGGAACCGAATCAAATAAAAAGGTCAACTTAGGAAGCACCATCATCTTAACTAAATTTACCCGACCAATCATAGTTAGCGGTATTGAGCTCCAATTTCTCAATAATACAGTAATGTCTTTCCTTGCTTTAGCCAGATTTACCAATGTTAACTGTTTTATATCTTGAGTTATTTGTATCCCCAGATATCTGATCTGTTTTTTTGAGAGTCCAGGCTCCACCGCCATATTCCAAGCCATAATTTCAGTTTTATCAGAATTTAAACGATATCCTGAGACTTCTCCAAACTTCTTTGTAATGCTTTCAATTTCCACCAGTGATTTTGTCAAATTTGATGTTAAAACTACAATGTCATCCGCGTATAACCCTATCTTCCTTGACCAGCCCTGAAACATAAAAGCAGGAATATTTTCTGTCCCTCTTATTTTGCAGGCCAAAGGTTCAATATACAGGTCAAATAAAAGCGGGGACAGGGGGCAACCCTGCCTGGTTCCTCGCATAATCTTGATAGATTTTGTGAGAGCTCCGTTAACCAAACCTTAGAATTTGGCGTGTGGTATAATCGTGACATCATTTGAAGAAAGTTTTCCCCTAGCTGTAAATGCTCTAATAAAATTTTCAAGAACTCCCAATTTACTCGGTCAAAAGCTTTAGCAGCGTCTAGAGCCACCACCGCCAGAGGAAGCTTTTGATCGACAGCGACATCTATACTGCCTATCAAGGAAAACGTTAGTTCATTTAGATGCCTGCCTTTCACAAATCCTTTTTGGTCTTCGTGAATAAAATACGGAATCACTTTGCCCAGCCTATCTGCCAAAATCTTGGCAAACAATTTGTAATCACAGTTTAAGAGTGAAATGGGTCTGTATGAATCCATATATTTCGGAGATTTGCCAGCTTTAGGTATAATGATTATATTTGCCTGGTCCTACGATGCAGGAATCTCCCTTTTTTCAGAAAACACCTCATTGAACACCTTTGTTAGTAGTGGTGCCAGCTCCTGCATCAAACTCTTATAAACTTCTGCAGGAAGGCCATCGGGGCCAGGCGCTTTGCCTTTTTTTGCCTGCCTAATACCTTCCTCTATCTCTTCCTGCCTGATCTCTCTGTTCAAGGTACTTCGGCGATCTTCCGTAGAGGGCTTTAGGAGTCTGACCCACTCCTCCATCTCCTGTTTGTCAGGATGCAACTCTTCACTATACACTTCAACGAAGTCATTATAAAATGCTTCCACAATCTCATTTGTGTTTGAGGCTATTTTTCCTTCCTCACCAATCTTAGTCTCCTTTATCATGTTTCTAACCCGATCTTTCCTGCCCTTCCATGCTAGAAGTTTGCCTGAATTTTCCCCGTATTCAAAATGATCCTGCCTAGAAGCCTCCCATCTCTCCTTCACCCTTTTATTGATCACGACAGTGAGTTGTTCTTTTAACCCTTCCAGCTTTTGCAGAGTTTCCTCCTCAGGAGCTCCCCCGGGATTTATAATAATGGTTTCGTACTTTCGAATATCCTGTTCCAAACTCTGTACTTCCTGGTAGTATGCTCTCCTTCTCTTAGCCCCCAGAGATCCCAGTCTCCCTCGAAGAAAAGCCTTAGTGGTCTCCCATACAATATCCAATCTGGTTGATCCTATATTCTGTTCGATAAAAACCTCAAGCTCCTGTTGAAGGGACTGCATTGCTTCCTGATCATACAGGACTGTACGGTCTAGCCTCCAGACTGAATCCACATCGCAACTCCCAGTTTCCAGTTCTAGGAAGACCGCTGAATGGTCAGACAAATGAACCCCTACGTGTACCACATCTTTCACTTTATCCAGTATTCTTGCATCTAATAAAAAAGTCTATTCTAGATCTTTCTGCACTTCTCTTGCCTCTTGGTGTACCTCTCTTGCCTCTTTACCTACTGCTCATGCCTCTTTCTCTTGCTTCTTTCTCCACTCCTCCGGCTTCTTTCTGTACCTCTCATGCTTCTGTTTGTACCTCACTTGCTTCTTTCTGTACCTCTCATGTATATTTCTACACCTCTCTTGCCTCTTTCTGTGCCTCTCTTGCCTCCTTCTGCACCTCTCTAGCCTGTTTCTGCACCTCACTTTCCTCTTCCCGCACCTCATTGCCTCTTTCTGTACTTCTCTTACTGCACCTCTCTTCCTCCTTTCTTGATCTCTCTTGCCTCTTTCTTTATTTTTCTTTCCTCTTCCTGTACCTCTCTTGCCTCTTTCTGCACTTCTCTTTCCTCCTGGTGTACCTCTCTTGACTCTTTATCTACTGCTCTTGCCTCTTTCTCTTGCTTCTTTCTGCACTCCTCCTGCTTCTTTCTGCACCTCTAATGCTTCTGTTTGTACCTCACTTGCTTCTTTCTTTACCTCTCTTGTATCTTTCTACACCTTTCTTCCCTCTTTCTGTGCCTCTCTTGCCACCTTCTGCACCTCTTTAGCCTGTTTCTGCACCTCACTTTCCTCTTCCCGCACCTCATTGCCTCGTTCTGTACTTCTCTTGCTTCTTTCTGTACTTCTCTTACATCTTTCGGCACCTTTTTTCCTCTTCCTGGACATTTCTTCCTCTGTTGGCAAATTTCTTCCTCTTTCTGGACATCTCTTTTCTCTTTCTGCACTTATTTTGCTTCTTTCTGCACAGCTCATGCTTTTTTCTGCACCTCACTTGCTTCATTCTGCATCTCTCTTGCTTCTTTCTGCACCTCTCTTGCCTCTTTATACACCTCACTTGCTTTTTTCTGTACCTCTCTTGCCTCTTTCTGCACCTCTCTTGCCTATTTCTGTACCCCTCATGCTACTTTCTGCACTTTTATTACTTCTTTCTGTACCTCTCTTATCTCTTTCTGCACCTCTCTTCCTCCTTTCTTAACATCTCTTGTCTCTTTCTTTATTTCTCTTTCCTCTTCCTGTACCTCTCTTGCCTCTTTCTGCACTTCTCTTGCCTCTTGGTGTACCTCTCTTGCCTCTTTACCTACTGCTCATGCCTCTTTCTCTTGCTTCTGTCTGTACTCCTCCGGCTTCTTTTTGTACATCTCATGCTTCTGTTTGTACCTCACTTGCTTCTTTCTGTACCTCTCTTGTATATTTCTACACCTCTCTTGCCTCTTTCTGTGCCTCTCTTGCCTCCTTCTGCACCTCTCTAGCCTGTTTCTGCACCTCACTTTCCTCTTCCCGCACCTCATTGCCTCTTTCTGTACTTCTCTTGCTTCTTTCTGTACTTCTCTTACATCTTTATGCACCTTTTTTCCTCTTTCTGCATCTTTCTTCCTCTGTTGGCAAATTTCTTCCTCTTTCTGGACTTCTCTTTTCTCTTTCTGCACTTATTTTGCTTCTTTCTGCACATCTCATGCATGTTTATGCACCTCACTTGCTTCTTTCTGCATCTCTCTTGCTTATTTCTGCACTTCTCTTGCCTCTTTCTACACCTCACTTGCTTCTTTCTGTACCTTTCTTGCCTCTCTCTGCACCTCTCTTGTCTATTTTTGTACCTCTCATGCTACTTTCTGCACTTTTCTTACTTCTTTCTGTACCTCTCTTATCTCTTTCTGGACTTCTCTTGCCTCTTGCTGCACCTCTCGTGCCTCTTTCTCTACTTCTCTTGCCTCTTTTGTTGCTTCTTCTGTACCTCTCTTGCTTCTTTCTGTACCTATCGTGCTTCTTTTATCACTTCTCTTGCCAGTTTGTGCACTGCTCCTACTTCTTTATGTACCTCTATTACTTCTTTCTGCACTTCTCTTTCTTCTTTCTGTACTTCTCTTGCGTCTTTCTGTGCTTTTTTGCCTCATTATGCACTATTCTTTGTCTTTAAGCACCTTTCTTCCTCTTTTTGGACTTCTCTTGCTTCACTCTCCACTTTTCTTGCTTCTTTCTGAACCCCTCTTGCCTCTTTCTCCACTTCTCTTGCATCTTTCTATACTTCTCTTGCTTCTTTCTGCAACTCTCTTGGTTCTTTATACACCACTTTCTTTATTCTCCACTTTTCTTGCTTCTTTCTGAACGCCTCTTGCATCTTTCTGTACTACTCTTGCTTCTTTCTGCAATTCTTTGCTTCTTTCTGCACCTCTCTTCCTCCTTTCTTGACCTCTCTTGCCTCCTTATTCATTTCTCTTTCCTCTTCCTGTACCTCAATTGCCTCTTTCTGCACTTCTCTTGCCTCTTGCTGTACCTCTCTTGCCTCTTTATCTACTGCTCTTGCCTCTCTCTCTTGCTTCTTTCTGCACTCCTCCTGCTTCTTTTTGCACCTCTCATGCTTCTGTATGTACCTCACTTGCTTCTTTCTGCACCTCTCATGTATCTTTCTACACCTCTCTTGCCTCTTTCTGTGCCCCTCTTGCCTCCTTCTGCACATCTTTAGCCTGTTTCTGCACCTCACTTTCCTCTTCCCGCACCTCATTGCCTCTTTCTGTATTTCTCTTGCTTCTTTCTGTACGTCTCTTACATCTTTCTGCACCTTTTTGCCTCTTTCTGTACCTTTCTTCCTGTGTTGGCAAATTTCTTCCTCTTTCTGGACTTCTCTTTTCTCTTTCTGCACTTATCTTGCTTCTTTCTGTACAGCTCATGCTTTTTTCTGCACCTCACTTGTTTCTTTCTGCATCTCTCTTGCTTCTTTCTGCACCTCTCTTACCTCTTTATACACCTCTCTTGCCTATTTTTGTACCTCGCATGCTACTTTCTGCACTTTTCTTACTTCTTTCTGTACCTCTTTTATCTCTTTCTGGACGTTTCTTTCTTATTTCTACACATCTCTTGCATCTTTCTATGGCTTTTTTCTCTTTCTGCACCTTTCTTCGACTTTTGGCACCTTTCTTCCTCTTTTTGGACTTCTGTTTTCTCTTTCTGCACTCATCTTGCTTCTTTCTACACCTCTCTTGCTTTTCTCTGCATCTTTCTTGCTTTTTCTGCACTTTTCCTACTTCTTTCTGTACCTCTCATCTCTTTCTGCACTTCTCTTGCTTCTTTCTTCACTTCTGTTGCATTTTCCAGGACCTTTCTTCCATTTTCTGCAGCTTTCTTCTTCTTTCTGCACTTTTCTTGCCTCTTTCTGTACCTCTCTTAGCTCTTTCTATACCTCTCTTACCTCTATCTGTACCTCTCATGCCTCTTTATGTATGACTCTTGACTTTATGTACCTCTCTTGCCTCTTTCTGCACCTCTCTTGCATCTTTCTGAACTTCTCTTGTCTCTTTTTCTTGCTTCTTTCTGTACCTTTCTGGCCTCTTTCTGAACTTCTCCTGCCTCTTTTTGCACCTCTCTTGCCTCTTTCTGCACTTCTCTTGCTTCATTCTGTACCTCTCTTCTTTATGTACCTATTTTACTTCTTTGATCACCTCTCTTACTTTTTTCTGCACCTCTCTGTCTTGTTTCTGCACCTCTCGTGCTTCTTTCTATGCCTTTTGTCTTCTTTCTAAACCATTCTTTGACTTTTAACACATTTCTTCCTCTTTCTGGACTTTTCTTTTCTCTTTCTGCACTCATCTTGCTTCTTTACGCACCTGTCCAGCTTCTTTCGGCACCTCACTTGCTTCTTTCTGCACTTATATTGCTTCTTTCTACACCTCTCATGCTTCTTTCTGTATCTCACTTGCTTTTTTCTGCATCTCTCTTGCTACTTTCTGCACCTCTCTTGCCTCGTGCTGCACCTCATTCTCTTCTTTCTCCACCTCTCTTTCATCTTTTTATACCTCTCCTGCCTATTTCTGTACCTCTCTTACTTCTTTTTGCATGCCTCTCACCAATTTCTCTACCTCTCATACCTTCTTCGGGCATCTCTTTTGCTTCTTAGTCCACTTTTCTTGCTTCTTTATGTACCTTTCTTGACTCTTTCTGCACTTCTCTTGGTTCCTTTTCTTGCTTCTTTGTGTACCTCTCTTCCTTCTTTCTTCACCTATCTTACTTTTTTCTGCACCTCTCTTGCTTCTTTCTGTGCCTTTCTTGCCTCTGTTTGCACTTCCTGCCTCTTTTTGCACCTCTCTTGCCTCTTTCTGCATTTCTCCTGCTTCATTCTGTACCACTGTTCATTCTGTACCTATTTTTCTTCTTTGTTCACTTCTCTTACTTTTTTATGCACCTCTCTTTCTTGTTTCTGCACTTCTCATGCTACTTTCTGCACTTTTCTTACTTCTTTCTGTACCTCTCTTATCTCTTTCTGGACTTCTCTTTCTTATTTCTGCACATCTCTTGTATCTTTCTATGGCTTTTTTCTCTTTCTGCATCTTTCTTTTACTTTTGGCACCTTTCTTCCTCTCATTGGACTTTTGTTTTCTCTTTCTGCACTCATCTTGCTTCTTTCTATGCCCCTCTTGCTTCTCTCTGCATCTTTCTTGCTTCTTTCTGTACTTTTCTTACTTCTTTCTTTACCTCTCATCTCTTTCTGCACTTCTCTTGCTTCTTTCTTCATTTCTCTTGTATTTTCCAGGACCTTTCTTCCTCTCTCTGTACCTCTCTTGCCTCTTTTTGCATGCCTCTCACCAATTTCTCTACCTCTCATACTTTCTTTGGGCATCTCTCTTGCTTCTTAGTCCACTTTTCTTACTTCTTTCTGAACCTTTCTTGCCTCTTTCTGCGCTTCTCTTCCCTCTTTCTGTACTTCTTGTGCTTCTTTCTGCTACTCTCTTGCTTCTTTCTGCACCTCTATTGCTTTTTTCTGCACCTCTCTTGCCTCTTTCTTCACTTCTCTTTCCACTTCCTGTACCTCTCATGCCTCTTTCTGCACTTCTCTTGCCTCTTGCTGCACCTCTCCTGCCTCTTTCTCTACTTCTCTTGCCTCTTTCGCTTGCATCTTTCTATACATCTCTTGCTTCTTTCTGCACCTATTGTGCTTCTTTTATCACTTCTTTTGCCTCTTTTTGCACTGCTCTTTACCTCATTCTGCATCTCTCTTACTTTTTTCCAACTTCTCTCTTGCCTGTTTCTGTACCTCTCTTGCCTATTCTATACCCCTATTGCTTCTTTCTGCTTCTCTCTTGCTTCTTTCTGTGCTTTTCTTACTTCATTCTGTATATCTCTTACCTCTTTCTGCACTTCTCTTGCTTCTTTTTACACTTCTCTTGCATCTTTTTGTACCTTTCTTCCACTTTTGGTACCTTTCATCCTCTTTCTACACCTCTCTGGCCTCCTTCTGCTCCTCTCTTGACTGTTTCTACACCTCTCTGGCTTATTTCTACACACCCCTTGCTTCTTTCTGCATCTTACGTGCTTCTTTCTGCACTTCTCTTACTTTTTCTTGTACCTCTCTTACCTCTTTCACACTTCTCTTGCTTCTTTCTGCACTTCACTTGCATCTTTCGGCACCTTTCTTCCTCTTTCTGCCCTTCTCTTGCCTCTGTCTGTACCTCTCCTGCCTCTTTCTGCACCTCTCTTTTCTCTTCCTATACCTTTCTTGCCTCTTTCTGCACTTCTCTTTGCTCTTTTTCTTGCTTCTTTCTGTACCTATCTTGCTCTTTTCTGCATCTATCTTTCTTCTTTCTGCACCTCTCTTGCTTCTTTCTGTGCCTTTCTTGCCTCTTTCTGCATTTCTCTTGCCTCTTTTTGCACCTCTCTTGCCTATTTCTATACTAATCTTGCTTCATTCTATACCTCTCTTACTTCTTTCTGCATCTCTCATGCTTTTTTCTGTCCCTCTCTTGCCTCTTTCTGTATCTCGTTTGCCTCCTTCTGCACCTCTCTTGCCTGTTTCTGTACCTCTCGCTTCTTTTGGCATCTTTCTTCCTCTTTCTGCAACTCTTTTTCCTCCTTCTCCTCCCCTCTTGCCTATTTCTGCTCCTCTCTCTTACTTCTTACTATACCCCTCTGGTCTCTTTCTGCATCTTTCTTGCTTCTGTTATCACTTCTCTTGCCTCTTTCTGCTTCGCTCTTGCCTCTTTTTGTACCCCTTATGCTTCTTTTTACACCTCACTCACTCGCTTCTTTCTGTACCTGTCTTGCTTCTTTCTGTATCTCTCTTGCCTCTTTCTACACCTCTCTTGCCTTTTTCTGCATCTCTCTTACCTCATTCTGCTCCCCTTGCCTGTTTCTAAACCTCTCTTGCTTCTTTCTACACCCCTCTTGCTTTTTTCTGCATCGATCTTGCTTTTTTATGCTCTTCTCTTACTTCTTTCTGTACCTCTCTTACCTCTTACTGTGCTTCTTTTGCTTCTTTATGTACTTCTCTTGCATCTTTCTGTACCTTTTTTCCTCTTTTGGCACCCTTTTTCCTCTTTCTGTACCTCTCTTGCCTCCTTCTGCTCCTCTCCAGCTTGTTTGTACACCTTTCTTGCTTCTTTCTACACCCCTCTTGCTTCTTTCTGCATCTCTTTTGCTTTTTCTGCTCATCTCTTACTTCTTTCTGTACCTCTCTTACCTCTTACTGTGCTTCTCTTGCCTGTTTTTGCACATCTGTTGCCTCTTTCTGCACCTCTCTTGCCTCTTTCTGCACCTCTCTTGCCCTTTTCTGCACCTTTCTTGCCTCTTTCTGCACTTCACTTGTTTCTTTTTGCACCTCTTGTGACTCTTTCTGTACCTATCTTGCCTGTTTCTGTACCTCTCTTGCTACATACTATACCCCTCTTGCTATCTTCTGCATCTTTCTTGCTTCTTTTATCACTTCCCTTGCCTCTTACTGGTTCGCTCTTGCCTCTTTTTGTACCCCTTATGCTTCTTTTTATACCTCAGTCGCTTCTTTCTGCACCTCTCTTGCTTCTTTATGTACCTCTCTTGCCTCTTTCTATACCTCTCTTGCCTCATTCTGCACTTCTCTTGCCTGTTTCTGAACCTCTCGCTTAGTTTGGCACCTCTCTTACCTCTTTCTGCACCTCTCTTGCCTCCTTCTGCACTTCACGTGTCTCTTTCTGTACCTTTCGAGCCTCTTTCTGTACCTTTCTTGCTGCTTTTAGCGCTTCTCTTGGTTCCGTTACTTGCTTCTATCTGGATCTCTCTTGCTTCTGTCTGCACCTATCTTTCTTCTTTCTGCACCTCTCTTGCTTCTTTCATTGCCTTTCTTGCCTCTCTGTATTTCTGCTGGCTCTTTTTGCACTTCAGTTGCCTCTTTCTATACTTCTCTTGCTTCATTCTGTATCTCCCTTCCTTCTTTTATCCCTTTTCGCGCCTCGTTTTGCACTCAAATGCAAATACCTGACTCATTTTGCCAATGCCGAAGCAATGTCTGGCTTCTATTACTACTAAAACTTGACAACAGGATAGGTTTTTAAACAGTTATGTGTCAGCAAATACATGAAGTCCCCAAATGCTTCTCTCACAAAGGTTGCCAAATGCACACAGACTCACAGTGTGATTCTAGACAAGCAAGATTATTCCCTGGACTTTAGCAGGAGAAACACATTACTCTTATTAAAAACAAAGGCACCACATACAAGCCCTCGCAAATTTATAACTTACCTTTCAAATTGATTTGTAGATTAAGAAGTAGTCAGTCACACACCAGATTTTCTTACACAGAATGTCTGTAGTGCACTGCTCATAGCAAAACCAAAAAATGGCAAACTTTCCCTCTCATTCTGCACACATATACATGTAAATATCAAATCACATTGCTTCCCACATTAATTCAAAACCTGACACATATTTCTATTGGTTATACATTTCAACCCTTTCCAATTGACATCACTTTGAACGCTACAGCAACACTCAACTGAACACACAGGTCACAAGTTCAGCACACAATGTTGCAAATCCAAACAGCAAGTGTGCTTGACATTTCAAAATATCAGCTTATCCTATGTAATGTTGCTTTCACACAGTTTTCATTAACCAATAAGAAGCATGCTTTTGAAACACAGAAACATGCACCCTATTTTTCAGTCCATAATGTTCTCAAACAGCCAATCATTTCTCTTTTTTTTTTTAAACGGCATCTTATCCACCATTTTAGAAAAATCTTAGTTTTCAAACTGCCCATTTCACTTATAGACACCTTCTGAGTGCATCCAGACCTCCCTTCAAGATGCTTAGAGTGTGGATTTTGGGATACAGCTATATTTTCTGGAGCCAAAGGTATGCAGAAACCTGAGTATTTACAAAGACGTAGCTTTGCCAAATGTAGACATTAAATGAATTGGACAGAAAGGATCAAAGTGGCACCAATTGATGCCATTGGTTAAATCCTTTTGGCATCTCCAACACCCTGACCTCATAATTGTGCACTGTGGTGGCAATGACTTAGGCACTTTGATTGGGGCAGGTCTGGAAATACTGATGAAGGACACCTTTGAAGAATTTATGTCACGTTCCCTCAAAACTGCCTTTGTCTATTCTAACATATGCCAAAGACAGAAATGGTCCAATCAATTTTGTCCACAGATTGAGAACGCTTGGAAACATGTCAATAAAGCTTTTTCTGCTTATCTCAGAGATTATAGAATGGGGTCCATTTACAACAACAATCTGTGTTTTAATATGGCCGTCATCTATAGGAGAGATGGTGTACATTTTACAGATGAGGGTAACAGAGTTTTCCTCAACAACTTTAGACTCTGCATCGGTACTTACTTGTAGGTACCAAAATCTCCCAATAAACACAACGTCTCTTTTTAGAGCCAGCCAAGATCTAAACAATTAAGCTTAATATATATCTGAGAAATATTACTTTTTTTACTTGGAGTCGCGCACCCAATGTGTTAGGAGTCACGCACCCAACGTGTTCACTCCAGGGGGCCGCACTGGAAGTCACGCTCCGAGCGCGTGCACACCAGGGGGCTGCGCTGAGCGTCGTGCTGGGTGCGCGACACCTAATTCTACCCAAAAAGAAAATGTGTTCCTATCACTAATTTATATTCTCCCCGGGGACCCCATCCCCCGGGGCCTATTCACAACATTGAGGGCCGTTGGGGGAACCCCAATGCCCCCACGGTACCATGCGAACATGCAGCTCCCCATGTGGAAAAGCAATCTGGTTTGAATTTTGAAAGAGAGAGCAGGTTTCCCTGCTCTCTCTTTCAAAATCCGAACCAAGTTTGCTATGGCAGGGTGGGAGCCACGAGGCTCCTGCCCTGCCATACCAAACAGCAGTGTCCCGGCGGTGGGCTCCCTGAGACACTGTAGGAGCTGGCCCTGGGGGTGGAGGATCCCAGGACCCTCGAGGGCTCCAGGAGGGGGGCCTCATGGTCCCCCTCCCACAATATACAAAGCCCCAGGGAATGGTGGTCCCCAGGGCTTGGGGGCCTTTGAGTCCCCCCCACTCATTTACTTAAAAGCCCCGGGGAGTGGAGATTGACAGGGCTGGGGGGCCTTTGAGCCCCCCTACCCATGTATTTTGCTGGGGCATTTATTTTGTAGCCCTGGGGGGGTGGCAGTGCTCATTACGTTAAATATTTTTGTCCCCGGGGGCTAATTATTGAAAAAGCACAGGAGCCCGAGCTTCGTTTTTTTCTTTTCATGTCAGGATCCACGCACCCAGTGCAGATTTAGCCATTAAAAAAAAATATTTATATATTTTAGGCCCTGGGGGGTCCTTGTCAGACCCCCTATGCAGGTCAAGGGGGTCAGGGTGTTTCTACCCTGCCCCCTTTTTACATTTTGAGCACTTGGTGAAACTGTTTTCTGGTTTCTTGGTTCTACCAAGGTCCAAAATGGCTACCGACACTTCCTGGTTTGGAGTGTTGACAGACAATTAGCATGCAGCTCGTGATCTGGAGGGTGCGCGCAGGGTGCGCACAGGGTACGCGGATCCACCACGGCCATTGATATATATGTGATTTTACTTTTGATTTTCTCATTAACTACTGAACGGATCTACACCACGTAACAAAAAGGCACAAGGGGCTACCTCTTTGCCAAATTTGGTGTAATTTCGTTCAGCAGTTCGGGCTGTAGCTGCGGGCTAAAGGTTCCTATAGAAAATTGCATGGGGAAAATGCGTTTTGGGGACCCTTTTTTCTCAGATCCCGCTTGACAAATCACCCCCAAACTTTCAGGATCGGAGCGGACCGGAGCACCCCACGAGTTTTGAAAATTTCGCAAAGATTTGCCGACCAGCGCCAAAGTTACTGCAAATAGAATATTGCAGATTTCCCATGGAAAATAGGTCCTAACTATAACAACCTACTGGCGACCGCCAGTAGGTAACATATATATATAGCCTGGCTGAATGTAAAAAGGATGGAGCCAAAATTATGTTTCTCCACCTACATGCCACTGATTCAAATTACAGGAAGAAGTACTATCTTTCTTTTTGGGATAAAATTAGTTTAATTGTGATACCAATGTGTAGCACTAAGGTAGCTACTACTTTCACCTTGTATTAACATGAATCATCATTAGGCATTGTAGACTTGAGATTAGATTGTTGTCAAGAGGTATTATTGTCTGCCACAGAATGTAATTATAAAAAAGGCTTATCTCAACTTTAAGAAAGGTGTGGAAAAGTAAACCATGTTTTTTAATTGTTTCCCCAAATGTTTTGACTGTCATTTGTGGCTCTCACACTTGGACATTATGATCCAGTTTCCTGGTAAATTACTCTGGCCCTAAACATTGTGAAAGATTGGCAGAACCATTTGGCTTGTCTAATTTTAGATGCGGACATAGTACAATCAATGGCAAAGAATAACACAAATGTCATAACAGTCGAACATGTGCTGCTGTATAAAACTGCATGAGTAATTTTAATACTTGACTTAACATCTGCCATTGCAGGTGTGACCTTCTGTGAGCAGGACTATAGCAGGGCGTTTAACTCCACTCCACCAGCGGAGTTTGTAGATTTTTGCTTACTCTGCACTCCGTTGCAAATGCGGAGTTAGGCAAAACTCTCCTCTGTGGCGGAGCGAAGTTAGCCAGCCCCTCCATCCTCTTAAATTACTAAAAAATTTAAAAGAAGGCACTTAGCTGTGTGGCTGCCTCCTTCTCTGCCTGGCGGCTCTCCTTCCTGGACCTAGCCTACCTTCTTCTATGAAAAAACCCTGTGTTGTACATCTTGCGCGTGCCTTCTTTTTACATTTTTAATTAATTTGGGAGGGGGAGGGAGTGGAGTGGAGTTCCACAGAGTTGTTTTCAAACTCCGTGGAACTCTGCATAAAAGCACTATGCCAGCTCCACCCGCCCTTAATTTTAATGTGCATACAAGCCATCATATGAAATTATATAGCCCTGTTATCAGTTTTTTGTAACTACTCTAGTTAAATAAGTAGTTTTGTATTTGCTGAGGGGAAGAGGAAATTGGATTGATTTCCTATAGTCTATGTTAAACAGTGGATGAGTAGATAGTAGCTGAGTCCTCTGTCTCAGAGATGCAGTAGTCAAATTGGAGCTGAGCAAACATTTGGAGCTGGTCTTCTGTATAAAGTTATTTCAGTGTAGTTATGCCCTTGGAGATCAGGTGGTACTGTGAATAGGCCTAAGATCAATAGGTTGGAATTATTCCATATGGTGGTCTGGGAGAGCACCAGAGTGTTTAGGCTGATTTTCCTATGGATGCTTTGCCCGATAGCTGTCATATTTAGTAGGATTTGATTGTATGGCTCCTTGGTGTTCTTCAATCCTCTGTAAAGTATTTGATGACCTTCAGGGTTTCTTTGTGCATGAACCTTAAGTACTAACAAGGCTGGGGCTTCAAGAATTGAGCAGTACTGATACACAAGTTGGTAGAGCTGGTGCTCTGTATAATAGAGTTCCTAATTCGGTAGTCCTAGACTGCTAGCTGTTGTTGTGGCATGCAGGTTTGTCATAGCTATACAGCTATGCTCTCGCAACTACAATAAGGTATCACATAAACAGTACAATGACTGATGAGTATCAATGAAACAGAAGCAGATTCTTTAGTGTGTTCTTAGTCACAGCAAGAAGATGGTTTATTCTCTCCAGACTTGAGGAATGTCATACAAAGCCGACACGTGTTTCGTCGTGTACAGTTGAGTCAACACGACTCTTCAGGGCTTAGGGCTCAGCTCAATAATATTGATTGAGATTAAGTCTGGACTTATGTTCGTGTGCTGTTTAGATAGATAGGAGAGAGACACTGGTTACTCCGTTTGTGACTAATTAGGAAGAGTGTGTTTCAAAAGAGTCACGTAAGAAGCACTTTTGTCTGAGTATTCTGCCTTATTGGTTAGGATAAAATCTTCAAGTTTAGACACTCTGAATACTGGTGTGTATCAGGTGGTAGCCGGGAGGGGATCCATCTACCCGAGAGACGACGACCGGGAACCATAGGAGGAGGGATACCTTATCACGGCGCACCGCCACATAGGAAACGCACCCGTTTCTTGTGAGCCTTTGTACAGATGGATCCCCTCCCGGCTACCACCACGGCCAGCTCTTCTCAGCTCTTCTCAGGCCCTTGGAGATTCAGTTTAGGAGATACAGCACACAGCAAAGTCTCTGTAGTTTCAAGCAGGCAGGGTCACAGCACACAGCAAAGTCCCTTTCTTCTTCTCAGCTTGCAGTTGAACAGCAGAACAGGTCAGCCCTTAGAGCACACAGCAAGGCAATCTTCCTTCAGTTCTCCAGCAGTCCTTCTTCCAGCAGAGGGTCCTCTTGATTGTAGAATCTAATTTTCTGTTGTCAGGGGTCCTTCCCTTTGAAGTCTTTGTGCAAGTGGGCCCTGAGCCCGGTCTAAACCAGTTCTGGGTGTTGCTGAGGCACTGGGGGTCTCCTGGCTTCCTTCTTCCTCTCAGTATCAGGGACAGAGGTGACAGTCGCCCAGCAGGGGGGTGGAGACAGCATTGTGGTCAGGCAGGCACAGTCCTATCACTATCAGGTGCGATCTCCTCCCACTTCCCTGGCAGCAGATGCTGCCTTTCATCCACGGGCTGACTCAGACAACCTCCTGGGGGCCCTGCAGCCCCTGTCACACTCAGGCCAGACAGTCAATCCACAAACAGGCCCAGGCACACAGAAAGGTTAGACAAGAGAACAGCCACTTTCTAAAAGTACTATTCTCAAACACAGAATTTAAAAACAACCCTTCCTAAAAGATGTGTTATTAAATTCTGAGTTCAGGGATATCAATCACTTATGTCCCATCTTGTTCCTATGAGAAGATAGGCTGGTATCCATTGGGACCAGCCTCCCCCATGTTATTCTATGGAGCAAGATGACCTTACAGCTGTGAGCACACAAAATGGCTGCTGCTCACTACCAGAGCATGTGACCTGCACTAGTACATGCTCTACCTTACCCATACACTGCACCCTGCCCAGGGGGGTACCTAGAGCCTTCCATAGGGGTGACTGATGTGCACAGACAGGGAAGGGTTAGGCCCAGCCAGTGGGGACACTGGCCAGGCGGACATGGCAGTCCACTGACTGCACATAGGCACTGCGCTGGCAGGCCTGAGACACCATTTTAGGGCTACTCATGTGGGTGGCGTAATCTGCGCTGCAGGCCCACTAGTAGCATCTGTCATCACCAGCCCTGGCACACACAGTGCACTTTACTAGGGACTTCATGGTGATACAAATATGCCAATCAGGTATTCCCAATCAATATGACAATTTACATAGGGAGCACTTACACTCTGGCACTGATCAGCAGTGGCAGAGTGTCCAAAGCATCTAAACCAGCAAAAACGAAATCCAGCACAGCATCAAAAATACAGTAGACAGAGGCAAAAAGATGGGGGAAAACAACGCCAAGGGTGTCAGGTCTAACACGTGTCCCCTCCAGCTGAAAGTGGGGAGAACTACCCAACCTCTTGGGAGTCCTCATCACTAAGGCGGAAGAATCTGGGCAGACCATCAGCATTGGCGTGTTCCTTACCAGGGCGGTGCTCCACCGTGAAGTCCATCCCCTGTAGGGAAATGGATCACCTCAACAGTTTTGGATTCTCACCCCTCATCTGCATTAACCATCTGAGGGGCCTGTGGTCGGTCTGAACACGGAAGTGAGTCCCAAACAGGTAGGGCCTCAGCTTCTTCAGAGCCCAGACCACAGCGAAAGCTTCTCTTTCAATGGCACTCCATCTCTGTTCCCTGGGGAGTAGCCTACTGCTAATGAAAGCCACTGGTTGGTCTCCGCCCTCATCATTGACTTGTGAGAGTCCTGTCCCACGCCTTGCTCTGAAGTGACAGTTTGCACAATGAACTCACTGGAAAAGTCAGGTCCCCCAAAGCACCGGTGCTGTGCACATGGCAGCTTTGAGGGTGTCAAAAGCAGTTTAACAGGCCTCAGTCCAATTCACTTTCCTGGGCTGATTTCTAGATGTCAGCTCTGTCAAAGGGGCCACAATGGTGCCATATCCTTTGACAAACCGTCTGTAATACCCGGTGATACCTAGAAAGGCTCTCACCTCAGTCTGAGTCTTGGGGGCTCCCAAGCCAGAATGGTATCAATCTTTGCCTGTAGGGGCGCCACCTGGCCGTTCCCCACCTGGTGTCCCAAGTACACCACTGATCCCTGCCCTATCTGGCATTTACTGGCCTTGATAGTGAGGCCTGCCTTCTGCAGAGCCTTCAACACTGCGCAGAGGTGTTGCAGGTGTTCCTCCCAAGTGGAGCTGAACACAGCAATGTCATCCAGGTATGCTGCGCTGAATTCCTCCAGCCCGGCTAATACCTGGTTGACCAGTCTCAGGAATGTGGCAGGGGCATTTTTCAACCCAAAGGGCATGACACGAAACTGGAAGTGCCCCTCTGGCGTTGAAAATGCTGACCTTTCCTTGGCCCCCTCAGTTAATGCAATCTGCCAGTACCCTGAAGTCAAATCAAAGGTGCTCAGGTACTGGGCAGCTCCCAACCGATCCACCAGCTCATCAGCTCTAGGGATGGGGTGCGCGTCAGTCTTGGTGACCGCATTGAGCCCACGGTAGTCCATGCAGAACCGGAGGTCTGGGGGGCCACCGGGGGTAGCAGCTTTCTTAGGCACTAAGACCACTGGGCTAGCCCAGGGGCTGCTGGAGGGCTCAATTACCCTTAGTGCCAACATCTTGGAAACTTCTTCCTTGATGCAAGCTCTGACCTTGTCAGCCACCCTGTAAAACTTCTGTTTCACCGGCAGACTGTCTCCAGTGTCCACATCGTGGACGCACCATTTGGTGACACCTGGGGTCAGGGAGAACAGGGGGGCGAACTGACCCAAGACTTGGCGACAGTCCTTCTGCTGCTCTGGGGTCAGGGTGGGTGAGAGTATCACTCCATCCACTGACCCATCTTGCTCCTTGGTTGCCAGGAGGTCTCGGAGAGGATCACTATCCTCCTCCCCTCCAGCATCTGTAGCCATGAGCATAGTCACTTATGACCTCTCAAAGTGGGGTTTGAGGCGGTTCACATGCAACACTCTCAGGGGCTGCCTGGGAGTCTTCAGGTTAACCAAGTAGGTAACTCGCTCTTGCGCTCCACCACCTCATATGGCCCGGTCCAATTGTCACGGAGCGCACAAGGCTCCACCGGCGCCATCACCCACACTTTCTGACCAGGGTGGAACTCAACCAGAGAAGTGTTCTGGTTATACCATCTCTTCATTTCCTCCTGGCTAGCCTCCAGGTTCTCTTGAGCGAGCTTCCTGAAGCGCTTGGTCTGGTTGCGAATGGCCAGCACATAGCTGAACACATCCTCAGGGGTTTTCCCACGGGATTTCTCCCACCCCTCCTTCACCAGAGTGAGAGGTCCTCTGACAGGGTGGCCATACAGCAACTCAAAGGGACTGAACCCTAAGGATTTCTGAGGCACCTCCCTGTAGGCAAACAACAGGCATGGTAACAAGACGTCCCATTTCCGCCTCATGGGCTCTTCCAGGCCCATAATCATGCCCTTTAATGTGCGGTTGAATCTTTCAACCAACCCATTTCCTTGAGGGTGGTAAGGAATGGTGAATTTGTATGTCACCCCACACTCCTCCCACAGGGACTTCATGTACCTAGAGATGAAGTTTGTCCCCCTGTCGGAGACCACCTCTCTGGGGAACCCCACACTGGAAAATATTCCCATCAAGGCACGGCCCACCACGGGGGCTGTGACTGTCCTGAGCGGGATTGCTTCCGGGTACCGGGTGGCATGGTCCACCAAGACCAGGATAATCCTGTTGCCTAAGGCTGTCTTGGGGTCCAGGGGCCCCTCGATGTCAATGCCCACCCGCTCAAAAGGGGTGCTCACCACAGGAAAGGGTTGGAGGGGTGCCACGCACTTCCCTCCGCTCTTGCCACTGGCCTGACAAGTTTGGAAAGACTTACAAAAGGCAGAGACGTGCTTCTTCATCTGGGGCCAGTAGAAATGGGTGACAAGCCTGTGATAGGTCTTGCCTTGCCCCAGACGTCCTGCGAGAGGCACGTCATCAGCCAATGGGAGCGCGGCGGCTCCAATCTTCGCCGCTGCAGCTCCTAAACACTGAGGCAATTTGCAGAGGGTGTTTCTGGCCCCGGGCCGCGACGGTGATTTGGCGGCAAGAGATCTTTGGGGTCGTAGATCGCGGGCAGCCTGTTTCCTCACCAGCAGATCGGCAGGCGGGGTTCCTAGACACAGAAAAACACCACGGCTTTTCCTCACCCCTGAATCTGTGCCGATGAGCGCAGCGATTGTTCCACACAGCTGGCAATTAGGAAACACGCGTTTGGGCAGACCACCACACGATCTCCTCAGCAGTTCTTGGCAAAACTTAGGAACCTTTAACCCTGGGTTCCAAACAGGAGGCCAGCTCTTCTCAGGCCCTTGGAGATTCAGTTTAGGAGCCACAGCACACAGCAAAGTCTCTGTAGTTTCAAGCAGGCAGGGTCACAGCATACAGCAAAGTCCCTTTCTTCTTCTCAGCTTGCAGTTGAACAGCAGAACAGGTCAGCCCTTAGAGCACACAGCAAGGCAATCTTCCTTCAGTTCTCCAGCAGTCCTTCTTCCAGCAGAGGGTCCTCTTGATTGTAGAATCTAATTTTCTGTTGTCAGGGGTCCTTCTCTTATACCCCTAAAAGTCTTTGAAGTCCTTTGAAGTCTTTTTGCAAGTGGGCCCTGAGCCCGGTCTAAACCAGTTCTGGGTGTTGCTGAGGCACTGGGGGTTTCCTGGCTTCCTTCTTCTTCTCAGTATCAGGGACAGGGGTGACAGTCGCCCAGCAGGGGGGTGGAGCCAGCATTGTGGTCAGGCAGGCACAGCCCTATCACTATCAGGTGCGATATCCTCCCACTTCCCTGGCAGCAGATGCTGCCTTTCATCCACGGGCTGACTCAGACAACCTTGCAGCCCCTGTCACACTCAGGCCAGACAGTCAATCCACAAACAGGCCCAGGCACACAGAAAGGTTAGACAAGAGAACAGCCACTTTCTAAAAGTACTATTCTCAAACACAGAATTTAAAAACAACCCTACCTAAAAGACGTGTTATAAAATTCTGAGTTCAGGGATATCAATCACTTATGTCCCATCCTGTTCCTATGAGAAGATAGGCTGGTATCCATTGGGACCAGCCTCCCCCATGTTATTCTATGGAGCAAGATAACCTTACAGCAGTGAGCACACAAAATGGCTGCTGCTCACTACCAGAGCATGTGACCTGCACTAGTACATGCTCTACCTTACCCATACACTGCACCCTGCCCAGAGGGGTACCTTGAGCCTTCCATAGGGGTGACTGATGTGCACAGACAGGGAAGGGTTAGGCCCAGCCAGTGGGGACACTGGCCAGGCGGAAATGGCAGTCCACTGACTGCACACAGGCACTGCGCTGGCAGGCCTGAGACACCCTTTTAGGGCTACTCATGTGGGTAGCGCAATCTGCGCTGCAGGCCCACTAGTAGCATCTGTCATCACCAGCCCTGGCACACACAGCGCACTTTACTAGGGACTTCATGGTGATACAAATATGCCAATCAGGTATTCCCAATCAATATGACAATTTACATAGGGAGCACTTACACTCTGGCACTGATCAGCAGTGGCAGAGTGTCCAAAGCATCTAAACCAGCAAAAACGAAATCCAGCACAGCATCAAAAATACAGTAGACAGAGGCAAAAGGATGGGGGAAAACCACGCCAAGGTTGTCAGGTCTAACAATCAGACTATGAGATTATCTGGTATTGTTCAAGAGAGGTCAGTGATCATGAGTATGACCAAATATGTAAGCTTAGTAGGGATCAGTTTGAGCGTGAAATCACTAATCGAGGCAACTGTGTATTTACTCAAGGACATGGCCTTGCATATTGACCAGTTGATCCCATAAACAGGATACTCAGAGAATTCCGTGGTAGTATCCATAAGGAGAGGCCCTAATGCCTTCTCCATACAGCATGATTTCTAGTTCCCTGTAGACTTTTGATACCTGAGGCTTGTCTAATTGCTATCACAAGAGACTCAAGAGCTGGAAGAAATAGCAGTGGGGATAGGGGGCAACCTTGTCTTATGCCTCTATGCATAGGCATGAGGTCTGAGAGGAAGCCACTGTAACTCATCATTGTTGAAGGATTATAGTGTATGTGTTTATCAGGGAGATTAAGATCCTGCCATGCCCATCCGATTCATCACTCTTAAAAGATAGTCCTGTTCCACTCTGTTGAAAACCTTCTCAGTATCTTAAGAGAGTGCTGCTCACTCTGTTGATTCAGCCTTTGATCACCAGAGTCGATACAGGAGAGTTTGAAGGTGATTTCACAAAGTTCTTCCATAGACGAAAGCCACCTGCCTTTTGTGAACTAAACTTGGGATAGCTCTTTGTAGGCAACAGGCCAGGACCGTTGCCAGGTTTTTTTTCTGTCAATGATGAGAAGCAAGATAATTCTATAGTTTGAACAGAAGAGTGGGTCCCTGCATGGTTGCAGGATTAGTATAGGTAAGGCCCTGTTAAATTCAGGTTGTATGTTTTGAGTGTTTAGAGTTTCATTGTATCCCTTTCCAAGTAAGGGGACAGTTTGCGGCATGGTAATCTTGTAAAATGCTACAGGGAAGGCATCATCACCTTGTGTCTTTCCTGTAGAGAGTTGTTGGAGGGCCTTAGAAATCTCAGTTTTTGCGATTTTGAGATCCAGGATATCTGTGAGGCTCTTTCATAAAAAAAGGATCAGCAAGGTTCACACAAATTCTGTTATACCAGCTAAATCATTGGTCACTGAACTTGTGTATAGAGAATAATAGAAGGAGGCCAACTCCAAGATTATTTCAAGCGGGCTGTTTGATAGGATTCTGGTTGACGTGAGTATCACTAGGATAGTTGATTTAACTTGATAAGAGTCTGCCAGCTTTCTCTTCATGCTTGTAGTGTCTCCTCTTTATGAGTATTAAAGCTTTTTCTACCAACAGAGTGTAGATGGTGTTGAGTTTCTTTTTCTTGATGACTAGGCCCTTGGGCAGGGGGGAGGGATATTTTGATTGAGGTGATCTCTTTGTCTAGTTTCTTGTATCATTCTTTTGCCACCTGGTTCTGGTTGTGGAGTCTTTTTCATTATGCTGCAGGGATAGGAGTTCTCAGCACCCCACGGAAGTTGTGAGGACTCAGCAGAAAGCTCAGTGAGTTGGAGGTTTTCTTCAAGTTGACGCCTCCATATTCTCTTCTCTGCTGCAAGTCTATAATTGGAGTTTTGCAAAGAGGTATCATCTGTTGTTATCTGCACATGTTTTAGCAGTCTTCAAATAACTTGATAGACGCAACATCGATTGACATGAGATGAGGTTGTATGTCAATCGACTGAAACATTTAATGAAGGCGTCTCCACCCCACCCCACGAAGGGCAGGAATATGATATAGATATGGCCCCTAAGGGCTATTGTGACAAACATGTTACTTTATATGTCCCCCCACTGTCTCCTTGTGAGGGCGTAGCGGATCCTACACACATAGTAATGGGAATCACATTCCAAATTTTATAGGGAGAAATTCCACCTTGTTATCGACCACATTTTAATTTCAGCTAATGCCTGTAACTGTTGCGCCTTACCACGGGTTGCTTGCCCAGGTATGTGTGACCTGTATAATCTTGTCAGTCTTCTTTGTGGAGCTGGCCCACTTTTACTACCCCTAGGGGTGTTACAGACATTGTCCCATTTAGACCCAACAGGACCCGTATTAGGGGGAACGTAGTTGATCAGACTCAATTTCTGCAAGATATTTGTACTAAGGGCTACAATTGTATCATGTGCTGTTTGAAAGACGTGGTTACCACTGACCAGATACTCTATAACTATATTGGCATTATCACTATAATTGATGCCCTCTTGACTCGTCTCATCAAAACTGGCCCGACCAGATGTAAAGGCTGGTTCGACCATGCATGAACCACTGTCACTAGGGATTTGGAACTGGCTCTCTGTAAATTACCTAGAGACAATCTTTTGATCAAATCCCTTAGATTTAAACTCAAAGAGGTACTATTAGTTAGGAAAAAAGAACTACAAAATGTGCCATGATTGAAACTGTTCCAAGCAGCGGATACAGGGGATAGCAAACTTTTCTGGAGTACTGTTAATTCTCCATTTTTAAAGGATGACTCTTTTCCAGAATTGCTGTCACATGTTACTTGTGATGCATGGGTTGCCCATTTTACTAGTATTTGTAGCCCTCCCATGGCACCAATGGTAACCACTTAAAATGAGGAACAAATGTTATATTCACCTGCATCCTTAGACATTACACTACAAAAAGTGACATGGGTCCTGAAAGAAAGTAAAGTGGGTAAAGCCACAGGACAGAATAGGGTACCAGTAGATGTTTTTAAGAACAACATTGAGGTATGGGTGTCAATGTTAACAAGGGATTTTAACATGACTGCGGAGACAATGACTCCACCGACATGGGGCACATCCATTATAGTATCAATTTTTAAGAAGGCCAACAAATTAAATCCCAAAAATTACAGGCCTATTTCACTTTTAGATTCATCAGTGAAAGTGATGAGTGAAGACTTGAAGAATGGGCCTGGGATTACTCAATATTTTCACCTGTCCAGTTTAGTTTCAGGAAAGGCCTGGGGACCTTAGAGCAATGTGTGAACCTTGATCTAATCATAGACAAGTACACCTTTGCCAAAGGCGACAGATTATACCTCTGTTTTGCTGATCTGAGCAGTGTTTTTGACTATGCTTTGGGCTACTTTGATTGCTATGGGGGGGACCCAGGCCAATCATTTATTTTCTGGCCAGATTATATGAGGATTTGACGAGCAAAGTCTGTTACGGCCCCAGGGGTAATGCACCAATACCTTTGTAGTTAAGCGAGGCCTTTGGCAAGGCTGTGTACTAGCACCTCTGTCATGTTCTTTGTTAATTAATGGGGTAGACAAGACCAAACAAGTAGTGCATGCTAATGCCCCCAAGTGGTAGGGTGCCCTACACCTGTACTTTTGTATGCAGACGGCTCTGTCCTGCTGGCCAGGACTCCAGTGGGGCTGCGACGTTTAATGGATGCTTTCAGTGATTTTTTTGTCTCTAAGAAATTAATTAGTAATAAAAGTAAAACCTATACTATGGTCTGCGGGTCATGGAACAAAAAAAGCTGAACTTTTTTTATGGCTCAATCGCCTGTGACCACGGTTGACACTTTCTGCTACCTGGGCATTACTTTCTCAGGTAACGGGTCGTGGACTCGTGAAATTACCAATGTCAGGAGCAAAATGACAAGAAGCACCCATGGTATTTTTAGATTTTCAGCAAATGACAACAAATTATAGGGCAAGGGTTTTATCGATCGCAACATATGGGGCTGGTATTTCGGGGTTACCACAATAGTTCTGCGCTACAGACGGAGGAAAATTGTTTCCTTAAACGCCTCCTCAGCATACCGACCTCAGCTTCTTCAGAGATCATACATAAAGAAGTGGGACTACAGTATCTAATAGATATAGTTGCATCTTGCCCATTACTGCTCTGGTACTCCATATTGTCCAAGGAGGAAACCAATTTTACAAAATCAATTCTTTTAGACTGTCTTTCTTTGGATAACGTCATGAAGATTCCCTGGTTGTTACATCAGTTTGCATTACAGTAAATTCTTTAAGATGTCAGTACGGACCAATCCGTCCCAAGTATTATTACTTAGGAAGCTGTTTATCAGAGAAATCTTTATGAATCATAGGAGGGAAATTCGGCTTAATTGTGAATGCAGGAAACCAACTGTAATGTTTTATTTAACACTTACTTCTAATGTGGGCTGTCAAGATTATCTCACATACATTCCTAACCTTATGCATCGTTTTGTATTAAACAGATTCAGACTGGGAATCACCCACTATTGAGTGGCTTTCCCCAACATGAAACCTTGCCCTCCAGCCATGACCCCTTGCCCATGTGATGGACAGAGCAAGCAGAGCACCGTGCACTTTATGCTGTTTTGTGGTTTTTATTTAGGTTTTAGGAATTATTGTTTAAAACTATTTTTGCTTGCGTATGGCAGTGGTTCACATCTTGACGCAGTTAAATACTTGTATGAACTTAACAATGGCAGGGTTTGCCTTAATGTGGTACTTTTGATTATAAACGCTGTCAATGCAGGCAAAAGTATTGTTGTATCGACATAGCGGCGACCCTCTGACAATTTTCAAGATATTGAGCTGCTTTTTCAAATATAATATTTTTTGTGTTTTAGATATGATTCATTTTGGCCCTATGTTGCAGATCAAGCATCCCCTGCTTTGTTTGTTACTACTTTATATTTTCCATGTGTAACGCAACCAGTTTTAATATATGCATGTTTATAGATGTGAATAATTTTGGCCCCATGTTGCGCATCAGATATTATCTGTTTTGTTTTTTATACGTAATGCAATCAGTCTCAATGTATGTACACTTTTATGGTTGTTTTACACATACCGAATAAAGTTTTTGAACTGAACGGAACTTGATAGAACATTGATGTTTAGGGACCAAAATAATAATGCTCTGTAGTCAGTTATCTCAACAATGATGATCACTAGTGATGTGCGATTAGGTGCTGTTCTAGTGACTGCACAGTAATGATGAGGTCTTGCAAGCAAAAGTTATTGGAGTTTTTTTTACGTTAGCCACATTTTGTGAGGTAGTGTGAAACACCACGCTTCACAGTGTAAGGGTTGGAGATTTAACTTTGGACCAGGGGTTCAGGTAGTGCTTGCCAGAGTCACCACTCTGGGTAGCCTGAGGTCAGTTGTGACGTGGTAGCCTGGGTGTGGATGAGTGGCAGTTTCTTAGGGTGGGGAATATTCTGTGCTCATTGGATGATTTAGGCAGGAAAATGTATGAATGTTGTGGGAGAAAGGGCCATGTTTCCAGAAGGCGTGGAGTATTTGGCAAACATGTTGTTGTCTTAGTAGGTAAGCGATGATTGAGCGGTAAGTGCAGCCGTTAAACTGTGTTCTTTGAACGCACCCTCAGGCTCCTCATAGTCTGCACTGAGGCTCTAAAGTCTATGGTTAGTAGTTTTGGGAACCATAGGAACAGGGAGTTGATCATGTTGGGTCCTTTATCGGTTTCAAGTAGCTCCAGGATTTGAATGTTCTCACATCTGGAACTTTCTTCTGTTTCCGTATACTACTTTTAAAGATGCCAAAATTCTTATGCCCAGTGTGGTGCTTCATATAGTTTAGTTTCAACTTCATCCAACCTACATTTTGTAAGGTACAATGTTTTATGCACCATGATGATGTAATCTTAAACTAAAATGGTGGTATTCCAGTGTCTGGAAATAGAGAGGAGCTAGAGTACCTGCTCTCTTAAGAACCTCTCAGGGCCACAGTCTGTCACTGACCTATATGAAGTCACCACTTCTCAGTAAGAGTGGTTATTTGAATGCTGTGCTGCTGGCACCGGAGTCGCCTCTCTGCCTGTCAGTTACCCCAGTGGTCCCACTTGGAGGATCCAGGTGAGTTATTGTGGTTTGTGCATGGGTGCAGCTGTGGCTAGGATCTCAGGTTACTAGTATAGGGGCAAAGTGTACCTATCTCATTGAGTTTGAGTTCTTTTGGCAGAAATCCCTCCAAGATACAAGCAGATGCGTACTCTGTGTCGGACCTCTCTCATCTTTTTTGGGACATGGAAATAGGCACATGGACTTGGGAGTCTTCCCTTTCCTATCTATAGTGCTGTTAGTGTATTGCTATTTACCATGTATGGGGTTTTTAGGTTTAGAGAGAGTCGCATGTTAGGCAGAGCTCACGCCAATGAATCCAATCTTTTCCATGGTTAGAGTCTCTTTCTTAATAAAGAAACCAATGTGTAAACAAAAGTCATACCTCCAATAATGCAGGTTAGCAACTATCAACTGAACTCAGTCATGCGCCATTGTTATATTTATAAAACATCATATAGGTTGATGCATACAGATTTAATGTGCTGCAAAGAGTATTAAATGTATAATGTTCTGTTCGAAGGCCTGGTCAGCAATTAACCCCTTCAGTGCTAATGACAAGGGTAACTCGTCATGGAGTTTCCATTGATTTCAATGGAAAGTCAATGGGAAGAGGTGGGTGTACCTTAGCATCCAAGTTTAAATTAGGCGATACAAAAGGGGGTGGTGATGGACGGAGCATCTGAACCAATCAAACACTCACACCCAGTAAACAGATCTGGGTTTAATCCATCACGTTCTTTAGCCCACTCTGCCACCCCAGTTCCGACATGGCCATATGCAAATCAGTCTGACCCTGTGCCTCATGGGAACAGTCCAGCCCGAACTGCCAAGCCATGCCTTCCCTGGACCGGGAACAAGCATCCTAGGACCGGTTTCTGGCATTTCAGCCGTCTTCAGTCAGGCTTGCTTGAATCCAGTGGCAAAGTGAGCAAGGGACGCACGTCTGAGCATACCCTGCCAACTTATGGCGAACAAAAGCGGTACAAAAGGGGAGGGTGATGGACCGAGCATATGAACCAATCAAACACTCACACCCAGTCAACAGATCTGGGTTTAATCCATCACAGTTCTTTAGCCCACTCTGCCACACCAGTTCAGACATGGCCATATGCAAATCAGTCTGACCCTGTGTCTCATGGGAACAGTCCAGCCCGAACTGCCAAGCCATGCCTTCCCTGGACCGGGATCAAGCTTCCTAGGACCGGTTTCTGGCATTTCAGCCGTCTTCAGCCAGGCTTGCTTGAATCCAGTGGCAAAGTGAGCAAGGGACGCACGTCTGAGCATACCCTGCCAACTTATGGCGAACAAAGCGGTACAAAAGGGGTTAGTGATAGATGGAGCATCTGAACCAACCAAACACTCACACCCAGTCAACAGATCTGGGTTTAATCCATCACCGTTCTTTAGCCCACTCTGCCACCCCAGTTCAGACATGGCCATTTGCAAATCAGTCTGACCCTGTGCCTCATGGGAACAGTACAGCCCGAACTGCCAAGCCATGCCTTCCCTGGAGCAGTAACAATCTTCCTAGCCCTTACTGGATTCAAGCAAGCCTGGCTGAAGACGGCTGAAATGCCAGAAACCGGTGCTAGGAAGCTTGTTCCCATTCCAGGGAAGGCATGGCTTGGCAGTTCGGGCTGGACTGTTCCCATGAGGCACAGGGTCAGACTGATTTGCATATGGCCATGTCTAAACTGGGGTGGCAGAGTGGGCTAAAGAACGGTGATGGATTAAACCCAGACCTGTTGACTGGGTGTGAGTGTTTGATTGGTTCAGATGCTCAGTCCATCACCACCCCCTTTTGTACCGCTTTGTTCGCCATAAGTTGGCAGGGTATGCTCAGACGTGAGTCCCTTGCTCACTTTGCCACTGGATTCAAGCAAGCCTGGCTGAAGACGGCTGAAATGCCAGAAACCGGTCCCCCAGTTCTGACAAATCAGTCTGACCCTGTGCCTCATGGGAACAGTACAGCCCGAACTGCCAAGCCATGCCTTCCCTGGACCAGGAACAAGCTTCCTAGGACTGGTTTCTGGCATTTCAGCCGTCTTCAGCCAGGCTAGCATGAATCCAGGGTCAGACTGATTTGCTTATGGCCATGTCTGAAATGGGGTGGCAGAGTGGGCTAAAGAACGGTGATGAATTAAACCCAGATCTGTTGACTAGGTGGAATGTTTGATTGGTTCAGATGCTCCGTCCATCACCACCCCCTTTAGTACCGCTTTGTTCACCATAAGTTGGCAGGGTATGCTCAGACGTGAGTCCCTTGCTCACTTTGCCACTTGATTCAAGCAAGCTTGGCTGAAGACGGCTGAAATGCCAGAAACCGGTCCTAGGAAGCTTGTTCCCAGTCCAGGGAAGGCTTGGCTTGGCAGTTCGGGCTGGTGATGGATTAAACCCAGATCTGTTGACTGGGTGTGAGTGTTTGATTGGTTCAGATGCTCCGTCCATCACCACCCCCTTTTGTACCGCTTTGTTCACAATACGTTGGCAGGGTATGCTCAGACGTGAGTCCCTTGCTCACTTTGCCACTGGATTCAAGCAAACCTGGCTGAAGACGGCTGAAATGCCAGAAACCGGTCCTAGGAAGCTTGTTTGCGGTCCAGGGAAGGCATGGCTTGGTAGTTCGGGCTGGACTGTTCCCATGAGGCACAGGGTCAGATTGATTTGCATATGGCCATGTCTGAACTGGGGTGGAAGAGTGGGCTAAAGAACGGTGATGGATTAAACCTAGATCTGTTGACTGGGTGTCAGTGTTTGATTGGTTACAGATGATCCGTCCATCACCACCCCCTTTTGTACCGCAGTAATTAAATTAGTTCTGAACCGTCTCTCCCGTTTCCAGTGGCAGAAATTTGCATTATGATGTGGTTTCCAATTCCTTTCCTATGAGAGAATGATATGCTTGCCTGGCATGCTACCAGGAAAATACATAGGAATTGATTGCAGCCCATCCACTGGTATCTAAATAGACATATGGGGAGGGGAAGGGAATGACTTAGAACTGTGTCTTCAAGTCAATTGTACCCAAGGACTGAAAGTGATTTGCGTGAGTCAAACTAGATGGTTTCCTGTAGTTCCAGGGATATAAAATACAAAGGGAGGGCTCCTCTTTAGAAGAACCTGTTGATCAGTTGGAAATGGATGTTTTTGGAGCCTTTGCAAAAGTGAATGTTTGAGTTTATCTTCCTTTGGCATACCTAACCCAATCTCCTTGGACAGTTCCACAGCTGACTTGGAACTTTACAAGTGATGTTAAGAAAGGTATGCAACAACAGCAAAAGTAAGGACTAGAGGGACGGTGCTGAGCTTACCCTAGAAAAAACAACCTCAGCAAGCCAAGATTTCCTAGTTTGTCATGCTCGGAGTTTTTATTAATGAAGAAAGAGGCAAAAGTCCTACTAATTAAAAATGGTATATGACCTTGTCAAGCCCTGCCCAGCTACAACATTAAGCCTTACCCCTGGAGGATTCTGAACTCTAAAGATGTTACTAAGTCTGAAAGTAAAAGATAAATGCAAGAAAAAGTTGCAAAACGAATACTGATTATGCAAAATCTTCAGTTCGATTTTTTTCCAAGTTTTTCCCCAATAATAACCTTTTTTATAGCAAGGCACTAATGGGCACATGCATCAAGCATTTTTGTCTTCGCAAACAGCTTGTTTATGAACACAAAAAATGCTTTTCAGATGCAGCAAATCCCATTTCAGAATTCTGTAACCTGTTACCGAATGGCGAAATGTGTTTGAGATTCGCTATAGGAAGGGGCGTGTTTAGGGCGTCCCTTCTTAATAACAAATCGCATCGGTATGTAGGAATGTTTTGTAATCGAAATGCGGTTGCAAAACATTCACATTTTACCACCTACTTCAAGTACGCGATAACCCATTCAGAAATGGGAAGGGGTCCCTAAGGGACCACTTCCCTTTTGTGAATGTTTGTAAAAGCATTTTTTAAGAGCAGGCAGTGGTCTCACGGACCACTGCCTGCTCTTAAAAAACTGGAAGGAAATCTTTTCATTTTTATTTTTGTAAAGAATCCCGGTTTCTTTGAAGAAAAACAAGTTGCTTTACAAAAAAAAAAGGCTGATTTATTTAAAAGCAATCATGGACATGGTGTTCTGCTGACACCAGCAGGCCACCATCCCTGTGATTTTTGCGATTCCTAGGGGGTGGCCAATTGCAACCTACCTCATTAATATTCATGAGGTAGGTCATTTGTGATCCCCTAAGAATTGCAGAAAGTGTTCAATGCACTTTCATGTATGCCATTTTGCGATTTCCTATTTGCAAATCGCAATGATTCGCAATTAGGGAATCGCAAAATGGTGTGTTGATGCATCTGGCCCAAAGGCTCCAACTCAGGCAAACATGACTAACCTTTCCATTATTTTTAGATCAATACAGTTCGTGCCAGTGAATAATACTACCAACTATTTCTAATTCTCAAGTCACATGTTTGCACTTGGACATGAATGTCATACATCTGTAGTACAGCAACACAGTATTGCGGCGGGAGTCTAAACTTGTGTCCTGCATGTCCCACAGGAAATTATCTTATAGGGGTTATTTTAATGAAAATGAGAAGCAACATGTGACATGAGAGAATAAAAAGCAACATTTTACTCATTATTTCCAGCAGTTAATGACCAGGCAACACGTACATAGAAGTGGGATTTTTCTCAGTACATTCTGATTGTCCTCACTCTTTACCCAATCTGCTCTATGGTTGATAAAGAAAGATTTCTTTGGTGCATATACCTAGCCAGTGGAATGTGACACAACAATCAGCCCTTTGAGCTATGTTATAGAGAGTCATATGTGGTAAACACGAGTGTGTGTCTGCTCTTTGACTCCATGGGGCTTTTTGGTATTACAGAAGAGGCAGCAGATGCACACTTGAAATGAAATGAATGAAATGAAATTTGATTTATAAAGCGTATGGCTGCCCAAGAGCGTCCCAGCGCTAACAGAAAAGAACAAAGAACTAACTGAAGAGGGTACCGTTATTTAGGGGTCCTTGGGAAAAAGAAATGTTTTAGGAAACTTTCGAAACTTGAGATAGTAAGGTTCGGTACGGATCCGGCTAGGGAGGGAATTCCAAATCTTTGACGCATTTACCGAAAAACGGCGTCCCCCTGTGCGCACCTTCCTAACTCTGGGAAAGTTGGCCAGGTTTCCGAAGTCCGACCGGAGAGTCCGGGAAGACTTATAGGGGCAGATCAAGCTCCTGAGAACCGGGGGTTCTTTACCCTGGAGAGCCTTATGGGTGATACATAGCGATTTAAAGATGATTCTTTCGCATATTGGCAGCCAGTGAAGTGCTCTCAAGACCAGTCTGGCCGAAGATCCTCTTGAGGCACCCGTAAGCAGCCTGGCTGCTGCGTTCTGCACCCGTTGAAGGATATTGATGGTAGCTTCAGGAGCTGCTAAAAACAGGGCGTTACTATAATCCAGTCTGGATAGTATTAGCCCCTGGATTAGTAATTTCCTGGACTGGGGAGGCAGGAGTGGAAGAACTTTCCGCACAGCTCGGAATAGGCCAAAACAAATGCCTGCGATTTTCTGTGCTTGTGTCCTAAAGGTTAGGTCGGGCTCAAACCACACCCCTAAGCTTTTAATTTTGTCTTTAGGTGCGGGCAACTCACCCAAACAGGAGGGCCAGGTGGATTTGGGGAGGGATGTAAAGTTGTGGCCCAGGAGCAAAATCTCAGTTTTTGCTCCATTTAGTTTGAGCCGCGAACTGGTCATCCAGGAGAATATTCCGGCAAGGCAGGCAGAAAGATTGTCCAAACATCCCTCTTGTTGGGTTAGTGAGACGACTAGTTGAGTGTCGTCCGCATAGGTGACTGTTTTGATCCCAAAAGGAACCACCACCTCCTCCAGTGGGGCCATATATACGTTGAACAGAGTAGGGCTCAAAGAAGAGCCCTGAGGGACTCCACACTGGAGGGGGTAGATTTGGACAGTGCACCGCCTTCCCAGATCCGAAACGATCGATTATTCAGAAAGGATGTAAGCCATTGCAAGGCCATTCCTGCTATGCCCAGTCTCGCGAGACGGTGTGTTAGGATTTCATGGTCCACCGTGTCAAATGCTGCACTTAGATCCAGGAGGATCACGACAGCGGATCCTCCTGAATCTAAGATACACTTTTTTTTTTTTTGTAGAGTTTTATGTAGCCCGAACTAGACCCGAACCGAATCAGGTATCAGAGCGCTTTACATAGCACAAGTTACGTTTTTACATGAGGACACACACTTTCATTTTTAGGCACGGGGAGATTAAGTGATTTGCCCAGAATCAGAGGAGGTTTTGGCGTCGTTACCGAGACTCGAACCCAGATACCCAGGTCCGAGGTCAAGCGCCTTAGCCGTTAGGCCAACTCCTCTCCCACCTTGCCTCTTCCGCCACCACTATCAGGGCTGTATCAGTGCCCTGCCCCGGGCGAAAACCCGTTTGGGAGTTACTCAGCAGCTTATTGTTTTCAAGAAACCCAGAAAGCTGCTGGTTAACCATTTTTTCGGCAATTTTGCCAAGGCCGGGTAGCAGTGAGATCGGGCGGAAATTGGCCAGGTCCGAAGGATCAAGCCCCGTTTTTTTTAGAAGGGTTTTGACCATGGCCTGTTTCCAACTAGGTGGCACAACCCCCCAGGTGAATGAGGCGTTTAGAAGCTCTGTTGCTAAAGGGGCAATGGTGTCTGCAATCCGCTTAAGGATATACATGGGCGCAGGATCAGACGGGGAGCCACTTTTTAAGGAAGCTAGAGCCTTACAGAAGTCTTCCCTGGAAGTACAACTAAAGGAATCCAACAAGGGGCCAGAAGTAGGCGCCAGATGAGTGTCACCATCAGGAGTAGAGACATTCTGTGGTAGACTATCAAGGATTCTTTGTATCTTGGAATCAAAGAAATCCGCTAGCTGGTTACATCTTACTTCTGTGCATTCCTGGGTGCTTACTGGAGAAGGAACCTTGAGTAGTTGTTTAACTATTTTAAAAGTTTCACTTGAGGAATTGGATGACAAATTAATTTTTTTTTCAAAAAAAGCCACCTGAGCTTTTTTCAGAGAGATTTTATAGAGTCTCAGGGCAGATCGGTAGGCCGCTTTGTTATTAACAGCCCAGTCTTTCCTTCATCTGCGTTCCAGTTTTTTGCAAGTTTTTCTGAGATCTCTAAGCTCTGAAGTTTACCACGGTGATTTAAAAGTACTACTTTTCTCTGTTACTTTTTTAAGAGGTAGTACCGCATCCAGGGAGTTATTCAGCCAATTACGAAAGCTTATATCCGCCAACAATGGATCTGGCTCTGTTGAAGGGGCAGTTTGTTCAAGTGTAAAAGTCAGCCTTTCCAGGGATAGCTTGGGCCAAGCCCTCTCTAGAGTGCGAGGTATTGCTACACGTCGCGCATCTGTGCAGGTTTTCCAGGAGAATGGTACTAGGAAATGATCGGACCAGGGAACAGGAAGTGGGGGGGCTAGGGTTAAGCTGACTACTATTTGAAAATATTGGGTCTAGTAGGTGACCTTTAACGTGAGTTGCCTCTTTATTTATGAGATTCAGCTCGAAAGATTTAAGATCAGAGCAGAGGTCTGTGGCAACTTTATCATTTGGGTCATCAAAATGTAGATTCAAATCTCCTAGAATTATAAAATTAGATGATGAAGCAGCTGCAGCTAAAGTAGTGTCCAGTAAAGATCCTATAAACTGTCTTATGCAGCCCGGCGGGCGGTAAATAGGAAGTCCTGAGAGAGAATTATTAGGCGTTATTTGAATACTGAAGCGGACGCTTTCTGAGTCTGATATAACGCAGTCTTCGATTCTGCAGGTGAGTTTGTCTTTATAGACTATAGCAAGTCCACCTCCTTTCCCTTGTTGTCTATGTTGACACTGAATAAGAAATCCATCCGGAAGGGCAGCAGCGATATCGAACTCAGAATTTGGGGATAGCCACGTCTCAGTTAAAAACAATACATCGAGATTACCATCTTGAATCATTAGGTTGATCTCTACGGCGTGCTTCGGTAGGGGCCTGCAATTCAGGAGTGCCATACCAAGATCCCTATGAACCTGCTCGCCAGTTTCCTTCGCTAAGATGGGATTAGGACAGAGCTTGCACCGCCTGTATTGTTTATCGAAACTCTCAAACTGGCGACATAGTAAGCCTCCCTTATCTTGTAGCTTAATAAGATCTTCCCTAGAATATGATAACTGTTGTTTAATGGCCATGGGCATAATAACTGGCCCTAGGCCCGGTCTGTCCCGGACGGGCCCAGATGGGCTTGCCTCCGGCGCGCCATCGGCACGCCCACTGCGCGGACGGGAGATGACGTTCATTTTATAGCGCCCGGGCCGCCACTCGCCCGAACACTAGTGCGCTAACCCAGCACTTCGCCCAAAGATGGCGGCCGAAGTCGGCGCCCCCGGGGAAGCTGCCTGCAACCGAGCTGAGCCCTAAATCGGCCCTCGGTTTGCCCACAAAGGAGTGTTAAAATGCCCAATGGATCGGCGACACAAAAACAGGTACGAGTGAGTTAAAATAAAAACACACAAGAAATATGTGATATTAAAATCCTCACTGCCTCTTAGCAGGGGAGAGCAAGTGCAATGTGTGCAGCTCCTAACTTCCGGCTTATCCGCCTCAGGAGCTCTGTGTTCTAAAGCAAGTCGCGCTGTCTTCTTGCTTCACTTTATAGCCCCCGCGCCGCCACTGGCCCGAACACTAGTGCGCTAACCCAGCACTTCGCCCAAAGATGGCGGCCGAAGTCGGCGCCCCCGGGGAAGCTGCCTGCAACCGAGCTGAGCCCTAAATCGGCCCTCGGTTTGCCCAGAAAGGAGTGTTAAAATGCCCAAAGGATACAGATTGAGCATGATTCCATGAAAATGAGGGCATCCTTTCCGACAGTGCCATATTACTTACACAGGCCCAGAAATAAGGAGACTGCCAAAGGTGGCACTTTGAGGTGACACAGAGTCAACGCCCCTTGAAAGGTGGCAAAGATGGCCCCAAAAACCCCCCAAGACATCCCTCGTCATCCCTGTTGGGGTATCTCTGGCCTCCTTCAAAAGCAAACTGGTTGCATCCTGCATAAAGAGACAAACTGGTGGCTTCAGCAGCTGTTCCACCTTTCACCAAGGTGTTGTTCAGACCGCAGGCTCAGGTCAGCACCTGAACTGGAAACAGTGCATTCCCTGTAATAGTGCACATTCTGTAGCACACATGGAAAAGGGAAAATGCTTCTGAGTATTGCTTTTGTGCAAAAAGGTCCCCATTCCTGCACAAAATCAATCCTGCCTGTGACACAGGCACCTTTGCACCATGGTGCATGTATGCCTGCGTGGGCGCTAGGCAGCATTCAGTGCGCCAGCACAGAGAGTGATCAGGAATGTGCAAAATCTTAGTAAATATTGTGCATTCCTGATCTCTCCATTTGATGCAGCACAGCAAGTTATCAAATGTCAGTAAATTGGGGCCTTGGTGTATAAGACTTATGCAAAGTAGTGGGAATTATTGAAGTTTTTGCTTCAATTATTTTTAGTGGAAAGAAGGGAAAATTAGGTGGCGTACGATAGCATATACAGAACATCATAGAAAAATGTTTCTAAAATGAATTGTTTTTCTTACCAGAATTTAACAAGGAAGAAAACAAACATATCTATTACAAGATTGATTGCAAACAAAATGTGCAATTTAGTTGAGGTACATTCAAAATGTAAGCTTGAAAATTGTGATTTTCGAAGTCTGATTTCAGAATATAAGCACACAATTTTACACTCTGAGGAAGTAAATTGGCAGTAAAATTACCTTTGCTTGTTCACAACCCAATCTGGCTTAGAGTGGGCCGTTTTGACATCATCTTTCCAGTTGTATACCCACCGTTCTAAAAACAGGATTTTTTATTACCAATATTGAAAGTTTCTGGGGGCATTTCATAGATCCACAGTGAAGTCAATGCTTTCAAAGTAAAGTACAATAATGCATCTAAGGTTTTTCTTAGTTTTCTTGTTGCTTCTGATAAGTGAAAACCTAGCAAATTATACGTTTTGGTCATCTGCAATTGATATGAAATGAAAGAGCTCTAAAATTAATACGGAGTCTGTTGTAACATGTAATTTTCACCAGTTATTTTTTTTAGAATTGATTAATAGAATTGGGAAACGAAATAATAAGTTTATGGAATACAATTATACATTGGATTGTTGAATGAACTATAATATGTATGCTTAGAAGAGTGATCGAAGACTCTACGGGGCAGATTTACAAGCCCCTTGCAACACTTTTGCGCTGCCGTTGCATCACTTTTGTGACACAGTGGCAGCGTAAACAATGCAGCCAATTTACAACTTGACGCATCTAAGGAAATGCGTCAAGTTGTAAAGCCATGAGTCACATTATACTTGCGTCAGGTATAATGTATGCAGGGTGGGCATTCCCACACAGGAAAGCCTCCTAAAAGTGACACAGTGAAATCTACAAGATTTCACTGCTCCACTTCTAGGATACCACTGCATCAAAACCTGTGCCTGCTTGAAGCAGGAGAAAGAGTGATGCAGTACAATAAGTATAGAGCTCAACATGCATTGCTGGAGTTGCGTAGTGCTTGCAAAATGACTCCAGCAATGCATGACTTTTGGGCTAAGAGCTGCGTCAGAATTTCTGACGCATCTGTCAATCCTTGCGCCATGGTGTGCTGTATTGTAAATATGGTGCATCCATGGTGGCGCAAGGGTATCGCAGGCTGTTGCAGGGAAACTGATGCATTTCTAGAGATTCGTCCATTTTTTGTAAATCTGACCCTAAGATTCAAAAGAAAGGCAGAACTGCCAGCCAGGTTGGTACCTAGACCTAATAGTTATATCAAAAGGTGTCTAAGGGACAATGATAAAAAGTTTGCTTAATCACTTCCATGCTGGCCCGTTTCCGCCGCTGTGCGGTAAACAAACGAACAGGGCGGGACCGTGACGAACCCCAGCCGTCATCAGCACACGAGCACCGTGGAGCGTGACGGCTGGGGTTCGTCACCGGCATGGAAGGGGTTAAGAAATGCCAGTAACCGTGTACATAAAATGCAGATGTACAATAGTGTAAAACACAAAAACGAACGTCAGTAATACAACTCAGTCCACATCTGCTCTCTCTTCCAGCGATACGTGTTAAACCAAAAAGTAAATTGTGGTTTGACTACCTGAGAATCAATAAATTAACAATAATACCATTTGCAAATGTAAGAGACTATTCAAATCACTAGTTATTTAAATATATGTTCATTATTATGTAACCATATATATTTTTTAATTATTAGCAGATTAGCCTAATTCATGAAGATAGATGTACGTTTGGAAAGATGTGTAAATTCAGAAGTTCTACAGAGTCCAAAAAAGGCATGCCGGCATGCATCCAAACTGAGAAGGATGCACAACCAACGGGGACGTACCCTGTCACATATATAATAAATCCTAAATCCTGAATCCAGCAAAGCACTGGCACTCATATAACTATCGCTGTGAGTAGAGATGCTATTTACAAACATGCACTGTACCAGGCATGATTTGCAAACTTAAACTTCCACTCTTGTCTAAGTTGACAGTTTTTATTGTATTGGCAGTCTACAAATTAATAGTAAGTATCCAACTGTGGACAGGCCTATTTTTTTAAGTGAAGGGTTTGCCACCCCAACTCTGGAGTCTCTGCAGTTGTAAACTTACTATGCGTCATAAACTTACTATTAATTTGTAAGTTGTTGTTAGAAATAGGTTGGCTAAGGTATGCACCCAAGCCAAACAGAACCCACCACTCTAGTCAGGGTAAGTTAAATACATACTAAAGATAACCTGTGCTCTCCCTAGGGTAGCTTGGTGCAGAGCAAGCAAGCTAATCCACAGAGGCACTGTGTAAAGTATTTGTGCAACACATGCACACAGTAACACAATGAATACATCATAAAAAGACTCCAAACAGGTTTCTACATAATGTACAAAACGGGATGATAAATTGAGATAGTAACACAAATACTTTGCAGGTTATGCTGGTTTCAAAATGATACTCTTGTATTGGAGAACACAAGGTGATAACAATAATAATCTCATAAGTACCCTTCCAGTTCTCATGGCACTCATATACAGTAGACCGAGTGCTCAAAGACACACGTGGCGAGTTCCAAACTGTGGGTCACGCTCGAATGACCCTGTCACCAGGTAGGTTGCCCCCCTAGCCACCACGTGGTCCTCCCTGTGCCGTGCGCTGCGCCCAGACCGCTCTTGCTTCGTATCATTTCCCGCTTCCCTGGTAACTTGTGCCTGTGACTTCTTCGTTCCCCTTGTTCCCCTTTTGCCTTCTGTACTCTGTTGATTACTGTCTTGCCCTCTGTATTCTGTTGATTATTGTTTTGCCTTCTGTATTTTGTAGATTTGTTTTGCCCCTGTTCCCCCTTTGCCTTCTGTGCCCTCCCGCCTTGCCTTTTGCTTCCCGCCGCTGCTCCCTGCGGCCCCGCCCCCCTGCCGATCCCATTCGTCACCCCGCTCCCGCCTCCCAGCTGCTCCTCCCTCCCTCAGCCCCTCATATGGAGGCCGCACGGCGAACGCGCAGCAGACACGCGCAGCGGGCGCGCCGATTGTGCGCTGAAGGCGCGCCAAAGGCAAGCCTGTCTGCGCCCGTCCGCGCCTGGCCCTCACCCAGCGCCAGGACCCCTCGCCCCCGTAGATGCCAGCCCACACGACGGACTTACGACGCCGCCACCCTCAAGGCACTCAACACCGGACGGAACCCCGCCTGCTACCGAGCCACCCCGAAACACACCCACGGACCCTTCACCTGCCAAGCCTGCAAGTTCACCTGCCTCCGGACCTGCACCGCACCCGCAAAGCCGAGCTCCCGCAACAACCACCTCAAGTGCATCCGGCTCAACACCCGCTCCGTCCACAGACACGCCGTCGAACTCCGGAACCTGCTCGACACAACATCACCAGACGTCGCCTTCCTCACAGAAACCTGGATGAACGCCTCCTCAGCACCCGACGTCGCCATAGCCATCCCGGACGGATACAAGATCACCCGGAGGGACCGCTTCAACCAGACTGGAGGGGGCATCGCCATCGTACACAAGAACACCATCCGCATCTCGACCAACTCCAATGAGACCTTCACCGCCGCCGAACACCTCCACTTCCAGATACACACCGACCCCAAGACGACCCTCAGAGGCACCCTCATCTACAGACCCCAGGGACCACGCACACAATTCAGCGAAGACATCGCAGACTTCATCAGCCCACACGCCCTTCCCTCCGCTGACTACATCCTCCTAGGGGACCTCAACTTCCACCTGGAGAACAACAAGGACAGCAACACCACCACCCTGCTGGACAACCTCGCCAACCTCGGACTCAAGCAACTGGTGAACACCCCCACCCACTACGCCGGCCACACTCTAGACCCCGTCTTCTCCTCCAGCAAGCACATCTCCTTCAGCCACTCAACCGGACTCCATTGGACAGACCACAGCTGCGTCCACTTCAGTTTCAGAAGAACCACAACCCACCACCACCCGCAACAGGCACCTCGCCGGAGCTGGAGCAAGATCACCGCCGAGAAGCTCACCACCTCCCTCAGCCAGAACCCTCCCGCCAGCACAACGGACCCCAACGAAGCAGCCAGCAACCTCACACAGTGGCTGACCGCCTGCGCCGACGACCTCGCACCACTAAAGAACCCTCCTAACAGGCCCGGCAGCAAGAAAGCCCCCTCGTTCACCGACGAACTCAAGGACTCCAAGAAGAACTGCCACACCCTCGAGAAAGCCTGGCGCCACGACCAGACCACAGACAACATGACCGTCCTCAAGCACGCCACCCGCAAGCACCACCAGCTGATCCGCACCACCAAGAAGACAGCATTCAAAGAACGACTGGACAACAACGCCCACGACAGCAAGGAACTCTTCAGCATCGTCAAAGAGCTCTCCAACCCCAGCGCTGGAAACAACAACATTACTCCTTCGCAAGACCACTGTGACTCACTCGCCTCGTTCTTCCACCGCAAGATCACGGACATACACAACAGCTTCAGCGCACCAACCACGCACCCAACCGCCGAACCAACGCCCCCCACCACCACCCTCTGCAACTGGACCCCGGTCAGCACCAAAGACACCACCCGCACGATGAACACCATCCACTCCGGATCACCAACCGACCCCTGCCCCCACCACGTCTTTAACAAGGCCGACTCCATCATCGCACCCCATCTCCGGGACATCATCAACACCTCCTTCCACACCGCCACCTTCCCGGAAAGCTGGAAGCACGCCGAGCTCAGCGCCCTCCTGAAGAAACCAACAGCGGACCCCACCGACCTCAGAAACTTCCGCCCCATCTCGCTCCTCCCTTTTCCTGCCAAAGTCATCGAGAAGACCGTCAACAGACAGCTCGCCGCCTTCCTCGAGACAAATGGATCACTCGACCCCTCGCAGTCCGGTTTCTGAGCCAACCACAGCACCGAGACCGCCCTGATCGCAGCCACCGATGACATCAGATCCCTGCTCGATAACGGGGAAACAGCGGCCCTCATCCTCCTGGACCTCTCCGCAGCGTTCGACACTGTCTGCCATGGCACCCTAGTACAGCGCCTCAGCAACATTGGAATCCCAGAAAAGGCACTGGAGTGGATCATCTCGTTCCTCGCCGGAAGAACCCAGAGAGTCCGCCTCCCCCCGTTCAGATCCGAGGCCACTGAAGTCATCTGCGGCGTACCACAAGGATCATCACTCAGCCCAACCCTCTTCAACGTCTACATGAGCCCCCTCTCAGCCATCGCACGCCAACACAACCTCAACATCATCTCCTACGCCGACGACACTCAGCTGATCCTCTCCCTCACCAACGACCCCGCCACCGCCAGAACCAGCCTACACGAAGGCATGAAAGACGTCGCCGAGTGGATGAAGAACAGCCACCTGAAACTGAACTCAGACAAGACGGAAGTCCTCATCCTGGGATCATCGCCCTCCGCCTGAGACGACTCCTGGTGGCCCCCTGCCCTGGGCACCACTCCCAAGCCAACGGACCACGCACGTAACCTGGACTTCATCCTGGACTCCTCCCTCTCGATGACCAGACAAGTCAACGCCGTCTCCTCATCATGCGTCAACACCCTGTGCATGCTCCGTAAGATCTTCCGATGGATCCCCACCGAGACCAGGAAGACCGTCACCGTCACCCAGGCACTCGTCACCAGCCGACTGGACTACGGGAACACCCTCTACGCCGGAACCACAGCCAAACTGCAGAAAAGACTCCAACGCATTCAGAACACCTCCGCACGACTCGTCCTGGACATCCCCCGACACAGCCACATGTCCGGCCACCTGAGAGACCTGCACTGGCAAGAGGATCACGTTCAGGCTCCTCACCCACGCACACAAGGCTCTGCACGACCTGGGCCCCAAGTACCTCAATGACCGCCTGACCTTCTACACACCCACCCGCCAGCTACAATCGACCAGCCTCGCCCTCGCCGCCGTACCACGCATCCGCAGAGCCACCGCCGGAGGAAGATCCTACTCCTACCTGGCAGCCAAGACTTGGAACTCCCTCCCCATCCACCTTCGGCTGACCCAGGACCATCTCTCCTTCAGGAAACAACTCAAGACCTGGCTGTTCGAGTAGTAACGGACCCCTCTCCCCCAGCGCCTTGAGACCCTTCCGGGTGAGTAGCGCGCTATACAAATGCTATGATTGATTGATTGATTGAATGGAGTGTAGTGACCCTCCTGTGACCTAGAGAGAATTCCTGTCTCTCAGTCCAAAAACAGTGCTTAAATTGACATCAAGTATACAGTAAGTTTCTGCCGCCTGCAGCAAGCAGGTCAGCAATGGGGATCACGCAGGTCCAATGACCCAGACACAGCAACTTGGTCGCTTTTAAACAAGGAGATGATGCATCGAGGGGCCCCGCTGACAGTTCTGGAGATGTGGGGCAGGCTCTGTGTTCCACAAAGAATGCAGGGGTGCTGATGTAGCGATTCTGATCTTGCTAGGGCTCCTTGCTGGGATTACGTGGATCAGTGGCCATAGCTACAACACACTGAATTCCGCTCCCTCGAAGGGTGGGTTGAGGTGGCACTGACATCATCCAGGGCCTCCCTGTTGCCTGGGCACTGTGTCTCTGTAGGAATGCATCTCTTCAGCTCTGCATGCACAGACTGTGCAGCGTAAATCAAGAAGGGGGACACACACCAGTCCCTGGTGCCACACTTTGATTTTCAGAGAGCTTGGGGGCTCAGCATGCTCTGCCAGAGTAGCACAGGTCAGGTAAGGACAGTGCCAATTCTTTGTGAGGCACTTTGCCTTGCTATGCAGACAGTACTTAGTCCTCCAGGAAACAATGGGTCAGTCATTCGCTGGTTGTGCCAACACCCTCTTGCTGAACTCACCAGTTTCAGAATCTCACAGTAGGCAGGGGGAATCTTTGATGGCCCTGAGCTTTCACAAGAACAGGGGGCAAGCCAACAACCCTTGAAGAACTCTCATGGTGGGGCTGGAAAGAAGGTAACAGGCAGCAGGCCATCACATCAAGGTAAGTTGCAAAGTTGTAGTCTCTTGTGCAGCCCAACAATCAGCAGGCAGCAGGCCAACACAGCAAATCAGTTTACAAAGTGGTAGTCCCTCCTGGCAACACAGTAATCCTTCTGGCAATGTGCAGATGTAGAGCCAGCAGTGTCTGGTAACAAGTCCCATACAGGCCTGACTATATGTTGTCAGAGCCCCAGTACTTATACCCAAATGTGCATTGGATTTAGGGGGTCACTTCAAAGGAACTCTCTGAAGCAAACAAGGATCCCTTTTAGCCCATCCCAGGCTCCAGATACCAAAAGATGGCAAGTCAGCCCTTTGTGTGAGGGCAGGACATAACCTTTTCAGATGCCCAGGCAGGCTATCAATAATATGCAGATGAATGCAGCTGTATTCCCTGTCACACCCAGCCCTTCCTGTGTTGTGGCTATCTAGAGGGAATGAACAAAGTGTAGCTATCATCCAACCCGGATGTGTATTGGGACAGGCTTCAGGCACACAGAGATATAATCACAATACCCACTTTCTAAAAGTGGCCTTTCTAAAACATTAATGTGAAATCCAGCTTTACCATTAAGTAGGATTTATCATTACCATGCTAAACATACCAAACATGAAAGAGCTACTCCTTTCTGATTAGGAAGTACCACTTAAAAGTATGTAAGAGAATGCCCAATGCTAGCCTATGAGAGGAGTATGAATGAATGAATGAATGAATACATTTTTATTTGTGGTTACTCAAAACCATTAAAATAAGACAAGAAAATAGCATTATTATAAAAGATTAAATAGTTAAAACCATAAGCTTTGTTAACAAAGAGACATTAAAATCTAAAATTCATTAGTCCGTTTATACTCAGCTGACAGTCTTGCCTAGTCACAATGGATGGGCTGTACAGTCTCGACAGTGTAACACATCAGTGCAAGTACTGGCCCGGTTAGTTAGCAGGGGAAGTCCATCAGTTTCCGACGGGTCTGTTGTATAAATTTGCCGAACATAGCCATATGTTTCACTGTTTCCAGTGTGTACAGATGTTGCACAGCCTCCTTTTTCGTTCTGATCCCTTGTTGTAGTAAAATTTGTTTGAGTTAAAGTCTACGCTCTAAACACAAGACCCGGCAGCAAAGTAGAATATGGGCCAAACGCTCCTGTTTATATTTACATAGGCGACACTCCGTGTACCCCGTCCTTATCGACTTCAAGGGATATAGGGGCATATTATCAAGGATCAATGCTAAAATAATCGCCGTTTTATCGGCAGGAAACTGCCGATAAAACGGCGATAATGGGCTTGATAATATTCCCTTGTTAATTCCCATAGAAGCCCATGTTATGGTGTTAACATGGGCTTCTATGGGAATTAAAATGGGCGTATTATCAAGCCCATTATCGCCGTTTTATCGGCAGTTTCCTGCCGATAAAACGGCGATAATTTTATCACTGGTCCTTGATAATATGCCCCATAGTTCTTTAAGGGGGAGAGGATGTAATCTGAACGCTATGATCCTTTGTAGAGCTTGTCTTCCCACTGCCTGGGTAAGATGGAGTTTGGACTTGTGTTCTGTATGTGGGAGGCTTTGGGACTCATGGGACCCTCTTACTTCCAAAGGGTCCAGGTCTGAGGTGCGAGAGCAAAGGCGGACCTGTTTTTTTATCGCACTTTTGATGGCGGTATATTTAGTTAACTTGGGGTCCCAGTTTTCCAGTGCAAGATTCAAAGCTTCTTTGGCGGCGGAAAAGCTAATTGACATGGGGTTGTCAGGCTCCAAAAAAATACTTTTTAAGGTAGACTTCAATGTGTTCACTGTTGCTGCCGTGGTGAGAAAGAAGTATTTGCTCAGGGAAGCCATCTCTTCCAGTTTTTGTTGATTTAGATTAAATTCTAACAGCACTAGATTGTTTCTGGTGCATGCGGGTAGTTGGAATATCTTTTTGTATGCCGAGCAGTGGATTTTTCTAGAGCTATTGGTAATTTCCCTGGGAAGGCCAGTTGTGCATAATTAAGTGACGGTATTAACTTCGCTCTCAGGACTCTTTGAATTGCAGTTGTTGTGGGGCTGTGTAAAGTAGCATAAAGCTTGCCAAGGGCGTAAGTAATACTTTTCCCTTTTGTGCGTATTTTATCAAGGTGAACTCCTGGGTGCCCTGTTTCAGTGAGCCAAACTCCCAAGTAATTGTAATGTTGTTTGTAATCCAAAGTCAGCTGTCCTAGCCTCCATTTTGCGGGTTTTTGTTCGGATAGTGCCCAAAGATTATTATTTTTGATTTAGATTGGTTGGCAATCAGTTTGTTCTTAGCATTATAAGATGCCAGGGCCGAAAGAGCTTTTTATAGGCCAATTTTGGTATGGTCAAGGAGTACCAAGTCGTCAGCGTATTGCAGTAGTTGGATCTTAGTATGTCCGATCCTTGGCGTTGCTAGTGAGGCTCCAATCAGGGCTTGACCCATGTCTGCGGTGTATAGATTAAACAGCATCGGAGCTAATACACATCCTTGTTTCAGGCCGCGATCTGTGTCAATTTTCTCTGAGGCAGAGGCTGTCGAAAGTTTGATTCTGACCCAAGTTCTTGAATATAATAATCGAATAGCTTGTAATAAAGAAGGATCAATATTCCAGCTTGCCAATTTCTGCCAGAGGATCGAACGGTCAACCCCATCGAATGCTGCCATATAATCAATAAAACAAGTGAACAGCGGCAGACATTTACGTGACACGGCCTTATGTGCGAGGTATGAAAGTGCTATAATGTTGTCCACTGTTGATGCTCCGGATCTAAACCCTGTTTGATAAAAGGGCAGAAGGCCCTCGTTGCTGACCCAGTTTGAGAGTTCCACCAGAAGGATACTTGCATAAGCCTTGCCCTCGATGTCAAGCAAGGCAATCATGCGATAGTTTTGGGGATTGGATTTTGGGCCTTTCTTATGTATTGGGTGCAATAGTGACCCTCTCCAAGAATCAGGGACGTCCCCCAAGAGTCGGCATTCGGCATATAGCGTGGTCAGTTTATCTGTCCAAAAATGTGTGTCTTCCCTGAAGGGAACCAGGCAGGCCGTTGAGTCCTGGTGCCCCATTATGTCTAATCTTTTTTCAGGTTGTATTAACCACCTTTTTTTCGGGGGAACCGAGTGGTCCACAGTTTTTGTAGGACGGGTGGTGATGACTCATCGTCCAGCCTCGTCCGGGTCTTTATTCGGTGGAGTTGTACTTCCTTGGTACAAAGATTTCACATGAACTGCCCAGGTGTCAGCGTCAATGGAGTTCTCTCTATGGTTGGCTCCTTGGTTTAAAGTATTTAAGTATTGCCAAAACTCTTGGGACTTGCCGGGTCTCAGTAGCTCAAAGATCTTTAGCTATTTCGCGTCAATACAGTCCCGTTTTGCGGCCCAAACTTTCTTCGAGTGGGATTTTGCTGTTTCTTGAAATAGCCTTTTAGCGGATGCTGAGTCCGTTTACTGATAGGCCCTTCGTTTGGTTCTTAATTGTTTTGCACTCTCTTTAATTGCAGGAATGTGTCCAAAGTTGTGCGAGGGATATGGAGGAGTTTTAATTATTGTGCCTCCTTGAAGTAGTATTACCAGTTTACCTGTTGTTTTCGCTTTGTAGCCCGTCGGCCCATTTTTTTTCCTTATCTCAAACTTGTTAATTGGGACTGGACCCCATTTGATCCTTCTCGGCAATGTGAACAGTTCAACTCCATTTGATGACCCAATGGGTTGTAAAGTATAGCAATTCTCTACCATAAGCTTTAACGTGTTTGTTAGTGCGGCGTGATCACTTTAATTGCGTTGGTCTACTTTGTAGTCTGTCATAAGATTCTTTAGCCGGCTGCTTAATAAAATATAATCTATAGTAGTTTGATTATTGTATGTTGGCAGGATGAGAGCTCCTGGAGTGTCCCTTAAGAGGAGAGAATGAGCTGATAGCAGCTGATAAGAGAACATCATGGCGTTAAAGGTCTCTGTGGCTGTAGAACGATTGCTTTGTGCTACCTTAGCCCCAATATTATGTGTGTTAAAATCCCCAAGTATTATTGATTCCATATGTGCATACTGTAGGAGAAGATTTTCTATGTGACTTATTAACTGAGACAACTTGTCCTTATCTCCCGGTCCGTGAGGGTTATAGTAAACATTAGTTAGGAGTATTGTTAGTGGACCCTTGTTTGTCGATAAGCCTTTCAGGGTGCCTGCCATGAACATGTTTGATGATGTTTTTATTTCTGTAAATTGTATTTTCCGAGAAAGCCTGATATATATAGAGATACCTCCAGATGGTCTACCAAATATGTTCTCCTTAATAGCTGGTTTGCAGTATTCCGCAAATCCTCTTATTGATATTGGTTTGATGGCCCACATCTCTTGGATGCAAATGATGTCCTCTCCAGCTAGGAACGGTGGTATCGCCTGGTTTGGTACTAGCTTTAGAATCCCTGCTACGTTCCAGGACATGATAGTTACACATTGAGTGCTAATCATTGAGTTTTTAGGGGGAATCATTAGCGGGAGCTGTAAGGTTTTCTTGCTTGCAAAAAAGCTGGAATTAGGAGTTATGGTTTAGGGCCCTTGGCACCCAGGACCAGTCTTTACTGATATTGTTCTCAATTGAGCAAGACCGAGTTCCTTGACCCAGGATTGTGGTTACTTTAATCGAACCATCACTTGTTGGATTTATTTTTGTGCCACTGTTAGTTCCGTGAAGGATGGACGCTGCAGGTGGGCGTAGATGAAGTAGCTCATTCAGTGCTGTATTTTTTTGAGTGACCAATTCCAGAGTGGTGGTTTGTTGCTTCGAGTAACTATGTTTCAGGAGCATTGGATATTTTGGCACAGACCTGCTCGTAATCTTTATGCCCCAATTTTCCAGTTGTTCTTTACTTCTTTTTATTGCCTGAGCCATATCTAGATTAAAGAAACGCAACTCTGTAATTTCATTGCTCTCACCTGGACCTGGGGTGAGGAAGGAGACGCTGTCAATGTCTGTTGTATTTATAGTTTCTAGACCTGGGATATTGGCGCAAAGTTTTAAAAGGTTGCTGCATTAAGGATGTCCCACTTGCCCTGTGAGACGTATTCAGGGTGAAGTAATATTTTCAAGTCATCGTGAGTGACAGAAGACAGGTTATGATGTATCGTAACTTCCTGCAGTTTTTGACAAGTTGTGTCATTTGTGGTTTTCTGTGCCAGTCCATCGACCTTGGCCTCTGCATGATTTATGTTACAGCTTCTACCCTTAACATAAAGACGTTTCCAGGATGGAAAACGCCACCCAAGGAGCACCCAAAAAAATGACTAAAGGGTTGACACCTGACATTCAGGTAACAAATTAAGGAGGTTGTGCGCCTGCGATACTGCTTTAATATATAATTATTATGCATGGGACCACCACATCCCCGGGACTTTATTAATAATGTACTGAGGCTTGCGGCCCCCTGAATGCCACCTCCCTGGGGCTTATTTTTAAAAATGCATGGGGGGCTCTTGCCACCCCACATTGCCCCAGGGACCGCCACCTCCCCGGGGCATATCTATATTATGTGTGCTGTGGGGGCCATGCGGTCCTTCTAAGCCCCAGAGACCGCAACCTCCCCTGGGTTTAAATTTTAATAAAGAATTGTGGGGGGCTACTGCCCGTCTCTCACTGCCCCGGGGAACATCACCTACCTAGGGCAAAATTTATTTGAGGGCAGGATTTGTTTTGGACCCCAGCTCCCGTGACCACTGCCTCTCCGGGGCTTTAAACCAGATGGGAGGTGGGCCCCCTCCAGAAGCCCATCATGGCCCTGGGGACTGCCACTCCCCCAGGACTGGGTCCAGCAATGTCCTCAGGTGTCCACCCCATGGACATTGCTGTTTGCTATGAGATGGCAAGAGCACTGCTCCCGCCATCTATTTATTTATTTATTTTTTTTTTTTTACACTTGTAATGCGCACAGATACCCACAAAGGGTTTCCCGGCGCCATGGCTAAGAGAACGAAATACAGAAAGCAAATGCCATCAAAAGATCAACAACCATTTATTTAAACAATTATTTATTAAACAGCCAGGTTTTAACTTTTTTCTTGAAACTGGCGAAGTTTTCCTCTTTGCGCAAGGCTAAAGGGAGGGAGTTCCAAAGAACTGGTCCCAAATGGGAAAAAGATTTACCTCCCATTCGGGCCAGTTTGAATCTGGGAACCACGAAAGTTGCTCCATTTAAGGAACGGAGATTCCGTACAGGAACATGGGGCCTAACCAATTTCTGCAGGTACCGTGGTGCGGTTCCTGCCCTAATCTTGAACATGTAGGTCAAGGCCTTAAACCGGACCCGGTTTCCAACTTTCAACCAGTGTAGGTCTCTAAGGTGCTTCGAGATCCTTGCTGTCCTAGGGATCTTACACAACAGCCTGGCTGCGGAGTTCTGGACCAATTGTAGTCGTCTGATTACGGCTAAATTGGAGCCCAGATAGAGAATGTTACCGTAGTCAAGCCTAGATGTTATTAGCGCATTGACTACGGTCTTCTGGGTGTCCACAGGTAGCATCCAGAAAATCTTCCGCAGCCATTTAATGATGGTGAGACAAGTACCAGCCACTTTATTGGCCTGCTGCTTCATCGACAAAGAATCATCGATACACACCCCAAGGTTTCTAACCTGGGTAGCCGGACTGGGGAAAACGCCCAAAGATGGCGGCCAATGCCTATCCTGCCACAGATCACGATTTTTTCCCAAGAGAAGGATCTCCGTCTTCTCCGCCATCCCATAGAAAACAGTGCACTCACTTTAAACAAGTGAGAGCACTTTGCTCTCGCTTCTTCAAAGCGAGTACACTTTGCTTTTTATCCCCAGGGAGCTGCTAACATGCAGCTCCCTGGGGGTAAAAAGCAATGCCGCCCCCTGCAGGAGACTTCCCTCGGGGTCCTTTAAAGATGGCCATGGCCTGGTGGATTGGGTCCCTGGGGCCGCAATCTACCAGGAGAGGAGGGCCACGCGACCCCCTCCCTGAAACCTATACTATTTTTTGTTATGGCCATGCCCCCCTCCCCTTTAAAAAAGTATTAAGGAAAGGCATAGCCCTGGGTAATGGGATCCCCAGTGCCAGAAGAAGCCTGGGGGGGGGGCGTGCCCCCACTCCCTTTGTATTTAAAAAAAATGAAAAGTGGGTTTGGCCCAGGGGATGAGGTTCCTGAGGCCCACAAATGGTCAAGGGAAGGGGGGCCACATAGCCCCCTTCCTAAAAAAAATAATAAGCTCCTCAACTCCCAGAAGCCCCGCCCCCTTTCACCACTACTCTGCAAACACTTGTCAGGGTGTGTTGTAGGCTGGGGGATGGAATCTCTTTCCCTACTGAGGGTCCTTAGGGGCCAGCTAGCCAACCTCTTACCGCCAGTAAGTTCTACACAGTCCTTAGGGGCCAGCTAGCCAACCTCTTACCGCCAGTAAGTTCTACACAGTGGGTTTGCCACGCCCCTTACCGCCAGTAAGTTCTACACAGTGGGTTTGCCACGCCCCTTTTTCCACCACTGTGCAAATTCGCCTCTTGGCGCACTGCTGGTGGGGTGATGAGGTCCTATTGCATCCTGAGGACTATGTGATATGTTGTGATGTTGTGCAGTGAAATCATCTGGATAGAAAGTAAATGGTATTTAGTGTATAGGAATTATGTAGAGTGGGATTATGTGTTATGGAGAGTAATTATGTGGAATGGTAATCTGCGGTAGCCTGTGTTGTGGAGTGGTAACCTCAGGTTTAGTGTTCCTCATTTCCATAGAAGATAAACTATGAAATCAATGAGACAAAGAAGAAACCACTGAGGAGCACTTCTGGAACTACTCAGAGGTATGAGCAGGGTCACTGGAATTATGCAACTGTTTGGTTGCACCGATTTTTGCACAATTATACATTTACCACATTTGCCACATAATCCATCATCTGATGAATAATCTGCATATTTGAACAAACAAAACCTTGTTTCTATGTCAAACGGCTCAGACGTTAACAAAAATGCAGGGACAAGTGTTACAGTGTGGTGGAAGGCCCTTTGCAAAGATGGAATGGTCACCTGTTACTTATAGCTTAATATGGGTGTTAAATTGCTACTAATTATGCGCAAACCACTTTCTGCACCTTTCTACTTTTTTGTACAGTTCTCTTGCCTCTTTCTGCACATCTCTTCCACTTTCTGCACCAGCCTTTCTTTCTGCACCTCTTACTTCTTTATCTACACCTCTCTTGCATCTTTTTGCCCCTCTGTTTCTTCTTTCAGCACTTCTCTTGCCTCTTTCTGCACACTATTCCCTATTTCAGCACCTCTGTTGCTTCTTTCTGCACTTCTCTTGCCTCTTTCTGTACCTCGCTTGCTTCTTACTGCACTTCCTTGCTTATTTCTGCACCTCTCTTGCTTCTTTCTGTACCTCTTCTGCCTCTTCCTACACCTCTGTTGCTTGTTTTTGCACCCCTTTTCCCTCTTTCTACAACCCTCTTCCCTCTTTCTGCACCTCAGTTGCCTGTTTTTACACATCCCTTTTCTACACCTCTATTGTCTCATTTTGAACCCCTGTTGCCACTTCTCTTGCCTTTTTCTGCATTTTTGTTGCTTCATTCTGCACTTTTCTTGCCTCTTTCTGTACCCCTCTTGGCTCTTTCTGCACCTCTGTTGCTTCTTTCAGCACCTCTCTTCCCTTTTCTGTACCTCTATTGCCTCATTCTGAACCCCTGTTGCCTCTTTCTGTACCCCTCTTTCTGCACCCCTCTTGCCTCTTTCTGTACAATTCTTCCCATTTTCTGCACCTCTCGTGCCTCTTACTGCAGTTATCTTGCCTCTTTCTGCACCTCTGTTTCTTCTTTCAGTACTCCTCTTCTTTCTTTTTGCACCTCCTGTACCTCTTTGGGCCCCTCTCTTGCCTCTTTCCGAACTTCCCTTCCCTCTTTCTGCACCCCTGTTGTTTCTTTCTGCACTTGCCTTCCCTCTTTCTGCACCTTTCTTGCCTCTTTCCACACCTCACTAGCCTCTTTCTGCACGTCTTTTGCTACTTTCTGCACTTATCTTGCTTCTTTCTGCACTCCTCTTGCCTATTTCTACACTCTTCTTCCCTTTTCCTGCATTGTTCTTGCCTCTTTCTGTACCTCTCTTCCCTCTTTCTGTATCACTCTTGCCTCTTTATACACTTCTGTTGCTTCTATCTGCACCTCTCTTGCTTCTTTATGCAACTCTCTTGCTTATTTCTATACCCCTCTTGCTTCTTTCTGCACCTTTGTTGCTTCTTTCTGTACTTCTCTTGCTTCTTTTGGTACCTCTCTTGTTTGTTCTGCATTCCTCTTGCCTCTTTCTTTACCATTCTTCTCATTTTACGCATATCTCTTGCCTCTTTCTGCAGTTATCTTACCTCTTTCTGCACCTCTGTTTCTTCTTTCAGTACTTCAATTCCCTTTTTTGTACCTCTTACCTCTTTGTGCACCTTTCTTGCCTCTTTCTGCACTTCTCTTGCTTCTTTCTGCACTTCTCTTGCTTCTTTCTGCATTTCTCTTGCTTCTTCCTGCACCCCTGTTGCCTCTTTCTGTACTCGTCTTTCCTCTTTCTGGACCCCTCTTCCCTTTTTCTGCACCCCTCTTCGCTCTTTCTGTAACTCTGTTACCTGTTTTTAGACATATCTTGCCTTTTTCTACACTTCTCTTGCCTTTTTATGCATTTTTGTTGCTTCTTTCTGCACTCCTATTGCCTCTGTATGCAGTCCTTCTGCCTCTTTCTGCATTTTTCTTGATTCGGTCTGCTCTTTTCTACTTTTTTGTGCACTTCTCTTGCCTCTTTCTACACATCTCTTCTGCTTTCTGTGTCTCCTTTCTTTCTGCACCTCTCTTGCTTCTTTCTGCACCTTTTGCTTCTTTCTTCCGCACCTCTCTTGCCTCTTTCTGCACCTCGGTTTATCTTTCAGCACTCCTCTTGCCTCTTTCTGCACCTTTCTTGCCTCTTTCTGTACCTCTCTTGCCTCTTTTTTACTACTCTTGCCTCTTTCTGCACCTTGTTTGCTTCTTTTTGCACTTCCTTGATTCTTTCTGCACCTCTCTTGCTTCTTTCTGTACCCCTTCTGCCTCTTTCTGCACCTCTATTGCTTCTTTCCGCTCTTCTCTTGCTTCTTTCTGCACCTCTCTAGCTTCTTTCTGCACCCTTTTTGCCCTCTTACCTCTTTCTGCACCCTGTTGCCTGTTTTTGCACATCTCTTGCCTTTTTCTGCTCTTCTCTTGCCTTTTTCTGCATTTTTGTTGCTTCTTTCTGCCCCTTTCTTCTTTTTTGTGTACTTCTCTTGCTTCTTTCTGCACATCTCATCTGCTTTCTGCTCCTCCTTTCTTTCTGCTCCTCTCTTGCCTCTTTCCGCACCTCTGTTTCTTCTTTCAGTAGTTCAATTACCTCTTTTTGTACCTCTTTTACCTCTTTGTGCACCTTTCTTGCCTCTTTCTGCACTTCTCCTGCCTCTTTCTGCACCTCTGTTTCTTCTTTCTGTACTTTTCTTGCTTCTTTCTGCATCTCTCTTACTTTTTTCTGCACCCCTGTTGCCTCTTTCTGCACTTATCTTCCCTCTTTCTATACCCCTCTTGCCTTTTTCTGCACCCTTCTCGCCTCTTTCAGCACCTCTGTTACCTGTGTTTGAACATCTTGTGCCTCTTTCCGCACTCCTCTTGCCTTTTTCCTCATTTTTGTTGCTTCTTTCTGCACTTTTATTGCCTCTTTCTGTAGCCCTCCTGCCTCTTTCTGCCTTTCTCTTGATTCTTTCTGTCCTTTCTTCTTTTTGGTGCACTTCTCTTGCCACTTTCTGCACATCTCTTCTGCTTTCTGCACCTTATTTCTTTATGCACCCCTCTTGCTTCTTTCTGTACCTCTTGCTTCTTTCTTCTGCACCTCTCTTGCCTCTTTATGCACCCCTGTTTCGTCTTTCAGCACTCCTCTTGTCTCTTTCTGCACCCTCTTCCTTCCGTCTGCACCTCTATTGCCGTTTCTGTACCTCTCTTGCCTCTTTCTGAGCTTCTCTTGGCTCTTTGTTCACCTTGCTTGCCTCTTTCTGCACCCATTTCTGCCTCTTTCGACACCTCTATAGCTTCTTTCAGCTCTTCTCTTGCTTCTTTCTGCTCCTCTCTAGCTTCTATCTGCACCCTTCTTCCCTCTTTCTGCACCGATCTTACCCCTTTCTGCACCTCTGTTGCCTGTTTTTGCACATCTCTTGCCTCTTTCTGGACTGCTCTTGCCTTTTTCTGCATTATTGTTGCTTTTTCTGGAGCCCTCTTGCCTCTTTCTGCACCTCTGTTGCTTTTTCCAGCACCTCTCTTCCCTTTTATGAACCTCTCTTGCCTCATTCTGAAGCCCTGTTGCCTCTTCCTGTACCTTTGTTGCTACTTTCTTCACTACTCTTGCTTCTATTTGCACGTCTTTTGTTCTGTCTGCATCCCTCTTGCTTCTTTCTGTACCATTCTTCCTGTTTTATGCAAATCTCTAGCCTCTTTCTGCACCTCTGTTTCTTCTTTCAGTACTTCTCTTCTTTCTTTTTGCACTTCTTATATCTCTTTGTGCACCTCTTTTACCTCTTCTGAACTTCTCTTGCCTCTTTCTGCACCTCTGTTGCTTCTTTCTACACTTCTCTTGCTTCTTTCTGTACCCCTGCTGCCTCTTTCTGCACTCGTCTTCCCTCTTTCCTGCCTCTTTCTGCACCCGCTTGCTCATTCTGCACCTCAGTTGCCTCTTTCTGTACTTCTCTTGCTTCTTTCTGCACCTCCGTTGCTTCTTTCTGCATACCTCTTGCCTCTTTTAGCATTCTTCTTCCCTTTTCCTGCACCACTCTTGCCTCTCTCTGCACCTCTCTTTTCCTCTTTCTGTATAACTATTGCCTTTTTCTGCACCTCTGTTGCTTCTTTCTGTACTTCTCTAGCTTCGTTATGCAACTCTCTTGCTTATTTCTACACCCCTCCTGCCTCTCTCTGCACCCTTCTTTCCTTGTTCTGCACTTCTTCTGCTATTTTCTGCAACTCTCTTGTTTCTTTATGCAACTCTCCTGTCTCTTTCATCACTTCTCTTGCTTCTTTCTGCACCTTTGTTGCCTCTTTCTGTACCACTCTTGCCTCTTTCTGTACCTTTGTTGCTTCTTTCTGCACTTCTGTTGCCTCTTTTTGCACCTCTCTTGTTCTTTCTGCACCCCTCTTGCCTCTTTTTGCACTTCTCTTGCCTCTGTCTACACCTCTGTTGCTTCTTTCTGCACTTCTCTTGCTTCTTTCTGAACCTCTTTTACTTCTTTCTGCACCCCTGTTGCCTCTTTCTGCACTCGTCTTCCCACTTTTTGTACCTTTCCTGCCACTTTCTGCACTTTGCTTGCCTCTTTCTGTACCTCTGTTGCTTCTTTCTGCACTTCTCTTGCTTCATTTTTGCACTTCTCTTGTTTCTTTCTGCACTCTTCCTACCTCTTTCTGCACCTTTCTTCCCTCTTTCTGGACCCCTTTTGCCTCTTTCTGTATCTCTGTTGCTTCTTTATGCACTTCTCATGCTTGTTTATGCAACTCTCTTGCTTATTTCTACACCCCTCTTGACTCTTTATGTACCCTTCTTTCCTTTTTCTGCACTTCTCATGCTTTTTTCTCCACCTCTCATGTTTATTTCTGCAACTATCTTGCCTCTTTCTGCAGTCCTCTTACCTTTTTCTGCACCTCTGTTGCTTGTTTCTGTACTTCTATTGCTTCTTTCTGCAATGTTCTTGCTTCTTTCAGCACTCCTCTTGCCTCTTTTTGCACCCTTTGTCCCTCTTCCTGTACTTCTCATGCTTTTTCTGCACCTTTCTTGTTTTTTTCTGCAACTCTTTTGTCTCTTTCATCAGTTCTCTAGCTTGTTTCTGTACCTCTGTTGCTTCTTTCAGCACCTCTCCTCCCTCTTTCTGCACATTTCTCTTGCTTCTTTTTACACCTCTCTTGCTTCTTTCTGTACCTGTGTTGCCTCTTTCTGTACCCTTCTTCTCTTTTTCTGCACCTCTTTTGACTCTTTCCACACCTCTGTTGCGACTTTCTGCACCCTGTTGCCTCTTTCTTCACCTCTCTTGCCTGTTTCTGCAACTCTCTCCCGCACTGTTTAAACTCCGGTTGCAAGCCTAGAAACCGTAGTGCAGCCGCAACTAGATCAGTCTGTCCGGTCCTCGAGTGGCAATGAGAGTTTCCCGCTCTTAAATACCTGGAGCTATGATAAAAGAAAGTGGACTAACTCTGCCTAAACATGGCAGCCATATTACAGTGTGAAAATGTCAATTCCACATACATAATAAGTCATTTCAGGCTAACCACAATAGTGCTTAAACTAATCACGTCCTGCATGTGAATAACCAAACCCGATTATCGCAATCTGTGAATCGCACAGCTATAACAAAATCTGAAGCGTCCACAAATCGAAGATTAATTCTTTAGTGATATTAGAAAGTCAAACTTCCAACATATGAGTGTGTGCATTAAAGCTAGATAAAAAAAATAGTGATTCATAACCAGATATAGTCATCCCAATCCAACAGACCCACAAATCATGTCTAATAGACTGATACATCATCAGACAGCTCCATTGACTAGAGAGTTCATGAAAATACACATTGCTAACTGTCCAGAACACTCCAGTCAATGGCACTGTCTGATGATGCATCAGTCTATTAGACATGATATTTGGGTCTGTTGGAGTGTGTTGACCAGGTGTGGTTATGAATCAATATTTTGTATCTAGCTTTAAAGCACACACTCATATGTTGGAAATTAGACTTTTTAATATCACTAAAGAATTCATTTTCAATTTGTGGACACAAATTGTGGTAATTGGTTACTGTTATTCACTAAGTATGAGCGTAAAATCCGTTTTGCGGGCAAATTTGCAGATTTTTGGCAATTTCGCGGTCCGCGAATCGCGCAAATTTGCCCAAAAAAACGCAAATTCGCAAGCTGCAAATTATTTTGCTTGGTCGCACTTGAAAAATACAATATTGCGCGCGCGGCGCTGACCTACCGTGATTCTGAGTCCACCGAGTTGTTTTTCTCCTGGTTTGCGTGTGCTGCGCCATTTTGGATCTTGCTGCGTGATCGCGCGTGAGTTTTTCGACTGCAATTTTGTCATCGCGGTTTGCCATCTTGCACAGCGAGTGAATGACAACGAGAGTACATCATAAGGGCCCGCGATCACGCATCGCAGGAGTAAACAATGCCGAACACGTAGATGCGGTGCGCAGCTGACATCCGGCGGGAGATTTGAACAGCTCGCTTTCCCAAAATTGCAAAAATTGCAATTCTGCACAAGAAATCCACCGCAGGCAGCATAAACCTTCTGAAAATCATGATTTTGATCAGAATAACTCCTCAGATTGAGATTTGGCTGCACTTTTTTGTGGAAGGAGTACAGTTTTGGGGGGGGTGGGAGGAAGGAAGTGCCCCAGAGTCTCCAACTTCCTGTTCCTGTCCAGCAGGCTCCTCCCAGTGCTTTGTCCATCTCCTGGTCACTTTTCATTTGGATCTGGAGCTGGAAGGATTGCTTTTTGTGGCTGCTGCTGGATATTTGTATTTGAGGACTTTTTGGACTTCACTTTTGGATTTGAGATTTTACAAGTAAGTTGATGTTGTTTGTTTGGGGCATTGATTGCAGTTGCTGCAGCTACAATTTTAAAACTTGTTCACAACTTTAAAAAAAATATATTGTGGGTAGCCACAGTATCCAGTAGGCCCAGGGTTAGTCATGGGTGCATGATACAACTGTTTCTGTGAGTTTTTTTGAACTTAAATCTCATTTATGTCATTGAATTTTAGCTCACTATATGTGGATTTTTATTTTTTATTTTGGGGTGCCTGTAAAGCCACACTAGCCAGTAGGCCCAGTGGTAGTGAGTGGTGCATGGGCCAAGTCTTTCTGTGGGGTGTCTTGAATTTAAACATCATTGAGGGCATGGATGGCATTGGATTGTGGTGATTTTTGTGTGTTTTTCGACTTTTGGGGGTGGTGTTGGGGCCTGGCCATGTGGGTGGGGGGCATTTTGAGGCCTGGTCCAGGCAGGGTCTGGCCATGTGGTGGGGGTCAAGGGTCCATTTTGAAGCCAGGCAGTGTGCGCAGGCCTGCACCCAGGTTGCCTTGCTTTCATCCATTAGGCCCAGTGGTAGTGAGTGGTGCATGGGCCAAGTCTTTCTGTGGGGTGTCTTGAATTTAAACATCATTGAGGGCATGGATGGCATTGGATTGTGGTGATTTTTGTGTGTTTTTCGACTTTTTGGGGTGGTGTTGGGGCCTGGCCATGTGGGTGGGGGCCATTATGAGGCCTGGTCCAGGCAGGGCCTGGCCATGTGGTGGGGGTCAAGGGGCCATTTTGAAGCCAGGCAGTGTGTTCAGGCCTGCACCCAGTTTGCCTTGCTTTCATCCATTAGGCCCAGGGGTACTCAGGTGTGCATGGACCAAGTGTTCTTATGGGGTGTCTTGAATTTAAACATCATTGAGGGCATGGATGGCATTGGATTGTGGTTATTTTTGTGTGTTTTTCGACTTTCTGGGGTGGTGTTAGGGCCTGGCCATGTGGGTGGGGGCCATTTTGAGGCCTGGTCCAGGCAGGGCCTGGCCATGTGGTGGGGGTCAGGCCTCAAAGGGCCATTTTGAAGCCAGGCAGTGTGCTCAGGCCTGCCCCCAGTTTGCCTTGCTTTCATCCGTCTGGCCCAGGGGTACTCAGTTGTGCATGGACCAAGTGTTCTTATGGGTTGTCTTGAATTTAATCATCATTGAGGGCATGGATGGCATTGGATTGTGGTGATTTTTGTGTGTTTTTTTACTTTTTGGGGTGGTGTTGGGGCCTGGCCATGTGGGTGGGGGCCATTTTGAGGCCTGGTCCAGGCAGGGCCTGGCCATGTGGTGGGGGTCAAAGCTCAAGGGGCCATTTTGAAGCCAGCAGTGTGCTCAGGCCTGCACCCAGTTTGCCTTGCTTTCATCCATAGGCCCAGGGGTACTCAGTTGTGCTTGGACCAACTGTTCTTATGGGGTGTCTTGAATTTAAACATGATTGAGGGCATGGATGGCATTGGATGGTGGTGATTTTTGTGTGTTTTTCGACTTTTTGGGGTGGTGTTGGGGCCTGGCCATGTGGGTGGGGCCATTTTGAGGCCTGGGCCAGGCAGGGCCTGGCCATGTGGTGAGGGTCAAGGCTCAAGGGGCCATTTTGAAGCCAGGCAGTGTGCTCAGGCCTGCACCCAGTTTGCCTTGCTTTCATCCGTTAGGCCCAGGGGTACTCAGTTGTGCATGGACAAAGTGTTCTTATGGGGTGTCTTGAATTTAAACATCATTGAGGGCATGGATGGCATTGGATTGTGGTGATTGTTGTGTGTTTTTTTACTTTTTGGGGTGGTGTTGGGGCCTGGCCATGTGGGTGGGGGCCATTTTGAGGCCTGGTCCAGGCAGGGCCTGGCCATGTGGTGAGGGTCAAGGCTCAAGGGGCCATTTTGAAGCCAGGCACTGTGCTCAGGCCTCCACCCAGTTTGCCTTGCTTTCATCCATTAGGCCCATCGGTACTCAGTTGTGCATGGACCAAGTGTTCTTATGGGGTGTCTTGAATTTAAACATCATTGAGGGCATGGATGGCGGTGATTTTTGTGTGTTTTTTGACTTTTTGGGGTGGTGTTGGGGCCTGGCCATGTGGGTGCGGGCCATTTTGAGGCCTGGTTCAGGCAGGGCCTGGCCATGTGGTGGGGGTCAAGGGGCCATTTTGAAGCCAGGCAGTGTGCTCAGGCCTGCACCCAGTTTGCCTTGCTTTCATCCATTAGGTCCATGGGTACTGAGTGGTGCATGGACCAAGTCTTTCTGTGGGGTGTCTTGAATTTAAACATCATTGAGGGCATGGATGGCATTGGATTGTGGTGATTTTTGTGTGTTTTTCGACTTTTTGGGGTGTTTAACTGATGTTCCTCTGGCTTCCATTGCTTTTAGGTGCACAAGAGAATCACCAGTGCCAGGAAGAAGTCATGCAGCGGTGTGTGCAGCACAACGTCACGTGATGTCACGTGTGGCCAAAGACAAGACAACTCTGCAACTCGCGCAACTGCGGCCTGCTGTTCTGACATCTGAAGAAGATGGCCCCAAAGAAAGGTGGCCGTAGCGCCTCAGCGAAAAAAGTTGCCAGTGCCACTGCCAGTAAGAAGGAGCAGAAGAAGCAAGTGGCACCAGCTACCAAGGAGACTGGTGTGACCACCAACACCTTTTTTGGGGGAAAAAACTACGCCTGCAGCAGTAGCGGTGACCGCCGGGGACCAAGCTGGAAGCAGCACGTCCGCTTCATTGGGCTCAGTGCCACCACGCCAAGTTAGGTCCAAGACCATGAGTGCTGCTCCGGCAGCCACTTTGGTTGTTCAATCACCATTGACCAGTGATGTTGGCTCATCACAAGAAAGTACCATCCAATCAACGCCGGGTCTAACTCAGCTGACGAGTGTTCAACAACCACAGCCGCAACGACAACCACAGGTGCAACTAGTACAAGCGCAAGTTCATGGGCAGGGAGAGGTGCAAGGAGAGGCGCAGGGAGAGGTGCATGGAGAGGCGCAAGGAGAGGCGCAAGGAGAGGCGCATGGAGAGGCGCATGGAGAGGCGCATGGAGAGGTGCAACTAGAGGTTCATGGAGCGGCACAACTGCCTACAACGCTTGTTCCTCCAGAAGTAGGGGCACATCAGGAAATTGATATTCAAGTGGAGGTATCATCTGAGGAAGCCACTCCTCCTGAGGATGATCCATTGTCTTCCAGATCCCCAGCAAGAAAAAGGTCAAGGAGGGCTACTACTACAAGTTCTTCTTCAAGCCCCCTTCATTCTGATGACCTTGATCCTGATTGGAACCCACAAATGCAGTCTGAGAGTGAGGCACGCCATGAGCCGACAAAGGTAGCTAAGCCTAAAAGGAAGGTTCCCGCAAGGCTTCGACTTATGTGCGATGACGACGAACAAGAAGTGGTGTCTTCTGCTGCTGATGAACAGTCTGACGATGACCCAGTTATCACAGACGTCACTCCAGCCCCAGCGGGCATGCAGCAGACAGACATTTTCACCCTATCCCAAATGGCTGATGAGCGGGATGTGGGCAGCGTGGCACTGGTACCACCACCAACGCAGCACCAACACCAACACGACCTACAGCTTCCATATTTTCTCGTCAGAAGGGCCGGCAGGGACCTCCATCCAGCTCGACCTCCATTACCTCAAGTAGTGGTGCTGTAAGTGAACAACAGAAACGAATTCAGCCACACCCATCCTCCACTTCATCTGGCATTGAAAGTCAAAGTAGCACCTCCACCACCAGCAGACATTTCCAGTCCCCAGTTTGGGACTTCTTTACTGTTAGCCAAAGGGCAGAAAACATGGTCGTTTGTTTGATTTGTAAAGTATCAGTTAGTCGGGGTAAGCTTGGTACCAACTATGGTACCGGAGGCCAGAGAGGTCATCTCCAAAAACACCACACTATCCGGTGGGAGGCGCACCTAAGGAAGATCCGGGAAAACCAAAGTAGAACTGATCCAAATGTATCCATTCACATTGCATCTGATGCTGACGACGAGGGGCTGATTGTGCAGGGGGGAAGTCAAGAACCGGCCAACATTTTTTCTGGTACACCCAGTACCCCTGATAGCAGCACTGCAGTGGTAGCGCCCACACCCTCCACCCCTGCAACATGCATGAGGCACACTAAGAGTCTGGGACAGACACCAATGCAAAAAACTAAATCAATGAGCCTAACTGGTGTGAAGTCTGCACCATCATCATCACGTAAAAAGGTCCAGCCCACCATTAGCAGCCTGTTTTGGTCGGATGCGCCATTTGAACGCAACCACCCAATGGTACATCTGTATATTGCAAAGCTGGCTAAAATGCTAGCGCTGGACCTTCTCCCTTTCTCTTTTGCGGAAGGGGTGGGTTTTCTTGAATTTGTGGCAACAGTCTGCCCTAAATGGAAGGTTCCTAGCCGGTCCTATTTTGCCAGGGTTGCTCTTCCAGCACTACATCAAGATGTGCTGGAGGTGATTGACGCAGCTATTCTGAAGAGTACTGTTCACACTATCCACATGACAACAGACATGTGGACCAGTTGCCAAGCCCTTGATTACATGTGCATCACTGCACACTGGATCTCTTTTGCAGGGGTCAAACAACAGTTAAAAAAAGCAGGTGTTGACACGGACACAGTTTTTCAAGCTACTCGCAAACATGCAACAGTAGGCTTGTTTGCCAAGGAGAAATCTCACACTGCAGCTAACCTTTTGGAGGAGTTTAACAGGAAGGTCAATGAATGGCTGCATCCAAGAAATCGCATAGTTGGTTATGTTTCCACGGATAATGGCAGTAATATAGTTAGGGCCATGACTGATGGTGAATATTTCAGAGTGCCGTGTTTGGCGCACAGTATTAACATCGTGGTGCAAGAATTCTTGAAAAAAGAAGACACAGTCATCAAATTACTGACCATCTGCCGAAGAATCTGCACACATTTCAGCCATTCTTTTAAGGCCCGGAAGCAGCTGAGGAGCATTCAACATGAACGTAAACTGCCAGTCAAAGGACTAATCCAGGAGGTGGCAACACGTTGGAACTCAACCTTTTACATGCTTGAGCATCTGTCTGAGCAGTGGGGGGTAATAAATGAGTATGTCTATAAACTGGGTTCTAGTCAGAAATACATGAGGTTAGAGTTCGAGGAATGGAAGCTAATTGCAAGCCTGACAGGCATGCTTCGTCCTTTTGAGATCTTCACGCGTGAAATCAGCAGGGAGGACTGTTCTTTGGGCAAAGCTATCCCATTGTTGGTCATGCTAGAGCACAAACTGAAGGACATGTCTTCAACGTTCAGAGATCATGCTGAAAAGCGAGAAGCATATGATTTGGCGGAAAAGTTATTAAGGCGCCTACTTCACAATGAAAGGCTTAAAAACATACATACAGGACAACATTACATTTGTGCCACTATTCTGGATCCACGGTACAAAAAGGCAGTGGCCAGCAAAGCATTCATTCCTTTTGATGAAGCAGATGTTTCAAAGTACAAACAATGGCTCGCTGTGTCATCCACTTGGTTCAAAAAAGAGCGGCAGGAATTTCAAGGAGACAGCACAAGTACAACTGAATCAGCAGGCCATTCGGCGTCAAGTTCCACTTCTGAATCCGTGGCCGAAGGGAGTCACTTTCCCTCACAGCCGTTAACTACACCAGCAACCGTGTCATCATCCTCACCTGCACCAAGCCACAAAAAAATATTGTCGGAAGCGGATTGGCTAACTCAGCAAAGGTTTGCTCGGTCCACTGCTGCAAAGGACACAGATTGTATGCAAAGTGGAGCAACCCTGGAGAACCTTGAGTCGGTGGTGCAGGCCTATCTGGATGACCCAACAGAGGTCTGTCTTAATGAGAACCCATTGGTGTATTGGTATAGGAAAAGGTCTGGATGGCGACTGATCACCAACCTGGCTCTAAATTATTTGTCTTGCCCACTCACAAGCGTGTCTTCTGAACGTGTTTTCAGTGCTGCTGGTGCTATTGTAACTTCAAAAAGGACCCGCCTCTCGCCCAAAAATGTGGAGAGGTTAACAATAATCAAGATGAATCAGCACTTCATACCACCCGATTACAAAATACGTGAATGCACGCAGGAAGAAGAGGACACCGACTTAGGTGACGCCGACGGAAGTTCTTCTCTGTTACCTGACCTACTCCCGTCTCAATTCATAGACTTTGAGGACGAGCTCTACTTCCCTGACACCGAGGCCTGAAAATTACTTCCTTTTTTCGTCCTTATTCACTTTTATTCCTGTGTGTCTTTCTTTGTTTTGCAACTTTTACCACAACAAAACTCTAATCATCTAATCACAAGTCCATCAGCAGCACTGTCTTCATCTTATTTCCTTATTGATTTGAAGGTGCCGCAGTCTGCATTCCCGAGGTTCACAAGTTCACAACTCAATCATGCTCCTCTATCCTCCTCCTCCAGACTCCCCCTATCCATTTCCCTCAAGGCAGATGGATGGATTATGGAGAATAAATAAACTTTGTCTTCGTAGACGAGTCCCCTCAAGTGGGACTGAAATTACTGACTGACTACATGCTTGCTGATTGTTGACAGACTTACACTGAAATTGACAGGAGAGGCTTCCCTGTGGGCCCTCACTTTCCGAAGAAGATGCGGACAAAAAGTAGAACAGGCAATAAATAATGAGACGATGGCATGCAGTGGACAGCAATGGCTGTCTGTCTCTGTTGAAACCAATTGCTGTTTGTTTTTTCTGTTTTTTGTGAACAGCGCAATTTGCCATGTTTTGAATATACCAGTATTGCAGGTTTTTGGGGGTTTCTTTGGGGGTGTTCTAGATTTGCGGTGCTGGGTCGGGGGGTCTTGGAGCACTGCTGGGAAGGTCTAATTTTGATTAGTTTGAAGAAAATCCATGGTGGAAAAGGGGGTTATGGCCTAGCTGCAGAGCGCGTTTGGACAGAATTGAAGGAAGGCCAAAAATGTTCTAAGTGTGAGATTATGCATTTTTCCTTTTGGCCTGTTTGGGGGTCTTCTACTTTTTTGCGGGTGGGTTGGCGGGTCTCGGGTCATTGCTGGGAAGGTCTAATATCGGAATCAAGTGGTTTGGACTAAATCCATGGTGAATTGTTTTTTCAGTTTTTGCTCACTTGCCTGTTTTTGGGGGGCTGTTTGGGGGTTCCTGGTTTTTAAGGGTTGGATTTTGGGGTCTGGGAGTACTGCTGGCACAGTCCAATTTTGATTACATTTGTTTTTAAGGAAATCCATGGTGGAAAAGGGTAGTTATGGCCTAGCTGCAGAGCGCGTTTGGACAGAATTGAAAGAAGGCGAAAATATTCTAAGTATGAGATTTTCCATTTTTGCTTTTTGCCTGTTTGGGGGGGGGTTCTGCTTTTTTGCGGGTGGGTTGGCGGGTCTTGGGGCATTGCTAGGAAGGTCTAATATCGGAATCAAGTGGTTTGGACAAAATCCATGGTGAATTTTTTTTTCCGTTTTTGCTCACTTGCCTGTTTTTGTGGGGCTGTTTGGGGGGGTTCCTGGTGTTTGGGCGGGTTGGGAGTCTTTGAGCAATGCTGGACATGCCTAATTTTGGTTGCAAGTGGTTTGAAGAAAATCCATGGTTGGAAAGGGGAGTTAGGGCCTAGGTGCAAAGCGTGCATGGAGTGATTTGGGAACTAGGTCGAAAATATTCTAAGTATGAGATTTTCCATTATTGCTTTTTGCCTGTTTGGGGGGGTTCTGCTTTTTTGCAGGTGGGTTGGCGGGTCTTGGGGCATTGTTGGGAAGGTCTAATATCGGAATTAAGTGGTTTGGACAAAATCCATGGTGAAAACGTTTTTTCCGTTTTTGGTCACTTGCCTGTTTTTGTGGGGCTGTTTGGGGGGTTCCTGGTGTTTGGGGGGGAGGGCGGGGGGGCTTTGAGCAATGCTGGGCATGCCTAATTTTGGTTGCAAGTGGTTTGAAGAAAATACATGGTTGGAAAGGGGAGTTAGGGCCTAGCTGCAGAGTGCGCATGGAGTGATTTGGGAACTAGGCCTAAATTTTTCTAAGTCCCCGTTTTTGCATTTTTGCATTTGGCCTGTTTGTGGGTCTTCTACTTTTTTGCGGGTGGGTTGGCAGCTCTTGGGGCATTGCTGGGAAGGTCTAATATCGGAATCAAGTGGTTTGGACAAAATCCATGGTGAAAAAGGGGGGTTAGGGCCTAGGGTTAGATTTAGGGTTAGGGTTAGGGTTAGGGTTCTGAAATCGTTGTTTACACTTTACACATAGCTTGAGGGGAAAGATCCGCAAATATTACCCACACTTATTTATCCTTGAAAAGGAGACTCAGAGTACGCACTTTCGAAATGATGCTTGTATGTTTTGTAATACTGTTGACTCTGAAACTGAAAGTGTTATTTTTGCACTACACAGAGTACCTTATTTTTTTTTCTCTGTGGTCACTTCCTGTTTTCCCATCAACAATTACAGGCCGGCTTTTACCCTGTGCAATGACAAAAAGGATGACCTCAGGCTTAGCGACCCGCAATTCAGCAACCGCCAGGCAGGCAGTGGACAAGGTGTCTTCTGGTCCCCAACATTGATCGGCGGAGCATCAGATGGAATGGAGGAGTACCGCGAAAGAGGAATGGCTGGATGCATGCAACTTCCCAAATTCAACAGGACAACTACAACAACATACAGTTACAGTATCCATCTTCATTTCGACTTATCTTTTAGGTAATGTTATTGCTGTGAAATACTGTGAGTGTGACACTGTGCATTTGTTTGCTCTCTGCTTCAATTTCTCCCTCCAGCCATTGTATACTTTTTTCTTTGCTATTTTTTAATCTAATTTAATGTACAAAGTGGTTCTTCTCTCTGAGGGCAGATAGGCAAGTGAAATTGCGTAATTACTGCAGCCCTGTACTGTCACATTGTTGTTTCTTCATAGTACATTGTAGAAAGTACTACTTACTTTACAGAAACCTATCCATTTAGCAAACAACTTCATGCATGCAGTAGTGCATGCACTTCCTTTATGTCCCTTTAAATATTTATGAATAGCTTCATATCCAAAGATTTTTTATCTTCATTTGTTGTTTGTCCATGTTGTGTTTTTGTTTTTCCTCTCTCCACAAAACTTTACCCACAAACCCCATTCCCATCCAAGTTTCAAAACCTAACCCTCTTCCCCCGGGCTGTGTGGTTTTCATTGAGGTGTGAGTAAATTACAACAATAATTCCACACACTTGCTGGGGAGGATAAGGTGCAAGCAACCTCCTCAACTCAATTTTAAGGCAGCTAGTTGAATCCTAGGATATTGTAATTCTGGGTAAAAAAACAATGAGTATTTTAAAATAAATTCTGAATTTCATGCCCTCCATTGATTGGATCCATCGTCAACATCATCCTCCTATATGTCAAGAAGACTTGTTGTGTTACGCTGCTGTGTCACTGTTCTTGTAGCCATAATCATCCATGCAATTCTTTTTTCCCCATATTTATCTTCAGCATTGCTTAGGCTACTGTTCCTTCTAATACTCCTCTCAGGCCACTCAATGTCTCATTTTTTAATTTTGTTTTTCATATGCTGCTATTGCTAGTGTGGTATCACTCCTACTACTAACACCACAACAACGGAATTTCGATCTGGGATGGTGTAATCGCCATTTGCCATGCAGCCAGCGCTGTGCCTAGCTCTATTCTCAAACACGAATCACAGGTAAGATAAGCATTTTGGGGAGGTAGAAAGATGGGCTAGGATACGGACGAGAGACTGATAGTAGTACAAGTAAAGTACTAGTAGGCCAATTGAATTCACTAACTCTGTTAGTGGCACTTTTGAACATTTTTCGACATTTTAGATAATTCATGCTGGTAAGTTTGAGGAAAACCAAACGTGCCGTAACTCCCTCCCACCACCCCACAAAATAAGATCAAAGCGTACACTCTGTTGAAGTATGTAAAATGAATAATGATGTATTTCCCCTAACAAAAATAAACTAGTCCCACCCCTCCCTAACCCAAATAATTGTCCATTTCAAGTAGTCCAAAAATAAATAATCCCCAACTCCCGATTACCACCCCCCCAACTGTCTTTAAAAAAGGGGCAAGGGACATAGTCACTTACGGCGGTGTTTGTGCAGGCGGTCCTTGCGGAGTTCCCGGAGCTTTTTTCTAGGTCTTCCACCTTGCGCTCCAGGAAGTCCACTCGTAAGGTTAGGCCACGCACGCGTGCCTTCCAGGCTCTGAGGGGGCCAGCTGCAGATGGTCTTGCAGCTGAGTGGCGGTGGGGGGCTGTCCGAGCACGGCGCTTGGATGGAGGCTGCTGGCTGCTGGACACGGTGGCAGTGCTGGAGGAGGTTGTTGATGTTCCCTACTCGTTTTGCTGAACCCACAGCCGGCAATATTCAACCCGAATGGCCTCCATTTTCCGGGCCCTGGCCCGGACAGCCATCTCCCCTCTGGTGAGCTTTTTGGGAGCATCTATATGAAGAAAGAAAGAAAAATAATGTAACCAATACTCTTTAACAATACACAAAAATAATTCAACAGAAAGTTGTCTCACAGTAACACTAGCAATTTGCAAGCATAGTATAACATTTTGGCATGTATCTTTCCGCCGTCTTTGTAGGCCTGTAACAGTGGGAGTGTCAGGAATTCTACTACCAGGCAGCACTAAGGACTCATTCAATACATAGTCAGAGAGTCAGAGAGTACACCAGTATTCGTCTTTTTTTCTATACTTTTGCGAAAGAAATTACTTGTGCGTGAACTTGTGGTAGCCGGCATAATGCCAGCCCAGTCAGCTTGCACCCAAGAACAAGAGAAACAAGCCATGATGACGCAGACTTGCATGCATTACTTTAAGCAGTATATGCAGGTGGGGATAGGGAAGCTCTTACTTTTGTATAGGGGTGGCACTGCCTTCTCCGTGATTGGCTAAAAAAAAATGTCGTTCTAAATCAGTAACTGTTCTTAACAGTACAGTGTACTTGTAGTAGTGTACTTTCTAATGTACAGTGCATCATACACTCCTTTGTGAGCCTACTCTAAAATGTCAATAAGTAAGGAGTATAATAATAACTTACCACCGTCTGCCGCTGCTGAGCCACCGCCCCTCAGCTCCTCCTGGTGGCACCGCCGCTTGAGTGGACCCCTCAGCGCTGCTGGCCCCGGCACAGGTGGTGGCAAGTGCTGCATCAGATGTTGTGACGCATAGAAAAAACATGTCATATTTTTAGATGCCATACACCACCCCCTACTTCGTCTCGTAATGGAAGAGAAAATGTTAAACAATTTTTAATTATTGGGAGTGAAAAAAAAGTCACGGTTTTGGGGAGGGTGTTAACTTATATGCTTAGCCATAACATGCAACTCTTGTTGGCACAACTGATGAATGCTTGCTCTTTAACGTGCAACATTTGTATAATTACAGACAGAACAAACTACTCTTCATCACCACCAGGAGGACTTGAAGTTCCAACAAGGTGAGGGCTCCCGAGTCCCACACAGTTACTTCTGACTGAGGTATGTGGAAAGTCGAACTGCACCTATCATCAACAATGTCCTATTTCTCTTGTCCATACTTCTGTATGTGCAGAATAGTCCCTGAAACACTAGCGGTATGGTATGTGCTACTATCAAATCAAAAAGACAACTACTAGCTTATTCTTGGTGGACATTGACATTTTGTTGTTGGAAATTGTCAAAGCACTAACATTAAGAAGACTGGAATAGACAGCAAGGGCAACCCAGAGGACTGCACTGAGCGCCTCAAGAGCTATTGCTGGATAAGAGTTTTGTTTAACACCGTTTGCTGACTAGGCAAGCTTAGCTACCTACACAGACCGACTCATAAATAATAGTAAATAGTAGTGGCACAGAGAGTGTTGTAATTTAACAGCGATTAGATTGAGCATTAGCGAAAGACATCTTAGTTCTGGCCGTTATCTTGACATTTAACAGACTCCATTTTGTATTCATGGCAGCCATTTTGTCTGCTACATGCTACCTCGTGCCGACCATGTGCTCTGTCCTATCTTCCTGTCCATGACACTTGAATCTGCCCAGCAACAGGCTATTATTAGCGTCCCCTTGTTTTGCCGCTGACCATTAGTGTTCGCATCTGTTAGTGATTAGCCTTAGATTGGAATGTGTTAGCCGATAACCCCATGACTGTTAGCTCCTCCCACTGATCGATTGTGCTTCTCAATATTACCTTATATGTACATGAAATGTGCTCTTGTGCTTTGTACCGCCTTCCTTTGAGCCCCTGTGCGGGTATAAATATACCATGCATCCCTAGCTTCGGGGTGCTACTTCTTGCAATACCGAAGGGTACTGTTTGAATCATAGCACCACCTCATGAGGTGTAATAAATGTTACGTTTTTTATTTCCAGTTTCTGTGCCAACTTCTTTCAATCTGATCTGAGGACTTCGTGCAGAGAAGGGCGTACCCCTTGCACTAGCGGGTCTGGCTGAGGCCTGCACGACAAATTGGCGCCCGAAACATGGGGCTCATCGGCGACTCGGATGCCCGAAGGATTGGTCGTGACGAAGGTTTGGAACTTCGCTGAGGACGCGATTGCTGACAGAGAAGACACCCGAGGCGTTTCTTCCCTTCTTTCCGATCTGACCATCCAGGCGGTGCCGGTCCTCGACTGAGATCTCTTCTGTTGGTTCACCGTGCAGTGACCGTTTGGTCGAATTTAGAATTTGGCAGTTGGAATCTGGACTCCCTATGATTGGTAAGAGCCGTTTTGCGGCACCTATTATAGGTTTTGGATGCCCTTGTATGGTAAGGTAGTTTTAGGAACACTTACTGTGGCATATTTGTATTTGGAATAGACCAGTCTAATTTGTATTTTGGAATTTTAGTATTGGTATAAATATATGTGTTGCAACCCATATAGGCAGGCAATGTGAAGATTTTTCTTCAACTATTTGATTTGAATGGCGCAACGTACTACAGGTACCTTAAGCGCTACTTTGTGTATAATATTGCATATTTTGCATTATTTTTGGCATGCCTGTTTTTAGCGCACTTCGAAGGTTGTGCTGCTTTTGTAATGGTACCAGTTTACGACTTGAGGAATCGCAGCCGGCTCCCCCAGAGGGGACGCCTAATAGAACTATGTATGTAAAATTTGGTCTTTCTGCCATAATGTACAGCACGCTATGGCATAGATACACCAAAAAGGATCCTGAGTTACAGTGGCCACTGAATGGGTCATTTGATGCAAGAAAGATTGTGTATGTTTGAGTGCAGGTCTAGACGTGACATGTTTGAATGTGTGCGTATGTGGGAAAAAGAAGTGCGGCAGCAGGAGAAGCGTGAGCAAGCGTTGATTGACAAGGAACAGCGAAAGAATGTGTATGAGAAAGCGCTAGAGTTGAGAAAGAAAGAAGTGAAAGAGTTGAAAGAGAGAGAGGAGAAAGAACTTAGGATTTCAGGTATCTGGCCAATATCCTGTCCGACAGCCTCTCTATCCTGTCCTTAATAAACCGCAAGATGATTTTTTGCTATTAGATCGACCTCCACCTCCGTATGCCATTCCGTCCGCTCCGGCCGAAGGCGATGGGGATTCTGATACAGAGCAACAAAAGGCTGACTACTGCGCGTTCGTCCGAAATTAGACAAGCTGCTCGTATAGCGTTACGTAATGCCGATTCTGCTCTCAATCTTTTAGTTATTATGAAGGACTGGTCGGAATAGGAGCAGTTATGTTTTGTTGAGACATTTGCTGATGAAGTCGTAGAAATGTTTCGAAAACATTCTCCAGTATTAGAACCTAATGATATAGCAGATGATCGTAAACAGCTACATGATGGTACTTTTGTTTCTTCTCAGGTGGACGACGCGATTAGACGATTGGTTAAATTACAAAATGAGGCTGTTTACCTGAAGGAGCAGAAAAAGTGTACAGACGAAGCTGCACAGCCCAATTCGTCCGGAGTGTCGCAGTCTCCTATCTTCGTGACAGATAAGATAATACCAGTTGAAATGAGACCTATGCGGGAAGCCGCGCCCTTGTATATTCCTCCTAAAGGAGTGGGTGATAGTGATGATAAAAACTCTACTGATGCTAAAGGATATTGTATTTATAATTGGGTGTATACTCCTTGGAATAGAGCAGATGTAATGGCGCTTAAAGCAGGGTTACCTGATCCGCGTAAAAATCCGGCCGCTTTCTATGAGGAAGTTGAAGGCGCTTTAAATTCCTGTACTATGACCTTATGTGATATAGACTTGTTTTTTGGGTTAATTCTGCCACCAGATATGTGGCGGACTGTTCGGAAAATTGATCACCGTGTTACTTTTGGTGCTGACTGGAAGGACGTAGAACAAATGGATGTGGCTAGGGAGCCCGCTAAAAAGCCACATCGGTTGATACTAGATCTCCTGCAGCCATTTTAACTAAGCTTTAAACAGTTATCCCCCCTAAAAAGATCGATTGGACTGTCTTAGCATCGTGTAAACAAAAGGTTGATGAATCAGTTTCTGATTTCTTTACGCGTTTTGAGGAAACATTTCATGATTTTAGCGGTCAGTCTTTGACGGATGATACCGGCAGACATCTGTTTGTCGACAAATATGTCACGAATCTGTTGTCAGGGATAGCTAGTCGTTTAAAAGCTAGTGAAAGTTCTTGGACTACATCTTCTCCGGCATCTGTTTTGACGATGGCTCAGTACTATGAGCGTCAAGAATTAGAAGCGAAAGGTAATGAGGAAAAGAAATCCAAAGATTTAAAAACGAAAATTATGTTAGCTCAAGTTTATGGTCCGCCCTCTAGAGGTTATGATAGAAGCTATGATAGAGGTTACGATAGAGGCGGACGTGGATCTTTCAATACCCCCTATACTCGTACGAATTTGTCTATCAATCAATGTGCGTATTGTAAGCAGTTTGGTCATTGGATGGCTGATTGTCCAGTGTTGCGTGCCCAACAGAATTCACGGGGGCGGGGACAAAGGAGGAATGGTTTAAGTTTTTCAGGGCCTAGGGGAAATACGAGTGATCGTGCTCGATTTGATACTAATGTACGAACGCAAAATGGTCACAACACTTTTGATAGACGAAACCAATATCAAGTGTCTGATTATGTTCAGCCTGACCTTTATGATTCTGTTCATGCATAGGATTGCCTAGAATGGGGTAAGGAATCAGTTGAAGTTCCAGTAGATCAGACGGGTCCCTATGTTACAGCACATGTTTTGGGTTCCAATGATCGGTTTCTGGTTGATACAGGAGCTACTCGTAGCGCTTTGTCTAAACAATTGGTTCAGAGGGCTCCCCTGTCTGGCGTAACTATTACTTTGATAGGTTTCGATGAAACACCTTCCCTTAGCCCATTGTCACAACCACTTGATAAATTTAGTGCTCCATGTCCATTTTTGCTTTCTCCAAACACACCAGATAATATTGTGGGTCTTGATATGCTGAAGTATTTCAGAGCCACAATACGATGTTCCCCTGACGGAGTGCCTGTCATTTTGAACGATAATCACTCCGAGCCTGAAAGAATTTGCTTTATTAAAGAGGATATTGCATTGGCTTCGCTTCCTGAAAGTTTTTGGGTTACCTCAGACACTGATGTGGGTCAAATGGTTATCCCACCGGTTCAGATTAGTGTCAAGGAGGGAGCTGTGTTACCTCGTTTGCCACAATATAGGATTTCACAGGAGGGTGAAGAGGCACTCATACGAATCATACATGATCTCATCCAATTTGGGGTTATTGAGGAAGTCCCATTTAATGTTTGCAATAGCCCGATTGTCCTGATTCTGAAGAGAGATACTGATACACAAGTCTACAGATTCATTATAGACTTGAGGGAGGTAAATAAGATTGTCGTGCCGCAGTATCCTGTGGTTTCTGACATCACCACACTTCTTACTTTGGTTCCTCCGACTGCTATTACATTTTCTGTGATAGACTTGAAGAATGCTTTCTTTTCGATCCCTATTCATCCTGATAGCTGGTATTTGTTCGGTTTCACTTTGAATAATCGATCGTATAGATTTTGCAGAGTTCCTCAAGGATATACTGAAAGTCCGAGTATTTACAGTCAAGCATTGAAAAGAGAACTTGATTCTTTTGCATTGCCCGAAGGTGTAGCTCTCATACAATATGCCGATGACATCTTGCTGGCAGCCGACACTCTAGAACAGTGCGAAAAGTGTACTCTGTCTTTGCTTTCTTATCTTGCTTCCCATCACCATAAAGTGTCGAGAAAGAAGCTGGAATATTGTAGACCAAAGGTAACCTACTTAGGTCACCTTTTGTCTAAGGAGGGACGTACATTGACATCAGATCATATACAAAGAATTTTAGGCACGCCAGTTTCTACCACACAGAAAGGAGTATGTGCTTTTCAGGGTCTTACTTCCTTTTGCAGACAGTGGATTTTGGGGTTTTCACATATTGTTAAGCCTTTGCTAGCACTTTTGACAAAAGATACTCCTGTGCCCCTTCCATGGACAGATGAATGTGAAAATTCTTTTCAAAAGTTACGACAAGCTCTTTGTTCAGCACCAGTGTTAGGCACACCAGATTATACGAAACTTTTTACACTTTACGTGCATGAGAAAGATGGATGTGCATTGTCAGTTTTAGTCCAGTTACATGGCGATAAGCAACGTCCTTGTGCTTATTTTTCAGCAGTTCTTGATCCTGTTTCTAGAGCATTACCTGGGTGTTTTTCGCTCAGTTGCAGCAACAACTGTGTAAATACGACAGAGTGAGGGAATAGTTTTGTCACATAAGCTGTTAGTGTTGGTACCGCATGCTGTTGATGCCCTTTTGAATCAGACAAAGACACAGCACTTAACTAGTGCTCGTCTTACAGGATACGAACTGACATTGCTAGCTCCTCACATTACATTGAAGAGATGTGCAACTTTGAACCCTGCTACTTTGTTACCCTATCCGGTGACTCAGCCTCAGTCACAAGAAACGCATGATTGTATATTCTTGACTGAGGAACAGACAAAGGGTCGCATTGATCTGCAAGATGCGCCCCTTCCAGATGTGGATGGTGAATTATGGGTTGACGGGTCTTGTTTGAAATTACCAGATGGCACGACCTCAACCGCACATGCAATTACCACGCTTGAAACAATAGTGGAAACAGCTCGCATACCGCAGAAATCGGCCCAAGCAGCTGAATTGATAGCTTTGACACGAGCATGTGAGCTTAGTGTTGATTTATGTGTGAACATTTACACAGATAGCCGCTGTGCTTTTGGAGTAGCGCATGATTTTGGCCTACTCTGGAAGGAAAGAGGCTTTCTTACATCTCACGGAATGCAGATAATGCACGGAGAATTAGTGCATAGTCTTTTGATTGCATTGACATGCCCAAAGAAAGTAGCAATAGTGAAGTGTAGCGCGCATAAGAAAGTGACAGACAAGATTGGACAAGGAAATGCCTTTGCAGACCACGTGGCACGTGAAACTGCGATGAGAAGAAACACTACTCCTATGTATGTAGTGAAGTCACAAGCTGAGAGATGGCATGATGCTAGGCAAGAAGTACGAGAGATACAGAGGACAGCCTCTGATAAAGAACGTGAACAATGGTCTAAAGAAGGAGAGTTAGATGACGAAGGTTGTTGGAGAAATAAACAGATGGATAGGTGGAAGCTGCCTATAACTTTCGTACAACCTATGGTTCAGATGGCACATGGGCTAGAACATGTTGGAGCTTCCGAAATAACGAAAATGCTTACGCAAGTTTGGGAGCATCCAAAAATTGCTAGTACAGCTAAGAGAGTAGTACAGTCTTGCCTGATCTGTTTACAATACAATCCTGGAAAGGGAACGCGAGTTCCATCTGGAGGCTTTGCTACACCGACCGCACCTTTTGAAGTCTTGCAAATGGACTACATCCAACTTGAGCGCTGTAATAATTTAAAGTATCTTCTAGTGGTAGTTTGTGCTTTCAGTAAATGGATTGAGGCATACCCCACAAAGGACAATACTGCTATTACTACCGCTAAGGTGCTGCTGAAGGAATTCTTCCCGAGGTTCGGTGTTTGCATGCTTTTATGGTAATGATAACAGACCTCATTTCGTTGGGGAAGTTATCAAATATGTCTTGAAGGGATTGGGAATTAAACAGAAGTTCCATGCAGTGTTCCATCCACAATCTGCAGGATTGGTGGAAAGGTATAATGCTACTCTGAAGCTAAAAATTGCGAAGATTCAAGCTTCTATGCACTTGACCTGGCCAGATGCGTTGCCATTGGCATTGTTGTCCATCAGATCAGTACCACATTCTAGGACGGGTCTCACCCCGTACGAGGTGGTATTTGGAGGGCCTATGAATATTTGGGGAGTTCCGAACCGAGTTCTGTGTATGATGTACCTTGTGTCTTGATGAGTGACTATTTGGCACAGTTAACCGACAGTTTGGTTTCTATTCATCAACAGGTTCGTGAAGCACTTCCTGATAGATCTACAGGTGAAGGCCATGAGCTCCGTCCTGGTGACCTTGTGATGGGTAAGGTGTTCAAGAGGTCAAGCAGCTTGGAGCCGAGATGGCGTGGACCAGAACACGTGCTCCTTGCCACGAGAACAGCGGTTCGAGTCCCCACCAAGAAAAATTGGGTGCATAGCACTCATTGTCGGAAGGTATTGTCGACCTTGGTGGAGCCTGCTGTGCTGACCGATCACCGAGAGATCTTGACCACGGAGAAAGGCCTTACTGTATCACCTGGTGAATCTGCGGAGTTCTTCCCGAACCAGACGACTCTTGGAGCAACGCGATACAATTTGAGACCGAGGAAAGATTCTACAGTTTTTTGAGAGAGACAGGTTGAGCAACCGCCCTGGGTAGTGGAAACGGAATGCCGATATGACAAGGGAGGTGGATCAGCCCTGCGTAGTGTAGTGACACCTGTCTTGATCTGCGGTGAAGAAACCAACGTCTACCCACGGGAGAAGAGCTCCTATGATTATTTTGTTTTTGTTGTTTGTTTTGTTTTTGAGAAAGCTGATTTTGCTGCTATGATGACCACTAAGGAAAAGGCATTAGGAGTTATAGTTGCCTTGGTCTCATCCAGTCTCGATTATTATAATGCCCTTTATAGTGGCATTAACAAGAGATCCATCCACCGCCTTCAGATGGCGCAGAATGCTGCCGCCAGGATGGTCTTGAACCTTCCCAGACTGGCCTCGGTAACTCAAGCTAGAAAGGATCTTCATTGGCTCCCGATACACTCCAGGATTTCCTTCAAACTCCTCTGCCTGGCCCATAGAGCTGTATATGGCTCAGGTTCAGAGGGAGTCAGGTCCCTTTTGTGTGTTTACACTCCCAGAAGAACTCTCCGCTCAGCCTCCAAGAATCTGCTTTCAGTACCTAGATTTGTGAGGGCAAGGTGGGGAGGTAGAGCCTTTTCCACCTTGGTGCCCAAACTCTGGAACTCCCTTCCTTTGGAACTGTCTAGCCAGTCTTCTCTGGTGCTCTTCCATAAACTTCTAAAGACCTGGCTCTTTTCCCAGACGTATTAGCTGATCTGCACATTGGCATTTTGAGACTATTTGTATGTCTGTTCTCTGCGCCTTGATGCCCTTCCTGGGCTAAGTTGCGCATTACAAATTTCCTTTTCATTTCATTTCAGGTGTTTTTGCTGTTTTGACAATTATAGCAGTAAACACTTGGTCTGTTGAAATAATGATTCCTGCTCGCAAGTTTTTCGTGGTTCCTACTACTCCAGTCCCAGAAGAGCATCAGCATTTCACTCTTCCGTATCATGGGCAAAAGCATCGAGAATCCTATCTCAATAATACGTTTGTCCAGATGCTCCACCACACACTCAATGTCACGAATGCTACAAATTGCTGGATATGTGGTATGCTTCCAGCACACCAAAAGATAGGTGGAACACCGTTTATTCCACTTCCTTTTTCGCATAATGGTTCTTGTCGAGCCTGGTACACTCTTCTATTTGCAACTAAGAAACCTGCAGTAAGTGGACTTCTTTTTCATCTGAATAAAGAGTGTTATCAAGATGAACATGGGTATCCTCAAGCAAATGGAACTATATGGGAATGGGAGGAATACTGACCGGACAATGCTTCTACACCATATGTTTTCACCCATACGAGAGACTCTACCACAAGCAACCAGTCTGTAATCACTGTTACAAGAACTAAAGCTGATTTATGTGTACAAAGTACTGGACGAATTCCAGTTGGAACTAGTGATTGTGTATTAAATATAGATGGGCAAAATGACAGTTCGTTTCTGGCCTCACACAACACGTATTTAGTGTGTTGGAACCATGGATATCATAGACTACCAGTAGGGTGGTCTGGCACATGCTATGTATCTTTTCTATGCGGTACAAAAGGGGGTGGTGATGGACGGAGCATCTGAATCAATCAAACACTCACACCCAGTCAAAAGATCTGGGTTTTATCCATCACCGTTCTTTAGCCCACTCTGCCACCCCAGTTCAGACATGGCTATATGCAAATCAGCCTGACCCTGTGCCTCATGGGAACAGTCCAGCCCGAACTGCCAAGCCATGTCTTCCCTGGACCGGAAACAAGCTTCCGAGGACCGGTTTCTGGCATTCCAGCCGTCTTCAGCCCGGCTTGCTTGAATCCAGTGGCAAAGTGAGCAAGGGACTCACGTCTGAGCATACCCTGCCACACTTATGGCGGCCAAAAGCGGTACAAAAGGGGGTGGTGATGGACGGAGCATCTGAATCAATCAAACACTCACACCCAGTCAAAAGATCTGGGTTTTATCCATCACCGTTCTTTAGCCCACTCTGCCACCCCAGTTCAGACATGGCTATATGCAAATCAGTCTGACCCTGTGCCTCATGGGAACAGTCCAGCCCGAACTGCCAAGCCATGTCTTCCCTGGACCGGAAACAAGCTTCCGAGGACCGGTTTCTGGCATTCCAGCCGCCTTCAGCCCGGCTTGCTTGAACCCAGTGGCAAAGTGAGCAAGGGACTCACGTCTGAGCATACCCTGCCACACTTATGGCGGCCAAAAGCGGTACAAAAGGGGGTGGTGATGGATGGAGCATCTGAATCAATCAAACACTCACACCCAGTCAAAAGATCTGGGTTTTATACGTCACCGTTCTTTAGCCCACTCTGCCACCCCAGTTCAGATATGGCTATATGCAAATCAGTCTGACCCTGTGCCTCATGGGAACAGTCCAGCCCGAACTGCCAAGCCATGTCTTCCCTGGACCGGAAACAAGCTTCCGAGGACCGGTTTCTGGCATTTCAGCCGTCTTCAGCCCGGCTTGCTTGAATCCAGTGGCAAAGTGAGCAAGGGACTCACGTCTGAGCATACCCTGCCACACTTATGGCGGCCAAAAGCGGTACAAAAGGGGGTGGTGATGGACGGAGCATCTGAATCAATCAAACACTCACACCCAGTCAAAAGATCTGGGTTTTATCCATCACCGTTCTTTAGCCCACTCTGCCACCCCAGTTCAGACATGGCTATATGCAAATCAGTCTGACCCTGTGCCTCATGGGAACAGTCCAGCCCGAACTGCCAAGCCATGTCTTCCCTGGACCGGAAACAAGCTTCCGAGGACCGGTTTCTGGCATTCCAGCCGTCTTCAGCCCGGCTTGCTTGAATCCAGTGGCAAAGTGAGCAAGGGACTCACGTCTGAGCATACCCTGCCACACTTATGGCAGCCAAAAGCGGTACAAAAGGGGGTGGTGATGGACGGAGCATCTGAATCAATCAAACACTCACACCCAGTCAAAAGATCTGGGTTTTATCCATCACCGTTCTTTAGCCCACTCTGCCACCCCAGTTCAGACATGGCTATATGCAAATCAGTCTGACCCTGTGCCTCATGGGAACAGTCCAGCCCGAACTGCCAAGCCATGTCTTCCCTGGACCGGAAATCACTAATACACGTTTAATCACTCACTTATACAGTCAGTCACACACCTACTAAATTATCGATTCAGACACTCATACACCCACTCTTATATATATATATATATAGATCAACAAATTGCCCTTAGCATTTCGAGGGCACTCGACAACGTTCTGCCCTCCGGCTCTGACTTGCAGCCTGCCTTCCTGCTCCACAATTCATTAACAGTGCCGACCCGTTTCGGGGTTAACAAACCCATTCATCCTGGGCTGCACAAATGACAATCGAACAAGCATTACTTTTTGTTTCCGGTTTCTTTTATTACAAGCCCCACAGTGGGCGTATGCTAAGTGCACAGTCCTACTGATGCTTGATGGGACTTGATGTCCGTAATGCACACATGAATGCTCACTTTTAGTAAGTTCAATTGTCCATTAGTCAATTAATGCTTTATTTATAACCTATAGTAGGTTGTTTTGCATTCGAGCAGGCTCTCTTTTGCATTGAACGCTATGCCACGGAATCCCGCAATGTTGTGGACTCCAGCCTCGCCCAGCTGGAAGTAAGATTTCTGTTCCTACAGACGATGGTGCCCTCAGCACGGCCGGGCCGCCGTGTGGAGTATGTAGATCAACAAATTGTCCTCAACATTCCGAGGGCACTCGACAACGTTTTGCCCTCCGGCTATGACTTGCAGCCTGCCTTCCTGCTCCGCAATTCATTAACAGTGCCGACGCGTTTCAGGGTTAACAAACCCCTTCATCCTGGGCTGCAAAAATGACAATCGAAACACGTATTACTTTTTGTTTACGGTTTCTTTTATTACAAGCCCCACAGTGGGCGTATGCTAAGTGCACAGTCCTACTGATGCTTGATGGGACTTGATGTCCGTAATGCGCACATGAATGCTGACTTTTAGTAATTTGTATTGGCCATTAGTCAATTAATGCTTTATTTATTACCTATAGTAGGTTGTTTTGCATTCGAGCAGGCTCTCTTTCACATTGAACGCTGTGCCACGGAATCCCGCAATGTTGTGGACTCCAGCCTCGCCCAGCTGGAAGTAACATTTCTTTTCCTGCAGGCAATGGTGCCCTCAGCACGGCCGGGCCGCCGTGTGGAGTATGTAGATCAACAAATTGCCATTAGCATTCCGAGGGCACTCAACAACGTTCTGCCCTCCGGCACTGACTTGCAGCCTGCCTTCCTGCTCCACAATTCATTACCAGTGCCGACGCATTTCGGGATTAACAAACCCATTCATCCTGGGCTGCACAAATGACAATCCAAACAAGCATTACTTTTTGTTTCCGGTTTCTTTTATTACAAGCCCCACAGTGGGCGTATGCTAAGTTCACAGTCCTACTGATGCTTGATGGGACTTGATGTCCGTAATGCGCACATGAATGCTGACTTTTAGTAAGTTCAATTGTCCATTAGTCAATTAATGCTTTATTTATTACCTATGGTAGGTTGTTTTGCATTTGAGCAGGCTCTCTTTCGCATTGAACGCTGTGCCATGGAATCCCGCAATGTTGTGGACTCCAGCCTCGCCCAGCTGGAAGTAACATTTCTCTTCCTGCAGGCGATGGTGCCCTCAGCACGAACGGGCCGCTGTGTGGAGTATGAGGATCAACAAATTGCCCTTAGCTTTCAGAGGACACTCGACATTGTTCTGCCCTCCGGCTCTGACTTGCAGCCTGCCTTCCTGCTCCTCAATTCATTACCAGTGCCGACGCGTTTCAGGGTTAACAAACCCCTTCATCCTGGGCTGCACAAATGACAATCGAAACACGCATTACTTTTTGTTTCCGGTTTCTTTTATTACAAGCCCCACAGTGGGTGTATGCTAAGTGAACAGTCCTACTGATGCTTGATCGGACTTGATGTCCGTAATGCGCACATGAATGCTCACTTTAAGTAAGTTCAATTGTCCATTAGTCAATTAATGCTTTATTTATTACCTACAGTAGGTTGTTTTGCATTCGAGCAGGCTCTCTTCCGCTGTGCCACGGAATCCCGCAATGTTGTGGACTCCAGCCTCGCCCAGCTGGAAGTAACATTTCTCTTCCTGCAGGCGATGGTGCCCTCAGCATGGCCGGGCCACTGTGTGGAGTATGTAGATTAACAAATTGCCATTAGCATTCCGAGGGCACTCGACAACGTTCTGCCCTCCTGACTTGCAGCCTGCCTTCCTGCTCCACAATTCATTAACAGTGCCGACGCGTTTCGGGGTTAACAAACCCCTTCATCCTGGGCTGCACAAATGACATTCGAAACACGCATTACTTTTTGTTTCCAGTTTCTTTTATTACCAGCCCCACAGTGGGCGTATGCTAAGTGCACAGTCCTACTGATGCTTGATGGGACTTGATGTCCGTAAATGCGCACATGAATGCTGACTTTTAGTAAGTTCAATTGTCCATTAGTCAATTAATGCTTTATTTATTACCTACAGTAGGTTGTTTTGCATTTGAGCAAGCTCTCTTTCGCATTGAACGCTGTGCCACAGAATCCCGCAATGTTGTGGACTCCAGCCTCGCCCAGCTGGAAGTAACATTTCTCTTCCTGCAGGCGATGGTGCCCTCAGCACGGCCAGGCCGCTGTGTGGAGTATGAGGATCAACAAATTGCCCTTAGCATTCCGAGGACACTCGACATTGTTCTGCACTCCGGCTCTAACTTGCAGCATGCCTTCCTGCTCCTCAATTCATTAACAGTGCCGACGCGTTTCATGGTTAACAAACCCCTTCATCCTGGGCTGCACAAATGACAATCGAAACACGCATTACTTTTTGTTTCCGGTTTCTTTCATTACAAGCCCCACAGTGGGTGTATGCTAAGTGAACAGTCCTACTGATGCTTGATCGGACTTGATGTCCGTAATGCACACATGAATGCTGACTTTAAGTAAGTTCAATTGTCCATTAGTTAATTAATGCTTTATTTATTACCTATAGTAGGTTGTTTTGCATTCGAGCAGGCTCTCTTTCACATTGAACGCTGTGCCACGGAATCCCGCAATGTAGTGGACTCCAGCCTCGCCCAGCTGGAAGTAACATTTCTCTTCCTGCAGGCGATGGTGCCCTCAGCACGGCCGGGCCGCTGTGTGGAGTATGTAGATCAACAAATTGCCCTTAGCATTCCGAGGGCACTCGACAACGTTCTGCCCTCCTGACTTGCAGCCTGCCTTCCTGCATTACAATTCATTAACAGTGTCGACGCGTTTCGGGGTTAACAAACCCCTTCATCCTGGGCTGCACAAATGACATTCCAAACACGCATTACTTTTTGTTTCCGGTTTCTTTTATTACCAGCCCCACAGTGGGCGTATGCTAAGTGCACAGTCCTACTGATGCTTGATGGGACTTGATGTCCATAATGCGCACATGAATGCTGACTTTTAGTAAGTTTGATTGTACATTAGTCAATTAATGCTTTATTTATTACCTATAGTAGGTTGTTTTGCATTCGAGCAAGCTCTCTTTCGCATTGAACGCTGTGCCACGGAATCCCGCAATGTTGTGGACTCCAGCCTCGCCCAGCTGGAAGTAACATTTCTCTTCCTGCAGGCGATGGTGCTCTCAGCACGGCCGCGCCGCCGTGTGGAGTATGTAGATCAAAAAATTGCCCATAGCATTCCGAGGCCACTCGGCAACGTTCTGCCCTCCGGCTCTGACTTGCAGCCTGCCTTCCTGCTCCACAATTCATTAACAGAGCCGACGCGTTTCGGGGTTAACAAACCCCTTCATCCTGGGCTGCACAAATGACAATCAAAACACGCATTACATTTTGTTTCCGGTTTCTTTTATTACAAGCCCCACAATGGGCGTATGCTAAGTGCACAGTCCTACTGATGCTTGATGGGACTTGATGTCCGTAATGCGCACATGAATGCTGACTTTTAGTAAGTTCAATTGTCCATTAGTCAATTATTGCTTTATTTATTACATATAGTAGGTTGTTTTGCATTCGAGCAGGCTCTCTTTTGCATTGAACGCTGTGCCACGGAATCCGCAATGTTGTGGACTTCAGCCTCTCCCAGCTGGAAGTAACATTTCTCTTCCTGCAGGTGATGGTGCCCTCAGCACGGACCGGGCCGCCATGTGGAATATGTAGATCAACAAATTGCCCGTAGCATTCCGAGGGCACTCGACAACGTTCTGCCCTCCAGCTCTGACTTGCAGCCTGCCTTCCTGCTCCACAATTCATTAACAGTGCCGACACGTTTCGGGGTTAACAAACCCCTTCATCCTGGGCTGCACAAATGACAATCAAAACACGCATTACATTTTGTTTCCGGTTTCTTTTATTACAAGCCCCACAATGGGCGTATGCTAAGTGCACAGTCCTACTGATGCTTGATGGGACTTGATGTCCGTAATGCGCACATGAATGCTGACTTTTAGTAAGTTCAATTGTCCATTAGTCAATTATTGCTTTATTTATTACATATAGTAGGTTGTTTTGCATTCGAGCAGGCTCTCTTTTGCATTGAACGCTGTGCCACGGAATCCGCAATGTTGTGGACTTCAGCCTCTCCCAGCTGGAAGTAACATTTCTCTTCCTGCAGGTGATGGTGCCCTCAGCACGGACCGGGCCGCCATGTGGAATATGTAGATCAACAAATTGCCCTTAGCATTCCGAGGGCACTCGAGAACGTTCTGCCCTCCAGCTCTGACTTGCAGCCTGCCTTCCTGCTCCACAATTCATTAACAGTGCCGACACGTTTCGGGGTTAACAAACCCCTTCATCCTGGGCAGCACAAATGACAATCGAAACACGCATTACTTTTTGTTTCCGGTTTCTTTTATTACAAACCCCACAGTGGGTGTATGCTAAGTGCACAGTTCTACTGATGCTTGATGGGACTTGATGTCCGTAATGTGCACATGAATGCTGACTTTTAGTAAATTCAATTGTCCATTAGTCAATTAATGCTTTATTTATTACCTATAGTAGGTTGTTTTGCATTCGATCAGGCTCTCTTTCGCATTGAACGCTGTACCACGGAATCCCGCAATGTTGTGGACTTCAGCCTCTCCCAGCTGGAAGTAACATTTCTCTTCCTGCAGGTGATGGTGCCCTCAGCACGGACCGGGCCGCCATGTGGAGTATGTAGATCAACAAATTGCCCTTAGCATTCCGAGGGCACTCGACAACGTTCTGCCCTCCAGCTCTGACTTGCAGCCTGCCTTCCTGCTCCACAATTCATTAACAGTGCCGACGCGTTTCGGGGTTAACAAACCCCTTCATCCTGGGCAGCACAAATGACAATCGAAACACGCATTACGTTTTGTTTCCGGTTTCTTTTATTACAAACCCCACAGTGGGTGTATGCTAAGTGCACAGTTCTACTGATGCTTGATGGGACTTGATGTCCGTAATGCGCACATGAATGCTGACTTTTAGTAAGTTCAATTGTCCATTAGTCAATTAATGCTTTATTTATTACCTATAGTATGTTGTTTTGCATTCGAGCAGACTCTCTTTCGCATTGAACGCTGTGCCACGGAATACCGCAATGTTGTGGACTCTAGCCTCGCCCAGCAGGAAGTACATTATAACATTTCTCTTCCTGCAGGCGATGGTGCCCTCAGCACGGCCGGGCCGCCGTGTGGAGTACGTAGATCAACAAATTGCCCTTAGCATTCCGAGGCACTCAACAACATTCTGACCTCCGGCTCTGACTTACAGCCTGCCTTCCTGCTTCACAATTCATTAAAATTGCCGACGCGTTTTGGGGTTAACAAACCCCTTCATCCTGGGCTGCACAAATGACAATCGAAACACGCATTACTTTTTGATTCCGGTTTCTTTTATTACAAGCCCCACAGTGGGCATATGCTAAGTGCACAGTCCTACTGATGCTTGATGGGACTTGATGTCCGTAATGCGCACATGAAGGCTGACTTTTAGTAAGTTCCATTGTCCATTAGTCAATTCATGTTTTATTTATTACCTATAGTAGGTTGTTTTGCATTCGAGTAGGCTCTCTTTCGCATTGAACGCTGCGCCACGGAATCCCGCAATGTTGTGGACTCCTGCCTCGCCCTGCTGGAAGTAACATTTCTCTTCCTTCAGGCGATGGTGCCCTCGGCATGGCCGGGCCGCCGTGTGGAGTATGTAGATCAACAAATTGCCCTTAACATTCCGAGGGCACTCGACAACAATCCGCCCTCCGGCTCTGACTTGCAGCCTGCCTTCCTGCTCCACAATTCATTAACAGTGCTGACGCGTTTCGGGGTTAACAAACCCCTTCATCCTGGGCTGCACAAATGACAATCGAAATACGGATTACTTTTTGTTTCCGGTTTCTTTTATTACAAGCCCCACAGTGGGCGTATGCTAAGTGCACAGTCCTACTGATGCTTGATGGGACTTGATGTCCGTAATGCCCACATGAATGCTGACTTTTAGTAAGTTCAATTGTCCATTAGTCAATTAATGCTTTATTTCTTACCTATAGTAGGTTGTTTTGCATTCGAGCAGGCTCTCTTTCGCATTGAACGCTGTGCCACGGAATCCCGCATTGTTGTGGACTTCAGCCTCGCCCAGCTGGAAGTAGCATTTCTCTTCCTGCTGGCGATGGTGCCCTCAGCACGGCCGGGCCGCTGTGTGGAGTATGTAGATCAATAAATTGCCCTTAGCATTCCGAGGGCACTAGACAACGTTCTGCCCTCCGGCTCTGACTTGCAGCTTGCCTTTCTGCTCCACAATTCATTAACAGTGCCGACGCGTTTTGGGGTTAACAAACCCCTTCATCCTGGGCTGCACAAAAGACAATCGAAACACACATTACTTTTTGTTTCTGGTTTCTTTTATTACAAGCCCCACAGTGGACGTATGCTAAGTGCACAGTCCTACTGATGCTTGATGGGACTTCATATCTGTAATGCGCACATGAATGATGACTTTAAGTAAGTTTAATTGTCCATTAGTCAATTAATGCTTTATTTATTACCTATAGTAGGTTGTTTTGCATTCGAGCAGGCTCTCTTTCGCATTGAACGCTGTGCCACGGAATCCCGCAATGTGCTGGACTCCAGCCTCGACCAGCTGGAAGTAATATTTCTCTTCCTGCAGGTGATGGTGCCCTCAGCACGGCCGGGCCCCCGTGTGGAGTATGTAGATCAACAAATTGCCCTTAGCATTCCGAGGGCACTCGACACCGTTCTGACCTCCGGCTCTGACTTGCAGCCTGCCTTCTTGCTCCACAATTCATTAACAGTGCTGACGCGTTTCGGGGTTAACAAACTCCTTCATCCTAGGCTGCACAAATGACAATCGAAATACGCATTACTTTTTGTTTCCGGTTGCTTTTATTACAAGCCCCACAGTGGGCGTATGCTAAGTGCACAGTCCTACTGATGCTTGATGGGACTTGATGTCCGTAATGCCCACATGAATGCTGACTTTTGGTAAGTTCAATTGTCCATTAGTCAATTAATGCTTTATTTCTTACCTATAGTAGGTTGTTTTGCATTCGAGCAGGCTCTCTTTCACATTGAACGCTGTGCCACGGAATCCCGCATTGTTGTGGACTCCAGCCTCGCCCAGCTGGAAGTAACATTTCTCTTCCTGCTGGCAATGGTGCCCTCAGCACGGCCGGGCCGCTGTGTGGAGTATGTAGATCAATAAATTGCCCTTAGCATTCCGAGGGCACTCGACAACGTTCTGCCCTCCGGCTCTAACTTGCAGCCTGCCTTTCTGCTCCACAATTCATTAACAGTGACGACGCGTTTCGGGGTTAACAAACACCTTCATCCTGGGCTTCACAAATGACAATCGAAACACGCATTACTTTTTGTTTCCGGTTTCTTTTATTACAAGCCCCACAGTGGGCGTATGCTAAGTTCACAGTCCTACTGATGCTTGATGGGACTTGATGTCCGTAATGCGCACATGAATGCTGACTTTTAGTAAGTTCAATTGTCCATTAGTCAATTAATACTTTATGTATTACCTATAGTAGGTTGTTTTGCATTCGAGCAGGCTCTCTTTCGCATTGAACGCTGTGCCACGGAATCCCGCAATGTTGTGGACTCCAGCCTCGCCCAGCTGGAAGTAACATTTCTCTTCCTGCAGGCTATGGTGCCCTCAGCACTGCCGGGCCGCTGTGTGGAGTATGTAGATCAACAAATTGCCCTTAGCATTCCGAGGGCACTCGACAACATTCTGACCTCTGGCTCTGACTTGCAGCCTGCCTTCCTGCTCCACAATTCATTAAAATTGCCGACGCCTTTTTCGGGTTAACAAACCCCTTCATCCTGGGCTGCACAAATGACAATCGAAACACGCATTACTTTTTGTTTCCGGTTTCTTTTATTACAAGCCCCCCAGTGGGTGTATGCTAAGTGCACAGTCCTACTGGTGCTTGATGGGACTTGATGTCCGTAATACGCATATGAATGCTGACTTTTAGTAAGTTCAATTCTCCATTAGTCAATTAATGCTTTATTTATTACCTATAGTAGGTTGTTTTGCATTCGAGCAGGCTCTCTTTCGAATTGAACGCTGTGCCATAGAATCCCGCAATGTTGTGGACTCCAGCCTCGCCCTGCTGGAAGTAACATATCTCTTCCTGCAGGCGATGGTGCCCTCAGCACGGCCGGGCCGCCGTGTGGAGTATGTAGATCAACAAATTGCCCTTAGAATTCCGAGGGCACTCGACAACAATCTGCCCTCCGGCTCTGACTTGCAGCCTGCCTTCCTGCTCCACAATTCATTAACAGTGCTGACGCGTTTCGGGGTTAACAAACCCCTTCATCCTGGGCTGCACAAATGTCAATCGAAATACGCATTACTTTTTGTTTCCGGTTTCTTTTATTACAAGCCCCACAGTGGGCGTATGCTAAGTGCACAGTCCTACTGATGCTTGATGGGACTTGATGTCCGTAATACCCACATGAATGCTGAGTTTTAGTAAGTTCAATTGTCCATTAGTCAATTAATGCTTTATTTCTTACCTATAGTAGGTTGTTTTGCATTCGAGCAGGCTCTCTTTCGCATTGAACGCTGTGTCACGGAATCCCGCATTGTTGTGGACTCCAGCCTCGCCCAGCTGGAAGTAACATTTCTTTTCCTGCTGGCGATGGTGCCCTCAGCACGGCCGGGCCGCTGTGTGGAGTATGTAGATCAATAAATTGCCCTTAGCATTCCGAGGGTACTCGACTACGTTCTGCCCTCCGGCTCTGACTTGCAGCCTGCCTTTCTGCTCCACAATTCATTAACAGTGCCGACGCGTTTCGGGGTTAACAAACACCTTCATCCTGGTCTGCACAAATGACAATCGAAACACGCATTACTTTTTGTTTCCGGTTTCTTTTATTACAAGCCCCACAGTGGACGTATGCTAAGTGCACAGTCCTACTGATGCTTGATGGGACTTCATATCCGTAATGAGCACATGAATGCTGACTTTAAGTAAGTTCAATTGTCCATTAGTCAATTAATGCTTTATTTATTAGCTATAGTAGGTTGTTTTGCATTCTAGCAGGCTCTCTTTCGCATTGAACGCTGTGCCACGGTAACCCCGCAATATTGTGGACTCCAGCCTCGCCCAGCTGGAAGTAACATTTCTCTTCCTGCAGGCAATGGTGCCCGCAGCACGGCCGGGCCGCCGTGTGGAGTATGTAGATCAACAAATTGCCCTTAGCATTCCGAGGGCACTCAACAAAGTTCTGCCCTCCGGCTCTGACTTGCAGCCTGCCTTCCTGCTCCACAATTTATTAACAGTGCCGACGCGTTTCGGGATTGACAAACCCCTTCATCCTGGGCTGCACAAATGTCAATCGAAACACGCATTACTTTTTGTTTCCGGTTTCTTTTATTACAAGCCCCACTGTGGGCGTATGCTAAGTTCACAGTCCTACTGATGCTTGATGGGACTTGATGTCCGTAATGCGCACATGAATGCTGACTTTTAGTAAGTTCAATTGTCCATTAGTCAATTTATACTTTATGTAATACCTATAGTAGGTTGTTTTGCATTCGAGCAGGCTCTCTTTTGCATTGAACGCTGTGCCACGGAATCCCGCAATGTTGTGGACTCCAGCCTCGCCCAGCTGGAAGTAACATTTCTCTTCCTGCAGGCGATGGTGCCCTCAGCACTGCTGGGCCGCTGTGTGGAGTATGTAGATCAACAAATTGCCCGTAGCATTTCGAGGACACTCAACATTTTTCTGCCCTCCGGCTCTGACTTGCAGCCTGCCTTCCTGCTCCTCAATTCATTAACAGTGCCGACGCGTTTCAGGGTTAACAAACCCCTTCATCCTGGGCTGCACAAATGACAATCGAAACACGCATTACTTTTTGTTTCCGGTTTCTTTTATTACAAGCTCCACAGTGGGCGTATGCTAAGTGCACAGTCCTACTGATGCTTGATGGGACTTGATGTCCGTAATGCGCACATGAATATTGACTTTAAGTAAGTTCAATTGTCCATTAGTCAATTATTGCTTTATTTATTACCTATAGTAGGTTGTTTTGCATTCGAGCAGGCTCTCTTTCGCATTGAACGCTGGTCCACGGAATCACACAATGTTGTGGACTCCAGCCTCGCCCAGCTGGAAGTAACATTTCTCTTCTTGCAGGCGATGGTGCCCTCAGCACGGCCGGGCCGCCTTGTGGAGTATGTAGATCAACAAATTGCCCTTAGCATTCCGAGGGCACTCGACAACGTTCTGACCTCCGGCTCTGACTTGCAAGCCTGCCTTCCTGCTCCACAATTCATTAAAATTGCCGACGCGTTTTGGGGTTAACAAACACCTTCATCCTGGTCTGCACAAATGACAATCGAAACACGCATTACTTTTTGTTTCCGGTTTCTTTTATTACAAGCCCCACAGTGGACGTATGCTAAGTGCACAGTCCTACTGATGCTTGATGGGACTTCATATCCGTAATGAGCACATGAATGCTGACTTTAAGTAAGTTCAATTGTCCATTAGTCAATTAATGCTTTATTTATTACCTATAGTAGGTTGTTTTGCATTCTAGCAGGCTCTCTTTCGCATTGAACGCTGTGCCACGGTAACCCCGCAATATTGTGGACTCCAGCCTCGCCCAGCTAGAAGTAACATTTCTCTTCCTGCAGGCAATGGTGCCCGCAGCACGGCCGGGCCGCCGTGTGGAGTATGTAGATCAACAAATTGCCCTTAGCATTCCGAGGGCACTCAACAAAGTTCTGCCCTCCGGCTCTGACTTGCAGCCTGCCTTCCTGCTCCACAATTTATTAACAGTGCCGACGCGTTTCGGGATTGACAAACCCCTTCATCCTGGGCTGCACAAATGTCAATCGAAACACGCATTACTTTTTGTTTCCGGTTTCTTTTATTACAAGCCCCACTGTGGGCGTATGCTAAGTTCACAGTCCTACTGATGCTTGATGGGACTTGATGTCCGTAATGCGCACATGAATGCTGACTTTTAGTAAGTTCAATTGTCCATTAGTCAATTTATACTTTATGTAATACCTATAGTAGGTTGTTTTGCATTCGAGCAGGCTCTCTTTTGCATTGAACGCTGTGCCACGGAATCCCGCAATATTGTGGACTCCAGCCTCGCCCAGCTGGAAGTAACATTTCTCTTCCTGCAGGCGATGGTGCCCTCAGCACTGCTGGGCCGCTGTGTGGAGTATGTAGATCAACAAATTGCCCGTAGCATTCCGAGGACACTCAACATTTTTCTGCCCTCCGGCTCTGACTTGCAGCCTGCCTTCCTGCTCCTCAATTCATTAACAGTGCCGACGCGTTTCAGGGTTAACAAACCCCTTCATCCTGGGCTGCACAAATGACAATCGAAACACGCATTACTTTTTGTTTCCGGTTTCTTTTATTACAAGCTCCACAGTGGGCGTATGCTAAGTGCACAGTCCTACTGATGCTTGATGGGACTTGATGTCCGTAATGCGCACATGAATATTGACTTTAAGTAATTTCAATTGTCCATTAGTCAATTATTGCTTTATTTATTACCTATAGTAGGTTGTTTTGCATTCGAGCAGGCTCTCTTTCGCATTGAACGCTGGTCCACGGAATCACACAATGTTGTGGACTCCAGCCTCGCCCAGCTGGAAGTAACATTTCTCTTCTTGCAGGCGATGGTGCCCTCAGCACGGCCGGGCCGCCTTGTGGAGTATGTAGATCAACAAATTGCCCTTAGCATTCCGAGGGCACTCGACAACGTTCTGACCTCCGGCTCTGACTTGCAAGCCTGCCTTCCTGCTCCACAATTCATTAAAATTGCCGACGCGTTTTGGGGTTAACAAACACCTTCATCCTGGTCTGCACAAATGACAATCGAAACACGCATTACTTTTTGTTTCCGGTTTCTTTTATTACAAGCCCCACAGTGGACGTATGCTAAGTGCACAGTCCTACTGATGCTTGATGGGACTTCATATCCGTAATGAGCACATGAATGCTGACTTTAAGTAAGTTCAATTGTCCATTAGTCAATTAATGCTTTATTTATTACCTATAGTAGGTTGTTTTGCATTCTAGCAGGCTCTCTTTCGCATTGAACGCTGTGCCACGGTAACCCCGCAATATTGTGGACTCCAGCCTCGCCCAGCTAGAAGTAACATTTCTCTTCCTGCAGGCAATGGTGCCCGCAGCACGGCCGGGCCGCCGTGTGGAGTATGTAGATCAACAAATTGCCCTTAGCATTCCGAGGGCACTCAACAAAGTTCTGCCCTCCGGCTCTGACTTGCAGCCTGCCTTCCTGCTCCACAATTTATTAACAGTGCCGACGCGTTTCGGGATTGACAAACCCCTTCATCCTGGGCTGCACAAATGTCAATCGAAACACGCATTACTTTTTGTTTCCGGTTTCTTTTATTACAAGCCCCACTGTGGGCGTATGCTAAGTTCACAGTCCTACTGATGCTTGATGGGACTTGATGTCCGTAATGCGCACATGAATGCTGACTTTTAGTAAGTTCAATTGTCCATTAGTCAATTTATACTTTATGTAATACCTATAGTAGGTTGTTTTGCATTCGAGCAGGCTCTCTTTTGCATTGAACGCTGTGCCACGGAATCCCGCAATATTGTGGACTCCAGCCTCGCCCAGCTGGAAGTAACATTTCTCTTCCTGCAGGCGATGGTGCCCTCAGCACTGCTGGGCCGCTGTGTGGAGTATGTAGATCAACAAATTGCCCGTAGCATTCCGAGGACACTCAACATTTTTCTGCCCTCCGGCTCTGACTTGCAGCCTGCCTTCCTGCTCCTCAATTCATTAACAGTGCCGACGCGTTTCGGGGTTAACAAACCCCTTCATCCTGGGCTGCACAAATGACAATCGAAACACGCATTACTTTTTGTTTCCGGTTTCTTTTATTACAAGCTCCACAGTGGGCGTATGCTAAGTGCACAGTCCTACTGATGCTTGATGGGACTTGATGTCCGTAATGCGCACATGAATATTGACTTTAAGTAAGTTCAATTGTCCATTAGTCAATTATTGCTTTATTTATTACCTATAGTAGGTTGTTTTGCATTCGAGCAGGCTCTCTTTCGCATTGAACGCTGGTCCACGGAATCCCGCAATGTTGTGGACTCCAGCCTCGCCCAGCTGGAAGTAACATTTCTCTTCCTGCAGGCGATGGTGCCCTCAGCACGGCCGGGCCGCCTTGTGGAGTATGTAGATCAACAAATTGCCCTTAGCATTCCGAGGGCACTCGACAACGTTCTGACCTCCGGCTCTGACTTGCAAGCCTGCCTTCCTGCTCCACAATTCATTAAAATTGCCGACGCGTTTTGGGGTTAACAAACACCTTCATCCTGGTCTGCACAAATGACAATCGAAACACGCATTACTTTTTGTTTCCGGTTTCTTTTATTATAAGCCCCACAGTGGACGTATGCTAAGTGCACAGTCCTACTGATGCTTGATGGGACTTCATATCCGTAATGAGCACATGAATGCTGACTTTAAGTAAGTTCAATTGTCCATTAGTCAATTAATGCTTTATTTATTACCTATAGTAGGTTGTTTTGCATTCTAGCAGGCTCTCTTTCGCATTGAACGCTGTGCCACGGTAACCCCGCAATATTGTGGACTCCAGCCTCGCCCAGCTGAAAGTAACATTTCTCTTCCTGCAGGCAATGGTGCCCGCAGCACGGCCGGGCCGCCGTGTGGAGTATGTAGATCAACAAATTGCTCTTAGCATTCCGAGGGCACTCAACAACGTTCTGCCCTCCGGCTCTGACTTGCAGCCTGCCTTCCTGCTCCACAATTTATTAACAGTGCCGACGCGTTTCGGGATTGACAAACCCCTTCATCCTGGGCTTCACAAATGTCAATCGAAACACGCATTACTTTTTGTTTCCGGTTTCTTTTATTACAAGCCCCACAGTGGGCGTATGCTAAGTTCACAGTCCTACTGATGCTTGATGGGACTTGATGTCCGTAATGCGCACTTGAATGCTGACTTTTAGTAAGTTCAATTGTCCATTAGTCAATTTATACTTAATATAATACCTATAGTAGGTTGTTTTGCATTCGAGCAGGCTCTCTTTTGCATTGAACGCTGTGCCACGGAATCCCGCAATGTTGTGGACTCCAGCCTCGCCCAGCTGGAAGTAACATTTCTCTTCCTGCAGGCGATGGTGCCCTCAGCACTGCCGGGCTGCTGTGTGGAGTATGTAGATCAACAAATTGCCCGTAGCATTCCGAGGACACTCAACATTTTTCTGCCCTCCGGCTCTGACTTGCAGCCTGCCTTCCTGCTCCTCAATTCATTAACAGTGCCGACGCGTTTCGGGGTTAACAAACCCCTTCATCCTGGGCTGCACAAATGGCAATCGAAACACGCATTACTTTTTGTTTCCGGTTTCTTTTATTACAAGCTCCACAGTGGGCGTATGCTAAGTGCACAGTCCTACTGATGCTTGATGGGACTTGATGTCCGTAATGCACACATGAATATTGACTTTAAGTAAGTTCAATTGTCCATTAGTCAATTATTGCTTTATTTATTACCTATAGTAGGTTGTTTTGCATTCGAGCAGGCTCTCTTTCGCATTGAACGCTGGTCCACGGAATCCCGCAATGTTGTGGACTCCAGCCTCGCCCAGCTGGAAGTAACATTTCTCTTCCTGCAGGCGATGGTGCCCTCAGCACGGCCGGACCGCCGTGTGGAGTATGTAGATCAACAAATTGCCCTTAGCATTCCGAGGGCACTCGACAACGTTCTGACCTCCGGCTCTGACTTGCAAGCCTGCCTTCCTACTCCACAATTCATTAAAATTGCCGACGCGTTTTGGGGTTAACAAACCCCTTCATCCTGCGCTGCATAAATGACAATCGAAACACGCATTACTTTTTGTTTCCGGTTTCTTTTATTACAAGCCCCCCAGTGGGTGTATGCTAAGTGCACAGTCCTACTGGTGCTTGATGGGACTTGATGTCCGTAATACGCATATGAATGCTGGCTTTTAGTAAGTTCAATTGTCCATTAGTCAATTAATGCTTTATTGATTACCTATAGTAGGTTGTTTTGCATTTGAGCAGGCTCTCTTTCACATTGAACGCTGTGCCACAGAATCCCGCAATGTTGTGGACTCCAGCCTCGCCCTGCTGGAAGTAACATATCTCTTCCTGCAGGCGATGGTGCCCTCAGCACGGCCGGGCTGCCGTGTGGAGTATGTAGATCAACAAATTGCCCTTAGCATTCCGAGGGCACTTGACAACAATTTGCCCTCCGGCTCTGACTTGCAGCCTGCCTTCCTGCTCCACAATTCATTAACAGTGCTGACGCGTTTCGGGGTTAAGAAACCCCTTCATCCTGGGCTGCACAAATGACAATCGAAATACGCATTACTTTTTGTTTCCGGTTTCTTTTATTACAAGCCCCACAGTGGGCGTATGCTAAGTGCACAGTCCTACTGATGCTTGATGGGACTTGATGTCCGTAATGCCCACATGAATGCTGACTTTTAGTAAGTTCAATTGTCCATTAGTCAATTAATGCTTTATTTCTTACCTATAGTAGGTTGTTTTGCATTCGAGCAGGCTCTCTTTCGCATTGAACGCTGTGCCACGGAATCCCGCATTGTTGTGGACTCCAGCCTCACCCAGCTGGAAGTAACATTTCTCTTCCTGCTGGCGATGGTGCCCTCAGCACGGCCTGGCCACTGTGTGGAGTATGTAGATCAATAAATTGCCTTTAGCATTCCGAGGGCACTCGAAAATGTTCTGCCCTCTGGCTCTGACTTGCAGCCTGCCTTTCTGCTCCACAATTCATTAACAGTGCCGACGCGTTTCGGGGTTAAAAAACCCCTTCATCCTGGGCTGCACAAATGACAATCGAAACACACATTACTTTTTGTTTACGGTTTCTTTTATTACAAGCCCCACAGTGGACGTATGCTAAGTGCACAGTCCTACTGATGCTTGATGGAACTTCATATCTGTAATGCGCACATGAATGCTGACTTTAAGTAAGTTCAATTGTCCATTAGTCAATTAATGCTTTATTTCTTACCTATAGTAGGTTGTTTTGCATTCGAGCAGGCTCTCTTTCGCATTGAACGCTGTGCCACGGAATCCCGCATTGTTGTGGACTTCAGCCTCGCCCAGCTGGAAGTAGCATTTCTCTTCCTGCTGGCGATGGTGCCCTCAGCACGGCCGGGCCGCTGTGTGGAGTATGTAGATCAATAAATTGCCCTTAGCATTCCGAGGGCACTCGACAACGTTCTGCCCTCCGGCTCTGACTTGCAGCTTGCCTTTCTGCTCCACAATTCATTAACAGTGCCGACGCATTTCGGGGTTAACAAACCCCTTCATCCTGGGCTGCACAAAAGACAATCGAAACACGCATTACTTTTTGTTTCTGGTTTCTTTTATTACAAGCCCCACAGTGGACGTATGCTAAGTGCACAGTCCTACTGATGCTTGATGGGACTTCATATCTGTAATGCGCACATGAATGCTGACTTTAAGTAAGTTCAATTGTCCATTAGTCAATTAATGCTTTATTTATTACCTATAGTAGGTTGTTTTGCATTCGAGCAGGCTCTCTTTCGCATTGAACGCTGTGCCACGGAATCCCGCAATGTGCTGGACTCCAGCCTCGACCAGCTGGAAGTAATATTTCTCTTCCTGCAGGTGATGGTGCCCTCAGCACGGCCGGGCCCCCGTGTGGAGTATGTAGATCAACAAATTGCCCTTAGCATTCCGAGGGCACTCGACACCGTTCTGACCTCCGGCTCTGACTTGCAGCCTGCCTTCTTGCTCCACAATTCATTAACAGTGCTGACGCGTTTCGGGGTTAACAAACTCCTTCATCCTAGGCTGCACAAATGACAATCGAAATACGCATTACTTTTTGTTTCCGGTTGCTTTTATTACAAGCCCCACAGTGGGCGTATGCTAAGTGCACAGTCCTACTGATGCTTGATGGGACTTGATGTCCGTAATGCCCACATGAATGCTGACTTTTGGTAAGTTCAATTGTCCATTAGTCAATTAATGCTTTATTTCTTACCTATAGTAGGTTGTTTTGCATTCGAGCAGGCTCTCTTTCGCATTGAACGCTGTGCCACAGAATCCCGCAATGTTGTGGACTCCAGCCTCGCCCTGCTGGAAGTAACATATCTCTTCCTGCAGGCGATGGTGCCCTCAGCACGGCCGGGCTGCCGTGTGGAGTATGTAGATCAACAAATTGCCCTTAGCATTCCGAGGGCACTTGACAACAATTTGCCCTCCGGCTCTGACTTGCAGCCTGCCTTCCTGCTCCACAATTCATTAACAGTGCTGACGCGTTTCGGGGTTAAGAAACCCCTTCATCCTGGGCTGCACAAATGACAATCGAAATACGCATTACTTTTTGTTTCCGGTTTCTTTTATTACAAGCCCCACAGTGGGCGTATGCTAAGTGCACAGTCCTACTGATGCTTGATGGGACTTGATGTCCGTAATGCCCACATGAATGCTGACTTTTAGTAAGTTCAATTGTCCATTAGTCAATTAATGCTTTATTTCTTACCTATAGTAGGTTGTTTTGCATTCGAGCAGGCTCTCTTTCGCATTGAACGCTGTGCCACGGAATCCCGCATTGTTGTGGACTCCAGCCTCACCCAGCTGGAAGTAACATTTCTCTTCCTGCTGGCGATGGTGCCCTCAGCACGGCCTGGCCACTGTGTGGAGTATGTAGATCAATAAATTGCCTTTAGCATTCCGAGGGCACTCGAAAATGTTCTGCCCTCTGGCTCTGACTTGCAGCCTGCCTTTCTGCTCCACAATTCATTAACAGTGCCGACGCGTTTCGGGGTTAAAAAACCCCTTCATCCTGGGCTGCACAAATGACAATCGAAACACGCATTACTTTTTGTTTACGGTTTCTTTTATTACAAGCCCCACAGTGGACGTATGCTAAGTGCACAGTCCTACTGATGCTTGATGGAACTTCATATCTGTAATGCGCACATGAATGCTGACTTTAAGTAAGTTCAATTGTCCATTAGTCAATTAATGCTTTATTTCTTACCTATAGTAGGTTGTTTTGCATTCGAGCAGGCTCTCTTTCGCATTGAACGCTGTGCCACGGAATCCCGCATTGTTGTGGACTTCAGCCTCGCCCAGCTGGAAGTAGCATTTCTCTTCCTGCTGGCGATGGTGCCCTCAGCACGGCCGGGCCGCTGTGTGGAGTATGTAGATCAATAAATTGCCCTTAGCATTCCGAGGGCACTCGACAACGTTCTGCCCTCCGGCTCTGACTTGCAGCTTGCCTTTCTGCTCCACAATTCATTAACAGTGCCGACGCATTTCGGGGTTAACAAACCCCTTCATCCTGGGCTGCACAAAAGACAATCGAAACACGCATTACTTTTTGTTTCTGGTTTCTTTTATTACAAGCCCCACAGTGGACGTATGCTAAGTGCACAGTCCTACTGATGCTTGATGGGACTTCATATCTGTAATGCGCACATGAATGCTGACTTTAAGTAAGTTCAATTGTCCATTAGTCAATTAATGCTTTATTTATTACCTATAGTAGGTTGTTTTGCATTCGAGCAGGCTCTCTTTCGCATTGAACGCTGTGCCACGGAATCCCGCAATGTGCTGGACTCCAGCCTCGACCAGCTGGAAGTAATATTTCTCTTCCTGCAGGTGATGGTGCCCTCAGCACGGCCGGGCCCCCGTGTGGAGTATGTAGATCAACAAATTGCCCTTAGCATTCCGAGGGCACTCGACACCGTTCTGACCTCCGGCTCTGACTTGCAGCCTGCCTTCTTGCTCCACAATTCATTAACAGTGCTGACGCGTTTCGGGGTTAACAAACTCCTTCATCCTAGGCTGCACAAATGACAATCGAAATACGCATTACTTTTTGTTTCCGGTTGCTTTTATTACAAGCCCCACAGTGGGCGTATGCTAAGTGCACAGTCCTACTGATGCTTGATGGGACTTGATGTCCGTAATGCCCACATGAATGCTGACTTTTGGTAAGTTCAATTGTCCATTAGTCAATTAATGCTTTATTTCTTACCTATAGTAGGTTGTTTTGCATTCGAGCAGGCTCTCTTTCACATTGAACGCTGTGCCACGGAATCCCGCATTGTTGTGGACTCCAGCCTCGCCCAGCTGGAAGTAACATTTCTCTTCCTGCTGGCAATGGTGCCTTCAGCACGGCCGGGCCGCTGTGTGGAGTATGTAGATCAATAAATTGCCCTTAGCATTCCGAGGGCACTCGACAACGTTCTGCCCTCCGGCTCTGACTTGCAGCCTGCCTTTCTGCTCCACAATTCATTAACAGTGACGACGCGTTTCGGGGTTAACAAACACCTTCATCCTGGGCTTCACAAATGACAATCGAAACACGCATTACTTTTTGTTTCCGGTTTCTTTTATTACAAGCCCCACAGTGGGCGTATGCTAAGTTCACAGTCCTACTGATGCTTGATGGGACTTGATGTCCGTAATGCGCACATGAATGCTGACTTTTAGTAAGTTCAATTGTCCATTAGTCAATTAATACTTTATGTATTACCTATAGTAGGTTGTTTTGCATTCGAGCAGGCTCTCTTTCGCATTGAACGCTGTGCCACGGAATCCCGCAATGTTGTGGACTCCAGCCTCGCCCAGCTGGAAGTAACATTTCTTTTCCTGCTGGCGATGGTGCCCTCAGCACGGCCGGGCCGCTGTGTGGAGTATGTAGATCAATAAATTGCCCATAGCATTCCGAGGGTACTCGACTACGTTCTGCCCTCCGGCTCTGACTTGCAGCCTGCCTTTCTGCTCCACAATTCATTAACAGTGCCGACGCGTTTCGGGGTTAACAAACACCTTCATCCTGGTCTGCACAAATGACAATCGAAACACGCATTACTTTTTGTTTCCAGTTTCTTTTATTACAAGCCCCACAGTGGACGTATGCTAAGTGCACAGTCCTACTGATGCTTGATGGGACTTCATATCCGTAATGAGCACATGAATGCTGACTTTAAGTAAGTTCAATTGTCCATTAGTCAATTAATGCTTTATTTATTACCTATAGTAGGTTGTTTTGCATTCTAGCAGGCTCTCTTTCGCATTGAACGCTGTGCCACGGTAACCCCGCAATATTGTGGACTCCAGCCTCGCCCAGCTGGAAGTAACATTTCTCTTCCTGCAGGCAATGGTGCCCGCAGCACGGCCGGGCCGCCGTGTGGAGTATGTAGATCAACAAATTGCCCTTAGCATTCCGAGGGCACTCAACAACGTTCTGCCCTCCGGCTCTGACTTGCAGCCTGCCTTCCTGCTCCACAATTTATTAACAGTGCCGACGCGTTTCGGGATTGACAAACCCCTTTATCCTGGGCTGCACAAATGTCAATCGAAACACGCATTACTTTTTGTTTCCGGTTTCTTTTATTACAAGCCCCACTGTGGGCGTATGCTAAGTTCACAGTCCTACTGATGCTTGATGGGACTTGATGTCCGTAATGCGCACATGAATGCTGACTTTTAGTAAGTTCAATTGTCCATTAGTCAATTTATACTTTATGTAATACCTATAGTAGGTTGTTTTGCATTCGAGCAGGCTCTCTTTTGCATTGAATGCTGTGCCACGGAATCCCGCAATGTTGTGGACTCCAGCCTCGCCCAGCTGGAAGTAACATTTCTCTTCCTGCAGGCGATGGTGCCCTCAGCACTGCCGGGCCGCTGTGTGGAGTATGTAGATCAACAAATTGCCCGTAGCATTCCGAGGACACTCAACATTTTTCTGCCCTCCGGCTCTGACTTGCAGCCTGCCTTCCTGCTCCTCAATTTATTAACAGTGCCGACGCGTTTCGGGGTTAACAAACCCCTTCATCCTGGGCTGCACAAATGACAATCGAAACACGCATTACTTTTTGTTTCCGGTTTCTTTTATTACAAGCTCCACAGTGGGCGTATGCTAAGTGCACAGTCCTACTGATGCTTGATGGGACTTGATGTCCGTAATGCGCACATGAATATTGACTTTAAGTAAGTTCAATTGTCCATTAGTCAATTATTGCTTTATTTATTACCTATAGTAGGTTGTTTTGCATTCGAGCAGGCTCTCTTTCGCATTGAACGCTGGTCCACGGAATCCCGCAATGTTGTGGACTCCAGCCTCGCCCAGCTGGAAGTAACATTTCTCTTCCGGCAGGCGATGGTGCCCTCAGCACGGCCGGGCCGCCTTGTGGAGTATGTAGATCAACAAATTGCCCTTAGCATTCCGAGGGCACTCGGCAACGTTCTGACCTCCGGCTCTGACTTGCAAGCCTGCCTTCCTGCTCCACAATTCATTAAAATTGCCGACGCGTTTTGGGGTTAACAAACACCTTCATCCTGGTCTGCACAAATGACAATCGAAACACGCATTACTTTTTGTTTCCGGTTTCTTTTATTACAAGCCCCACAGTGGACGTATGCTAAGTCCACAGTCCTACTGATGCTTGATGGGACTTCATATCCGTAATGAGCACATGAATGCTGACTTTAAGTAAGTTCAATTGTCCATTAGTCAATTAATGCTTTATTTATTACCTATAGTAGGTTGTTTTGCATTGTAGCAGGCTCTCTTTCGCATTGAACGCTGTGCCACGGTAACCCCGCAATATTGTTGACTCCAGCCTCGCCCAGCTGAAAGTAACATTTCTCTTCCTACAGGCAATGGTGCCCGCAGCACGGCCGGGCCGCCGTGTGGAGTATGTAGATCAACAAATTGCCCTTAGCATTCCGAGGGCACTCAACAACGTTCTGCCCTCCGGCTCTGACTTGCAGCCTGCCTTCCTGCTCCACAATTTATTAACAGTGCCGACGCGTTTCGGGATTGACAAACCCCTTCATCCTGGGCTTCACAAATGTCAATCGAAACACGCATTACTTTTTGTTTCCGGTTTCTTTTATTACAAGCCCCACAGTGGGCGTATGCTAAGTTCACAGTCCTACTGATGCTTGATGGGACTTGATGTCCGTAATGCGCACATGAATGCTGACTTTTAGTAAGTTCAATTGTCCATTAGTCAATTTATACTTAATATAATACCTATAGTAGGTTGTTTTGCATTCGAGCAGGCTCTCTTTTGCATTGAACGCTGTGCCACGGAATCCCGCAATGTTGTGGACTCCAGCCTCGCCCAGCTGGAAGTAACATTTCTCTTCCTGCAGGCGATGGTGCCCTCAACACTGCAGGGCCGCTGTGTGGAGTATGTAGATCAACAAATTGCCCGTAGCATTCCAAGGACACTCAACATTTTTCTGCCCTCCGGCTCTGACTTGCAGCCTGCCTTCCTGCTCCTCAATTCATTAACAGTGCCGACGCGTTTCGGGGTTAACAAACCCCTTCATCCTGGGCTGCACAAATGACAATCGAAACACGCATTACTTTTTGTTTCCGGTTTCTTTTATTACAAGCTCCACAGTGGGCGTATGCTAAGTGCACAGTCCTACTGATGCTTGATGGGACTTGATGTCCGTAATGCGCACATGAATATTGACTTTAAGTAAGTTCAATTGTCCATTAGTCAATTATTGCTTTATTTATTACCTATAGTAGGTTGTTTTGCATTCGAGCAGGCTCTCTTTCGCATTGAACGCTGGTCCACGGAATCCCGCAATGTTGTGGACTCAGCTGGAAGTAACATTTCTCTTCCTGCAGGCGATGGTGCCCTCAGCACGGCCGGGCCGCCGTGTGGAGTATGTAGATCAACAAATTGCCCTTAGCATTCCGAGGGCACTCGACAACGTTCTGCCCTCCGGCTCTGACTTGCAGCTTGCCTTTCTGCTCCACAATTCATTAACAGTGCCGACGCATTTCGGGGTTAACAAACCCCTTCATCCTGGGCTGCACAAAAGACAATCGAAACACGCATTACTTTTTGTTTCTGGTTTCTTTTATTACAAGCCCCACAGTGGACGTATGCTAAGTGCACAGTCCTACTGATGCTTGATGGGACTTCATATCTGTAATGCGCACATGAATGCTGACTTTAAGTAAGTTCAATTGTCCATTAGTCAATTAATGCTTTATTTATTACCTATAGTAGGTTGTTTTGCATTCGAGCAGGCTCTCTTTCGCATTGAACGCTGTGCCACGGAATCCCGCAATGTGCTGGACTCCAGCCTCGACCAGCTGGAAGTAATATTTCTCTTCCTGCAGGTGATGGTGCCCTCAGCACGGCCGGGCCCCCGTGTGGAGTATGTAGATCAACAAATTGCCCTTAGCATTCCGAGGGCACTCGACACCGTTCTGACCTCCGGCTCTGACTTGCAAGCCTGCCTTCCTGCTCCACAATTCATTAAAATTGCCGACGCGTTTTGGGGTTAACAAACACCTTCATCCTGGTCTGCACAAATGACAATCGAAACACGCATTACTTTTTGTTTCCGGTTTCTTTTATTACAAGCCCCACAGTGGACGTATGCTAAGTCCACAGTCCTACTGATGCTTGATGGGACTTCATATCCGTAATGAGCACATGAATGCTGACTTTAAGTAAGTTCAATTGTCCATTAGTCAATTAATGCTTTATTTATTACCTATAGTAGGTTGTTTTGCATTCTAGCAGGCTCTCTTTCGCATTGAACGCTGTGCCACGGTAACCCCGCAATATTGTTGACTCCAGCCTCGCCCAGCTGAAAGTAACATTTCTCTTCCTACAGGCAATGGTGCCCGCAGCACGGCCGGGCCGCCGTGTGGAGTATGTAGATCAACAAATTGCCCTTAGCATTCCGAGGGCACTCAACAACGTTCTGCCCTCCGGCTCTGACTTGCAGCCTGCCTTCCTGCTCCACAATTTATTAACAGTGCCGACGCGTTTCGGGATTGACAAACCCCTTCATCCTGGGCTTCACAAATGTCAATCGAAACACGCATTACTTTTTGTTTCCGGTTTCTTTTATTACAAGCCCCACAGTGGGCGTATGCTAAGTTCACAGTCCTACTGATGCTTGATGGGACTTGATGTCCGTAATGCGCACATGAATGCTGACTTTTAGTAAGTTCAATTGTCCATTAGTCAATTTATACTTAATATAATACCTATAGTAGGTTGTTTTGCATTCGAGCAGGCTCTCTTTTGCATTGAACGCTGTGCCACGGAATCCCGCAATGTTGTGGACTCCAGCCTCGCCCAGCTGGAAGTAACATTTCTCTTCCTGCAGGCGATGGTGCCCTCAACACTGCCGGGCCGCTGTGTGGAGTATGTAGATCAACAAATTGCCCGTAGCATTCCGAGGACACTCAACATTTTTCTGCCCTCCGGCTCTGACTTGCAGCCTGCCTTCCTGCTCCTCAATTCATTAACAGTGCCGACGCGTTTTGGGGTTAACAAACCCCTTCATCCTGGGCTGCACAAATGACAATCGAAACACGCATTACTTTTTGTTTCCGGTTTCTTTTATTACAAGCTCCACAGTGGGCGTATGCTAAGTGCACAGTCCTACTGATGCTTGATGGGACTTGATGTCCGTAATGCGCACATGAATATTGACTTTAAGTAAGTTCAATTGTCCATTAGTCAATTATTGCTTTATTTATTACCTATAGTAGGTTGTTTTGCATTCGAGCAGGCTCTCTTTCGCATTGAACGCTGGTCCACGGAATCCCGCAATGTTGTGGACTCCAGCCTCGCCCAGCTGGAAGTAACATTTCTCTTCCTGCAGGCGATGGTGCCCTCAGCACGGCCGGGCCGCCGTGTGGAGTATGTAGATCAACAAATTGCCCTTAGCATTCCGAGGGCACTCGACAACGTTCTGACCTCCGGCTCTGACTTGCAAGCCTGCCTTCCTGCTCCACAATTCATTAAAATTGCCGACGCGTTTTGGGGTTAACAAACCCCTTCATCCTGCGCTGCATAAATGACAATCGAAACACGCATTACTTTTTGTTTTCGGTTTCTTTTATTACAAGCCCCCCAGTGGGCGTATGCTAAGTGCACAGTCCTACTGGTGCTTGATGGGACTTGATGTCCGTAATACGCATATGAATGCTGACTTTTAGTAAGTTCAATTGTCCATTAGTCAATTAATGCTTTATTGATTACCTATAGTAGGTTATTTTTGCATTTGAGCAGGCTCTCTTTCGCATTGAACGCTGTGCCACAGAATCCTGCAATGTTGTGGACTCCAGCCTCGCCCTGCTGGAAGTAACATATCTCTTCCTGCAGGCGATGGTGCCTTCAGCACGGCCGGGCTGCCGTGTGGAGTATGTAGATCAACAAATTGCCCTTAGCATTCCGAGGGCACTTGACAACAATTTGCCCTCCGGCTCTGACTTGCAGCCTGCCTTCCTGCTCCTCAATTCATTAACAGTGCTGACGCGTTTCGGGGTTAACAAACCCCTTCATCCTGGGCTGCACAAATGACAATCGAAATATGCATTACTTTTTGTTTCCGGTTTCTTTTATTACAAGCCCCACAGTGGGCGTATGCTAAGTGCACAGTCCTACTGATGCTTGATGGGACTTGATGTCCGTAATGCCCACATGAATGCTGACTTTTAGTAAGTTCAATTGTCCATTAGTCAATTAATGCTTTATTTCTTACCTATAGTAGGTTGTTTTGCATTCGAGCAGGCTCTCTTTCGCATTGAACGCTGTGCCACGGAATCCCGCATTGTTGTGGACTCCAGCCTCACCCAGCTGGAAGTAACATTTCTCTTCCTGCTGGCGATGGTGCCCTCAGCACGGCCTGGCCACTGTGTGGAGTATGTAGATCAAAAAATTGCCTTTAGCATTCCGAGGGCACTCGAAAATGTTCTGCCCTCCGGCTCTGACTTGCAGCCTGCCTTCCTGCTCCACAATTCATTAACAGAGCCGACGCGTTTCGGGGTTAACAAACCCCTTCATCCTGGGCTGCACAAATGACAATCAAAACACGCATTATATTTTGTTTCCGGTTTCTTTTATTACAAGCCCCACAATGGGCGTATGCTAAGTGAACAGTCCTACTGATGCTTGATGGGACTTGATGTCCGGAATGCGCACATGAATGCTGACTTTTAGTAAGTTCAATTGTCCATTAGTCAATTATTGCTTTATTTATTACACATAGTAGGTTGTTTTGCATTCGAGCAGGCTCTCTTTTGCATTGAACGCTGTGCCATGGAATCCCGCAATGTTGTGGACTCCAGCCTCGCCCAGCTGGAAGTAACATTTCTCTTCCTGCAGACGATTGTGCCCTCAGCACGGCTGGGCCGCCGTGTGGAGTATGTAGATCAACAAATTGCCAATAGCATTCCGAGGGCTTTCGACAATGTTCTGCCCTCCGGCTCTGACTTGCAGCCTGACTTTCTGCTCCACAATTCATTAACAGTGCCGACGCGTTTTGGGGTTAACAAACCCCTTCATCCTGGGCAGCACAAATGACAATCGAAACACGCATTACTTTTTGTTTCCGATTTCTTTCATTACAAGCCCCACAGTGGGTGTATGCTAAGTGCACAGTCCTACTGATGCTTGATGGGACTTCATATCTGTAATGCGCACATGAATGCTGACTTTAAGTAAGTTCAATTGTCCATTAGTCAATTAATGCTTTATTTATTACCTATAGTAGGTTGTTTTGCATTCGAGCAGGCTCTCTTTCGCATTGAACGCTGTGCCACGGAATCCTGCAATGTGCTGGACTCCAGCCTCGACCAGCTGGAAGTAACAGTACTCTTCCTGCAGGCGATGGTGCCCTCAGCACGGCCGGGCCCCCGTGTGGTGTATGTAGATCAACAAATTGCCCTTAGCATTCCGAGGGCACTCGACACCGTTCTGACCTCCGGCTCTGACTTGCAGCCTGCCTTCTTGCTCCACAATTCATTAACACTGCTGACGCGTTTCGGGGTTAACAAACCCCTTCATCCTAGGCTGCACAAATGACAATCGAAATACGCATTACTTTTTGTTTCTGGTTGCTTTTATTACAAGCCCCACAGTGGGCGTATGCTAAGTTCACAGTCCTACTGATGCTTGATGGGACTTGATGTCCGTAATACGCACATGAATGCTGACTTTTAGTAAGTTCAATTGTCCATTAGTCAATTAATACTTTATGTATTACCTATAGTAGGTTGTTTTGCATTCGAGCAGGCTCTCTTTTGCATTGAACGCTGTGCCACGGAATCCCGCAATGTTGTGGACTCCAGCCCCGCCCAGCTGGAAGTAACATTTCTCTTCCTGCATGCGATGGTGCCCTCAGCACTGCCGGGCCGCTGTGTGGAGTATGTAGATCAACAAATTGCCCGTAGCATTCCGAGGACACTCGACTTTTTTCTGCCCTCCGGCTCTGACTTGCAGCCTGCCTTCCTGCTCCTCAATTCATTAACAGTGCCGACGCGTTTCGGGGTTAGCAAACCCCTTCATCCTGGGCTGCACAAATGACAATCGAAACACGCATTACTTTTTGTTTCCGGTTTCTTTTATTACAAGCTCCACAGTGGGCGTATGCTAAGTGCACAGTCCTACTGATGCTTGATGGGACTTGATGTCCGTAATGCGCACATGAATACTGACTTTAAGTAAGTTCAATTGTCCATTAGTCAATTATTGCTTTATTTATTACCTATAGTAGGTTGTTTTGCATTCGAGCAGGCTCTCTTTCGCATTGAACGCTGGTCCACGGAATCCCGCAATGTTGTGGACTCCAGCCTCGCCCAGCTGGAAGTAACATTTCTCTTCCTGCAGGCGATGGTGCCCTCAGCACGGCCGGGCCGCCGTGTGGAGTATGTAGATCAACAAATTGCCCTTAGCATTCCGAGGGCACTCGACAACGTTCTGACCTCCGGCTCTGACTTGCAGCCTGCCTTCCTGCTCCACAATTCATTAAAATTGCCGACGCGTTTTGGGGTTAACAAACCCCTTCATCCTGGGCTGCACAAATGACAATCGAAACACGCATTACTTTTTGTTTCCGTTTTCTTTTATTACAAGCCCCCCAGTGGGTGTATGCTAAGTGCACAGTCCTACTGGTGCTTGATGGGACTTGATGTCCGTAATACGCATATGAATGCTGACTTTTAGTAAGTTCAATTGTCCATTAGTCAATTAATGCTTTATTTATTACCTATAGTAGGTTGTTTTGCATTCGAGCAGGCTCTCTTTCGCATTGAACGCTGTGCCATAGAATCCCGCAATGTTGTGGACTCCAGCCTCGCCCTGCTGGAAGTAACATATCTCTTCCTGCAGGCGATGGTGCCCTCAGCACGGCCGGGCAGCCGTGTGGAGTATGTAGATCAACAAATTGCCCTTAGCATTCCGAGGGCACTCAACAACAATCTGCCCTCCGGCTCTGACTTGCAGCCTGCCTTCCTGCTCCACAATTCATTAACAGTGCTGACGCGTTTCGGGGTTAACAAACCCCTTCATCCTGGGCTGCACAAATGACAATCGAAATACGCATTACTTTTTGTTTCCGGTTTCTTTTATTACAAGCCCCACAGTGGGCGTATGCTAAGTGCACAGTCCTACTGATGCTTGATGGGACTTGATGTCCGTAATGCCCACATGAATGCTGACTTTTAGTAAGTTCAATTGTCCATTAGTCAATTAATGCTTTATTTCTTACCTATAGTAGGTTGTTTTGCATTCGAGCAGGCTCTCTTTCGCATTGAACGCTGTGCCACGGAATCCCGCATTGTTGTGGACTCCAGCCTCGCCCAGCTGGAAGTAACATTTCTTTTCCTGCTGGCGATGGTGCCCTCAGCACGGCCGGGCCGCTGTGTGGAGTATGTAGATCAATAAATTGCCCTTAGCATTCCGAGGGTACTCGACTACGTTCTGCCCTCCGGCTCTGACTTGCAGCCTGCCTTTCTGCTCCACAATTCATTAACAGTACCGACGCGTTTCGGGGTTAACAAACACCTTCATCCTGGGCTGCACAAATGACAATCGAAACACGCATTACTTTTTGTTTCCGGTTTCTTTTATTAATAAGGCCCACAGTGGACGTATGCTAAGTGCACAGTCCTACTGATGCTTGATGGGACTTCATATCCGTAATGAGCACATGAATGCTGACTTTAAGTAAGTTCAATTGTCCATTAGTCAATTAATGCTTTATTTATTACCTATAGTAGATTGTTTTGCATTCTAGCAGGCTCTCTTTCGCATTGAACGCTGTGCCACGGTAACCCCGCAATATTGTGGACTCCAGCCTCGCCCAGCTGGAAGTAACATTTCTCTTCCTGCATGCGATGGTGCCCTCAGCACTGCCGGGCCGCTGTGTGGAGTATGTAGATCAACAAATTGCCCGTAGCATTCCGAGGACACTCGACTTTTTTCTGCCCTCCGGCTCTGACTTGCAGCCTGCCTTCCTGCTCCTCAATTCATTAACAGTGCCGACGCGTTTCGGGGTTAGCAAACCCCTTCATCCTGGGCTGCACAAATGACAATCGAAACACGCATTACTTTTTGTTTCCGGTTTCTTTTATTACAAGCTCCACAGTGGGCGTATGCTAAGTGCACAGTCCTACTGATGCTTAATGGGACTTGATGTCCGTAATGCGCACATGAATACTGACTTTAAGTAAGTTCAATTGTCCATTAGTCAATTATTGCTTTATTTATTACTATAGTAGGTTGTTTTGCATTCGAGCAGGCTCTCTTTCGCATTGAACGCTGGTCCACGGAATCCCGCAATGTTGTGGACTCCAGCCTCGCCCAGCTGGAAGTAACATTTCTCTTCCTGCAGGCGATGGTGCCCTCAGCACGGCCGGGCTGCCGTGTGGAGTATGTAGATCAACAAATTGCCCTTAGCATTCCGAGGGCACTCGACAACGTTCTGACCTCCGGCTCTGACTTGCAGCCTGCCTTCCTGCTCCACAATTCATTAAAATTGCCGACGCGTTTTGGGGTTAACAAACCCCTTCATCCTGGGCTGCACAAATGACAATCGAAACACGCATTACTTTTTGTTTCCGTTTTCTTTTATTACAAGCCCCCCAGTGGGTGTATGCTAAGTGCACAGTCCTACTGGTGCTTGATGGGACTTGATGTCCGTAATACGCATATGAATGCTGACTTTTAGTAAGTTCAATTGTCCATTAGTCAATTAATGCTTTATTTATTACCTATAGTAGGTTGTTTTGCATTCGAGCAGGCTCTCTTTCGCATTGAACGCTGTGCCATAGAATCCCGCAATGTTGTGGACTCCAGCCTCGCCCTGCTGGAAGTAACATATCTCTTCCTGCAGGCGATGGTGCCCTCAGCACGGCCGGGCAGCCGTGTGGAGTATGTAGATCAACAAATTGCCCTTAGCATTCCGAGGGCACTCGACAACAATCTGCCCTCCGGCTCTGACTTGCAGCCTGCCTTCCTGCTCCACAATTCATTAACAGTGCTGACGCGTTTCGGGGTTAACAAACCCCTTCATCCTGGGCTGCACAAATGACAATCGAAATACGCATTACTTTTTGTTTCCGGTTTCTTTTATTACAAGCCCCACAGTGGGCGTATGCTAAGTGCACAGTCCTACTGATGCTTGATGGGACTTGATGTCCGTAATGCCCACATGAATGCTGACTTTTAGTAAGTTCAATTGTCCATTAGTCAATTAATGCTTTATTTCTTACCTATAGTAGGTTGTTTTGCATTCGAGCAGGCTCTCTTTCGCATTGAACGCTGTGCCACGGAATCCCGCATTGTTGTGGACTCCAGCCTCGCCCAGCTGGAAGTAACATTTCTTTTCCTGCTGGCGATGGTGCCCTCAGCACGGCCGGGCCGCTGTGTGGAGTATGTAGATCAATAAATTGCCCTTAGCATTCCGAGGGTACTCGACTACGTTCTGCCCTCCGGCTCTGACTTGCAGCCTGCCTTTCTGCTCCACAATTCATTAACAGTGCCGACGCGTTTCGGGGTTAACAAACACCTTCATCCTGGGCTGCACAAATGACAATCGAAACACGCATTACTTTTTGTTTCCGGTTTCTTTTATTAAAAGGCCCACAGTGGACGTATGCTAAGTGCACAGTCCTACTGATGCTTGATGGGACTTCATATCCGTAATGAGCACATGAATGCTGACTTTAAGTAAGTTCAATTGTCCATTAGTCAATTAATGCTTTATTTATTACCTATAGTAGGTTGTTTTGCATTCTAGCAGGCTCTCTTTCGCATTGAACGCTGTGCCACGGTAACCCCGCAATATTGTGGACTCCAGCCTCGCCCAGCTGGAAGTAACATTTCTCTTCCTGCAGGCGATGGTGCCCTCAGCACTGCCGGGCCGCTTTGTGGAGTATGTAGATCAACAAATTGCCCGTAGCATTCCGAGGACACTCAACATTTTTCTGCCCTCCGGCTCTGACTTGCAGCCTGCCTTCCTGCTCCTCAATTCATTAACAGTGCCGACGCATTTCGGGGTTAACAAACCCCTTCATCCTGGGCTGCACAAATGACAATCGAAACACGCATTACTTTTTGTTTCCGGTTTCTTTTATTACAAGCTCCACAGTGGGCGTATGCTAAGTGCACAGTCCTACTGATGCTTGATGGGACTTGATGTCCGTAATGCGCACATGAATATTGACTTTAAGTAAGTTCAATTGTCCATTAGTCAATTATTGCTTTATTTATTACCTATAGTAGGTTGTTTTGCATTCGAGCAGGCTCTCTTTCGCATTGAACGCTGGTCCACGGAATCCCGCAATGTTGTGGACTCCAGCCTCGCCCAGCTGGAAGTAACATTTCTCTTCCTGCAGGCGATGGTGCCCTCAGCACGGCCGGGCCGCCGTGTGGAGTATGTAGATCAACAAATTGCCCTTAGCATTCCGAGGGCACTCGACAACGTTCTGACCTCCGGCTCTGACTTGCAAGCCTGCCTTCCTGCTCCACAATTCATTAAAATTGCCGACGCGTTTTGGGGTTAACAAACCCCTTCATCCTGCGCTGCATAAATGACAATCGAAACACGCATTACTTTTTGTTTCCGGTTTCTTTTATTACAAGCCCCCCAGTGGGTGTATGCTAAGTGCACAGTCCTACTGGTGCTTGATGGGACTTGATGTCCGTAATACGCATATGAATGCTGACTTTTAGTAAGTTCAATTGTCCATTAGTCAATTAATGCTTTATTTATTACCTATGGTAGGTTGTTTTGCATTCGAGCAGGCTCTCTTTTGCATTGAACGCTGTGCCACAGAATCCCGCAATGTTGTGGACTCCAGCCTCGCCCTGCTGGAAGTAACATATCTCTTCCTGCAGGCGATGGTGCCCTCAGCACGGCCGGGCCGCCGTGTGGAGTATGTAGATCAACAAATTGCCCTTAGCATTCCGAGAGCACTTGACAACAATCTGCCCTCCGGCTCTGACTTGCAGCCTGCCTTCCTGCTCCACAATTCATTAACAGTGCCGACGCGTTTCGGGGTTAACAAACCCCTTCATCCTGGGCTGCACAAATGACAATCGAAACACGCATTACTTTTTGTTTCCGGTTTCTTTTATTACAAGCCCCACAGTGGACGTATGCTAAGTGCACAGTCCTACTGATGCTTGATGGGACTTCATATCTGTAATGCGCACATGAATGTTGACTTTAAGTAAGTTCAATTGTACATTAGTCAATTAATGCTTTATTTATTACCTATAGTAGGCTGTTTTGCATTCGAGCAGGCTCACTTTCGCATTGAACGCTGTGCCACAGAATCCCGCAATGTGGTGGACTCCAGACTTGCCCAGCTGGAAGTAACATTTCTCTTCCTGCAGGCGATGGTGCCCTCAGCACGGCCGGGTCGCCGTGTGGAGTATGTAGATCATCAAATTGCCCTTAGCATTCCGAGGGCACTCGACAACGTTCTGCCCTCCGGCTCTCACTTGCAGCCTGCCTTCCTGCTCCACAATTCATTAACAGTGCCGACGCATTTCGGGGTTAACAAACCCCTTCATCCTGGGCTGCACATATCACAATCGAAACACACATTATTTTTTGTTTCCGGTTTCTTTTATTACAAGCCCCACAGTGGCCGTATGCTAAGTTCACAGTCCTACTGATGCTTGATGGGACTTGATGTCCGTAATGCGCACATGAATGCTGACTTTTAGTAAGTTCAATTGTCCATTAGTCAATTAATGCTTTATTTATTACCTATAGTAGGTTGTTTTGCATTCGAGCAGGCTCTGTTTCGCATTGAACGCTGTGCCACGGAATCCCGCAATGTTGTGGACTCCAGCCTCGCCCAGCTGAAAGTAACATTTCTCTTCCTGCAGGCAATGGTGCCCTCAGCACGGCCGGGCCGCCGTGTGGAGTATGTAGATCAAAAAATTGCCCTTAGCATTCCGAGGCCACTCGGCAACGTTCTGCCCTCCGGCTCTGACTTGCAGCCTGCCTTCCTGCTCCACAATTCATTAACAGAGCCGACGCGTTTCGGGGTTAACAAACCCCTTCATCCTGGGCTGCACAAATGACAATCAAAAAACGCATTACATTTTGTTTCCGGTTTCTTTTATTACAAGCCCCACAATGGGCGTATGCTAAGTGCACAGTCCTACTGATGCTTGATGGGACTTGATGTCCGTAATGCGCACATGAATGCTGACTTTTAGTAAGTTCAATTGTCCATTAGTCAATTATTGCTTTATTTATTACACATAGTAGGTTGTTTTGCATTCGAGCAGGCTCTCTTTTGCATTGAACGCTGTGCCACCGAATCCCGCAATGTTGTGGACTCCAGCCTCGCCCAGCTGGAAGTAACATTTCTCTTCCTGCAGACGATTTTGCCCTCAGCACGGCTGGGCCGCCGTGTGGAGTATGTAGATCAACAAATTGCCAATTGCATTCCGAGGGCTTTCGACAATGTTCGGCCCTCCGGCTCTGACTTGCAGCCTGACTTTCTGCTCCACAATTCATTAACAGTGCCGACGCGTTTTGGGGTTAACAAACCCCTTCATCCTGGGCAGCACAAATGACAATCGAAACACGAATTACTTTTTGTTTCCGATTTCTTTCATTACAAGCCCCACAGTGGGTGTATGCTAAGTGCACAGTCCTACTGATGCTTGATGGGACTTGATGTCCGTAATGCGCTCATGAATGCTGACTTTTAGTAAGTTCAATTGTCCATTAGTCAATTAATGCTTTATTTATTACCTATAGTAGGTTGTTTTGCATTCGAGCAGGCTCTCTTTTGCATTGAACGCTGTGCCACGGAATCCCGCAATGTTGTGGACTTCAGCCTCTCCCAGCTGGAAGTAAAATTTCTCTTCCTGCAGGTGATGGTGCCCTCAGCACGGACCGGGCCGCCATGTGGAATATGTAGATCAACAAATTGCCCTTAGCATTCCGAGGGCACTCGACAACGTTCTGCCCTCCAGCTCTGACTTGCAGCCTGCCTTCCTGCTCCACAATTCATTAACAGTGCCGACACGTTTCGGGGTTAACAAACCCCTTCATCCTGGGCAGCACAAATGACAATCGAAACACGCATTACTTTTTGTTTCCGGTTTCTTTTATTACAAACCCCACAGTGGGTGTATGCTAAGTGCACAGTTCTACTGATGCTTGATGGGACTTGATGTCCGTAATGTGCACATGAATGCTGACTTTTAGTAAATTCAATTGTCCATTAGTCAATTAATGCTTTATTTATTACCTACAGTAGGTTGTTTTGCATTCGAGCAGGCTCTCTTTCGCATTGAACGCTGTGCCACGGAATCCCGCAATGTTGTGGACTTCAGCCTCTCCCAGCTGGAAGTAACATTTCTCTTCCTGCAGGTGATGGTGCACTCAGCACGGACTGGGCCGCCATGTGGAGTATGTAGATCAACAAATTGCCCTTAGCATTCCGAGGGCACTCAACAACGTTCTGCCCTCCATCTCTGACTTGCAGCCTGCCTTCCTGCTCCACAATTCATTAACAGTGCCGACGCGTTTCGGGGTTAACAAACCCTTCATCCTGGGCTGCACAAATGACAATCGAAACACGCATTACTTTTTGTTTCCGGTTTCTTTTATTACAAGCCCCCCAGTCGGTGTATGCTAAGTGCACAGTCCTACTGATGCTTGATGGCACTTGATGTCCGTAATACGCATATGAATGCTGACTTTTAGTAAGTTCAATTGTCCATTAGTCAATTAATGCTTTATTTATTACCTATAGTAGGTTGTTTGCATTCGAGCAGGCTCTCTTTCGCATTGAACGCTGTGCCACGGAATCCCGCAATGTTGTAGACTCCAGCCTCGCCCTGCTGGAAGTAACATTTCTCTTCCTGCAGGTGATGGTGCCCTCAGCACGGCCGGGCCGCCGCGTGGAGTATGTAGATCAACAAATTGCCCTTAGCATTCCGAGGGCACTCGACAACGTTCTGACCTCCAGCTCTGACTTGCAGCCTGCCTTCCTGCTCCACAATTCATTAACAGTGCTGACGCGTTTCGGGGTTAACAAACCCCTTCATCCTGGGCTGCACAAATGACAATCGAAACACGCATTACTTTTTGTTTCCGGTTTCTTTTATTACAAGCCCCACAGTGGGCATATGCTAAGTGCACAGTCCTACTGATGCTTGATGGGACTTGATGTCCGTAATGCGCACATGAAGGCTGACTTTTAGTAAGTTCAATTGTCCATTAGTCAATTCATGTTTTATTTATTACCTATAGTAGGTTGTTTTGCATTCGAGTAGGCTCTCTTTCGCATTGAACGCTGTGCCATGGAATCCCACAATGTTGTGGACTTCTGCCTCGCCCTGCTGGAAGTAACATTTCTCTTCCTTCAGGCGATGGTGCCCTCGGCACGGCCGGGCCGCCGTGTGGAGTATGTAGATCAACAAATTGCCCTTAGCATTCCGAGGGCACTCGACAACAATCCGCCCTCCGGCTCTGACTTGCAGCCTGCCTTCCTGCTCCACAATTCATTAACAGTGCTGACGCATTTCGGGGTTAACAAACCCCTTCATCCTGGGCTGCACAAATGACAATCGAAATACGCATTACTTTTTGTTTCCGGTTTCTTTTATTACAAGCCCCACAGTGGGCGTATGCTAAGTGCACAGTCCTACTGATGCTTGATGGGACTTGATGTCCGTAATGCCCACATGAATGCTGACTTTTAGTAAGTTCAATTGTCCATTAGTCAATTAATGCTTTATTTCATACCTATAGTAGGTTGTTTTGCATTCGAGCAGGCTCTCTTTCGCATTGAACGCTGTGCCACGGAATCCCGCATTGTTGTGGACTTCAGCCTCGCCCAGCTGGAAGTAACATTTCTCTTCCTGCTGGCGATGGTGCCCTCAGCACGGCCGGGCCACTGTGTGGAGTATGTAGATCAATAAATTGCCCTTAGCATTCCGAGGGCACTCGACAACGTTCTGCCCTCCGGCTCTGACTTGCAGCTTGCCTTTCTGCTCCACAATTCATTAACAGTGCCGACGCGTTTCGGGGTTAACAAACCCCTTCATCCTGGGCTGCACAAAAGACAATCGAAACACGCATTACTTTTTGTTTCTGGTTTCTTTTATTACAAGCCCCACAGTGGACGTATGCTAAGTGCATAGTCCTACTGATGCTTGATGGGACTTTATATCTGTAATGCGCACATGAATGCTGACTTTAAGTAAGTTCAATTGTCCATTAGTCAATTAATGCTTTATTTATTACCTATAGTAGGTTGTTTTGCATTCGAGCAGGCTCTCTTTCGCATTGAACGCTGTGCCACGGAATCCCGCAATGTGCTGGACCCCAGCCTCGACCAGCTGGAAGTAACATTTCTCTTCCTGCAGGCGATTGTGCCCTCAGCACGGCCGGGCCCCCGTGTGGAGTATGTAGATCAACAAATTGCCCTTAGCATTCCGAGGGCACTCGACACTGTTCTGACCTCCGGCTCTGACTTGCAGCCTGCCTTCTTGCTCCACAATTCATTAACAGTGCTGACGCGTTTCGGGGTTAACAAACCCCTTCATCCTAGGCTGCACAAATGACAATCGAAACACGCATTACTTTTTGTTTCCGGTTTCTTTTATTACAAGCTCCACAGTGGGCGTATGCTAAGTGCACAGTCGTACTGATGCTTGATGGGACTTGATGTCCGTAATGCGCACATGAATACTGACTCTAAGTAAGTTCAATTGTCCATTAGTCAATTATTGCTTTATTTATTACCTATAGTAGGTTGTTTTGCATTCGAGCAGGCTCTCTTTCGCATTGAACGCTGGTCCACGGAATCCCGCAATGTTGTGGACTCCAGCCTCGCCCAGCTGGAAGTAACATTTCTCTTCCTGCAGGCGATGGTGCCCTCAGCACGGCCGGGCCGCCGTGTGGAGTATGTAGATCAACAAATTGCCCTGAGCATTCCGAGGGCACTTGACAACGTTCTGACCTCCGGCTCTGACTTGCAGCCTGCCTTCCTGCTCCACAATTCATTAAAATTGCCGACGCGTTTTGGGGTTAACAAACCCCTTCATCCTGGGCTGCACAAATGACAATCGAAACACGCATTACTTTTTGTTTCCGGTTTCTTTTATTACAAGCTCCACAGTGGGCGTATGCTAAGTGCACAGTCCTACTGATGCTTGATGGGACTTGATGTCCGTAATGCGCACATGAATATTGACTTTAAGTAAGTTCAATTGTCCATTAGTCAATTATTGCTTTATTTATTACCTATAGTAGGTTGTTTTGCATTCGAGCAGGCTCTCTTTCGCATTGAACGCTGGTCCACGGAATCCCGCAATGTTGTGGACTCCAGCCTCGCCCAGCTGGAAGTAACATTTCTCTTCCTGCAGGCGATGGTGCCCTCAGCACGGCCGGGCCGCCGTGTGGAGTATGTAGATCAACAAATTGCCCTTAGCATTCCGAGGGCACTCGACAACGTTCTGACCTCCGGCTCTGACTTGCAAGCCTGCCTTCCTGCTCCACAATTCATTAAAATTGCCGACGCGTTTTGGGGTTAACAAACCCCTTCATCCTGCGCTGCATAAATGACAATCGAAACACGCATTACTTTTTGTTTCCGGTTTCTTTTATTACAAGCCCCCCAGTGGGTGTATGCTAAGTGCACAGTCCTACTGGTGCTTGATGGGACTTGATGTCCGTAATACGCATATGAATGCTGACTTTTAGTAAGTTCAATTGTCCATTAGTCAATTAATGCTTTATTTATTACCTATGGTAGGTTGTTTTGCATTCGAGCAGGCTCTCTTTCGCATTGAACACTGTACCACAGAATCCCGCAATGTTGTGGACTCCAGCCTCGCCCTGCTGGAAGTAACATATCTCTTCCTGCAGGCGATGGTGCCCTCAGCACGGCCGGGCCGCCGTGTGGAGTATGTAGATCAACAAATTGCCCTTAGCATTCCGAGGGCACTTGACAACAATCTGCCCTCCGGCTCTGACTTGCAGCCTGCCTTCCTGCTCCACAATTCATTAACAGTGCTGACGCGTTTCGGGATTAACAAACCCCTTCATCCTGGGCTGCACAAATGACAATCGAAATACGCATTACTTTTTGTTTCCGGTTTCTTTTATTACAAGCCCCACAGTGGGCGTATGCTAAGTGCACAGTCCTACTGATGCTTGATGGGACTTGATGTCCGTAATGCCCACATGAATGCTGACTTTTAGTAAGTTCAATTGTCCATTAGTCAATTAATGCTTTATTTCTTACCTATAGTAGGTTGTTTTGCATTCGAGCAGGCTCTCTTTCGCATTGAACGCTGTGCCACGGAATCCCGCATTGTTGTGGACTCCAGCCTCACCCAGCTGGAAGTAACATTTCTCTTCCTGCTGGCGATGGTGCCCTCAGCACGGCCTGGCCACTGTGTGGAGTATGTAGATCAATAAATTGCCCTTAGCATTCCGAGGGCACTCGACAATGTTCTGCCCTCTGGGTCTGACTTGCAGCCTGCCTTTCTGCTCCACAATTCATTAACAGTGCCGACGCGTTTCGGAGTTAACAAACCCCTTCATCCTGGGCTGCACAAATGACAATCGAAACACGAATTACTTTTTGTTTCCGATTTCTTTCATTACAAGCCCCACAGTGGGTGTATGCTAAGTGCACAGTCCTACTGATGCTTGATGGGACTTCATATCTGTAATGCGCACATGAATGTTGACTTTAAGTAAGTTCAATTGTACATTAGTCAATTAATGCTTTATTTATTACCTATAGTAGGCTGTTTTGCATTCGAGCAGGCTCACTTTCGCATTGAACGCTGTGCCACAGAATCCCGCAATGTGGTGGACTCCAGACTTGCCCAGCTGGAAGTAACATTTCTCTTCCTGCAGGCGATGGTGCCCTCAGCACGGCCGGGTCGCCGTGTGGAGTATGTAGATCATCAAATTGCCCTGAGCATTCCGAGGGCACTCGACAACGTTCTGCCCTCCGGCTCTCACTTGCAGCCTGCCTTCCTGCTCCACAATTCATTAACAGTGCCGACGCATTTCGGGGTTAACAAACCCCTTCATTCTGGGCTGCACATATCACAATCGAAACACACATTATTTTTTGTTTCCGGTTTCTTTTATTACAAGCCCCACAGTGGCCGTATGCTAAGTTCACAGTCCTACTGATGCTTGATGGGACTTGATGTCCGGAATGCGCACATGAATGCTGACTTTTAGTAAGTTCAATTGTCCATTAGTCAATTAATGCTTTATTTATTACCTTAAGTAGGTTGTTTTGCATTCGAGCAGGCTCTGTTTCGCCTGGAACGCTGTGCCACGGAATCCCGCAATGTTGTGGACTCCAGCCTCGCCCAGCTGAAAGTAACATTTCTCTTCCTGCAGGCAATGGTGCCCTCAGCACGGCCGGGCCGCCGTGTGGAGTATGTAGATCAAAAAATTGCCCTTAGCATTCCGAGGCCACTCGGCAACGTTCTGCCCTCCGGCTCTGACTTGCAGCCTGCCTTCCTGCTCCACAATTCATTAACAGAGCCGACGCGTTTCGGGGTTAACAAACCCCTTCATCCTGGGCTGCACAAATGACAATAAAAAAACGCATTACATTTTGTTTCCGGTTTCTTTTATTACAAGCCCCACAATGGGCGTATGCTAAGTGCACAGTCCTACTGATGCTTGATGGGACTTGATGTCCGTAATGCGCACATGAATGCTGACTTTTAGTAAGTTCAATTGTCCATTAGTCAATTATTGCTTTATTTATTACACATAGTAGGTTGTTTTGCATTCGAGCAGGCTCTCTTTTGTATTGAACGCTGTGCCACGGAATCCCGCAATGTTGTGGACTCCAGCCTCGCCCAGCTGGAAGTAACATTTCTTTTCCTGCAGACGATTTTGCCCTCAGCACGGCTGGGCCGCCGTGTGGAGTATGTAGATCAACAAATTGCCAATAGCATTCCAAGGGCTTTCGACAATGTTCTGCCCTCCGGCTCTGACTTGCAGCCTGACTTTCTGCTCCACAATTCATTAACGGTGCCGACGCGTTTTGGGGTTAACAAACCCCTTCATCCTGGGCAGCACAAATGACAATCGAAACACGAATTACTTTTTGTTTCCGATTTCTTTCATTACAAGCCCCACAGTGGGTGTATGCTAAGTGCACAGTCCTACTGATGCTTGATGGGACTTGATGTCCGTAATGCGCTCATGAATGCTGACTTTTAGTAAGTTCAATTGTCCATTAGTCAATTAATGCTTTATTTATTACCTATAATAGGTTGTTTTGCATTCGAGCAGGCTCTCTTTTGCATTGAACGCTGTGCCACGGAATCCCGCAATGTTGTGGACTTCAGCCTCTCCCAGCTGGAAGTAAAATTTCTCTTCCTGCAGGTGATGGTGCCCTCAGCACGGACCGGGCCGCCATGTGGAATATGTAGATCAACAAATTGCCCTTAGCATTCCGAGGGCACTCGACAACGTTCTGCCCTCCAGCTCTGACTTGCAGCCTGCCTTCCTGCTCCACAATTCATTAACAGTGCCGACACGTTTCGGGGTTAACAAACCCCTTCATCCTGGGCAGCACAAATGACAATCGAAACACGCATTACCTTTTGTTTCCGGTTTCTTTTATTACAAACCCCACAGTGGGTGTATGCTAAGTGCACAGTTCTACTGATGCTTGATGGGACTTGATGTCCATAATGTGCACATGAATGCTGACTTTTAGTAAATTCAATTGTCCATTAGTCAATTAATGCTTTATTTATTACCTATAGTAGGTTGTTTTGCATTCGAGCAGGCTCTCTTTCGCATTGAACGCTGTGCCACGGAATCCCGCAATGTTGTGGACTTCAGCCTCTCCCAGCTGGAAGTAACATTTCTCTTCCTGCAGGTGATGGTGCACTCAGCACGGACCGGGCCGCCATGTGGAGTATGTAGATCAACAAATTGCCCTTAGCAATCCGAGGGCACTCGACAACGTTCTGCCCTCCAGCTCTGACTTGCAGCCTGCCTTCCTGCTCCACAATTCATTAACAGTGCCGACACGTTTCGGGGTTAACAAACCCCTTCTTCCTGGGCAGCACAAATGACAATCGAAACACGCATTACTTTTTGTTTCCGGTTTCTTTTATTAGAAGCCCCCCAGTCGGTGTATGCTAAGTGCACAGTCCTACTGATGCTTGATGGGACTTGATGTCCGTAATACGCATATGAATGCTGACTTTTAGTAAGTTCAATTGTCCATTAGTCAATTAATGCTTTATTTATTACCTATAGTAGGTTGTTTGCATTCGAGCAGGCTCTCTTTCGCATTGAACGCTGTGCCACGGAATCCCGCAATGTTGTGGACTCCAGCCTCGCCCTGCTGGAAGTAACATTTCTCTTCCTGCATGCGATGGTGCCCTCGGCACGGCCGGGCCGCCGTTTGGAGTATGTAGATCAACAAATTGCCCTTAGCATTCCGAGGGCACTCGACAATGTTCTGCCCTCCGGCTCTGACTTGCAGCCTGCCTTCATGCTCCACAATTCATTAACAGTGCTGACGCGTTTCGGGGTTAACAAACCCCTTTATCCTGGGCTGCACAAATGACAATCGAAACACGCATTACTTTTTGTTTCCGGTTTCTTTCATTACAAGCCCCACAGTGGGCGTATGCTAAGTGCACAGTCCTACTGATGCTTGATGGGACTTGATGTCCGTAATGCGCACATGAATGCTGACTTTTAGTAAGTTCAATTGTCCATTAGTCAATTAATGCTTTATTTATTACCTATAGTAGGTTGTTTTGCATTCGAGCAGGCTCTCTTTTGGCTTTGAACGCTGTGCCACGGAATCCCGCAAGGTTGTGGACTTCAGCCTCGCCCAGCTGGAAGTAACATTTCTCTTCCTGCAGGTGATGGTGCCCTCAGCACGGCCGGGCCGCCGTGTGGAGTATGTAGATCAACAAATTGCCCTTAGCATTCCGAGGGCACTCGACAACGTTCTGACCTCCAGCTCTGACTTGCAGCCTGCCTTCCTGCTCCACAATTCATTAACAGTGCTGACGCGTTTCGGGGTTAACAAACCCCTTCATCCTGGGCTGCACAAATGACAATCGAAACACGCATTACTTTTTGTTTCCGGTTTCTTTTATTACAATCCCCACAGTGGGCGTATGCTAAGTGCACAGTCCTACTGATGCTTGATGGGACTTGATGTCCGTAATGCCCACATGAATGCTGACTTTTAGTAAGTTCAATTGTCCATTAGTCAATTAATGCTTTATTTCTTACCTACAGTAGGTTATTTTGCATTCGAGCAGGCTCTCTTTCGCATTGAACGCTGTGCCACGGAATCCCGCAATGTTGTGGACTCCAGCCTCGCCCTGCTGGAAGTAACATTTCTCTTCCTGCAGGCGATGGTGCCCTCGGCACGGCTGGGCCGCCATGTGGAGTATGTAGATCAACAAATTGCCCTTAGCATTCCGAGGGCACTAGACAATGTTCTGCCCTCCGGCTCTGACTTGCAGCCTGCCTTCATGCTCCACAATTCATTAACAGTGCTGACGCGTTTCGGGGTTAACAAACCCCTTCATCCTGGGCTGCACAAATGACAATCGAAACACGCATTACTTTTTGTTTTCGGTTTCTTTTATTACAAGCCCCACAGTGGGCGTATGCTAAGTTCACAGTCCTACTGATGCTTGATGGGACTTGATGTCCGTAATGCGCACATGAATGCTGACTTTTAGTAAGTTCAATTGTCCATTAGTCAATTAATGCTTTATTTATTACCTATAGTAGGTTGTTTTGCATTCGAGCAGGCTCTCTTTTGGCTCTGAACGCTGTGCCATAGAATCCCGCAATGTTGTGGACTCCAGCCTCGCCCTGCTGGAAGTAACATATCTCTTCCTGCAGGCGATGGTGCCCTCAGCACGGCCGGGCAGCCGTGTGGAGTATGTAGATCAACAAATTGCCCTTAGCATTCCGAGGGCACTCAACAACAATCTGCCCTCCGGCTCTGACTTGCAGCCTGCCTTCCTGCTCCACAATTCATTAACAGTGCTGACGCGTTTCGGGGTTAACAAACCCCTTCATCCTGGGCTGCACAAATGACAATCGAAATACGCATTACTTTTTGTTTCCGGTTTCTTTTATTACAAGCCCCACAGTGGGCGTATGCTAAGTGCACAGTCCTACTGATGCTTGATGGGACTTGATGTCCGTAATGCCCACATGAATGCTGACTTTTAGTAAGTTCAATTGTCCATTAGTCAATTAATGCTTTATTTCTTACCTATAGTAGGTTGTTTTGCATTCGAGCAGGCTCTCTTTCGCATTGAACGCTGTGCCACGGAATCCCGCATTGTTGTGGACTCCAGCCTCGCCCAGCTGGAAGTAACATTTCTTTTCCTGCTGGCGATGGTGCCCTCAGCACGGCCGGGCCGCTGTGTGGAGTATGTAGATCAATAAATTGCCCTTAGCATTCCGAGGGTACTCGACTACGTTCTGCCCTCCGGCTCTGACTTGCAGCCTGCCTTTCTGCTCCACAATTCATTAACAGTACCGACGCGTTTCGGGGTTAACAAACACCTTCATCCTGGGCTGCACAAATGACAATCGAAACACGCATTACTTTTTGTTTCCGGTTTCTTTTATTAATAAGGCCCACAGTGGACGTATGCTAAGTGCACAGTCCTACTGATGCTTGATGGGACTTCATATCCGTAATGAGCACATGAATGCTGACTTTAAGTAAGTTCAATTGTCCATTAGTCAATTAATGCTTTATTTATTACCTATAGTAGATTGTTTTGCATTCTAGCAGGCTCTCTTTCGCATTGAACGCTGTGCCACGGTAACCCCGCAATATTGTGGACTCCAGCCTCGCCCAGCTGGAAGTAACATTTCTCTTCCTGCATGCGATGGTGCCCTCAGCACTGCCGGGCCGCTGTGTGGAGTATGTAGATCAACAAATTGCCCGTAGCATTCCGAGGACACTCGACTTTTTTCTGCCCTCCGGCTCTGACTTGCAGCCTGCCTTCCTGCTCCTCAATTCATTAACAGTGCCGACGCGTTTCGGGGTTAGCAAACCCCTTCATCCTGGGCTGCACAAATGACAATCGAAACACGCATTACTTTTTGTTTCCGGTTTCTTTTATTACAAGCTCCACAGTGGGCGTATGCTAAGTGCACAGTCCTACTGATGCTTGATGGGACTTGATGTCCGTAATGCGCACATGAATACTGACTTTAAGTAAGTTCAATTGTCCATTAGTCAATTATTGCTTTATTTATTACTATAGTAGGTTGTTTTGCATTCGAGCAGGCTCTCTTTCGCATTGAACGCTGGTCCACGGAATCCCGCAATGTTGTGGACTCCAGCCTCGCCCAGCTGGAAGTAACATTTCTCTTCCTGCAGGCGATGGTGCCCTCAGCACGGCCGGGCTGCCGTGTGGAGTATGTAGATCAACAAATTGCCCTTAGCATTCCGAGGGCACTCGACAACGTTCTGACCTCCGGCTCTGACTTGCAGCCTGCCTTCCTGCTCCACAATTCATTAAAATTGCCGACGCGTTTTGGGGTTAACAAACCCCTTCATCCTGGGCTGCACAAATGACAATCGAAACACGCATTACTTTTTGTTTCCGTTTTCTTTTATTACAAGCCCCCCAGTGGGTGTATGCTAAGTGCACAGTCCTACTGGTGCTTGATGGGACTTGATGTCCGTAATACGCATATGAATGCTGACTTTTAGTAAGTTCAATTGTCCATTAGTCAATTAATGCTTTATTTATTACCTATAGTAGGTTGTTTTGCATTCGAGCAGGCTCTCTTTCGCATTGAACGCTGTGCCATAGAATCCCGCAATGTTGTGGACTCCAGCCTCGCCCTGCTGGAAGTAACATATCTCTTCCTGCAGGCGATGGTGCCCTCAGCACGGCCGGGCAGCCGTGTGGAGTATGTAGATCAACAAATTGCCCTTAGCATTCCGAGGGCACTCGACAACAATCTGCCCTCCGGCTCTGACTTGCAGCCTGCCTTCCTGCTCCACAATTCATTAACAGTGCTGACGCGTTTCGGGGTTAACAAACCCCTTCATCCTGGGCTGCACAAATGACAATCGAAATACGCATTACTTTTTGTTTCCGGTTTCTTTTATTACAAGCCCCACAGTGGGCGTATGCTAAGTGCACAGTCCTACTGATGCTTGATGGGACTTGATGTCCGTAATGCCCACATGAATGCTGACTTTTAGTAAGTTCAATTGTCCATTAGTCAATTAATGCTTTATTTCTTACCTATAGTAGGTTGTTTTGCATTCGAGCAGGCTCTCTTTCGCATTGAACGCTGTGCCACGGAATCCCGCATTGTTGTGGACTCCAGCCTCGCCCAGCTGGAAGTAACATTTCTTTTCCTGCTGGCGATGGTGCCCTCAGCACGGCCGGGCCGCTGTGTGGAGTATGTAGATCAATAAATTGCCCTTAGCATTCCGAGGGTACTCGACTACGTTCTGCCCTCCGGCTCTGACTTGCAGCCTGCCTTTCTGCTCCACAATTCATTAACAGTGCCGACGCGTTTCGGGGTTAACAAACACCTTCATCCTGGGCTGCACAAATGACAATCGAAACACGCATTACTTTTTGTTTCCGGTTTCTTTTATTAAAAGGCCCACAGTGGACGTATGCTAAGTGCACAGTCCTACTGATGCTTGATGGGACTTCATATCCGTAATGAGCACATGAATGCTGACTTTAAGTAAGTTCAATTGTCCATTAGTCAATTAATGCTTTATTTATTACCTATAGTAGGTTGTTTTGCATTCTAGCAGGCTCTCTTTCGCATTGAACGCTGTGCCACGGTAACCCCGCAATATTGTGGACTCCAGCCTCGCCCAGCTGGAAGTAACATTTCTCTTCCTGCAGGCGATGGTGCCCTCAGCACTGCCGGGCCGCTTTGTGGAGTATGTAGATCAACAAATTGCCCGTAGCATTCCGAGGACACTCAACATTTTTCTGCCCTCCGGCTCTGACTTGCAGCCTGCCTTCCTGCTCCTCAATTCATTAACAGTGCCGACGCATTTTGGGGTTAACAAACCCCTTCATCCTGGGCTGCACAAATGACAATCGAAACACGCATTACTTTTTGTTTCCGGTTTCTTTTATTACAAGCTCCACAGTGGGCGTATGCTAAGTGCACAGTCCTACTGATGCTTGATGGGACTTGATGTCCGTAATGCGCACATGAATATTGACTTTAAGTAAGTTCAATTGTCCATTAGTCAATTATTGCTTTATTTATTACCTATAGTAGGTTGTTTTGCATTCGAGCAGGCTCTCTTTCGCATTGAACGCTGGTCCACGGAATCCCGCAATGTTGTGGACTCCAGCCTCGCCCAGCTGGAAGTAACATTTCTCTTCCTGCAGGCGATGGTGCCCTCAGCACGGCCGGGCCGCCGTGTGGAGTATGTAGATCAACAAATTGCCCTTAGCATTCCGAGGGCACTCGACAACGTTCTGACCTCCGGCTCTGACTTGCAAGCCTGCCTTCCTGCTCCACAATTCATTAAAATTGCCGACGCGTTTTGGGGTTAACAAACCCCTTCATCCTGCGCTGCATAAATGACAATCGAAACACGCATTACTTTTTGTTTCCGGTTTCTTTTATTACAAGCCCCCCAGTGGGTGTATGCTAAGTGCACAGTCCTACTGGTGCTTGATGGGACTTGATGTCCGTAATACGCATATGAATGCTGACTTTTAGTAAGTTCAATTGTCCATTAGTCAATTAATGCTTTATTTATTACCTATGGTAGGTTGTTTTGCATTCGAGCAGGCTCTCTTTTGCATTGAACGCTGTGCCACAGAATCCCGCAATGTTGTGGACTCCAGCCTCGCCCTGCTGGAAGTAACATATCTCTTCCTGCAGGCGATGGTGCCCTCAGCACGGCCGGGCCGCCGTGTGGAGTATGTAGATCAACAAATTGCCCTTAGCATTCCGAGAGCACTTGACAACAATCTGCCCTCCGGCTCTGACTTGCAGCCTGCCTTCCTGCTCCACAATTCATTAACAGTGCCGACGCGTTTCGGGGTTAACAAACCCCTTCATCCTGGGCTGCACAAATGACAATCGAAACACGCATTACTTTTTGTTTCCGGTTTCTTTTATTACAAGCCCCACAGTGGACGTATGCTAAGTGCACAGTCCTACTGATGCTTGATGGGACTTCATATCTGTAATGCGCACATGAATGTTGACTTTAAGTAAGTTCAATTGTACATTAGTCAATTAATGCTTTATTTATTACCTATAGTAGGCTGTTTTGCATTCGAGCAGGCTCACTTTCGCATTGAACGCTGTGCCACAGAATCCCGCAATGTGGTGGACTCCAGACTTGCCCAGCTGGAAGTAACATTTCTCTTCCTGCAGGCGATGGTGCCCTCAGCACGGCCGGGTCGCCGTGTGGAGTATGTAGATCATCAAATTGCCCTTAGCATTCTGAGGGCACTCGACAACGTTCTGCCCTCCGGCTCTCACTTGCAGCCTGCCTTCCTGCTCCACAATTCATTAACAGTGCCGACGCATTTCGGGGTTAACAAACCCCTTCATCCTGGGCTGCACATATCACAATCGAAACACACATTATTTTTTGTTTCCGGTTTCTTTTATTACAAGCCCCACAGTGGCCGTATGCTAAGTTCACAGTCCTACTGATGCTTGATGGGACTTGATGTCCGTAATGCGCACATGAATGCTGACTTTTAGTAAGTTCAATTGTCCATTAGTCAATTAATGCTTTATTTATTACCTATAGTAGGTTGTTTTGCATTCGAGCAGGCTCTGTTTCGCATTGAACGCTGTGCCACGGAATCCCGCAATGTTGTGGACTCCAGCCTCGCCCAGCTGAAAGTAACATTTCTCTTCCTGCAGGCAATGGTGCCCTCAGCACGGCCGGGCCGCCGTGTGGAGTATGTAGATCAAAAAATTGCCCTTAGCATTCCGAGGCCACTCGGCAACGTTCTGCCCTCCGGTTCTGACTTGCAGCCTGCCTTCCTGCTCCACAATTCATTAACAGAGCCGACGCGTTTCGGGGTTAACAAACCCCTTCATCCTGGGCTGCACAAATGACAATCAAAAAACGCATTACATTTTGTTTCCGGTTTCTTTTATTACAAGCCCCACAATGGGCGTATGCTAAGTGCACAGTCCTACTGATGCTTGATGGGACTTGATGTCCGTAATGCGCACATGAATGCTGACTTTTAGTAAGTTCAATTGTCCATTAGTCAATTATTGCTTTATTTATTACACATAGTAGGTTGTTTTGCATTCGAGCAGGCTCTCTTTTGCATTGAACGCTGTGCCACCGAATCCCGCAATGTTGTGGACTCCAGCCTCGCCCAGCTGGAAGTAACATTTCTCTTCCTGCAGACGATTTTGCCCTCAGCACGGCTGGGCCGCCGTGTGGAGTATGTAGATCAACAAATTGCCAATTGCATTCCGAGGGCTTTCGACAATGTTCGGCCCTCCGGCTCTGACTTGCAGCCTGACTTTCTGCTCCACAATTCATTAACAGTGCCGACGCGTTTTGGGGTTAACAAACCCCTTCATCCTGGGCAGCACAAATGACAATCGAAACACGAATTACTTTTTGTTTCCGATTTCTTTCATTACAAGCCCCACAGTGGGTGTATGCTAAGTGCACAGTCCTACTGATGCTTGATGGGACTTGATGTCCGTAATGCGCTCATGAATGCTGACTTTTAGTAAGTTCAATTGTCCATTAGTCAATTAATGCTTTATTTATTACCTATAGTAGGTTGTTTTGCATTCGAGCAGGCTCTCTTTTGCATTGAACGCTGTGCCACGGAATCCCGCAATGTTGTGGACTTCAGCCTCTCCCAGCTGGAAGTAAAATTTCTCTTCCTGCAGGTGATGGTGCCCTCAGCACGGACCGGGCCGCCATGTGGAATATGTAGATCAACAAATTGCCCTTAGCATTCCGAGGGCACTCGACAACGTTCTGCCCTCCAGCTCTGACTTGCAGCCTGCCTTCCTGCTCCACAATTCATTAACAGTGCCGACACGTTTCGGGGTTAACAAACCCCTTCATCCTGGGCAGCACAAATGACAATCGAAACACGCATTACTTTTTGTTTCCGGTTTCTTTTATTACAAACCCCACAGTGGGTGTATGCTAAGTGCACAGTTCTACTGATGCTTGATGGGACTTGATGTCCGTAATGTGCACATGAATGCTGACTTTTAGTAAATTCAATTGTCCATTAGTCAATTAATGCTTTATTTATTACCTACAGTAGGTTGTTTTGCATTCGAGCAGGCTCTCTTTCGCATTGAACGCTGTGCCACGGAATCCCGCAATGTTGTGGACTTCAGCCTCTCCCAGCTGGAAGTAACATTTCTCTTCCTGCAGGTGATGGTGCACTCAGCACGGACTGGGCCGCCATGTGGAGTATGTAGATCAACAAATTGCCCTTAGCATTCCGAGGGCACTCAACAACGTTCTGCCCTCCATCTCTGACTTGCAGCCTGCCTTCCTGCTCCACAATTCATTAACAGTGCCGACGCGTTTCGGGGTTAACAAACCCTTCATCCTGGGCTGCACAAATGACAATCGAAACACGCATTACTTTTTGTTTCCGGTTTCTTTTATTACAAGCCCCCCAGTCGGTGTATGCTAAGTGCACAGTCCTACTGATGCTTGATGGCACTTGATGTCCGTAATACGCATATGAATGCTGACTTTTAGTAAGTTCAATTGTCCATTAGTCAATTAATGCTTTATTTATTACCTATAGTAGGTTGTTTGCATTCGAGCAGGCTCTCTTTCGCATTGAACGCTGTGCCACGGAATCCCGCAATGTTGTGGACTCCAGCCTCGCCCTGCTGGAAGTAACATTTCTCTTCCTGCAGGTGATGGTGCCCTCAGCACGGCCGGGCCGCCGCGTGGAGTATGTAGATCAACAAATTGCCCTTAGCATTCCGAGGGCACTCGACAACGTTCTGACCTCCAGCTCTGACTTGCAGCCTGCCTTCCTGCTCCACAATTCATTAACAGTGCCGACGCGTTTCGGGGTTAACAAACCCTTCATCCTGGGCTGCACAAATGACAATCGAAACACGCATTACTTTTTGTTTCCGGTTTCTTTTATTACAAGCCCCCCAGTCGGTGTATGCTAAGTGCACAGTCCTACTGATGCTTGATGGGACTTGATGTCCGTAATGCGCACATGAATATTGACTTTAAGTAAGTTCAATTGTCCATTAGTCAATTATTGCTTTATTTATTACCTATAGTAGGTTGTTTTGCATTCGAGCAGGCTCTCTTTCGCATTGAACGCTGGTCCACGGAATCCCGCAATGTTGTGGACTCCAGCCTCGCCCAGCTGGAAGTAACATTTCTCTTCCTGCAGGCGATGGTGCCCTCAGCACGGCCGGGCCGCCGTGTGGAGTATGTAGATCAACAAATTGCCCTTAGCATTCCGAGGGCACTCGACAACGTTCTGACCTCCGGCTCTGACTTGCAAGCCTGCCTTCCTGCTCCACAATTCATTAAAATTGCCGACGCGTTTTGGGGTTAACAAACCCCTTCATCCTGCGCTGCATAAATGACAATCGAAACACGCATTACTTTTTGTTTCCGGTTTCTTTTATTACAAGCCCCCCAGTGGGTGTATGCTAAGTGCACAGTCCTACTGGTGCTTGATGGGACTTGATGTCCGTAATACGCATATGAATGCTGACTTTTAGTAAGTTCAATTGTCCATTAGTCAATTAATGCTTTATTTATTACCTATGGTAGGTTGTTTTGCATTCGAGCAGGCTCTCTTTTGCATTGAACGCTGTGCCACAGAATCCCGCAATGTTGTGGACTCCAGCCTCGCCCTGCTGGAAGTAACATATCTCTTCCTGCAGGCGATGGTGCCCTCAGCACGGCCGGGCCGCCGTGTGGAGTATGTAGATCAACAAATTGCCCTTAGCATTCCGAGAGCACTTGACAACAATCTGCCCTCCGGCTCTGACTTGCAGCCTGCCTTCCTGCTCCACAATTCATTAACAGTGCCGACGCGTTTCGGGGTTAACAAACCCCTTCATCCTGGGCTGCACAAATGACAATCGAAACACGCATTACTTTTTGTTTCCGGTTTCTTTTATTACAAGCCCCACAGTGGACGTATGCTAAGTGCACAGTCCTACTGATGCTTGATGGGACTTCATATCTGTAATGCGCACATGAATGTTGACTTTAAGTAAGTTCAATTGTACATTAGTCAATTAATGCTTTATTTATTACCTATAGTAGGCTGTTTTGCATTCGAGCAGGCTCACTTTCGCATTGAACGCTGTGCCACAGAATCCCGCAATGTGGTGGACTCCAGACTTGCCCAGCTGGAAGTAACATTTCTCTTCCTGCAGGCGATGGTGCCCTCAGCACGGCCGGGTCGCCGTGTGGAGTATGTAGATCATCAAATTGCCCTTAGCATTCCGAGGGCACTCGACAACGTTCTGCCCTCCGGCTCTCACTTGCAGCCTGCCTTCCTGCTCCACAATTCATTAACAGTGCCGACGCATTTCGGGGTTAACAAACCCCTTCATCCTGGGCTGCACATATCACAATCGAAACACACATTATTTTTTGTTTCCGGTTTCTTTTATTACAAGCCCCACAGTGGCCGTATGCTAAGTTCACAGTCCTACTGATGCTTGATGGGACTTGATGTCCGTAATGCGCACATGAATGCTGACTTTTAGTAAGTTCAATTGTCCATTAGTCAATTAATGCTTTATTTATTACCTATAGTAGGTTGTTTTGCATTCGAGCAGGCTCTGTTTCGCATTGAACGCTGTGCCACGGAATCCCGCAATGTTGTGGACTCCAGCCTCGCCCAGCTGAAAGTAACATTTCTCTTCCTGCAGGCAATGGTGCCCTCAGCACGGCCGGGCCGCCGTGTGGAGTATGTAGATCAAAAAATTGCCCTTAGCATTCCGAGGCCACTCGGCAACGTTCTGCCCTCCGGCTCTGACTTGCAGCCTGCCTTCCTGCTCCACAATTCATTAACAGAGCCGACGCGTTTCGGGGTTAACAAACCCCTTCATCCTGGGCTGCACAAATGACAATCAAAAAACGCATTACATTTTGTTTCCGGTTTCTTTTATTACAAGCCCCACAATGGGCGTATGCTAAGTGCACAGTCCTACTGATGCTTGATGGGACTTGATGTCCGTAATGCGCACATGAATGCTGACTTTTAGTAAGTTCAATTGTCCATTAGTCAATTATTGCTTTATTTATTACACATAGTAGGTTGTTTTGCATTCGAGCAGGCTCTCTTTTGCATTGAACGCTGTGCCACCGAATCCCGCAATGTTGTGGACTCCAGCCTCGCCCAGCTGGAAGTAACATTTCTCTTCCTGCAGACGATTTTGCCCTCAGCACGGCTGGGCCGCCGTGTGTAGTATGTAGATCAACAAATTGCCAATTGCATTCCGAGGGCTTTCGACAATGTTCGGCCCTCCGGCTCTGACTTGCAGCCTGACTTTCTGCTCCACAATTCATTAACAGTGCCGACGCGTTTTGGGGTTAACAAACCCCTTCATCCTGGGCAGCACAAATGACAATCGAAACACGAATTACTTTTTGTTTCCGATTTCTTTCATTACAAGCCCCACAGTGGGTGTATGCTAAGTGCACAGTCCTACTGATGCTTGATGGGACTTGATGTCCGTAATGCGCTCATGAATGCTGACTTTTAGTAAGTTCAATTGTCCATTAGTCAATTAATGCTTTATTTATTACCTATAGTAGGTTGTTTTGCATTCGAGCAGGCTCTCTTTTGCATTGAACGCTGTGCCACGGAATCCCGCAATGTTGTGGACTTCAGCCTCTCCCAGCTGGAAGTAAAATTTCTCTTCCTGCAGGTGATGGTGCCCTCAGCACGGACCGGGCCGCCATGTGGAATATGTAGATCAACAAATTGCCCTTAGCATTCCGAGGGCACTCGACAACGTTCTGCCCTCCAGCTCTGACTTGCAGCCTGCCTTCCTGCTCCACAATTCATTAACAGTGCCGACACGTTTCGGGGTTAACAAACCCCTTCATCCTGGGCAGCACAAATGACAATCGAAACACGCATTACTTTTTGTTTCCGGTTTCTTTTATTACAAACCCCACAGTGGGTGTATGCTAAGTGCACAGTTCTACTGATGCTTGATGGGACTTGATGTCCGTAATGTGCACATGAATGCTGACTTTTAGTAAATTCAATTGTCCATTAGTCAATTAATGCTTTATTTATTACCTACAGTAGGTTGTTTTGCATTCGAGCAGGCTCTCTTTCGCATTGAACGCTGTGCCACGGAATCCCGCAATGTTGTGGACTTCAGCCTCTCCCAGCTGGAAGTAACATTTCTCTTCCTGCAGGTGATGGTGCACTCAGCACGGACTGGGCCGCCATGTGGAGTATGTAGATCAACAAATTGCCCTTAGCATTCCGAGGGCACTCAACAACGTTCTGCCCTCCATCTCTGACTTGCAGCCTGCCTTCCTGCTCCACAATTCATTAACAGTGCCGACGCGTTTCGGGGTTAACAAACCCTTCATCCTGGGCTGCACAAATGACAATCGAAACACGCATTACTTTTTGTTTCCGGTTTCTTTTATTACAAGCCCCCCAGTCGGTGTATGCTAAGTGCACAGTCCTACTGATGCTTGATGGCACTTGATGTCCGTAATACGCATATGAATGCTGACTTTTAGTAAGTTCAATTGTCCATTAGTCAATTAATGCTTTATTTATTACCTATAGTAGGTTGTTTGCATTCGAGCAGGCTCTCTTTCGCATTGAACGCTGTGCCACGGAATCCCGCAATGTTGTGGACTCCAGCCTCGCCCTGCTGGAAGTAACATTTCTCTTCCTGCAGGTGATGGTGCCCTCAGCACGGCCGGGCCGCCGCGTGGAGTATGTAGATCAACAAATTGCCCTTAGCATTCCGAGGGCACTCGACAACGTTCTGACCTCCAGCTCTGACTTGCAGCCTGCCTTCCTGCTCCACAATTCATTAACAGTGCTGACGCGTTTCGGGGTTAACAAACCCCTTCATCCTGGGCTGCACAAATGACAATCGAAACACGCATTACTTTTTGTTTCCGGTTTCTTTTATTACAAGCCCCACAGTGGGCATATGCTAAGTGCACAGTCCTACTGATGCTTGATGGGACTTGATGTCCGTAATGCGCACATGAAGGCTGACTTTTAGTAAGTTCAATTGTCCATTAGTCAATTCATGTTTTATTTATTACCTATAGTAGGTTGTTTTGCATTCGAGTAGGCTCTCTTTCGCATTGAACGCTGTGCCATGGAATCCCACAATGTTGTGGACTTCTGCCTCGCCCTGCTGGAAGTAACATTTCTCTTCCTTCAGGCGATGGTGCCCTCGGCACGGCCGGGCCGCCGTGTGGAGTATGTAGATCAACAAATTGCCCTTAGCATTCCGAGGGCACTCGACAACAATCCGCCCTCCGGCTCTGACTTGCAGCCTGCCTTCCTGCTCCACAATTCATTAACAGTGCTGACGCATTTCGGGGTTAACAAACCCCTTCATCCTGGGCTGCACAAATGACAATCGAAATACGCATTACTTTTTGTTTCCGGTTTCTTTTATTACAAGCCCCACAGTGGGCGTATGCTAAGTGCACAGTCCTACTGATGCTTGATGGGACTTGATGTCCGTAATGCCCACATGAATGCTGACTTTTAGTAAGTTCAATTGTCCATTAGTCAATTAATGCTTTATTTCATACCTATAGTAGGTTGTTTTGCATTCGAGCAGGCTCTCTTTCGCATTGAACGCTGTGCCACGGAATCCCGCATTGTTGTGGACTTCAGCCTCGCCCAGCTGGAAGTAACATTTCTCTTCCTGCTGGCGATGGTGCCCTCAGCACGGCCGGGCCACTGTGTGGAGTATGTAGATCAATAAATTGCCCTTAGCATTCCCAGGGCACTCGACAACGTTCTGCCCTCCGGCTCTGACTTGCAGCTTGCCTTTCTGCTCCACAATTCATTAACAGTGCCGACGCGTTTCGGGGTTAACAAACCCCTTCATCCTGGGCTGCACAAAAGACAATCGAAACACGCATTACTTTTTGTTTCTGGTTTCTTTTATTACAAGCCCCACAGTGGACGTATGCTAAGTGCATAGTCCTACTGATGCTTGATGGGACTTTATATCTGTAATGCGCACATGAATGCTGACTTTAAGTAAGTTCAATTGTCCATTAGTCAATTAATGCTTTATTTATTACCTATAGTAGGTTGTTTTGCATTCGAGCAGGCTCTCTTTCGCATTGAACGCTGTGCCACGGAATCCCGCAATGTGCTGGACCCCAGCCTCGACCAGCTGGAAGTAACATTTCTCTTCCTGCAGGCGATTGTGCCCTCAGCACGGCCGGGCCCCCGTGTGGAGTATGTAGATCAACAAATTGCCCTTAGCATTCCGAGGGCACTCGACACTGTTCTGACCTCCGGCTCTGACTTGCAGCCTGCCTTCTTGCTCCACAATTCATTAACAGTGCTGACGCGTTTCGGGGTTAACAAACCCCTTCATCCTAGGCTGCACAAATGACAATCGAAACACGCATTACTTTTTGTTTCCGGTTTCTTTTATTACAAGCTCCACAGTGGGCGTATGCTAAGTGCACAGTCGTACTGATGCTTGATGGGACTTGATGTCCGTAATGCGCACATGAATACTGACTCTAAGTAAGTTCAATTGTCCATTAGTCAATTATTGCTTTATTTATTACCTATAGTAGGTTGTTTTGCATTCGAGCAGGCTCTCTTTCGCATTGAACGCTGGTCCACGGAATCCCGCAATGTTGTGGACTCCAGCCTCGCCCAGCTGGAAGTAACATTTCTCTTCCTGCAGGCGATGGTGCCCTCAGCACGGCCGGGCCGCCGTGTGGAGTATGTAGATCAACAAATTGCCCTGAGCATTCCGAGGGCACTTGACAACGTTCTGACCTCCGGCTCTGACTTGCAGCCTGCCTTCCTGCTCCACAATTCATTAAAATTGCCGACGCGTTTTGGGGTTAACAAACCCCTTCATCCTGGGCTGCACAAATGACAATCGAAACACGCATTACTTTTTGTTTCCGGTTTCTTTTATTACAAGCTCCACAGTGGGCGTATGCTAAGTGCACAGTCCTACTGATGCTTGATGGGACTTGATGTCCGTAATGCGCACATGAATATTGACTTTAAGTAAGTTCAATTGTCCATTAGTCAATTATTGCTTTATTTATTACCTATAGTAGGTTGTTTTGCATTCGAGCAGGCTCTCTTTCGCATTGAACGCTGGTCCACGGAATCCCGCAATGTTGTGGACTCCAGCCTCGCCCAGCTGGAAGTAACATTTCTCTTCCTGCAGGCGATGGTGCCCTCAGCACGGCCGGGCCGCCGTGTGGAGTATGTAGATCAACAAATTGCCCTTAGCATTCCGAGGGCACTCGACAACGTTCTGACCTCCGGCTCTGACTTGCAAGCCTGCCTTCCTGCTCCACAATTCATTAAAATTGCCGACGCGTTTTGGGGTTAACAAACCCCTTCATCCTGCGCTGCATAAATGACAATCGAAACACGCATTACTTTTTGTTTCCGGTTTCTTTTATTACAAGCCCCCCAGTGGGTGTATGCTAAGTGCACAGTCCTACTGGTGCTTGATGGGACTTGATGTCCGTAATACGCATATGAATGCTGACTTTTAGTAAGTTCAATTGTCCATTAGTCAATTAATGCTTTATTTATTACCTATGGTAGGTTGTTTTGCATTCGAGCAGGCTCTCTTTCGCATTGAACACTGTACCACAGAATCCCGCAATGTTGTGGACTCCAGCCTCGCCCTGCTGGAAGTAACATATCTCTTCCTGCAGGCGATGGTGCCCTCAGCACGGCCGGGCCGCCGTGTGGAGTATGTAGATCAACAAATTGCCCTTAGCATTCCGAGGGCACTTGACAACAATCTGCCCTCCGGCTCTGACTTGCAGCCTGCCTTCCTGCTCCACAATTCATTAACAGTGCTGACGCGTTTCGGGATTAACAAACCCCTTCATCCTGGGCTGCACAAATGACAATCGAAATACGCATTACTTTTTGTTTCCGGTTTCTTTTATTACAAGCCCCACAGTGGGCGTATGCTAAGTGCACAGTCCTACTGATGCTTGATGGGACTTGATGTCCGTAATGCCCACATGAATGCTGACTTTTAGTAAGTTCAATTGTCCATTAGTCAATTAATGCTTTATTTCTTACCTATAGTAGGTTGTTTTGCATTCGAGCAGGCTCTCTTTCGCATTGAACGCTGTGCCACGGAATCCCGCATTGTTGTGGACTCCAGCCTCACCCAGCTGGAAGTAACATTTCTCTTCCTGCTGGCGATGGTGCCCTCAGCACGGCCTGGCCACTGTGTGGAGTATGTAGATCAATAAATTGCCCTTAGCATTCCGAGGGCACTCGACAATGTTCTGCCCTCTGGGTCTGACTTGCAGCCTGCCTTTCTGCTCCACAATTCATTAACAGTGCCGACGCGTTTCGGAGTTAACAAACCCCTTCATCCTGGGCTGCACAAATGACAATCGAAACACGAATTACTTTTTGTTTCCGATTTCTTTCATTACAAGCCCCACAGTGGGTGTATGCTAAGTGCACAGTCCTACTGATGCTTGATGGGACTTCATATCTGTAATGCGCACATGAATGTTGACTTTAAGTAAGTTCAATTGTACATTAGTCAATTAATGCTTTATTTATTACCTATAGTAGGCTGTTTTGCATTCGAGCAGGCTCACTTTCGCATTGAACGCTGTGCCACAGAATCCCGCAATGTGGTGGACTCCAGACTTGCCCAGCTGGAAGTAACATTTCTCTTCCTGCAGGCGATGGTGCCCTCAGCACGGCCGGGTCGCCGTGTGGAGTATGTAGATCATCAAATTGCCCTGAGCATTCCGAGGGCACTCGACAACGTTCTGCCCTCCGGCTCTCACTTGCAGCCTGCCTTCCTGCTCCACAATTCATTAACAGTGCCGACGCATTTCGGGGTTAACAAACCCCTTCATTCTGGGCTGCACATATCACAATCGAAACACACATTATTTTTTGTTTCCGGTTTCTTTTATTACAAGCCCCACAGTGGCCGTATGCTAAGTTCACAGTCCTACTGATGCTTGATGGGACTTGATGTCCGGAATGCGCACATGAATGCTGACTTTTAGTAAGTTCAATTGTCCATTAGTCAATTAATGCTTTATTTATTACCTTAAGTAGGTTGTTTTGCATTCGAGCAGGCTCTGTTTCGCCTGGAACGCTGTGCCACGGAATCCCGCAATGTTGTGGACTCCAGCCTCGCCCAGCTGAAAGTAACATTTCTCTTCCTGCAGGCAATGGTGCCCTCAGCACGGCCGGGCCGCCGTGTGGAGTATGTAGATCAAAAAATTGCCCTTAGCATTCCGAGGCCACTCGGCAACGTTCTGCCCTCCGGCTCTGACTTGCAGCCTGCCTTCCTGCTCCACAATTCATTAACAGAGCCGACGCGTTTCGGGGTTAACAAACCCCTTCATCCTGGGCTGCACAAATGACAATAAAAAAACGCATTACATTTTGTTTCCGGTTTCTTTTATTACAAGCCCCACAATGGGCGTATGCTAAGTGCACAGTCCTACTGATGCTTGATGGGACTTGATGTCCGTAATGCGCACATGAATGCTGACTTTTAGTAAGTTCAATTGTCCATTAGTCAATTATTGCTTTATTTATTACACATAGTAGGTTGTTTTGCATTCGAGCAGGCTCTCTTTTGTATTGAACGCTGTGCCACGGAATCCCGCAATGTTGTGGACTCCAGCCTCGCCCAGCTGGAAGTAACATTTCTTTTCCTGCAGACGATTTTGCCCTCAGCACGGCTGGGCCGCCGTGTGGAGTATGTAGATCAACAAATTGCCAATAGCATTCCAAGGGCTTTCGACAATGTTCTGCCCTCCGGCTCTGACTTGCAGCCTGACTTTCTGCTCCACAATTCATTAACGGTGCCGACGCGTTTTGGGGTTAACAAACCCCTTCATCCTGGGCAGCACAAATGACAATCGAAACACGAATTACTTTTTGTTTCCGATTTCTTTCATTACAAGCCCCACAGTGGGTGTATGCTAAGTGCACAGTCCTACTGATGCTTGATGGGACTTGATGTCCGTAATGCGCTCATGAATGCTGACTTTTAGTAAGTTCAATTGTCCATTAGTCAATTAATGCTTTATTTATTACCTATAATAGGTTGTTTTGCATTCGAGCAGGCTCTCTTTTGCATTGAACGCTGTGCCACGGAATCCCGCAATGTTGTGGACTTCAGCCTCTCCCAGCTGGAAGTAAAATTTCTCTTCCTGCAGGTGATGGTGCCCTCAGCACGGACCGGGCCGCCATGTGGAATATGTAGATCAACAAATTGCCCTTAGCATTCCGAGGGCACTCGACAACGTTCTGCCCTCCAGCTCTGACTTGCAGCCTGCCTTCCTGCTCCACAATTCATTAACAGTGCCGACACGTTTCGGGGTTAACAAACCCCTTCATCCTGGGCAGCACAAATGACAATCGAAACACGCATTACCTTTTGTTTCCGGTTTCTTTTATTACAAACCCCACAGTGGGTGTATGCTAAGTGCACAGTTCTACTGATGCTTGATGGGACTTGATGTCCATAATGTGCACATGAATGCTGACTTTTAGTAAATTCAATTGTCCATTAGTCAATTAATGCTTTATTTATTACCTATAGTAGGTTGTTTTGCATTCGAGCAGGCTCTCTTTCGCATTGAACGCTGTGCCACGGAATCCCGCAATGTTGTGGACTTCAGCCTCTCCCAGCTGGAAGTAACATTTCTCTTCCTGCAGGTGATGGTGCACTCAGCACGGACCGGGCCGCCATGTGGAGTATGTAGATCAACAAATTGCCCTTAGCAATCCGAGGGCACTCGACAACGTTCTGCCCTCCAGCTCTGACTTGCAGCCTGCCTTCCTGCTCCACAATTCATTAACAGTGCCGACACGTTTCGGGGTTAACAAACCCCTTCTTCCTGGGCAGCACAAATGACAATCGAAACACGCATTACTTTTTGTTTCCGGTTTCTTTTATTAGAAGCCCCCCAGTCGGTGTATGCTAAGTGCACAGTCCTACTGATGCTTGATGGGACTTGATGTCCGTAATACGCATATGAATGCTGACTTTTAGTAAGTTCAATTGTCCATTAGTCAATTAATGCTTTATTTATTACCTATAGTAGGTTGTTTGCATTCGAGCAGGCTCTCTTTCGCATTGAACGCTGTGCCACGGAATCCCGCAATGTTGTGGACTCCAGCCTCGCCCTGCTGGAAGTAACATTTCTCTTCCTGCAGGCGATGGTGCCCTCGGCACGGCCGGGCCGCCGTTTGGAGTATGTAGATCAACAAATTGCCCTTAGCATTCCGAGGGCACTCGACAATGTTCTGCCCTCCGGCTCTGACTTGCAGCCTGCCTTCATGCTCCACAATTCATTAACAGTGCTGACGCGTTTCGGGGTTAACAAACCCCTTTATCCTGGGCTGCACAAATGACAATCGAAACACGCATTACTTTTTGTTTCCGGTTTCTTTCATTACAAGCCCCACAGTGGGCGTATGCTAAGTGCACAGTCCTACTGATGCTTGATGGGACTTGATGTCCGTAATGCGCACATGAATGCTGACTTTTAGTAAGTTCAATTGTCCATTAGTCAATTAATGCTTTATTTATTACCTATAGTAGGTTGTTTTGCATTCGAGCAGGCTCTCTTTTGGCTTTGAACGCTGTGCCACGGAATCCCGCAAGGTTGTGGACTTCAGCCTCGCCCAGCTGGAAGTAACATTTCTCTTCCTGCAGGTGATGGTGCCCTCAGCACGGCCGGGCCGCCGTGTGGAGTATGTAGATCAACAAATTGCCCTTAGCATTCCGAGGGCACTCGACAACGTTCTGACCTCCAGCTCTGACTTGCAGCCTGCCTTCCTGCTCCACAATTCATTAACAGTGCTGACGCGTTTCGGGGTTAACAAACCCCTTCATCCTGGGCTGCACAAATGACAATCGAAACACGCATTACTTTTTGTTTCCGGTTTCTTTTATTACAATCCCCACAGTGGGCGTATGCTAAGTGCACAGTCCTACTGATGCTTGATGGGACTTGATGTCCGTAATGCCCACATGAATGCTGACTTTTAGTAAGTTCAATTGTCCATTAGTCAATTAATGCTTTATTTCTTACCTACAGTAGGTTATTTTGCATTCGAGCAGGCTCTCTTTCGCATTGAACGCTGTGCCACGGAATCCCGCAATGTTGTGGACTCCAGCCTCGCCCTGCTGGAAGTAACATTTCTCTTCCTGCAGGCGATGGTGCCCTCGGCACGGCTGGGCCGCCATGTGGAGTATGTAGATCAACAAATTGCCCTTAGCATTCCGAGGGCACTAGACAATGTTCTGCCCTCCGGCTCTGACTTGCAGCCTGCCTTCATGCTCCACAATTCATTAACAGTGCTGACGCGTTTCGGGGTTAACAAACCCCTTCATCCTGGGCTGCACAAATGACAATCGAAACACGCATTACTTTTTGTTTTCGGTTTCTTTTATTACAAGCCCCACAGTGGGCGTATGCTAAGTTCACAGTCCTACTGATGCTTGATGGGACTTGATGTCCGTAATGCGCACATGAATGCTGACTTTTAGTAAGTTCAATTGTCCATTAGTCAATTAATGCTTTATTTATTACCTATAGTAGGTTGTTTTGCATTCGAGCAGGCTCTCTTTTGGCTCTGAACGCTGTGCCACGGAATCCCGCAATGTTGTAGACTCCAGCCTCGCCCTGCTGGAAGTAACATTTCTCTTCCTGCAGGCTATGGTGCCCTCAGCACGGCCGGGCCGCCGCGTGGAGTATGTAGATCAACAAATTGCCCTTAGCATTCCGAGGGCACTCGACAACGTTCTGACCTCCAGCTCTGACTTGCAGCCTGCCTTCCTGCTCCACAATTCATTAACAGTGCTGACGCGTTTCGGGGTTAACAAACCCCTTCATCCTGGGCTGCACAAATGACAATCGAAACACGCATTACTTTTTGTTTCCGGTTTCTTTTATTACAAGCCCCACAGTGGGCATATGCTAAGTGCACAGTCCTACTGATGCTTGATGGGACTTGATGTCCGTAATGCGCACATGAAGGCTGACTTTTAGTAAGTTCAATTGTCCATTAGTCAATTCATGTTTTATTTATTACCTATAGTAGGTTGTTTTGCATTCGAGTAGGCTCTCTTTCGCATTGAACGCTGTGCCATGGAATCCCGCAATGTTGTGGACTTCTGCCTCACCCTGCTGGAAGTAACATTTCTCTTCCTTCAGGCGATGGTGCCCTCGGCACGGCCGGGCCGCCGTGTGGAGTATGTAGATCAACAAATTGCCCTTAGCATTCCGAGGGCACTCGACAACAATCCGCCCTCCGGCTCTGACTTGCAGCCTGCCTTCCTGCTCCACAATTCATTAACAGTGCTGACGCGTTTCGGGGTTAACAAACCCCTTCATCCTGGGCTGCACAAATGACAATCGAAATACGCATTACTTTTTGTTTCCGGTTTCTTTTATTACAAGCCCCACAGTGGGCGTATGCTAAGTGCACAGTCCTACTGATGCTTGATGGGACTTGATGTCCGTAATGCCCACATGAATGCTGACTTTTAGTAAGTTCAATTGTCCATTAGTCAATTAATGCTTTATTTCTTACCTATAGTAGGTTGTTTTGCATTCGAGCAGGCTCTCTTTCGCATTGAACGCTGTGCCACGGAATCCCGCATTGTTGTGGACTTCAGCCTCGCCCAGCTGGAAGTAACATTTCTCTTTCTGCTGGCGATGGTGCCCTCAGCACGGCCGGGCCACTGTGTGGAGTATGTAGATCAATAAATTGCCCTTAGCATTCCGAGGGCACTCGACAACGTTCTGCCCTCCGGCTCTGACTTGCAGCTTGCCTTTCTGCTCCACAATTCATTAACAGTGCCGACGCGTTTCGGGGTTAACAAACCCCTTCATCCTGGGCTGCACAAAAGACAATCGAAACACGCATTACTTTTTGTTTCTGGTTTCTTTTATTACAAGCCCCACAGTGGACGTATGCTAAGTGCATAGTCCTACTGATGCTTGATGGGACTTCATATCTGTAATGCGCACATGAATGCTGACTTTAAGTAAGTTCAATTGTCCATTAGTCAATTAATGCTTTATTTATTACCTATAGTAGGTTGTTTTGCATTCGAGCAGGCTCTCTTTCGCATTGAACGCTGTGCCACGGAATCCCGCAATGTGCTGGACTCCAGCCTCGACCAGCTGGAAGTAACATTTCTCTTCCTGCAGGCGATGGTGCCCTCAGCACGGCCGGGCCCCCGTGTGGAGTATGTAGATCAACAAATTGCCCTTAGCATTCCGAGGGCACTCAACACTGTTCTGACCTCCGGCTCTGACTTGCAGCCTGCCTTCTTGCTCCACAATTCATTAACAGTGCTGCCGCGTTTCGGGGTTAACAAACCCCTTCATCCTAGGCTGCACAAATGACAATCGAAACACGCATTACTTTTTGTTTCCGGTTTCTTTTATTACAAGCTCCACAGTGGGCGTATGCTAAGTGCACAGTCGTACTGATGCTTGATGGGACTTGATGTCCGTAATGCGCACATGAATACTGACTTTAAGTAAGTTCAATTGTCCATTAGTCAATTATTGCTTTATTTATTACCTATAGTAGGTTGTTTTGCATTCGAGCAGGCTCTCTTTCGCATTGAACGCTGGTCCACGGAATCCCGCAATGTTGTGGACTCCAGCCTCGCCCAGCTGGAAGTAACATTTCTCTTCCTGCAGGCGATGGTGCCCTCAGCACGGCCGGGCCGCCGTGTGGAGTATGTAGATCAACAAATTGCCCTTAGCATTCCGAGGGCACTCGACAACGTTCTGACCTCCGGCTCTGACTTGCAGCCTGCCTTCCTGCTCCACAATTCATTAAAATTGCCGACGCGTTTTGGGGTTAACAAACCCCTTCATCCTGGGCTGCACAAATGACAATCGAAACACGCATTACTTTTTGTTTCCGGTTTCTTTTATTACAAGCCCCCCAGTGGGTGTATGCTAAGTGCACAGTCCTACTGGTGCTTGATGGGACTTGATGTCCGTAATACGCATATGAATGCTGACTTTTAGTAAGTTCAATTGTCCATTAGTCAATTAATGCTTTATTTATTACCTATATAGGTTGTTTTGCATTCGAGCAGGCTCTCTTTCGCATTCAATGCTGTGCCATAGAATCCCGCAATGTTGTGGACTCCAGCCTCGCCCTGCTGGAAGTAACATATCTCTTCCTGCAGGCGATGGTGCCCTCAGCACGGCCGGGCCGCCGCGTGGAGTATGTAGATCAACAAATTGCCCTTAGCATTCCGAGGGCACTCGACAACAATCTGCCCTCCGGCTCTGACTTGCAGCCTGCCTTCCTGCTCCACAATTCATTAACAGTGCTGACGCGTTTCGGGGTTAACAAACCCCTTCATCCTGGGCTGCACAAATGACAATCGAAATACGCATTACTTTTTGTTTCCGGTTTCTTTTATTACAAGCCCCACAGTGGGCGTATGCTAAGTGCACAGTCCTACTGATGCTTGATGGGACTTGATGTCCGTAATGCCCACATGAATGCTGACTTTTAGTAAGTTCAATTGTCCATTAGTCAATTAATGCTTTATTTCTTACCTATAGTAGGTTGTTTTGCATTCGAGCAGGCTCTCTTTCGCATTGAACGCTGTGCCACGGTAATCCCGCATTGTTGTGGACTCCAGCCTCGCCCAGCTGGAAGTAACATTTCTCTTTCTGCAGGCAATGGTGCCCTCAGCACGGCCGGGCCGCCGTTTGGAGTATGTAGATCAACAAATTGCCCTTAGCATTCCGAGGGCACTCAACAACGTTCTGCCCTCCAGCTCTAACTTGCAGCCTGCCTTCCTGCTCCACAATTTATTAACAGTGCCGACGCGTTTCGGGGTTGACAAACCCCTTCATCCTGGGCTGCACAAATGTCAATCGAAACACGCATTACTTTTTGTTTCCGGTTTCTTTTATTACAAGCCCCACAGTGGGCGTATGCTAAGTTCACAGTCCTACTGATGCTTGATGGGACTTGATGTCCGTAATGCGCACATGAATGCTGACTTTTAGTAAGTTCAATTGTCCATTAGTCAATTTATACTTTATGTAATGCCTATAGTAGGTTGTTTTGAATTCGAGCAGGCTCTGTTTTGCATTGAACGCTGTGCCACGGAATCCCGCAATGTTGTGGACTCCAGCCTCGCCCAGCTGGAAGTAACATTTCTCTTCCTGCAGGCGATGGTGCCCTCAGCACTGCCGGGCCGCTGTGTGGAGTATGTAGATCAACAAATTGCCCGTAGCATTCCGAGGACACTCAACATTTTTCTGCCCTCCGGCTCTGACTTGCAGCATGCCTTCCTGCTCCTCAATTCATTAACAGTGCCGACGCGTTTCGGGGTTAACAAACCCCTTCATCCTGGGCTGCACAAATGACAATCGAAACACGCATTACTTTTTGTTTCCGGTTTCTTTTATTACAAGCTCCACAGTGGGCGTATGCTAAGTGCACAGTCCTACTGATGCTTGATGGGACTTGATGTCCGTAATGCGCACATGAATATTGACTTTAAGTAAGTTCAATTGTCCATTAGTCAATTATTGCTTTATTTATTACCTATAGTAGGTTGTTTTGCATTCGAGCAGGCTCTCTTTCGCATTGAACGCTGGTCCACGGAATCCCGCAATGTTGTGAACTCCAGCCTCGCCCAGCTGTTAATGAATTGTGGAGCAAGAAGGCAGGCTGCAAGTCAGAGCCGGAGGTCAGAACAGTGTTGAGTGCCCTCGGAATGCTAAGGGCAATTTGTTGATCTACATACTCCACACGGGGGCCCGGCCGTGCTGAGGGCACCATCGCCTGCAGGAAGAGAAATGTTACTTCCAGCTGGTCGAGGCTGGAGTCCAGCACATTGCGGGATTCCGTGGCACAGCGTTCAATGCGAAAGAGAGCCTGCTCGAATGCAAAACAACCTACTATAGGTAATAAATAAAGCATTAATTGACTAATGGACAATTGAACTTACTTAAAGTCAGCATTCATGTGCGCATTACAGATATGAAGTCCCATCAAGCATCAGTAGGACTATGCACTTAGCATACGTCCACTGTGGGGCTTGTAATAAAAGAAACCAGAAACAAAAAGTAATGCGTGTTTCGATTGTCTTTTGTGCAGCCCAGGATGAAGGGGTTTGTTAACCCCGAAACGCGTCGGCACTGTTAATGAATTGTGGAGCAGAAAGGCAAGCTGCAAGTCAGAGCCGGAGGGCAGAACGTTGTCGAGTGCCCTCGGAATGCTAAGGGCAATTTATTGATCTACATACTCCACACAGTGGCCCGGCCGTGCTGAGGGCACCATCGCCTGCAGGAAGAGAAATGTTACTTCCAGCTGGGCAAGTCTGGAGTCCACCACATTGCGGGATTCTGTGGCACAGCGTTCAATGCGAAAGAGAGCCTGCTCGAATGCAAAACAGCCTACTATAGGTAATAAATAAAGCATTAATTGACTAATGGACAATTGAACTTACTTAAAGTCAATATTCATGTGCGCATTACGGACATCAAGTCCCATCAAGCATCAGTAGGACTGTGCACTTAGCATACGCCCACTGTGGAGCTTGTAATAAAAGAAACCGGAAACAAAAAGTAATGCGTGTTTCGATTGTCATTTGTGCAGCCCAGGATGAAGGGGTTTGTTAACCCCGAAACGCGTCGGCACTGTTAATGAATTGAGGAGCAGGAAGGCATGCTGCAAGTCAGAGCCGGAGGGCAGAAAAATGTTGAGTGTCCTCGGAATGCTACGGGCAATTTGTTGATCTACATACTCCACACAGCGGCCCGGCAGTGCTGAGGGCACCATCGCCTGCAGGAAGAGAAATGTTACTTCCAGCTGGGCGAGGCTGGAGTCCACAACATTGCGGGATTCCGTGGCACAGCGTTCAATGCAAAACAGAGCCTGCTCGAATTCAAAACAACCTACTATAGGCATTACATAAAGTATAAATTGACTAATGGACAATTGAACTTACTAAAAGTCAGCATTCATGTGCGCATTACGGACATCAAGTCCCATCAAGCATCAGTAGGACTGTGAACTTAGCATACGCCCACTGTGGGGCTTGTAATAAAAGAAACCGGAAACAAAAAGTAATGCGTGTTTCGATTGACATTTGTGCAGCCCAGGATGAAGGGGTTTGTCAACCCCGAAACGCGTCGGCACTGTTAATAAATTGTGGAGCAGGAAGGCAGGCTGCAAGTTAGAGCTGGAGGGCAGAACGTTGTTGAGTGCCCTCGGAATGCTAAGGGCAATTTGTTGATCCACATACTCCAAACGGCGGCCCGGCCGTGCTGAGGGCACCATTGCCTGCAGAAAGAGAAATGTTACTTCCAGCTGGGCGAGGCTGGAGTCCACAACAATGCGGGATTACCGTGGCACAGCGTTCAATGCGAAAGAGAGCCTGCTCGAATGCAAAACAACCTACTATAGGTAAGAAATAAAGCATTAATTGACTAATGGACAATTGAACTTACTAAAAGTCAGCATTCATGTGGGCATTACGGACATCAAGTCCCATCAAGCATCAGTAGGACTGTGCACTTAGCATACGCCCACTGTGGGGCTTGTAATAAAAGAAACCGGAAACAAAAAGTAATGCGTGTTTCGATTGTCATTTGTGCAGCCCAGGATGAAGGGGTTTGTTAACCCCAAAACGCGTCGGCAATTTTAATGAATTGTGGAGCAGGAAGGCAGACTCCAGACTTGCCCAGCTGGAAGTAACATTTCTCTTCCTGCAGGCGATGGTGCCCTCAGCACGGCCGGGCCACTGTGTGGAGTATGTAGATCAATAAATTGCCCTTAGCATTCCGAGGGCACTCGACAACGTTCTGCCCTCCGGCTCTGACTTGCAGCTTGCCTTTCTGCTCCACAATTCATTAACAGTGCCGACGCGTTTCGGGGTTAACAAACCCCTTCATCCTGGGCTGCACAAAAGACAATCGAAACACGCATTACTTTTTGTTTCTGGTTTCTTTTATTACAAGCCCCACAGTGGACGTATGCTAAGTGCATAGTCCTACTGATGCTTGATGGGACTTCATATCTGTAATGCGCACATGAATGCTGACTTTAAGTAAGTTCAATTGTCCATTAGTCAATTAATGCTTTATTTATTACCTATAGTAGGTTGTTTTGCATTCGAGCAGGCTCTCTTTCGCATTGAACGCTGTGCCACGGAATCCCGCAATGTGCTGGACTCCAGCCTCGACCAGCTGGAAGTAACATTTCTCTTCCTGCAGGCGATGGTGCCCTCAGCACGGCCGGGCCCCCGTGTGGAGTATGTAGATCAACAAATTGCCCTTAGCATTCCGAGGGCACTCAACACTGTTCTGACCTCCGGCTCTGACTTGCAGCCTGCCTTCTTGCTCCACAATTCATTAACAGTGCTGACGCGTTTCGGGGTTAACAAACCCCTTCATCCTAGGCTGCACAAATGACAATCGAAACACGCATTACTTTTTGTTTCCGGTTTCTTTTATTACAAGCTCCACAGTGGGCGTATGCTAAGTGCACAGTCGTACTGATGCTTGATGGGACTTGATGTCCGTAATGCGCACATGAATACTGACTTTAAGTAAGTTCAATTGTCCATTAGTCAATTATTGCTTTATTTATTACCTATAGTAGGTTGTTTTGCATTCGAGCAGGCTCTCTTTCGCATGGAACGCTGGTCCGCGGAATCCCGCAATGTTGTGGACTCCAGCCTCGCCCAGCTGGAAGTAACATTTCTCTTCCTGCAGGCGATGGTGCCCTCAGCACGGCCGGGCCGCCGTGTGGAGTATGTAGATCAACAAATTGCCCTTAGCATTCCGAGGGCACTCGACAACGTTCTGACCTCCGGCTCTGACTTGCAGCCTGCCTTCCTGCTCCACAATTCATTAAAATTGCCGACGCGTTTTGGGGTTAACAAACCCCTTCATCCTGGGCTGCACAAATGACAATCGAAACACGCATTACTTTTTGTTTCCGGTTTCTTTTATTACAAGCCCCCCAGTGGGTGTATGCTAAGTGCACAGTCCTACTGGTGCTTGATGGGACTTGATGTCCGTAATACGCATATGAATGCTGACTTTTAGTAAGTTCAATTGTCCATTAGTCAATTAATGCTTTATTTAATACCTATAGTAGGTTGTTTTGCATTCGAGCAGGCTCTCTTTCGCATTCAACGCTGTGCCATAGAATCCCGCAATGTTGTGGACTCCAGCCTCGCCCTGCTGGAAGTAACATATCTCTTCCTGCAGGCGATGGTGCCCTCAGCACGGCCGGGCCGCCGCGTGGAGTATGTAGATCAACAAATTGCCCTTAGCATTCCGAGGGCACTCCACAACAATCTGCCCTCCGGCTCTGACTTGCAGCCTGCCTTCCTGCTCCACAATTCATTAACAGTGCTGACGCGTTTCGGGGTTAACAAACCCCTTCATCCTGGGCTGCACAAATGACAATCGAAATACGCATTACTTTTTGTTTCCGGTTTCTTTTATTACAAGCCCCACAGTGGGCGTATGCTAAGTGCACAGTCCTACTGATGCTTGATGGGACTTGATGTCCGTAATGCCCACATGAATGCTGACTTTTAGTAAGTTCAATTGTCCATTAGTCAATTAATGCTTTATTTCTTACCTATAGTAGGTTGTTTTGCATTCGAGCAGGCTCTCTTTCGCATTGAACGCTGTGCCACGGTAATCCCGTATTGTTGTGGACTCCAGCCTCGCCCAGCTGGAAGTAACATTTCTCTTTCTGCAGGCAATGGTGCCCTCAGCACGGCCGGGCCGCCGTTTGGAGTATGTAGATCAACAAATTGCCCTTAGCATTCCGATGGCACTCAACAACGTTCTGCCCTCCAGCTCTAACTTGCAGCCTGCCTTCCTGCTCCACAATTTATTAACAGTGCCGACGCGTTTCGGGGTTGACAAACCCTTTCATCCTGGGCTGCACAAATGTCAATCGAAACACGCATTACTTTTTGTTTCCGGTCTCTTTTATTACAAGCCCCACAGTGGGCGTATGCTAAGTTCACAGTCCTACTGATGCTTGATGGGACTTGATGTCCGTAATGCGCACATGAATGCTGACTTTTAGTAAGTTCAATTGTCCATTAGTCAATTTATACTTCATGTAATGCCTATAGTAGGTTGTTTTGAATTCGAGCAGGCTCTCTTTTGCACTGAACGCTGTGCCACGGAATCCCGCAATGTTGTGGACTCCAGCCTCGCCCAGCTGGAAGTAACATTTCTCTTCCTGCAGGCGATGGTGCCCTCAGCACTGCCGGGCCGCTGTGTGGAGTATGTAGATCAACAAATTGCCCGTAGCATTCCGAGGACACTCAACATTTTTCTGCCCTCCGGCTCTGACTTGCAGCATGCCTTCCTGCTCCTCAATTCATTAACAGTGCCGACGCGTTTCGGGGTTAACAAACCCCTTCATCCTGGGCTGCACAAATGACAATCGAAACACGCATTACTTTTTGTTTCCGGTTTCTTTTATTACAAGCTCCACAGTGGGCGTATGCTAAGTGCACAGTCCTACTGATGCTTGATGGGACTTGATGTCCGTAATGCGCACATGAATATTGACTTTAAGTAAGTTCAATTGTCCATTAGTCAATTATTGCTTTATTTATTACCTATAGTAGGTTGTTTTGCATTCAAGCAGGCTCTCTTTCGCATTGAACGCTGGTCCACGGAATCCCGCAATGTTGTGCACTCCAGCCTCGCCCAGCTGGAAGTAACATTTCTCTTCCTGCAGGCGATGGTGCCCTCAGCACGGCCGGGCCGCCGTGTGGAGTATGTAGATCAACAAATTGCCCTTAGCATTCCGAGGGCACTCGACAACGTTCTGACCTCCGGCTCTGACTTGCAGCCTGCCTTCCTGCTCCACAATTCATTAAAATTGCTGACGCGTTTTGGCGTTAACAAACCCCTTCATCCTGCGCTGCATAAATGACAATCGAAACACGCATTACTTTTTGTTTCCGGTTTCTTTTATTACAAGCCCCCCAGTGGGTGTATGCTAAGTGCACAGTCCTACTGGTGCTTGATGGGACTTGATGTCCGTAATGCCCACATGAATGCTGACTTTTAGTAAGTTCAATTGTCCATTAGTCAATTAATGCTTTATTTCTTACCTATAGTAGGTTGTTTTGCATTCGAGCAGGCTCTCTTTCGCATTGAACGCTGTGCCACGGAATCCCGCATTGTTGTGGACTCCAGCCTCACCCAGCTGGAAGTAACATTTCTTTTCCTGCTGGCGATGGTGCCCTCAGCACGGCCTGGCTACTGTGTGGAGTATGTAGATCAATAAATTGCCCTTAGCATTCCGAGGGCACTCGACAATGTTCTGCCCTCTGGCTCTGACTTGCAGCCTGCCTTTCTGCTCCACAATTCATTAACAGTGCCGACGCGTTTCGGGGTTAACAAACCCCTTCATCCTGGGCTGCACAAATGACAATCGAAACACGCATTACTTTTTGTTTCCGGTTTCTTTTATTACAAGCCCCACAGTGGACGTATGCTAAGTGCACAGTCCTACTGATGCTTGATGGGACTTCATATCTGTAATGCGCACATGAATGTTGACTTTAAGTAAGTTCAATTGTACATTAGTCAATTAATGCTTTATTTATTACCTATAGTAGGCTGTTTTGCATTCGAGCAGGCTCTCTTTCGCATTGAACGCTGTGCCACAGAATCCCGCAATGTGGTGGACTCCAGACTTGCCCAGCTGGAAGTAACATTTCTCTTCCTGCAGGCGATGGTGCCCTCAGCACGGCCGGGTCGCCGTGTGGAGTATGTAGATCATCAAATTGCCCTTAGCATTCCGAGGGCACTCGACAACGTTCTGCCCTCCTGCTCTCACTTGCAGCCTGCCTTCCTGCTCCACAATTCATTAACAGTGCCGACGCATTTCGGGGTTAACAAACCCCTTCATCCTGGGCTGCACAAATCACAATCGAAACACGCATTATTTTTTGTTTCCGGTTTCTTTTATTACAAGCCCCACAGTGGCCGTATGCTAAGTTCACAGTCCTACTGATGCTTGATGGGACTTGATGTCCGTAATGCGCACATGAATGCTGACTTTTAGTAAGTTCAATTGTCCATTAGTCAATTAATGCTTTATTTATTACCTATAGTAGGTTGTTTTGCATTCGAGCAGGCTCTGTTTCGCATTGAACGCTGTGCACCGGAATCCCGCAATGTTGTGGACTCCAGCCTCGCCCAGCTGAAAGTAACATTTCTCTTCCTGCAGGCAATGGTGCCCTAAGCATGGCCGGGCAACCGTTTGGAGTATGTAGATCAACAAATTGCCCTTAGCATTCCGAGGGCACCCGACAACGTTCTACTCTCCGGCTCCGACTTGCAGCCTGCCTTCCTGCTCCACAATTCATTAACAGTGCCGACGCATTTCGGGATTGACAAACCCCTTCATCCTGGGCTGCACAAATGTCAATCAAAACACGCATTACTTTTTGTTTCCGGTTTCTTTTATTACAAGCCCCACAGTGGGCGTATGCTAAGTTCACAGCCCTACTGATGCTTGATTGGACTTGATGTCCGTAATGCGCACATGAATGCTGACTTTTAGTAAGTTCAATTGTCCATTAGTCAATTAATGCTTTATGTATTACCTTTAGTAGGTTGTTTTGCATTCGAGCAGGCTCTCTTTCGCATTGAACGCTGTGCCACGTAATCCCGCAATGTTGTGGACTCCAGACTCGCCCAGCTGGAAGTAACATTTCTCTTCCTGCAGGCGATGGTGCCCTCAGCACTGCCGGGCCGCTGTGTGGAGTATGTAGATCAACAAATTGCCCTTAGTATTCCGAGGACACTCGACATTTTTCTGCCCTCCGGCTCTGACTTGCAGCCGCCTACCTGCTCCTCAATTCATTAACAGTGCCGACGCGTTTCGGGGTTAACAAACCCCTTTATCCTGGGCTGCACAAATGACAATCGAAACACGCATTACTTTTTGTTTCCGGTTTCTTTCATTACAAGCTCCACAGTGGGCGTATGCTAAGTGCACAGTCCTACTGATGCTTGATGGGACTTGATGTCCGTAATGCGCTCATGAATGCTGACTTTAGGTAAGTTCAATTGTCCATTAGTCAATTTTTGCTTTATTTATTACCTATAGTAGGTTGTTTTGTATTCGAGCAGGCTCCCTTTCGCATTGAACGCTGTGCCACGGAATCCCGCAATGTTGTGGACTCCAGCCTCGCCCAGCTGGAAGTAACATTTCTCTTCCTGCAGGCGATGGTGCCCTCAGCACGGCCGGGCCGCCCTGTGGAGTATATAGATCAACAAATTGCCCTTAGCATTCCGAGGGCACTCGACAATGTTCTGCCCTCCGGCTCTGACTTGCAGCCTGCCTTCCTGCTCCACAATTCATTAACAGTGCCGATGCGTTTCGGGGTGAACAAACCCCTTCATCCTGGGCTGCACAAATGACAATCGAAACAGGCATTACTTTTTGTTTCCGGTTTCTCTTATTACAAGCCCCACAGTGGGCGTATGCTAAGTGCACAGTCCTACTGATGCTTGATGGTACTTGATGTCCGTAATGCGCACATGAATGCTGACTTTTAGTAAGTTCAATTGTCCATTAGTCAATTAATGCTTTATGTATTACCTATAGTAGGTTGTTTTGCATTCAAGCAGGCTTTCTTTCGCATTGAACGCTGTGCCACTGAATCCCGCAATGTTGTGGACTCCAGCCTCGTCCAGCTGGAAGTAACATTTCTCTTCCTGCAGGCGATGGTGCCCTCAGCACGGCCTGGCCACTGTGTGGAGTATGTAGATCAATAAATTGCCCTTAGCATTCCGAGGGCACTCGACAATGTTCTGCCCTCTGGCTCTGACTTGCAGCCTGCCTTTCTGCTCCACAATTCATTAACAGTGCCGACGCGTTTCGGGGTTAACAAACCCCTTCATCCTGGGCTGCACAAATGACAATCGAAACACGCATTACTTTTTGTTTCCGGTTTCTTTTATTACAAGCCCCACAGTGGACGTATGCTAAGTGCACAGTCCTACTGATGCTTGATGGGACTTCATATCTGTAATGCGCACATGAATGTTGACTTTAAGTAAGTTCAATTGTACATTAGTCAATTAATGCTTTATTTATTACCTATAGTAGGCTGTTTTGCATTCGAGCAGGCTCTCTTTCGCATTGAACGCTGTGCCACAGAATCCCGCAATGTGGTGGACTCCAGACTTGCCCAGCTGGAAGTAACATTTCTCTTCCTGCAGGCGATGGTGCCCTCAGCACGGCCGGGTCGCCGTGTGGAGTATGTAGATCATCAAATTGCCCTTAGCATTCCGAGGGCACTCGACAACGTTCTGCCCTCCTGCTCTCACTTGCAGCCTGCCTTCCTGCTCCACAATTCATTAACAGTGCCGACACATTTCGGGGTTAACAAACCCCTTCATCCTGGGCTGCACAAATCACAATCGAAACACGCATTATTTTTTGTTTCCGGTTTCTTTTATTACAAGCCCCACAGTGGCCGTATGCTAAGTTCACAGTCCTACTGATGCTTGATGGGACTTGATGTCCGTAATGCGCACATGAATGCTGACTTTTAGTAAGTTCAATTGTCCATTAGTCAATTAATGCTTTATTTATTACCTATAGTAGGTTGTTTTGCATTCGAGCAGGCTCTGTTTCGCATTGAACGCTGTGCACCGGAATCCCGCAATGTTGTGGACTCCAGCCTCGCCCAGCTGAAAGTAACATTTCTCTTCCTGCAGGCAATGGTGCCCTAAGCACGGCCGGGCAACCGTTTGGAGTATGTAGATCAAAAAATTGCCCTTAGCATTCCGAGGGCACCCGACAACGTTCTACTCTCCGGCTCCGACTTGCAGCCTGCCTTCCTGCTCCACAATTCATTAACAGTGCCGACGCATTTCGGGATTGACAAACCCCTTCATCCTGGGCTGCACAAATGTCAATCGAAACACGCATTACTTTTTGTTTCCGGTTTCTTTTATTACAAGCCCCACAGTGGGCGTATGCTAAGTTCACAGCCCTACTGATGCTTGATTGGACTTGATGTCCGTAATGCGCACATGAATGCTGACTTTTAGTAAGTTCAATTGTCCATTAGTCAATTAATGCTTTATGTATTACCTTTAGTAGGTTGTTTTGCATTCGAGCAGGCTCTCTTTCGCATTGAACGCTGTGCCACGTAATCCCGCAATGTTGTGGACTCCAGACTCGCCCAGCTGGAAGTAACATTTCTCTTCCTGCAGGCGATGGTGCCCTCAGCACTGCCGGGCCGCTGTGTGGAGTATGTAGATCAACAAATTGCCCTTAGCATTCCGAGGACACTCGACATTTTTCTGCCCTCCGGCTCTGACTTGCAGCCGCCTACCTGCTCCTCAATTCATTAACAGTGCCGATGCGTTTCGGGGTTAACAAACCCCTTCATCCTGGGCTGCACAAATGACAATCGAAACAGGCATTACTTTTTGTTTCCGGTTTCTCTTATTACAAGCCCCACAGTGGGCGTATGCTAAGTGCACAGTCCTACTGATGCTTGATGGTACTTGATGTCCGTAATGCGCACATGAATGCTGACTTTTAGTAAGTTCAATTGTCCATTAGTCAATTAATGCTTTATGTATTACCTATAGTAGGTTGTTTTGCATTCAAGCAGGCTTTCTTTCGCTTTGAACGCTGTGCCACTGAATCCAGCAATGTTGTGGACTCCAGCCTCGTCCAGCTGGAAGTAACATTTCTCTTCCTGCAGGCGATGTATATATATTCTCGCTCAGCTCCCTTTGCTTCGGCAAAATAATGGACCGCACTCCGAGGTTCAGGTAAATACGACTTTAATCTCGTATTTTAAACGGAAAACAGGACGCGTTTCGGAATCGCGCCTTCTTCCAACTTTCACTGCACAATATGTTACTTGGTTTTTTAAATAAAGTTTCACACGATTTCTTAAAAATACGTCAATTCCTTGTGCACAATCGACATAAAAGATGTCCTTCAGTTCATTAACTTTTGGAGCGGCCATCTTGGAGCGTACCTTGTCTCTTTACATTTACACTCAATGCAATTGATGACAGTCTTCCATCAACAAAAATTAAGCCCTGGATGGGAATTGATATGCATAATTTCAACCAAATTAATTACTGTAGAATGCATATTTCTTACTTGCAACAATCAACAATTCTCAAATTCATTGTTTCTATATATGTTCAAATTCCTAAAAATGAATATCAATTTATATACAAGAATGGCACCCATCTAATTACAAAAAATCTTTGAAATCTACGAAATATGGGTCAAATATGAAAAAGTGCTCAGTGGGTGACAGGGTAACAAGTGGTAATCATATATCATTTGTGGGAGGAGGGGTAAACGGAGGAGAAAAAAAAATATGTTCACTTATTTTCCTAAATGGATCGCTAATTCTTCTTCTGTATTAAGGCCTAGCGGAGTTCTAGTTTGGAGATCAATGATAAATCTCTATTCCATTCTCCGCAATTGGGTCTCCCTGTCTCCTCCCCGATCTTTCAAAGGAACCTGATCTAAACAAAAGAACCGTAAGAGATTACGATCACTTTTGTGTTCTTGAGTGAAGTGTCTCGCAACAGGGTAGTTTGGGTCATTGTGCTGAATAGCTCTAGCATGTTCGAGTATTCTTCTTTTCACTGGGTGTATCGTACTGCCAATATAATGAAGCTTACACGGACAATCAAGGCATTATACGCAATGTGGGGTGGTACAGGTCAAGAATTTATTGATTTGCCTAGTAATAGATGTACCTGGTATTTGATAGGTGGTAATCTTAGTGATTTATTTACAAGCTTTACAGTGTTGACATGGAAAAAATCCAGTCAAATTGCCTAATCGAGATGTCCTAGGAACTGAATCAAATTGGCTGTGTACCAGAAGGTCCCTTAATGATCGATTTCTCTTATATGTAATTTTAGGGTAACTCGATATCTCACCTCCAATTATTCCGTCTTCTTTTAAGATGTGCCAATTATGAGATATAGTTTGTTGGATTTGTTGAGAGTCACTTGAAAAGTTGTAATGAAACGAGGGGTATTGTTATCCTTACTGCTTAGTCTGTTTTTCTATTTTAGTACGTTTTGTCTCTGAATTTTTTGAGCTTTATCATAGACTTGTTTTAGAATTTGATCTGAGTACCCCCTTGCTCTGAATCTTAGTATTGAATTGTGAGATACTCTCTCAAAATCTTTTTCAAATGTACAGTTCCTTTTAAGGCGTAGTAATTCCCTGTACGGGATACTATGCTTGAGAGGTTTTGGATGGCAGCTATTGGCTTCCAAGGTGGAATTCCCTGCAGTGATTTTATGGAATGATGAAGTGCAGATTTTTCCGTCCTTAATAAAGACTTTGGATCTAAAAAGTCTACCTCTGTATCACTGATGTTACCACTGAAATGCAAATTGACAGTGTTGTTATTAAGGTGTCTGATGTAAGATTCAGCTCCAGTTTTAGGACCTTTCCAAAAGATGAAAAGGTCATCACTATATCGGTGCCACACGATTATGGAAGAGACCAAGTGTTGGTTCTCATCGGCCCTGGCGACCTGCTTCTCCCACCAGCCGACTAATAAGTTCGCGTAGCTGGGGTCGAAGCAGGTTCCCATCGCTGTCCCCCTCCTTTGTCTGTAGTATTGCTTTTAGAACAAGAAAATATTGTTGTTTAGGCAGAAATTCAAAAACTCGATCAGCATCACATTATGGCTTAAGAACTTCAAAGAGTGGGTTTTGAGGAACTATTGTGCTGCTTGTATGCCATGTTCGAGAGCTATGCACATGTACAACCCTTTGACATCCAAAACTATCATCAACATATCAGATTCCCAAACAATATCTGAGATTATTCTGATGAAATCATTTGTACTTGTATCCCTTATGTAGGAGGGTAAGGTTTTGACATGTTCAATCACAAAGAAGTCCAAATATTGAGACATTGCTTCAGTCAGACTGCCCTTTGATGAAATGATGGATCTGCCCGGAGGTGATACTGCGTTTTTATTAATTTTGGGCAGATGATAGAACGTTCGTGTGACCGGCTGTTGACATATCAGAAATTTATGTTTGTTGGTATCAAGCATACCCTCTGATACCGAGCAGTTCATGATGTAAATGTAAATGTAAATGTGGGATACTTGTAAAGCGCACTGTTACTCTACCCGAGTGTCCTGGCGCTGTAGACCGCTGGGGAACCCGTCCTGGTTTTCCCTGTGAAATGGTCCCTTTCTGGGTATCTCCAGGGTGAAACCAGGCATCCCCGGCGTCTGTGGGGGGCCGTTGTAGAGATGAGGCAAGCTTAATGCCCAGAGTTGCCGAGTGTGTTCCCTGGTTAGAGTAGGCACTGAGGCGAGAATTATCGAGTCCATTGACCCTGGTCCAAGATCCTGCCACGTCGGGAGTTGAACCCTGGTCCCGGGCCGTTCTCTGCTTACAGGTCTGCTTACAGGTCTGCCGCCTCTAACCAGTGAGCCACACCTCTCGATTATACTGGTATGGTACTCATCTTTGCTGATTTTGGTGTAACAGGTTGTGTCCTTTAATTGGCGTAGTGCTTCTGTGCAGTAAAATTCCCGAGTCATTAAAACAATATTTCCTCCTTTGTCAGATGGTTTGCAAATTACATTAGAATTAGATTTTAGTTTTTGCAGTGCCGTACGTTGGGCGGATGATAGATTCCACTGTCTTCGATTGAAGTTCTTCGAGCCTTGACTTCTCATGTTGTCCAAGGCAGTTTTGACTGCTTCTTGAAAAACATCTATGGCATCATGTGGCATTATAGGTACACATCTCGACGGAGGCTTGAACCCAGTCTTTGCTCTAGTTTGTGTGATTCCAAACTGTTCAGCAGTCTCGACCATGTCCATGGGTTGTTGATTTGGATCACTTGTTTGGCTATCCATAATTTCTAGAAGATTTAGGTCATCCATCGCAAGATTTTCCATAGGTGGGTTGCAGCTTGCCGTGTCCATATTCCCATTTGTGACGTTTCTGAGTTTGTGAAATTTTAGAAGTTTTAATTTGCGTGTGAATAGAAACAGATCAATTCTGGTTTGTGTGTACTCAAAGTCATGTGATGGACAAAATGTTAGTCCCTTTTTAAGGACTTCTTCTGTTTTCGAAAGTTTATATGTGGTCAAATTCACGATTGTTAGATCATCTGAAGAAGTTATCTTCTGTTGCCTCTCGTGCTCCTGGTTTGCGAGGCCATCCCTAGATTTCCTGATGTTGAAGCCACCTCTTCGTGTCTGTCTTGTCTTTGTCTTTGTTCTGGGGGCTTTCCTTTGGTCCCTCTCTGATACGACTGTCGAATTAATTGAACCTCCTCGCGAAAAAGGGACTGCGAGGTAACCAACTCTTTTACTGCTGATCTCTCATCCCAGGATTGCTCGGTATCAGTTACATCTGATTCTGAAATTAGGACCACTTGGGGACTTTTCTTGTTGGCACAACTCCTTAGAGCTCTTCTTGGAGCATCATATTTCCGGGCGAATGTCAGTATGCGCCCCTGCTCATAATCTCAAGCGTCTCACTGAAACTTGGTTTGTTTGCGTTTCCTGATTGTAGCCTCATAGGTCAGAAGCCGTTTTTTCATCGCTTCACGTAAATCATCACGCTGTGTGGAATCCGGATCCTGCGCTATTATAGCTTCTAGCGCTTTAATTTTTTTTGGGCATTTTGCTCTGTCACTCCACACAATTTTTATTAAGATTATCAGCATGCCTCTAGACATCTTGGCAGTGTAACTTGGCCATTCGTCAAGTAATTGGGGATCTGGATTCTCATAGGCGGGGAGCGTGTAAACATGGAGCCCGCGCGGAATACGTTGAGCTTCCAAACATTTTTGAAGCGAGGTAGCTTCCCACCATTTTCGAATTTCGTGCTCAAACAGTCTTTCAAGCTGCACGAATAGAGTTTTGAGGGGGCTTTGTACATTTGTTTCAGTACTGCTTGCTGATCCACTTTGCCCTGTATTGATCTTAAAGATGTCATCTGCTGCATCGCGGCGTGGTTGGTCTGAGTACATCTTTCAATGCGTGATGTGAAAACTTTAGTAATTTGTGCTATTGCTCTGTAGTACTTGAACCACTCGTTCCAGCCGTGATTTAAAGAGGCTTAATATGCGCAGCAATCACTCCGATATCAGCACAGCAGATAGACAGAAACGAGGACGTGTTGGTCCACCGACTCACCCGTCATCGATGTTGACTCTGCCCTTCGGTCCGGAGATCCGTTTTTAATGCGTTATGTTTGGCAGTGCAGTGGCGATGTCAGTTTTGCTCCAGGTTCCATCAGGAAATGCCAATGTGTACTCAGGAGCTAGTGCGTGTCCATAGCCGTGGTGATGGAAACCACGGAACAAATTCTCGCTCAGCTCCCTTTGCTTCGGCAAAAGAATGGACCGCACTCCGTGGTTCAGGTAAATACGACTTTAATCTCGTATTTTAAACAGGAAACAGGACGTGTTTCGGCATCGCACCTTCTTCCAACTGTTACTGCACAATATGTTACTTGGTTTTTTAAATAAAGTTTCACATGATTTCTTCAACATACGTCATTTCCTTGTGGACAATCAACATAAAAGATGTACTTCAGTTCATTAACTTTTGGAGTGTACCTTGTCACTTTACATTTACACTCACTGCAATTGATGACCGTCAACAAAAATTAAGCCCTGGATGTGCATTGATATGCATAATTTCAACCAAATTAATTACTGTAGAATGCATGTTTCTTACTTGCAACAATCAACAATTCTCTAATTCATTGTTTCTATATATGTTCGAAATTCCTAAAGATGAATATCAATTTATACACAAGAATGGCACTCATCCAATTACAAACAATCTTTGAAATCTACGAAATATGGGTAAAATATGCAAAAGTGCTCAGTGTAATAGGGTAACAAGGGTAACAAGTGGTAATCATATATCATTTGTGGGAGGAGGGGTAAACGGAGGAGAAAAAAACAATATGTTCACTTATTTTGCTGGATCGCTAATTCATCTTCTGTATTAAGGCCTAGCGGAGTTCTGGTTTGGAGATCAATGATAAATCTTGATTCCAGTCTCCGCAATTGGGTCTCCCTGTCTCCTCCCCGATCTTTCATAGGAACCTGATCTAAACAAAAGAAATATAAATATATATATATATATATATATATATATATATATATATATATATATATATATATATATATATATATATATATATATATATATATCCACAACTCCATTCACCTGGTCGTTCGAACACAGCAGCGGGTGCCTCCGTCAGGTGGGTGAAACCTTCTTGCCTCGCTAGCACAGTAAACACACGGAGCACTACGGGATAAATCAACACGATGGCTTTATTTCGGCAGAGGCATTTCGGTTAATTGTACCTTCTTCAGTGCCAAGCCTCTAGTTAGTCCTCTGCTCAGCCCCCAAATTTAACATACTTCTAGTCACCTCATTGGCGGGGCTTCAATCAGTTCAAAGCGGCAGTTCCTCCCATGGGAAACAAGAACGGAAGCGGTGTGAACTCAATGTTCCGTGATGCACCAATTAATGTTTTTCGTTCTTGTTATTTATAATTTGAACACATTTCTGTCGCTTTGCTCGATATGAAGTCCTTTGCTTTCTTGTCGGGTTTGAGCAGGTTCCCCTCGCTTCCCGCTGATGACACCAAACACAGACGTTTGTGGGTGACCCTCCTATGACCGGAGCACCCCAGGCTTGAATAGTCCGCGCCTTCCGACACCAAGCGCTGGTTCAGCGGGGGTTCAAACATCCCAATTCATATCCACAACTCCATTCACCTGGTCGTTCGAACACAGCAGCGGGTGCCTCCGTCAGGTGGGTGAAACCTTCTTGCCTCGCTAGCACAGTAAACACACGGAGCACTACGGGATAAATCAACACGATGGCTTTATTTCGCCAGATGCATTTCGGTTAATTGTACCTTCTTCAGTGCCAAGCCTCTAGTTAGTCCTCTGCTCAGCCCCCAAATTTAACATACTTCTAGTCACCTCATTGGCGGGGCTTCAATCAGTTCAAAGCGGCAGTTCCTCCTATGGGAAACAAGAACGGAAGCGGTGTGAACTCAATATTCCGTGATGCACCAATTAATGTTTTTCGTTCTTGTTATTTATAATTTGAACACATTTCTGTCGCTTTGCTCGATATGAAGTCCTTTGCTTTCTTGTCGGGTTTGAGCAGGTTCCCCTCGCTTCCCGCTGATGACACCAAACACAGACGTTTGTGGGTGACCCTCCTATGACCGGAGCACCCCAGGCTTGAATAGTCCGCGCCTTCCGACACCAAGCGCTGGTTCAGCGGGGGTTCAAACATCCCAATTCATATCCACAACTCCATTCACCTGGTCGTTCGAACACAGCAGCGGGTGCCTCCGTCAGGTGGGTGAAACCTTCTTGCCTCGCCAGCACAGTAAACACACGGAGCACTACGGGATAAATCAACACGATGGCTTTATTTCGGCAGATGCATTTCGGTTAATTGTACCTTCTTCAGTGCCAAGCCTCTAGTTAGTCCTCTGCTCAGCCCCCAAATTTAACATACTTCTAGTCACCTCATTGGCGGGGCTTCAATCAGTTCAAAGCGGCAGTTCCTCCTATGGGAAACAAGAATATATATATATATATAGCATTCTTAACATTTTAGAAACACTAAGGGCCAGATGTAGGTAAATCGTAAATCTGATTTACCAACTCTAGAATACCGAATTTTACCTATTCGGTATTCTAGATTCGGTAAATAAGATGTAGGTAAAAATTCGGTAATTTTTACCAAATCTGTATGATTAGGAAATTACCGAATCGGTATTTACCGATTAGGTAATTGCCATTGATTCCTATGGGCCTATAGGCCCATAGGAATCAATGTCATTCGGTAAAATTACCGAATTTGCAAGGGTGACAGGGTGCCACTTTGACACCCTGGTGCACCCCTGATTTTGGCTTGTGTGCCATGTGACACACATACATGCCCTTAGGGCATGTATGTGTGCCACATGGCACAGGTGTACATGCACAGATGTGCATGTACACAGGAATTTGTTATTTACCATGCAATAGTATTACATGGTAAATAATGAATCAGTAATGGCCTGTGGCACTGTTTGAAGTGCCACCTACATCTGGATTTACCGATTCAGTATATTTACCGATTCGGTATTTTACAGAATCGGTAAATTTACCGAATCGGTATATATACCGATTCTGTAAATTTGAAGGCCCCTACATCTCTATTTGCAAATACCGGTCGGTAATGGCCGAAATCAGCAGTTACCGACCGGTATTTGCTGACCAACATCTGGCCCTAAAGTCACTATATGATATCATCAGTGGTGTCATCTGAGATGTCATAAGTGACGTCACTGGCCATGAGTGATGTAATATGTGACATCAACAGTAGTGCATTGCGGGGGGGGGGGTGAGTTATAGTTAGCTCCGCTAACAATACCCACTGAATTTCGCTGGTTTTGTACGAGTGAGATGTCAGCCTAACTAAAATGTCAGCGCTAAGTGGAAGAGACTGAGTGAGGAGACCCAACTAGGCCATTAGATTAGAGCTGTATTGACCTTGCCAAGATATCCACAGCATTTTTCCTGGATCAGCATATGCAGATACTCCTAGCATCTGCTTATGACCTGGAATCTTTGGGTTGCAATCCCACTGCAGTTTATTTCAAGGTAATAGATTTTATGGCAAGACAGTAGGCTAGCATTATGCATTGTACTGGTATTTACCACTTCTGAGCTGCAACACTTCAAAGATAACTTCAGAAAAGAACTTTGAACATCAAAACAATAGTGATAGAACTTAATGTCCCATATAATTCTGCTGTCCATCATCTTCTTCCTCTTTTGTTTGCTGCTTCTGAGCAGATTAATACTCTTATTTATTGTCTTTGAATAAGATGTGTGTGTGATGTGTGGAAGGCTCCAAATGTATGTGTCAGGTGTAAGTTATTATGGATTGACTTGTGTGGGGCATCTAGATCCATTTCTTATTAAGTGAGTTATGAAAATGTATGAAGGTATTTTGTTTTGCCTTTGATGTGGTAGATTTAGTTTGATGGGTTGCTTGTGTTAAAAACCCATATATTTAAAACTATAAAAAGTTTAGGCAATACAGGTGAGTATTAAGGACAAGTTCATGAGTTTAACACACTTACCGTTAGAAGCACAAGGGAGGCTTCTTGATATCAAGGAGTGTGAGGCTTCGGCTGCTCTGCGGCAGTAATATTTGCATTGGGCGTGTTGGGCCAAAACGTGCAGATGATGTGGGAAGCTCGCTACTTTTGAGGAAGAGTTTTGTTAAAAATAAACAACAGGAATAAAATGTTACACAGGCGTTATTTGAGTTAAGCAAAGATTTTGTCTGAAAAAAAGAAAGAAAGAGAGAAGAGAGAAACGCCATTTTGGGTTGAGCTTCTGCGAAGTTGTTCCTGAAATATTTTCGAAGGGAATGTGGGCATTTTTTCTCTATGTGTGACGTTTGCTATGCAACTTTTTTTGCCATTGTGATAACAGAAAGCTTCCAATTCCAATTCCAATTCAATTCTTTATTATGTTTTGGAACTCCGAGGAGATCCACATAAAAACCATACATGATACAAGACCCATTCAATGCAATAAAGACGTCTACAATGTTTACAAAAATATAGAATGAACAGATTCTCTATCTACAAAAGCCATCAATGAATAGCTAAAAAACATTTTAAAAAGTTAAAAATGTTAAAACAAACAATTTCATTTGGGGGATTATACAATGCAAGTAAAAAAGAGTTAGCATTTAAAATACCTAATTGCAAACATACATATCTTAACCACTTACGCCGAAATGGGCGCAATACAGGGCATATGTAGAGAACGTGCAAGCAATCCTGGGTGGACAAGTTGCAAAAATTACAGATTGCAGGAGTACCATACCATTTTGCCAATAGATTGTTTAATGGCAATAAATCCTGTCTTAAAAGAAACCAAAATCGCCGAATGCCATGTGGTAGATTCCAGGCGACATAAGGTTGCATAGCTTTCCTAACATACGAGTTAGTAAGATGGTTAGCTCCTTTCTTAAGATAAATAGCCTCCTTGTCCATTTTGAAGCTAAGGTCCCAAGATGCCGCTCTCAAGAGTGTTTTTAACTGTGCAGCTGAAACAGTAAATAGTGTGCTCTCTTCCAATTGGAGAAGGGCGGCCGCCTTTCTGAAATTTTTAACAATTTGCGAGTACTCTTTTAAGTTACCCAACAGTTCAACCTTCATAAGATTTCTTAATGAACCCATTTCTCCTCTAGCCAAACTGGAAACCCACCGTACAACAGCTGCTAGGCCCTGCACCCACGTACTGCGAAGGCCATATTCAAGTCTGCAGGCAGCTGCTGAACAAGCGGTATTAAGCGAGGATATGGATCTTAACACTTTCCCTTCTACAGAATGTAAAAAATCCCATTGCCTTAAATCAACCAATTCCATTCCATACAAAAGGGAAGAGGGGATTTTTGCCCTAAAAACTTCCAGTAGGCAATTGAAGTGTCTTCTCCCCGTGGCTGAGTATAATGCACTCAAGCCTTTTCCCTGAGACAGAGCTTTGCGGGTATTGTTATCGGTATGGGGCTTATCACTCAAATTATTGGAAATGATTTTTCCTAAAAAGACATAAGTCTTTACCACCTCCAATTTATGGCCACCAACTGTCCAAACAAAGTTCTTATACTTTAACTTTTTTCTCCCTGCAATACACATAATTTTGCTTTTTTTTGCATTTATCCTCAAGTAGTGGGCTTCGGCAAAGAGATGTAATGCACGAAGACGATTGGCCAACCCTTTAGGTGTCAGATCCAGTAATATAATATCATCTGCGTATAACAAGCAGGAAATAGGGATTCCCCCTACAACCGGGGCTATACCATCACTTGAGGAGATAAAAGCAGGAAGATCCACAATATACAATGAAAAAAGCAATGGGGCAAGAAGACAACCTTGTTTTAATCCATTAATTGATGGAATGACACGTGATAACCCCCTTTCTCCACCTTGCAGAACACGACACCATGTATCAGTATGTAACACCTGCACCAGATCTAGCAAGTGGAGGGGCATGCCCATGGCAGATAGCTTACTCCACAGCAGGGGTCGATCCACTTTATCGAATGCTGTGGAGAAGTCTATAAATGCCGTGTACACATATCCCCCACAAACCCTTACATATTTATCAGAGATGATCTGAAGTGCGGTAAGGTTATCTAAGGTGCCGTGCCCTTTGCGGAAGCCAGTCTGTTCTAGGGGTAAAATATGGTTCGCATCAACCCAATCATTAATTAAGGATAACAAACATTTGGTGAAAACTTTTCCAATTGCGTCAAGGAGGGCTATTTGACGATAGTTCTTCGGTATATCCCTATCGCCCTTTTTAAACAGTGGCACCAGTATGCTCCCTTTCCAAGAGGAGGGGAGAATTTTCTTAATGAAGCAAAATCTGAAAACAGGAAAAAGTATTTTGCTCCATAACACTGGTTCCTGTTTCAAGACAGATATCGGGAGTTCATCGGGCCCCATGGCTCCTGAGGTACACATATCCATAATCGCCTGTTCACTAATTCTTTCTGAAGGGGACTCTATTGGGGAATCAAGCTCAGTACTAAGGCCCCTAGGCTCCACCAACTGCCCATTCATAGCGTATAAAGTGGAGATATAATTGATCCATAACGATTCAGAAATAGGAATTGGGAGGGGACCCACTCTTGCACCACAACCCTCCCCTATAAGAGACCAAAACTGTCTAGCTTTGTCATGAACCACTGCCTCCCATAGATTTATCCATAGGGAATCCTCTTTTTCTTTTTTTTATCTTTTTCTTAATCCTACACCTCCTTCTTTTTAAACGATCAATTGTATGAAGTCTTTCAGTAGATCTGCACAGGTATTGCTCCCGCACTAACTTATTTATTTCCTTATTGAGAAGAATAATCGATCTTGGGAGGAAGATCTTTTTTGGCGCCAAATTTGATTTTTTACCAACCAAGATGATCTTCTTCATGAAATCCTCAAAATAGATTAATTCAGACCCTTTCCAATTATTTAATTCCAATATAGTTTTATTAAGGATACATCCCAGACCCTTTTTGGCTTTAAAGTCCCAAAAACATCTTCCCGACTTCTTATGAAAATTCACCACATCACCGTTGAGTGACCAAGGGTCAGATTTAGGTGGGTGTATTGAAAGGGTTAAAGTTATCAACCTATGATCACCAAATATATTCTCTGAGACCGCCATATCTCTCAGTAAAGAGTGATTACATAGTCCAAAATGGACTCACTTGTGCTGGCTTTAGGGGTATTTTTTGCTGGGACATCAGAAGGGAGCCTACCATTCACTATTAGCCCCTCCATAAGAAGCAATTCTTCTAACAGTATTTTCCCTCTTTTATTAGTTTTGATTTTATCGGGAAAAAGGGCTTGAGGAATCAAAATAGCTTCCTCTTTTGATTTATTGATTTATTTCTAAAAAGCTCTAAGCTATAATTAGAAACTCTGCAATTGAAATCCCCCACTAACAACACCTGATGAGTAAGTATTGTCTCCTTTATCTTTTTAATAAAATTAAAAACCTTTTTTAATACACTATTGTAACGTTCCTCAGGGGGGATATAAGCATTTATTATAACCAGTGAGTTTTTATTTTCCCCACTACCAAAGCTACTAAGGGTGACCGCCTGAAAAAGGTTACTCTGATCCACATAATGGGAGAAGTTCCACTTTAATCTATTAGAGAGAAGGCACGCAATTCTTCCTTTTGCATGCCCTCTCTTCGAAGGAGAGGCTGCAACCTCAAGAACAAAGTAGTCCCTCCCTGCGCCTATTCTGTCTATACACCAGGTCTCTTGAATACAGATCACACCGGGGTTCAACGAGAGAAGATACTGTAATTTTTCAGGACTATTGTTGATCCCCGCAGCATTCCAGGAGAGAATTTTTAAGCTACTGCTAAAGATTGGGAAATAGCTTTGGGTTATCTTTTGATTTGCTTAGCAAAGCCCCAGGAAGCCAATTCCATTGTTGATTATCCTCTCTTGAGGCGCTGTAATTATTTTGCGGGGCAGGAATTACATGGGACACTAGCCGTTTAGTTTTTAATACACATATTTTTAATTCCTCGAAGAAGGGAGGGTAACCTGCTTGACCCCTGTTCCGTTGAATACGTCTATTTTCACAGAATCTATCTCCACAATTCGCCAAAACAGGTATCACATCGATTCCTCGACTTTGAAAAGTTTCATCTTGCTCCAAAATGAGGTTCACTATTAGCTTGGAATAGAACGTTACCCTAGTATGGGATGTATTGTCGGTTCTTGAAATAAAAACCAAATCAATATCATTTGATTGAATTAATTTTAGACTCTCTATATCTCTAAAACATTTGAGTAGCAATGATCTATTTAATGCTACATCATGGTCAAATAACGGAAGAAAATCAAGAATCAATGTATCTACAAGATCTTCCGTATTTTTTCTAGGTGGTTCTAGCGAACAGGCAGTACCTTCAACTAGGGAATGAAAAATAGGAGCAGCGGGATTGAGAACACCTGAAACAGAAGGTGCTAGCCTTGTCACTTCTATTTTTGGAAGGAGAATCGTAGATCTCCCCCCCTCAGGGGGAGGTCCTCCTATAGATAAAATAGAGCCATTAGGGAAAACTTTATTGCAATCAGCAAAGGGTACTTGGATATCGAGAATACAAGAATTAGAATCCTGCTTCAAGAGCCCCTTATCTTGCTCTTCCGTACTAGGCAAGTCATTTGACTGATCTTGAGAATCCTCAAATATTATTTGTCTCACCCTTTTTTTCCTATGTCTACAAATTGGTTTTCTCTTTTTTCCTCTACACCTTTTGTACTTCCCTATTATTTCTTTTCCTTCTTTCTCAGTCCCCTTGGATTCTGGCATGAAGATTGGGAAGAGTGCTTTATCAGGTTTACAATCTGCGGAAATCCCATCTTCTTCTATAATTTCAAGATCAGAATCTCTTATACAATTATAAGCTGAAGATTTAGGGACTGGAAAAGGCTCATATCCAGCTGGGACCCCCGAAGTAATTAAATCAGGATTACAGAAAGCTTGTTGCATTGTGTGATTTTTGGGAGGAGTTTCTGTGGTTCTAGGTTATTTCGATTGTAGCATTAAGAGTAGCAGATAGTATTATTTGATCTTTTCATTTGTAGGGTGTATCATTTGGAATCTCTTTTAAAATAATGACAGAGAAGGAAGGTAGTAAAGGAAATAAGGAGAGTATTATTAATAAATTACTAACTGATGAGAATAACTATTTAGTTCATGATTCTGTGAGGACTGATATGGAAAGTAGAAAGAGGAGTAATGTGAATGAAAAGGATGGGTTTAATTCTTCATCTGAAGGGGAGGAATGAGTGCACAGAGGACCAGGAGGCAAATGCACTGGGAATAGAAAGCACCTGGAAAGTGGTGCAGATGGATGAGGAGTCCAAAGTGGCCAAAGTGTCTCTCAAAGAGAGGGTGTTAATGGTAACACCTCAGATGGGCAGGATTTCCCTTCAGAGAGATTGGCAAATGATGATTTGGAAGAATATATTTTTAATTTAAATGATAAAGATGATTTAGTTGATGTCTTTGGAGGTAGTGAGTATTGTATAAGCAGAGGTGAGAAAATGGTAGTAGATCCTTTGGGTCAGAAACGTTTTGGCCCTAAAGGGGGTCTGATTGGTGGCCCATTAGTCATGTAGCAGAGTATATCAGACACTGTAGTTACAGGCCATTAGGCAAAGGGGAACATAATGTCATGAGAGCAGAATGTTCCCACCCATTTATTGGGGAAAAGGATTCAATGACTCCGAATTTGAATCAAGAATTATTAACATACACGTTTAAATTAGGAATAGACCCAAGGAAAGGTCTAGAGAAGTCTCTCAAGCAGTGTGATGATAAATTACTGGACCACGGGGCCCTCTTGCTAGGATGTTCGACATGATTGAGGAGGCATATTTAAAAGGTTTGGATTTACAGATTTATCTTCTGAGAGGCAGGTTTCAGAGGGTGCTTTGCTTATTGGGCAATGCAAATGTAGGATTAATAGCAAAAAGACGTTAATCAGTTTTGAAGCGCATTAACCCCAAAGTTGGGGGGATTTGCACACAAATAGTCAAGTGATGATCCTAAAGGCATGCTATTCGGTGAAGGATAAATTAAGGCTTTGGGCTACATATATGCAGACTTTCACTGCTGTAGACAAAGCACAGTTTAATATGCGTAAATTTCGTGGAGCAAATATTTTTTCTGGCAGGGCTCGAAGGTGTGAGCAACCTCCCAGACGCAGCTATAATAAGTTGCAAGAATGCAATAAAGGATTCTACAGAGGTGCAATTTGGATTTTACCCTCAGAAAGGAAGGGGATCAAGAATGACAGCTGCGAGGGGACGCAATCAGCCTTCTGCATCAAGTTCAGGTGGGCACAAGTATGAGGATTTGCACTGTTTTTTCTAAGAAACGATGGGTAGAAGGCTGAGAGAGCATTTAGAAGCATCTGGAAGCATAGAAAGGACTTACAAGTGATCCTTGGATTTTGGAGACAATTGCTTCTTTCACGATAGAGTTTTATTCAGTGCCAGACAGGAGAAAGGAACCAAGAGACCTCAGTATCGACAGGGTTCAAGAGAATGTAGTGAGAGCAGAGATCGAGAGCATGTTAAAGAAAGGGACGATAAAGGAGGTAAAAAAATAGGAGACTTTTTAAGAGTCCATTATTACTGGTGGGTGGAAAAAAAGGACAAGGAATGCAGACCGATAATCAATTTGAGAGATCTAAATTATTATGTGGTATAAAGGCATTTCAAGATGGAGGGTATCCATCTTTTGAGGGATGTTTTACAGGATTTAGATTGGTTGGTAAAGATAGGTCTAAAGGATGCATACTTTACAATTCGTATGTTAAAGGACTGTAAGAGGTATCTTCAATTCAGGTGGAAGGCTCCTTCATGTCAGTTTGTTTGTCTTCCATTCAGTTCATCTTTAGCCCTTTGGTGTTTCATGAGAGTGATGAGAGAGGTAGTAGGTTTTTTAAGGGAGAGAGGAATTTGTATGATTGTTTACTTAGATGATCTACTGATAATGAATCAGATTATTTCTTTGTTAAAGGTTCAGGTGGAAACAGTGAGAACACTGTTGGAATCCTTAGGTTTTCAGATAAATATGGAAAAATCAGTGTTGGAGCCTGTTCGGTGTTTGGAATGTTTAGGTTTTGTGGTGGACACGGTGAAAGGTTAATTGTTATTACAGGAGAAAAAGATAAGACAAGAAGAAAGGTCTGTGCTGAAAATACAGCTTGTGAAGCTGAGAGATTTGGCAAGCATAATTGGTCATTTATCCTCTTCTATACAGGCAGTGCTTCTGAGGCCTTTGAGTACAGGGATTTAAAATGATTCAAGAATGATGGTCTGGCAAATGGATTGTGGTACAAAGATTGTGTGAAGTTGTCAGAAGAAGCAGAGTAGGAATTTGTTTGGTGGTTGGAAATTTCGAGGCTTTGAATGGGTGAGCGATTTTGGTACAAGACTAGTTTTTGTGTTGGAGACAGATGCAAGCCAGTCTGGATGGGGAGCCTTCTGCTCAACTCAGAAAACCGTTGGAGTATGGAGCAAGATGGACCAGATGGAGCATATAAATTATTTAGAAATGAAACCAGTAAGTTTTGCATTGCAAAGTGTCAGGTTTGTGTTCACTGGTGATGCGTATGCGGAGACAGGTCTGTCAGATTGTGTTGGTGACTCCTTTTTGGAGTTCTCAGGCTTCATTCCCCTCGGAGCTGAAGTTTGCGATGGACAGCCCTTTTTTAATCAGAGCCTACAAACATATGTTAGTAAGAGAAAAAGGGATAAAACATCCTTTAGCGGAGGCAGGTTCACTCTAACTTCTAGTTTGGAGGGATCCTGGGGATCCAATAGATTCTCAGAACCTTCACAAACAGCTTCAGAATTACTCAAGGATTCATGGGCGCCTGGAACTCAGAAGAGATATAAGAGTGCATGGTCAGTTTCGTTACTTTGATGCGTGGCAAGGGATTTGGATCCTGTGGTCATAGGTGACATGATGGTAGCCAATTTTCTACGGTAATTGTTTGAGAAGCGTTTATACTTTGAACAGTAAACTGTTCTAGATCAATGGTTTCAGCTGATCATGCTTTGGTGAAAGGCATGTCTATAAGAAAATGTCCTGTGATGTGCAGAGTGGTGAAATGGATCAGGTTAAAAAGACCTCCCAAGGCAAGGTATAATTTGGTTTGGAATGTGGATTTGATTTTTAAGTTGTTTGAATGTTGGCAAGCATATAGATTTGGGGGTTTGAGTCCATTTTTTATAAAGCAAATTTTAAGAAAGTTTGTTTCTTGAGGTTTGGTATTTATTTGTAATAACATTTTTTATTCCTTACAGAGAATTAGGTTTCGATTATGGACATGATTGTTCAATTGTTTGCCTGGTTCGGAAAAGGTTACATTTATTACAAGGAGTAGAGTGGAGACGAGAGAAACAAAAGAGGAAGAAGATGGCAAACAGCAGGATTATATTGGACATTAAGTTCTATTCCTATTGTTTTAATGTTCTAAGTTCATTTCTGAAGTTTTCTTCAAGTAATGCTGCTCAGAGGTGGTAAATGAAGATATAATGCATAATGCTAGTCTACTTGTCTTTAATAAACTCATGATTCTCTATGCAGTAAACCTATGAGAATCAACATTAACAGAGTTATTCACTCTGGCACAACTTAGTTGAAGGCTCCATAAATAACTGAGGAACTGTGTGCAGGATCCACTGCTCATTGATCTTAACTTCATCCTGTATATCATTAGGGGTCCATCCATGATGGAGCAATCACAAAGTGACAATGAGTGCCCTTATATCCTCTTTATGTGTCATCAATAGCCAATTTGGCACTTCCAATTGTTCATTTTGTTTAAGCAGGCATGTCATTATGCTCACCTATGTTTGATGTTATATACATATATATTCCCTGAAAAATCAAAGGTTACAGAGACATTATAGTTATTCACTGTTGTCGCTTGGACAAAACCAGAGAAATTCAGCTGTTATAGTTAGTGAGCTAACTATAACTTGCACCCCAGTGATGCACTGCTTATGACCTCACATAATACATCACTCATGACATGGTCAGTGACATTACTGATGACATCTCAAATGACATCACTAATGACATCATACGGTGACTGTGAGTGTTTTTAAAACGTTTTAGTGTTAAATTATGTATGAGGATGTATTGTTAAATCAGTGTGTGCATGAGTGCCTGATTGGATGATTCAGTGGGTGCATGACCAACTGTATAAGTGAGTTATTAGGTGTCTCAGTGAATATATGGGTGAGTGACTGGTTGTGTGAATTTCTGTATCTATCTGCCAGTTGTTGTTTAAGTAGCTGTATGGGTGTGTGAGTGAGTACATGAGTTTCTGTATGGGTGAGTGATTGGTTGTCTGAGTACCTCTATGGGGTCTGAGTGTTTGTGTGGGTGAGTGGGTGAGTTAGTGGCTGTATGGGTTAGTGAGTGTGTGTGGGGGCTGTATGGCTAAGTGAATGTGTGTATGGCTGTGTCAGTGAGTGAGTGCAAATGTCAGTGGTATATGGGTAAGTATCTGGGTATGTGATAGGCAGTATAGGTGAGTGATTGGGTATATCAATGATGGTATAGGTGAGTGAGTGAATGTAAAAGTAGCTGTGTGGTTGTGTGCTTGTGTCATTTACTGTACAGGTGAGGGAGTAAGCGTTAATATCTGTATGAGTAAGTGAGTGTGTGTGTGTGTGTAACTGTAGGGGGAGTAAGTGACTGGGTAAGTGAGTAGGTATGTGTGTAGCTGTATGGGTGACAGACTCAGTGTGTGAGTGGCTGTATGAGTATTTGAGTGGATATGTCAGTGGCTATATTAGTGAATGAGTGGTTGTATATGTTGCTGTATGAGTGAGTGGATGTGTGTGCTGATCTATGAATCAGTGAGTGGCTGTGTAATTCCTGGTAAATGTGTGTGAATGGTTGTGTGGTAGTTGAAGTCGGTATGTGAAAAGTTATATAGGGTGTGAGTGGTTGCATCAGAGATTCTGAGGATGATTTAATCAGTGATGTCATTTGAGATGTCATCAGTGATGTCATCCATGATGTCACTGACCGTGCCATGAGTGATGTAATATGTGAGGTCATAAGCAGTGCATTGGGGGCATGAGTTATAGTCAGTGAATTTCTATATTTTTATCCCTTTCCTAACTATAATATCCCTGTAACCTTTGTTTTTTCAGTGAATTTCTAGTTTTTTTTAGCCAGCAGTCACATTTGCAGAGTGGTGGAGAAGGGGGCTGGGCCTCCGACCAGCTCTCAAGAATCCCGCTGTGTAGGACTCACAGGAAGCACCAGGAGGGCTTCTTGGCCCCCAAGGTCCCTCAGGAGTAAAGTGGACTTCATGTGACAACAAGTAGTGCACCACAAGCCACATTTGCAGAGTGGTGGAGAAAGGGGTCATGGCCCCCGAAGACCTCTTAGCAAACCTGCTGTGTGGGACTTATTAAAGCTAACAGGAAGGGTAGTTGACCCCAAGAATATCCTTGGTGGACATCTACCCCTCCTGTTACCTCATATAAATCTGACACAGCAGAATTGCTGAGACCTGGTAGGAGGCCACATCCTCTTTCTCCATCACTCTGCAAACACACCACCTGGCACACAATTAGTAGGGAATGATGATCCCTTGGCTATTAGGGGTCCTTTGGGGACCTCTCTTGTTGCCTCCAGCAAATCCCGCACAGTGGGTGTGCTGAGAGGTTTTTGGTGGCCACGCCCCCTTTCTCCACCACTCTGCAAACATGCCTCCTGGTACACTACTAGCTGGGGTATGAAGTGCCCTTGGCTCTTGAGGGAATTTGTGGGCCAAATATTCATCCTGCTACCTCCAGCAAGACCCACACAGCTGGATTGCTGAGAGATCATCAGACACCACGCCCCCTTTCTCCACCACTCCACCAACAAGAGGAGTCCTCGCTTCAAGCCATAGCAAACTGAAATGTCCTGTGGGTAGGCTGGAGCCAGCCCTGGAGGGTGGCCCCCTCCTTTTTGAATTAAACCCTTGGGAGCTGGTGGCCCCCGGGGCTCCTTAATGGGCCCCCTTCATTATTGTATTAGTGCCCCGGGGAGGTGGCGGTCCCTAGGGCTGCATGGGGAGCCAGAGTCCCCTGCGCATAATGATTTATTGTAGCTCCGGGGAGGTGGGCGTCTCCAGGGCTGCAGGGGAGGCCGTAGGTCCTCCTCTGCATTGTTTTTAAGTGTATTAATTCATTCTATGTGCCCCGGGCAGGTGGCAGTCCTTTGAGCAGCGGGGGGCTGAGTGAGCCCTCATGCATTTGCATACAAACGTGTGGCTGTCCCTGGGGCTTTGAATAGCACAAGGTGGTGGGCCCATGTGCTGCCCCTCCTCTATTTTTCCATGCCCCTGGTATTTGGCCCATCCAGGGGCTTAGAAAAAAGACGTGCAGGAGCACAAGAGTTTTAAAAAAAATATATTGGATTTTTGGAATCACCCTCGAGTCAGCGCAAAATAAAAACAAATAAAAAAGCTTGTAAGCCCCAGCGGGACTCCCCACCATAGCTTCCCTATTTTCCTACCCTGCTCCCCTTTTTGTTACTTTTATACTTTTTTCAGGTAATCGGCTTCAAGCCGAGTCCCAAGATGGCTGCCAACACTTCCAGGTTGTAGGGCTGGCCACCAATCAAATTTTAGTAAGATCTGCGCGTCCACTGTATGGACTCGCATCATCAGATATCTATATTTTTTAAGTAAGATATCTGAAAAATTATTGAGCGGATTTAAACCAAATCACGAAAAGCACGCTTTCTGGACCAACATCTAAGTTTCTGCCAAATTTGATGTAATTCCATTCAGTAGTTCAGGCTGTCGTCTTGTTAAAAAAATTAAAAATCCCTGTTGTCTTAACATGGGGAAAACACGTATTCCCCTTTTTTCTCAGCCCCCGCTTGAGGGATTGCCATGAGACTTTCAACACAGCAGCTGAACCACAGAGGGGCAGTTTTGTTAAAATTCCGTGATGATTTGTAAACTGGCGCCAAGGTTATTAAAAAACAAAAAAACACTTTTTCTATGGAACCTTTTGCCCTAACTAGAAATACCTACAGGCTTTTTCCATATACATATATATCTGTACTTGGTAGAACCTACAAATGCAAAACCACATTGCAGAGAAAAGAGAGATTCAAAAAATTCTTCCTACACTTGCTTTCTGTCCTGTCCACAAACACATGCTCAGGTTAAAAAGAATAGTTATCTGTAGACGCTATACAAAATTTGACACTTTGCATTTACAAATTCGAAGGATTAATATTGTTCAGACCCAACTTTGTCCATGCCTTATCTGATAGAGGTACACATTCCACTGAACTAGGTATAGAAATCTGAAACATCATTTTTCATACAAGGTACACCATGTTTCACATAGTATTCCAAACATCTATCCAATGCTTGCCACTAAAACTCTTGCTAAGCTTGCACTTCATAGTCCTCATGCCGCTAGCAGAATTCCCCTTCTCAACAAACCATTCACTGAGGAAAATTCCTCTGTGAATTGATGAAATGCTGCCACCTCCTTTTCACGGTCCTTATCTGCAGGCAACCCAGATCACATGAATGTCTCTACTTTTGTAAACACTTCATTGTTCTGTACTGCCAAGCTGTAATTCCTGAGGGGCTTGTAGCCCACCCACACTTTGAATTGGTTTCACCACAAATAATGGTAAAAATCATTTATGGCACACTAGCATGCAAAGGCTTTGCATTCCACCATAGAACAGGGGGCTTCTACGCCATGCAGAGACTTTGAGGCTAAAGCCCCCACCTCATTTTTGTTGGTACTGATCTGCAAAAGAAAGCCACCTAGTCCACATTGATGGGACCACTATACTAGGTTCCCATGTTTCATAAGGCTTTAGGGTAATGGCATATACAACTACTTTCATATTGTATGAAATCTGCCATTATTGCATGATCATCCTGGATTTGTTTCTGTATCCTTGTTTTGCTGACATTAGAACTCTTTCACTTTACCACTGATAAATTGGTATAAAGTGCTTTTGTTCTCCCTTTAAACATGTTAAATTTGGCTTAACCATGTTTGGCTTAATTAACTTTTGAAAATGGCCATAGTATATGCTGCACCACCCCCTTTTGTACCGCTTTTGGCCGGCATAAGTGTGGCAGGGTATGCTCAGACGTGAGTCCCTTGCTCACTTTGCCACTTGATTCAAGCAAGCCGGGCTGAAGACGGCTGGAATGCCAGAAACCGGTCCTCGGAAGCTTGTTTCCGGTCCAGGGAAGACATGGCTTGGCGGTTCGGGCTGGTCTGTTCCCATGAGGCACAGGGTCAGACTGATTTGCATATAGCCATGTCTGAACTGGGGTGGCAGAGTGGGCTGAAGAACGGTGATGGATATAACCCAGATCTTTTGATTGGGTGTGAGTGTTTGATTGATTCAGATGCTCCGTCCATCACCACCCCCTTTTGGACCGCTTTTGGCCGCCATATGCAAGTAAAAAAGAGTTAGCATTTAAAATACCTAATTGCAAACATACATAACTTAACCACTTATGCCGAAATGGGCGCAATACAGGGCATATGAAGAGAACGTGCAAGCAATCCTGGGTGGACAAGTTGCAAAAATTACAGATTGCAGGAGTACCATACCACTTTGCCAATAGATTGTTTAATGGCAACAAATCCTGTCTTAAAAGAAACCAAAATCGCCGAATGCCATGTGGTAGATTCCAGGCGACATAAGGTTGCATAGCTTTCCTAACATACGAGTTAGTAAGATGGTTAGCTCCTTTCTTAAGATAAATAGCCTCCTTGTCCATTTTGAAGCTAAGGTCCCAAGATGCCGCTTTCAAGAGTGTTTTTAACTGTGCAGCGGAAACAGTAAATAGTGTGCTCTCTTCCAATTGGAGAAGGGCGGCCGCCTTTCTGAAATTTTTAACAATTTGCGAGTACTCTTTTAAGTTACCCAACAGTTCAACCTTCATAAGATTTCTTAATGAACCCATTTCTCCTCTAGCCAAACTGGCAACCCACCGTACAACAGCTGCTAGGCCCTGCACCCACGTACTGCGAAGGCCATATTCAAGTCTGCAGGCAGCTGCTGAACAAGCGGTATTAAGCGAGGATATGGATCTTAACACTTTCCCTTCTACAGAATGTAAAAAATCCCATTGCCTTAAATCAACCAATTCCATTCCATACAAAAGGGAAGAGGGGATTTTTGCCCTAAAAACTTCCAGTAGGCAATTGAAGTGTCTTCTCCCCGTGGCTGAGTATAATGCACTCAAGCCTTTTCCCTGAGACAGAGCTTTGCGGGTATTGTTATCGGTATGGGGCTTATCACTCAAATTATTGGAAATGATTTTTCCTAAAAAGACATAAGTCTTTACCACCTCCAATTTATGGCCACCAACTGTCCAAACAAAGTTCTTATACTTTAACTTTTTTCTCCCTGCAATACACATAATTTTGCTTTTTGTTGCATTTATCCTCAAGTAGTGGGCTTCGGCAAAGAGATGTAATGCACGAAGACGATTGGCAAACCCTTTAGGTGTCAGATCCAATAATATAATATCATCTGCGTATAACAAGCAGGAAATAGGGGTTCCCCCTACAATCGGGGCTATGCCATCACTTGAGGAGATAAAAGCAGGAAGATCCACAATATACAATGAAATAAGCAATGGGGCAAGAAGACAACCTTGTTTTAATCCATTAATTGATGGAATGACACGTGATAACCCCCTTTCTCCACCTTGCAGAACACGACACCATGTATCAGTATGTAACACCTGCACCAGATCTAGCAAGTGGGGGGGCATGCCCATGGCAGATAGCTTTCTCCACAGCAGGGGTCGATCCACTTTATCGAATGCTGTGGAGAAGTCTATAAATGCCGTGTACACATATCCCCCACGAACCCTTACATATTTATCAGAGATGACCTGAAGTGCGGTAAGGTTATCTAAGGTGCCGTGCCCTTTGCGGAAGCCAGTCTGTTCTAGGGGTAAAATATGGTTCGCATCAACCCAATCATTAATTAAGGATAACAAACATTTGGTGAAAACTTTTCCAATTGCGTCAAGGAGGGCTATTTGACGATAGTTCTTCGGTATATCCCTATCGCCCTTTTTAAACAGTGGCACCAGTATGCTCCCTTTCCAAGAGGAGGGGAGAATTTTCTTAATGAAGCAAAATCTGAAAACAGGAAAAAATATTTTGCTCCATAACACTGGTTCCTGTTTCAAGACAGATATCGGGAGTTCATTGGGCCCCATGGCTCCTGAGGTACGCATATCCATAATCGCCTGTTCACTAATTCTTTCTGAAGGGGACTCTATTGGGGAATCAAGCTCAGTACTAAGGCCCCTAGGCTCCACCAACTGCCCATTCATAGCGTTCAAAGTGGAGATATAATTGATCCATAACGATTCAGAAATAGGAATTGGGAGGGGACCCACTCTTGCACCACAACCCTCCCCTATAAGAGACCAAAACTGTCTAGCTTTGTCATGAACCACTGCCTCCCATAGATTTATCCATAGGGAATCCTCTTTTTCTTTTTTTATCTTTTTCTTAATCCTACACCTCCTTCTTTTTAAATGATCAATTGTATGAAGTCTTTCAGTAGATCTGCACAGGTATTGCTCCCGCACTAACTTATTTATTTCCTTATTGAGAAGCATAATCGATCTTGGGAGGAAGATCTTTTTTGGCGCCAAATTAGATTTTTTACCAACCAAGATGATCTTCTTCATGAAATCCTCAAAATAGATTAATTCAGACCCTTTCCAATTATTTAATTCCAATATAGTTTTATTAAGGATACATCCCAGACCCTTTTTGGCTTTAAAGTCCCAAAAACATCTTCCCGACTTCTTATGAAAATTCACCACATCACCGTTGAGTGACCAAGGGTCAGATTTAGGTGGGTGTATTGAAAGGGTTAAAGTTATCAACCTATGATCACTAAATATATTCTCTGAGACCGCCATATCTCTCAGTAAAGAGTGATTACATAGTCTAAAATGGACTCACTTGTGCTGGCTTTATGGGTATTTTTTGCTGGGACATCAGAAGGGAGCCTACCATTCACTATTAGCCCCTCCATAAGAAGCAATTCTTCTAACAGTATTTTCCCTCTTTTATTAGTTTTGATTTTATCGGGAAAAAGGGCTTGAGGAATCAAAAAAGCTTCCTCTTTTGATTTATTTCTAAAAAGCTCTAAGCTATAATTAGAAACTCTGCAATTGAAATCCCCCACTAACAACACCTGATGAGTAAGTATTGTCTCCTTTATCTTTTTAATAAAATTAAAAACCTTTTTTAATACACTATTGTAACGTTCCTCAGGGGGGATATAAGCATTTATTATAACCAGTGAGTTTTTATTTTCCCCACTACCAAAGCTACTAAGGGTGACCGCCTGAAAAAGGTTACTCTGATCCACATAATGGGAGAAGTTCCACTTTAATCTATTAGAGAGAAGGCACGCAATTCCTCCTTTTGCATGCCCTCTCTTCGAAGGAGAGGCTGCAACCTCAAGAACAAAGTAGTCCCTCCCTGCGCCTATTCTGTCTATACACCAGGTCTCTTGAATACAGATCACACCGGGGTTCAACGAGAGAAGATACTGTAATTTTTCAGGACTATTGTTGATCCCCGCAGCATTCCAGGAGAGAATTTTTAAGCTACTGCTAAAGATTGGGAAATAGCTTTGGGTTATCTTTTGATTTGCTTAGCAAAGCCCCAGGAAGCCAATTCCATTGTTGATTATCCTCTCTTGAGGCGCGGTAATTATTTTGCTGGGCAGGAATTACATGGGCCACTAGCCGTTTAGTTTTTAATACACATATTTTTAATTCCTCGAAGAAGGGAGGGTAACCTGCTTGACCCCTGTTCCGTTGAATACATCTATTTTCACAGAATCTATATCCACAATTCGCCAAAACAGGTATCACATCGATTCCTCGACTTTGAAAAGTTTCAGCTTGCTTCAAAATGAGGTTCACTATTAGCTTGGAATAGAACGTTACCCTAGTATGGGATGTATTGTCAGTTCTTGAAATAAAAACCAAATCAATATCATTTGATTGAATTAATTTTAGACTCTCTATATCTCTAAAACATTTGAGTAGCAATGATCTATTTGATGCTACATCATGGTCAAACAACGGAAGAAAATCAAGAATCAATGTATCTACAAGATCTTCCGTAATTTTTCTAGGTGGTTCTAGCGAACAGGCAGTACCTTCAACTAGGGAATGAAAAATAGGAGCAGCGGGATTGAGAACACCTGAAACAGAAGGTGCTAGCTTTTTCACTTCTATTTTTGGAAGGAGAATCGTAGATCTCCTCCCTCAGGGGGAGGTCCTCCTATAGATAAAATAGAGCCATTAGGGAAAACTTTATTGCAATCAGCAAAGGGTACTTGGATATCGAGAATACAAGAATTAGAATCCTGCTTCAAGAGCCCCATATCTTGCTCTTCCGTACTAGGCAAGTCATTTGACTGATCTTGAGAATCCTCAAATATTATTTGTCTCACCATTTTTTTCCTATGTCTACCAATTGGTTTTCTCTTTTTTCCTCTACACCTTTTGTACTTCCCTATTATTTCTTTTCCTTCTTTCTCAGTCCCCTTGGATTCTGGCATGAAGATTGGGAAGAGCGCTTTATCAGGTTTACAATCTGCGGAAATCCCATCTTCTTCTATAATTTCAAGATCAGAATCTCTTATACAATTATAAGCTGAAGATTTAGGGACTGGAAACGTCTCATTTCCAGCTGGGACCCCCGAAGTAATTAAATCAGGATTACAGAAAGCTTGTTGCATTGTGTGATTTTTGGGAGGAGTTTCTGTGGTTCTAGGTTATTTCGATTGTAGCATTAAGAGTAGCAGATAGTATTATTTGATCTTTTCATTTGTAGGGCGTATCATTTGGAATCTCTTTTAAAATAATGACAGAGAAGGAAGGTAGTAAAGGAAATAAGGAGAGTATTATTACAAAATTACTAACTGATGAGAATAACTATTTAGTTCATGATTCTGTGAGGACTGATATGGAAAGTAGAAAGAGGAGTAATTTGAATGAAAATTATGGGTTTAATTCTTCATCTGAAGGGGAGGAATGAGTGCACAGAGGACCAGGAGGCAAATGCACTGGGAATAGAAAGCACCTGGAAAGTGGTGCAGATGGATGAGGAGTCCAAAGTGGCCAAAGTGTCTCTCAAAGAGAGGGTGTTAATGGTAACACCTCAGATGGGCAGGATTTCCCTTCAGAGAGATTGGCAAATGACGATTTGGAAGAATATATTTTTAATTTAAATGATAAAGATGATTTAGTTGATGTCTTTGGAGGTAGTGAGTATTGTATAAGCAGAGGTGAGAAAATGGTAGTAGATCCTTTGGGTCAGAAACGTTTTGGCCCTAAAGGGGGTCTGATTGGTGGCCCATTAGTCATGTAGCAGAGTATATCAGACACTGTAGTTACAGGCCATTAGACAAAGGGGAACATAATGTCATGAGAGCAGAATGTTCCCACCCATTTATTGGGGAAAAGGATTCAATGACTCCGAATTTGAATCAAGAATTATCGTTTAAATTAGGAATAGACCCAAGGAAAGGTCTAGAGAAGTCTCTCAAGCAGTGTGATGATAAATTACTGGACCACGGGGCCCTCTTGCTAGGATGTTCGACATGATTGAGGAGGCATATTTAAAAGGTTTGGATATACAGATTTATCTTCTGAGAGGCAGGTTTCAGAGGGCGCTTTGCTTATTGGGCAATGCAAATGTAGGATTAATAGCAAAAAGACGTTAATCAGTTTTGAAGCGCATTAACCCCAAAGTTGGGGGGATTTGCACACAAATAGTCAAGTGATGATCCTAAAGGCATGCTATTCGGTGAAGGATAAATTAAGGCTTTGGGCTACATATATGCAGACTTTCACTGCTGTAGACAAAGCACAGTTTAATATTCGTAAATTTCGTGGAGCAAATATTTTTTCTGGCAGGGCTCGAAGGTGTGAGCAACCCCCCAGACGCAGTTATAATAAGATGCAAGAATGCAATAAAGGATTCTACAGAGGTGCAATTTGGATTTTACCCTCAGAAAGGAAGGGGATCAAGAATGATAGCTGCGAGGGGACGCAATCAGCCTTCTGCATCAAGTTCAGGTGGGCACAAGTATGAGGATTTGCACTGTTTTTTCCAAGAAACGATGGGTAGAAGGATGAGAGAGCATTTAGAAGCATGTGGAAGCATAGAAAGGACTTACAAGCGATCCTTGGATTTTGGAGACAATTGCTGCTTTCACGATAGAGTTTTATTCAGTGTCAGACAGGAGAAAGGAACCAAGAGACCTCAGTATCGACAGGGTTCAAGAGAATGTAGTGAGAGCAGAGATCGAGAGCATGTTAAAGAAAGGGACGATAAAGGAGGTAAAAAAATAGGAGACTTTTTAAGAGTCCATTATTACTGGTGGGTGGAAAAAAAGGACAAGGAATGCAGACCGATAATCAATTTGAGAGATCTAAATTATTATGTGGTATAAAGGCATTTCAAGATGGAGGGTATCCATCTTTTGAGGGATGTTTTACAGGATTTAGATTGGTTGGTAAAGATAGGTCTAAAGGATGCATACTTTACAATTCGTATGTTAAAGGACTGTAATAGGTATCTTCAATTCAGGTGGAAGGCTCCTTCATGTCAGTTTGTTTGTCTTCCATTCAGTTCATCTTTAGCCCTTTGGTGTTTCATGAGAGTGATGAGAGAGGTAGTAGGTTTTTTAAGGGAGAGAGGAATTTGTATGATTGTTTACTTAGATGATCTACTGATAATGAATCAGATTATTTCTTTGTTAAAGGTTCAGGTGGAAACAGTGAGAACACTGTTGGAATCCTTAGGTTTTCAGATAAATATGGAGAAATCAGTGTTGGAGCCTGTTCGGTGTTTGGAATGTTTAGGTTTTGTGGTGGACACGGTGAAAGGTTAATTGTTATTACAGGAGAAAAAGATAAGACAAGAAGAAAGGTCTGTGCTGAAAATACAGCTTGTGAAGCTGAGAGATTTGGCAAGCATAATTGGTCATTTATCCTCTTCTATACAGGCAGTGCTTCTGAGGCCTTTGAGTACAGGGCTTTAAAATGATTCAAGAATGATGGTCTGACAAATGGATTGTGGTACAAAGATTGTGTGAAGTTGTCAGAAGAAGCAGAGTAGGAATTTGTTTGGTGGTTGGAAATTTCGAGGCTTTGAATGGGCGAGCAGTCTGGATGGGGAGCCTTCTGCTCAACTCAGAAAACCGTTGGAGTATGGAGCAAGATGGACCAGATGGAGCATATAAATTATTTAGAAATGAAACCAGTAAGTTTTGCATTGCAAAGTGTCAGGTTTGTGTTCACTGGTGATGCGTATGCGGAGACAGGTCTGTCAGATTGTGTTGGTGACTCCTTTTTGGAGTTCTCAGGCTTCATTCCCCTCGGAGCTGAAGTTTGCGATGGATAGCCCTTTTTTAATCAGAGCCTACAAACATATGTTAGTAAGAGAAAAAGGGATAAAACATCCTTTAGCGGAGGCAGGTTCACTCTAACTTCTAGTTTGGAGGGATCCTGGGGATCCAATAGATTCTCAGAACCTTCACAAACAGCTTCAGAATTACTCAAGGATTCATGGGCGCCTGGAACTCAGAAGAGATATAAGAGTGCATGGTCAGTTTCGTTACTTTGATGCGTGGCAAGGGATTTGGATCCTGTGGTCATAGGTGACATGATGGTAGCCAATTTTCTACGGTAATTGTTTGAGAAGCGTTTATACTTTGAACAGTAAACTGTTCTAGATCAATGGTTTCAGCTGATCATGCTTTGGTGAAAGGCATGTCTATAAGAAAATGTCCTGTGATGTGCAGAGTGGTGAAATGGATCAGGTTAAAAAGACCTCCCAAGGCAAGGTATAATTTGGTTTGGAATGTGGATTTGATTTTTAAGTTGTTTGAATGTTGGCAAGCATATAGATTTGGGGGTTTGAGTCCATTTTTTATAAAGCAAATTTTAAGAAAGTTTGTTTCTTGAGGTTTGGTATTTATTTGTAATAACATTTTTTATTCCTTACAGAGAATTAGGTTTCGATTATGGACATGATTGTTCAATTGTTTGCCTGGTTCGGAAAAGGTTACATTTATTACAAGGAGTAGAGTGGAGACGAGAGAAACAAAAGAGGAAGAAGATGGCAAACAGCAGGATTATATGGGACATTAAGTTCTATTCCTATTGTTTTAATGTTCTAAGTTCATTTCTGAAGTTTTCTTCAAGTAATGCTGCTCAGAGGTGGTAAATGAAGATATAATGCATAATGCTAGTCTACTTGTCTTTAATAAACTCATGATTCTCTATGCAGTAAACCTATGAGAATCAACATTACCAGAGTTATTCACTCTGGCACAACTGGGTTGAAGGCTCCATAAATAACTGAGGAACTGTGTGCAGGATCCACTGCTCATTGATCTTAACTTCATCCTGTATATCATTAGGGGTCCATCCATGATGGAGCAATCACAAAGTGACAATGAGTGCCCTTATATCCTCTTTATGTGTCATCAATAGCCAATTTGGCACTACCAATTGTTCATTTTGTTTAAGCAGGCATGTCATTATGCTCACCTATGTTTGATGTTATATACATATATATTCCCTGAAAAATCAAAGGTTACAGAGACATTATAGTTATTCACTGTTGTCGCTTGGACAAAACCAGAGAAATTCAGCTGTTATAGTTAGTGAGCTAACTATAACTTGCACCCCAGTGATGCACTGCTTATGACCTCACATAATACATCACTCATGACATGGTCAGTGACATTACTGATAACATCTCAAATGACATCACTAATGACATCATACGGTGACTGTGAGTGTTTTTAAAACGTTTTAGTGTTAAATTATGTATGAAGATGTATTGTTAAATCAGTGTGTGCATGAGTGCCTGATTGGATGATTCAGTGGGTGCATGACCAACTGTATAAGTGAGTTATTAGGTGTCTCAGTGAATATATGGGTGAGTGACTGGTTGTGTGAATTTCTGTATCTATCTGCCAGTTGTTGTTTAAGTAGCTGTATGGGTGTGTGAGTGAGTACATGAGTTTCTGTATGGGTGAGTGATTGGTTGTCTGAGTACCTCTATGGGGTCTGAGTGTCTGTGTGGGTGAGTGGGTGAGTTAGTGGCTGTATGGGTTAGTGAGTGTGTGTGGGGGCTGTATGGCTAAGTGAATGTGTGTATGGCTGTGTCAGTGAGTGAGTGCAAATGTCAGTGGTATATGGGTAAGTATCTGGGTATGTGATAGGCAGTATAGGTGAGTGATTGGGTATATCAATGATGGTATAGGTGAGTGAGTGAATGTAAAAGTAGCTGTGTGGTTGTGTGCTTGTGTCATTTACTGTACAGGTGAGGGAGTAAGCGTTAATATCTGTATGAGTAAGTGAGTGTGTGTGTGTGTGTAACTGTAGGGGGAGTAAGTGACTGGGTAAGTGAGTAGGTATGTGTGTAGCTGTATGGGTGACAGACTCAGTGTGTGAGTGGCTGTATGAGTATTTGAGTGGATATGTCAGTGGCTATATTAGTGAATGAGTGGTTGTATATGTTGCTGTATGAGTGAGTGGATGTGTGTGCTGATCTATGAATCAGTGAGTGGCTGTGTAATTCCTGGTAAATGTGTGTGAATGGTTGTGTGGTAGTTGAAGTCGGTATGTGAAAAGTTATATAGGGTGTGAGTGGTTGCATCAGAGATTCTGAGGATGATTTAATCAGTGATGTCATTTGAGATGTCATCAGTGATGTCATCCATGATGTCACTGACCGTGCCATGAGTGATGTAATATGTGACTTCATGTGACAACAAGTAGTGCACCACAAGCCACATTTGCAGAGTGGTGGAGAAAGGGGTCATGGCCCCCGAAGACCTCTTAGCAAACCTGCTGTGTGGGACTTATTAAAGCTAACAGGAAGGGTAGTTGACCCCAAGAATATCCTTGGTGGACATCTACCCCTCCTGTTACCTCATATAAATCTGACACAGCAGAATTGCTGAGACCTGGTAGGAGACCACATCCTCTTTCTCCATCACTCTGCAAACACACCACCTGGCACACAATTAGTAGGGAATGATGATCCCTTGGCTATTAGGGGTCCTTTGGGGGCCTCTCTTGTTGCCTCCAGCAAATCCCGCACAGTGGGTGTGCTGAGAGGTTTTTGGTGGCCACGCCCCCTTTCTCCACCACTCTGCAAACATGCCTCCTGGTACACTACTAGCTGGGGTATGAAGTGCCCTTTGCTCTTGAGGGCATTTGGGGGCCAAATATTCATCCTGCTACCTCCAGCAAGACCCACACAGCTGGATTGCTGAGAGATCATCAGACACCACGCCCCCTTTCTCCACCACTCCACCAACAAGAGGAGTCCTCGCTTCAAGCCATAGCAAACTGCAATGTCCTGTGGGTAGGCTGGAGCCAGCCCTGGAGGGTGGCCCCCTCCTTTTTGAATTAAACCCTTGGGAGGTGGCGGTCCCTAGGGCTGCATGGGGAGCCAGAGTCCCCTGCGCATAATGATTTATTGTAGCTCCGGGGAGGTGGGCGTCTCCAGGGCTGCAGGGGAGGCCGTAGGTCCTCCTCTGCATTGTTTTTAAGTGTATTAATTCATTCTATGTGCCCCGGGCAGGTGGCAGTCCTTTGAGCAGCGGGGGGCTGAGTGAGCCCCCATGCATTTTCATACAAACGTGTGGCTGTCCCTGGGGCTTTGAATAGCACAAGGTGGTGGGCCCATGTGCTGCCCCTCCTCTATTTTTCCATGCCCCTGGTATTTGGCCCATCCAGGGGCTTAGAAAAAAGACGTGCAGGAGCACAAGAGTTTTAAAAAAAATATATTGGATTTTTGGAATCACCCTCGAGTCAGCGCAAAATAAAAACAAATAAAAAAGCTTGTAAGCCCCAGCGGGACTCCCCACCATAGCTTCCCTATTTTCCTACGCTGCTCCCCTTTTTGTTACTTTTATACTTTTTTCAGGTAATCGGCTTCAAGCCGAGTCCCAAGATGGCTGCCACCACTTCCAGGTTGTAGGGCTGGCCACCAATCAAATTTTAGTAAGATCTGCGCGTCCACTGTATGGACTCGCATCATCAGATATCTATATTTTTCAAGTAAGATATCTGAAAAATTATTGAGCGGATTTAAACCAAATCACGAAAAGCACGCTTTCTGGACCAACATCTAAGTTTCTGCCAAATTTGATGTAATTCCATTCAGTAGTTCAGGCTGTCGTCTTGTTAAAAAAATTAAAAATCCCTGTTGTCTTAACATGGGGAAAACACGTATTCCCCTTTTTTCTCAGCCCCCGCTTGAGGGATTGCCATGAGACTTTCAACACAGCAGCTGAACCACAGAGGGGCAGTTTTGTTAAAATTCCGTGATGATTTGTAAACTGGCGCCAAGGTTATTAAAAAACAAAAAAACACTTTTTCTATGGAACCTTTTGCCCTAACTAGAAATACCTACAGGCTTTTTCCATATACATATATATCTGTACTGGGTAGAACCTACAAATGCAAAACCACATTGCAGAGAAAAGAGAGATTCAAAAAATTCTTCCTACACTTGCTTTCTGTCCTGTCCACAAACACATGCTCAGGTTAAAAAGAATAGTTATCTGTAGACGCTATACAAAATTTGACACTTTGCATTTACAAATTCGAAGGATTAATATTGTTCAGACCCAACTTTGTCCATGCCTTATCTGATAGAGGTACACATTTTACTGAACTAGGTATAGAAATCTGAAACATCATTTTTCATACAAGGTACACCATGTTTCACATAGTATTCCAAACATCTATCCAATGCTTGCCACTAAAACTCTTGCTAAGCTTGCACTTCATAGTCCTCATGCCGCTAGCAGAATTCCCCTTCTCAACAAACCATTCACTGAGGAAAATTCCTCTGTGAATTGATGAAATGCTGCCACCTCCTTTTCACGGTCCTTATCTGCAGGCAACCCAGATCACATGAATGTCTCTACTTTTGTAAACACTTCATTGTTCTGTACTGCCAAGCTGTAATTCCTGAGGGGCTTGTAGCCCACCCACACTTTGAATTGGTTTCACCACAAATAATGGTAAAAATCATTTATGGCACACTAGCATGCAAAGGCTTTGCATTCCACCATAGAACAGGGGGCTTCTACGCCATGCAGAGACTTTGAGGCTAAAGCCCCCACCTCATTTTTGTTGGTACTGATCTGCAAAAGAAAGCCACCTAGTCCACATTGATGTGACCACTATACTAGGTTCCCATGTTTCATAAGGCTTTAGGGTAATGGCATATACAACTACTTTCATATTGTATGAAATCTGCCATTATTGCATGATCATCCTGGATTTGTTTCTGTATCCTTGTTTTGCTGACATTAGAACTCTTTCACTTTACCACTGATAAATTGTTATAAAGTGCTTTTGTTCTCCCTTTAAACATGTTAAATTTGGCTTAACCATGTTTGGCTTAATTAACTTTTGAAAATGGCCATAGTATATGCTGCACCACCCCCTTTGTACCGCTTTTGGCCGGCATAAGTGTGGCAGGGTATGCTCAGACGTGAGTCCCTTGCTCACTTTGCCACTTGATTCAAGCAAGCCGGGCTGAAGACGGCTGGAATGCCAGAAACCGGTCCTCGGAAGCTTGTTTCCGGTCCAGGGAAGACATGGCTTGGCGGTTCGGGCTGGTCTGTTCCCATGAGGCACAGGGTCAGACTGATTTGCATATAGCCATGTCTGAACTGGGGTGGCAGAGTGGGCTGAAGAACGGTGATGGATATAACCCAGATCTTTTGACTGGGTGTGAGTGTTTGATTGATTCAGATGCTCCGTCCATCACCACCCCCTTTTGGACCGCTTTTGGCCGCCATAAGTGTGGCAGGGTATGCTCAGACATGAGTCCCTTGCTCACTTTGCCACTGGATTCAAGCAAGCCGGGCTGAAGACGGCTGGAATGCCAGAAACTGGTCCTCGGAAGCTTGTTTCCGGTCCAGGGAAGACATGGCTTGGCAGTTCGGGCTGGACTGTTCCCATGAGGCACAGGGTCAGACTGATTTGCATATAGCCATGTCTGAACTGGGGTGGCAGAGTGGGCTAAAGAACGGTGATGGATATAACCCAGATCATTTGACTGGGTGTGAGTGTTTGATTGATTCAGATGCTCATTCCATCACCACCCCCTTTTGTACCGCAGAAATACACCCAGCATGGATTGCAAAAAGCCACCTGTGGAATGCAGCACCTATTGTTACATCCACTTCATTGGAAAGGAAAACATGGCTTCAAGCCTACCCTGTATAAACTGAAAGCAGCAGCTTGAACCATGCCACCTAGCCTTGTCAAAATCACCCTTTTGACATGTAGGAAAACTTGACTTTAAATGCTAAATATGTTACTTCTCAGCACACCTTTCTGCCCACATGATAGGATGCATAATATCTCAGAGTGGAACATGTGTGACATTAAAAATGGCATGTTCTCCCAGTGACTAGACGCAAAATGGCATTGTCTCTGGTCAGGAAAAAACTGCCACATAGAAAAACATCAAAGTGTAGATTATACACTTTAATCTATAACTTTTGACCTGTACCAGAATAGACGTCATTCAAATACTTATTTTTATTAAATATATTTGAAATGTAAGATTTAGGAAGTTACCCTATCCCTGCCTGAGCTTTCATAGACTAATAAGTATTAGCCTCTGTTAACTCTGAGCCTACCCTCAGACCTTACTGAGGTGTGAAAGTCCTACCAGGGACCATACAATGAGTCAGTGTGATTGGCAGTTTGGCAGAATGGGCAGAGATGGCCTATCTGAGCTCAATATAAGAGTTGGGGTTGCTGGCATTCCATGTCAAATATTGCCTGAACTGTTTGTTTGAGCCACATGTAACACTTTGACCCACGGGAAAGGGAGCAAACTGGACTCCAGAACAATTCTTATATACCCCTTGCCTGGGTACTGCAAGACCCTGCTGCAAACTAGGGGCCATATTAGCAACAAACTGCGATAAATATCGCAGAGCACGCTAAGCGCAAAGTTTTTTATCGGCAGCTATCGCTGGAATATATCACCAAGCTAATGCTGTATTAGCAACAACTAGCGCTATGGCGATAAATATTCCAGCGATAGCGGGAGGGAAGGGCCAACATTGTGACAAAACCAGTGATGGTGCATGGGGAAGGGGGGAAACTTTGCTGATACGACCCTGTGGTCGTATCAGCATAATCCACCCCCTATGTTAGGTATGGTTAAGTCAGGAAAATAGCAGGTGTTTAAAAAACTGTGATGACCCCGGTTAACGCGACTTTTTTATCACGCTAACCGGGGCCAGGGCCTCCTTGCTAATAGGCGATAGGCCTCTTAGCTGCTATTTCCCAGGTCGGTTGGTCGGGAACACCTACTTTGCATGTCATTAGGGATAAATATCGCTGACATGCAAAGCGGCACCCAACCGGTCGCTTTCGTCAGGAAGCTGTCGCTGACAGCTTGCTGATAGGGCAATAGAATTATCATTGCTTTAGCGGGAAAAGGTCCTGCTAAAGTGGTGATATTACCCTTGCTAATATGCCCCTAGATTTTAGTGTTAGATGTGAGAGAACACCATTGATTACTCCCCCACATACGCAAACCCTTCAGAGCCCACTTTTAATGTGACTGAATACTTTTGTCATCTTGAAAATGCCCTGGCAGATGACATCTTGGACATGTTTGCAGTAAGGCAAAGGGGATATGTTGATAAAGTGGGCAGGGCTGTCCACGCCAACTATCACCTCATTGGCTAGGTAGTGAAACCCCATTCACTAGCTAGTGCTAGGCATGAATGTGGCACCCCAAGGCACATCCTCAGAACACTTTCTGGACTTGCAGGAGAACAAAAGAGGACTGGACCCAAGAGCAGCCCTGAAGGATTGGACATGTTCCTCCTTGTAGCCAAGACAAAGAAGTGGACTCCAATGGTCAATTGGCTGAGCTCGCTGTGGCTAAAGGGACACAATAAGCTTCAAGAGACCGTTTTCCTAAAGTGCTCAGCAGACCAATGGCAAATGGGCTTGGACTGGACTTTACTGATAATCTCTGCCTCAAAACCTGAGTGTCTCAAAGTGCACATTGTCCTCAGTTAATCGTATCTTGTCTGTGCCATAGCTACAGGGGGTTGAGCTCAGGTTCATTCAATGCATTTAAGGGTTTAACTTGACAAGAGTTGTGATTATTCCTTGCGGAAGGCAGTCATCCACCCCAAATAATAAATAATCCATTGGTTTGGATGCTAAACCCACAGGTGCCAGCCATTCAATCGGCTTAAGAGTAAATACTAAAACATAGAAGCCGGAGCATGTGTTTTTACAATCCCACCCAAAAAATACATGAAATGTATTTTAAAAAATGGTCGTACACAAAATGAGCATTTTTACAGTATGCATCTAAAAACAATGGTTTCATTGTAAGCATAGGATATGATATTAGAAATGCTAACCAAATGAATCACGAAATGTAAATTTATGAAATGGCTCTAGATACAGAAGAGAAAGTCGAGACCATCCCATAGCAGAATATACAAGCTTGTTTGATTTGTGCATTAGGTCAATATTGTTTCTAGGAAGTAGTTAAAGAATTCTTGTTCTCCAAAAATAGTTCTAGTTTAAGCAGATTACTTTGTGCCAAAGTTCAGTCTGTTTTGGAAAAAAAGGTCAAATTAAATTGTAGAGAAATAGAGTTCCAAGCTTGGAAGCTTTTATTTTAAAAAAAAGTGAAGGTCGAATCTCAGACTTTGAAAGAACGCTGTGTGCTAATAATCAAAAGTTATTCTCGGTGTCAGGAGAAAACATTAAGTCGTCAAGGCTGGCAAAGAAATCGTCTATCACCAAAGTTTTTATTTAAAAAAAAGTGATGGTCGAATCTCAGAGTTCGAAAGAACGCTGTGTGCTAATAATCAAAAGATATTCTCGGTGTCAGGAGAAAACATTAAGTCGTCAAGGCAGATGAAAGTTCAACTACTTTATTAAGAAGGTCAATTGCACACAGATTTGAATCATCGCCCTCAGCGTTAGCCACATTAGCAATGTTCATAGTAGATGGTGCCTGTTGGTCCGCGTATCTCACCCCCGGTGAGATCTCAATGAATGCCGTCATCAGGATTGGTAGCCGTTGGGGGCAACACAACACATGAGCCGTTACCGGACCCAGTAATGCGTCAACATCCGTTGGCACAGCCGATGGTAGTGTCAGACAGATATCTAACATGCATTCTTCTCCACAAAGCAGGCATCGTAGAACAGGTAAGATGCAATCTTGCCAGATTGGTCTGAATGACAGGAACCATGTGGTATTCAGATCTCTCAAACGAGCCAAGCCAAGGATCTGTGTTATTCTGTCACAATACCTCATGGCCTGGAGCGCATTCTCCATGATGACCTGGGCATCGCTGGTGGCCGGATTTGCCATAACGGAGCAGGAGCAATAGAAATAGGATCCCTGCTAGGAGTCCCAAAATGAGAGGCAGGGCGCCGAACACAGAGTGTACGAAGTTAGGAAAAATGCCCAGGACTGCTTCAAAGGGTGCTAATAGTCCCGAAAAAATCGTCTTAAATACATGTGCAATACCGCTGGTATCAGACATGTTAAAGATATGACCTAACATTCCTACGAAATGTATTGGGCAGTTTGTTGATAATAATGCATGTATCTCTGCAGAAGTCCTTGCAACTTGCAGATCATACGTCTCTCTTGATGAGGTCAGTGGCACAGTTTTTTTTACAAAAGAATGGCTTTCATTCTGCTTAAAGTATTAATTTGTATAGAAGAGATATTCAGTGAAGGCCAAAGTGGCGACTCCCTGTCTGTCTTGGTTTTAGGAAACAATACTTGGATACAACAAGTGACCCTGGCTGACACACTAACGAGATAGCCTATTCCTGGCATCATTCCACAAAAGCTGTGATCATTTAACATATTGTAGCTACCATTGGAAAGCTGCCTAAAAACTGGATCTATCACCGCTGTTGGCGAACCTTGCAGGTGGCATGAACGGTTATTGGAAGAACCCTCACAGGCTCCTTGTAAATTAATACCTTGACATAACAATGTACCGCTTAGTGAGTTTTTACAATTTTTACAACTAAGAAATACCTCCTTTCCCCACTCCAACATGTGTGTGTATATGGTAAATCCCAGGTCGACTTAATGTATTCTTTACCCAACCTTTCATACAGGCCTGCAGGTATGTGTTTTAAGCAATCCGGAAACTGGAAAGTCGTCACTGGTATCGTGATGGTGCCATGTATTATCCATTCAACTGATGGTTTCTCAGAAACGGTCAAAGGCAATCTCTCCAGTTTGTCTATGCTTAGCATCGTATAGTCTGCTCCCCTCTGTGCCAATGAGATTTGTTTATCTGTAAGGTTAAACACAGTACACAATGACGTAGTGTTGATTAAACGCCAAGGCACATAGCCAGAACGAAGGTTTTGTAACGTTCAGCCTAACAGCATTATAGAACGTGGTTGAGACTGGCCATGTTGTAACATTAGCAAGTCCTGTTCCATTATGTCTATGGCAGAGGATACAATGCTGTCCAAAGAATATATTATGGACGACAGATTTGTTAACCCATTGTCAACTACAGAGAGTGATTTCTCTAAGTTTAAATGATCAATTTCTCGTATTCTTTCAGCTGTTTCAATTTGCGTGACTTTCAATGCTTCATTGTATGCAGCATATATAGCGGCATATATGAAATGTTTATGACGTGGATTACGAGGTCCTAGTAAGAATTCTCGCAAATCAATGCCATCTTTAAGCAAAGATAAGTGTTGTTTTATTTCTCGAAGTGTGGATCTCTGCAGCCACTCAAGGCATAGGTTTCCTACACTATAAGTTGTTATTATCCCTGGATGTTGTCTTTGGATATATCTTGGATCTGGCCGAGTTACTGTGAACCCTTGTGTCTTGTTCAGGAATCTATCTTGACAGTTATTCATGTCTGTGGGCCAGATTAACCATTTTTTCCATTCAGGATTTATTCTGTTCTGTTTCTAAAATATAGTTTACGTCTACCTCCTCACCTGAAGTTAAATTACTATCAGGTGTGGGCTTAGGTATGGACGGTTTGTTTAAATCTTTTATCTTAGCAATGCCAAGACAAGATGTCTGTTGAACAGTGTCATTTAAAAACATAATTTGTTCAGGGATGATGCAGGCTCTGAACAATGCTTCTAAACCTTGTACCTGCCAGTATTTCGTGCCCCAAACAGTTTTTGTCTCAATGTTGTCTTTCCAAAAGTCAAAGCCTAAGGTGGACAATTGAGCATAAAAGGCTGCAGAATAAATGTGTTTAGTATTTGTCAACATACTATTCATGCCTGTCTTATTAGCATTTTTAAAGTAAAACCTTTCTGGGTTTGTAACATTAAAACGTATAAAATATGAACATTTTCTAATAAATGTTTTAGAACTACCTTTTGGAGGTGTTGGACAATGTTCCCATTGATTATACGTTGAAACATTTCTAGGGTTTGCAGATTTATGCAAGTAATGGTGGCCAAAATGATTAAAACAATACATTTCTTCATAATTTGATCAAATGTCTAAGTATTCATATTTTGTACATGTTGCTGACATTTCTAAGTCTGCCATCATGTTATTAACAGTATCAAAGTCCCAATCATCAGAGAATGTGCTGGGTGAAACGAAATCACTCAAGAAAACTTTAAATTGGTGTGGAATTTTCAGCAGCTCGACAAGGCCATGAATGTCATAATCAGTTGTATCCCAAGCTATTCCACCAGGTAGAGGAACCGCTGTGATGTTCACTGATGACAGGTCTCGTTGTTCACAATGAGATGACTTGTGTGGCTTCGGAAGCAAGTTGATGTTCTTACTTTCTGTGTCCATTTTAATGTGTTTTCCATCTATCATCTTTCCCAAACTTAAAACAACAATGAGCCATAGCAGGAGATAAAGTACACCTAATCCAATCCAAAATTCAACCCATGGTGAAACTAGATATCTTTCTGTAAGCTCTTGACCAAGTTCAGTTAACTTTTCCTTGAAAGTTTTATTTGCTGGCGTAGTTTCAGGTACACTGGGATCCTCAGAAAAGTTATCAAAGTTGATAAAATAGACAGAGGCAGTTCTGTAAATAGTTGGTATTGCATCCGGATTCTTTGAAATCGCTGGAGTTGCTTGTTCCCTTGACATGTTTGTATAGCCAGATGCTACATCATTGTAGACTGGAGTTTCTTGACAAACTTTTATTTGGGTTTCAAGAGGCACAAGTTCCATGGCTTTGTTGCATAGTCCTTCTTTTCTCACTTTAGAATCTTCAAACATGATGAGTCTTTCAGTTTGAACCTCTTGGATAGTAGCAAGATTTGGTCGTCTGCTACATTTTGGGAGTTCACTGGGCCTACTACTTCTTATTGGCCACATGGTGTGGTTTTACCAGGTCAATTGATAAAGACCGGCTCTCCTTTCTTCCAGCAAGGGGCGGCAGTAGCACTGTTCTTGATCTGTGGATTGCTAGTACAGGTACTGGTTTTCTGTAAGAAGGCCCAAATTCCTTCTTGTCCGCTATTTTTTCCCTGACCAGATCCCCAATCTTTGGAACCAGACAGGTCTTGCTGGGACAGGCGGTGTTTCTTCAGTAGCCATTGGCTTTTCACTGGTGTTGCTTAGACTTCTTGTTTCATTTAAGTCCTGTAAAACAGCCAAATGATCTTTGATATCAAAGGGTTTTTGTTCCACGACTGAAGTGTGATGATTGAGAACTTCAACCAACATTCTTGTACCAAAAAGGTTTTCATATGGAGTGATTCCACCCAGAGAATTTCTTGGCAGGTATTAAGACTACGTTGGACATTTATTAGATGTTTGACACACCCATCACTCGAAACTAATACCCTAGCTGTTATAGATTGCTTTATGTCACGTTTTTTTCTCTCCATAACCGAATTTCCCTCAGGATGGAATGGACTCGAAAATCACAGTGCAACGCCCAAGCTGGCCATGGCCTCCTTGTAAGCCCTAGAGCTAAACCCTGGTCAGAATGTAGTGTGCCGATTGCGTATGTGCTGATAAATCCTCGCAAATCTTTACAGAGTTCGGGCGTCAGCCGAGCGCTGAGGCCACATCCAAATGATTCTTGAGCATGAATCCACTGCGACCATGATATATTTATAGTTGCCATCCCTTTGTAAGGGACCTCAGTGGTCCAGATAAACACATGCTAGTGGTTTATCTGAAGTCAGAAGGGGTGTCTGTGCCGGGCGTTTCACTGTCGAAACTTTCCTTTTCTGGCAGATTTCACATTCCAAAGCATAGTTTCCGATTTGATTCCTCATGCGTGACCACCAGTATTGCTGTTTTAATAATGAAACGGTGGCAGAAACACCTGCGTGTGCAGATGCAAGCCCTTCATGTGCTGCTAAGATTAGTCCTAACCTGTGTTCCATGTTTGGGATCATTCTATCCCCCACTCCAGGGATTCGAGCAGAAGGAACATTCTTTGCATCAGTTATATATGAGTACTTAAGTGGAAAGCCTTTTGGTAATGTTTAACCACTATCTTGTATTGAAGCAGTGACAGCTTGCATTATTTTGCTGTCTATTTTCGTTTTCGAACCAGTGATTGCAGTTACGGAAGCCGTTTGCACATCTGCCTTCGCAGCTTCATCAACCAATGAATTCCCTTCAACGTGAACGCCATCACGCTGATGACTCAGTGTATGGATCATGTGAGTCTTTTGTAGTTCTTTCTGCAAAAGAACTACTTGTGCCCAAAGCACCTTATGCTTCATTGTGCCACCTTTTGCGTCTTTAAAACCATTTTGAACCCAGTTCTGCAGATATTTATTGTAAGACTGGACGCAGTAATACGAATCGCACACTATAAGTGTGGGGAATTCGCGATCGGTATTTTCAAGCGCCGTCTGGAAAGCTTGGAGTTCAGCTCGCTGAGCTGTACATTCTCCTAGAGATTGAGTTTTTGAGACCATAGGTCTGAATTTACCATCGCGCCAGCGACCTTTAACAATCACGCACGCAGCACTATAAGCTTGTTTTCCCCCAATTCAGGGCTGTGCTGATCCGATTGTTTATATTATACAGCCGTAATGTTCTAGAGGTAGAATTGCAGTAGGCAGAGGACATTCTTGTTCGTATTGGAGAAATTATTGTGTCTTCAAGTAAGGGTTTAACCCTTTCTGCGTAATTCAGAATGTAAGTTCTTCCGAAGTTTAGGAATCCTAAAATTGACTACGTTTTTCAGCGATTTTGGAGGTTGGAGCAGCGCACATTTATCTAAAAAGTTTGCTGCCAGGCTTTTGCCTTCGCTTGAAAGTTTGTAACCTAAGAATAGGACGTTGAGGTGGGCAATTCTTGATTTTTTAAAGTTGAATTTATACCCTTCAGAGGCGAATCAAAGTGTTATGGGGTTCACCCTGGTCAAGTGTAACCCTGGGCAAAGCACTACGCTACGCTCGTGTAGTTTGCGAAGTTTGCGCAACTTCGCACTACGCGAGCTGCATGTAGCACAGTGTGAACACGCGTAGCGCAGCATAGCGTAGTGCAGCGGTCATTTTTTGCGTGTTCGCGGTCCTCAACATCATGTTCGCGACTGCGAGCAAGCAAAATGACATCCGGGCGAGGCTCTCAACGCGGGGAGGTCAGGTTTCTCATTGCGAGTGGTCGTGCATGCTCGCGACCGCTCGCGATGAGAAACTACCAGTTTGCGTCGAGAAAGCTGCCGCTCGAGTAAAAATCTACTCGAGCGGCAGAAAACTACAGCTCGCATTGTGCAAGATGCCATTTTCAATGATTGCACAGTGCCGGATGCTTGTTCGCACTGTGCAATCATTGAAAATACATTTTGCACAGTGCGAACATGCTACTACGCAACTCGCGTAGTGCTACGTGAAGTTCGCGTAGTACGAAGTGTACTTCGCGTAGCTTCGCGTAGCGCTACTTCGCGAACTACGCCCACCCTTAGTCAAGTGCCTGTCCAAATCATCATCTGTAATATAGATGTCATTGACATAAGATAATGCCTCATCATCGTACATTTGTAGTAACTCTGTTACTCTGGCTGAAAAGAATCCAGGACTGTTCTTGAATTCCTGGTGGAGACGACAAAATTGACGCTGTGTCCCCATTATTGAGAAAGCGGTCACATACCTGCTTTCAGGTGCAATGTTTTGACAGAAGAAACCATTTGAAATATCTGATTTAGTTTTATATTTCTTGCAAACGATGTTATTCATTAGTGCTGCATTGTGTGAATTTTGTACTGGAAAAGTTTTGCAACAAGAGTTTAAATGTCTGTAATCCAAAACTAGACGATATGTTTCGTCTGGTTTGGAGACAGGAAACAAAGGATTGTTCATGGACGAGGTGCATGTTTCAATCACCCCTTGATATTCAAGTTGATCTAAGATATCCCTGACTTGCTTTTTTGCTTCCTGTTTTACTGGATACTGCCTCTGAGCAGTAGGTTGATTTTTTAACTGGCTTTTATGGTGAGGAGAGTCTTCATCCCATCCCACATGATTTTTATATAATGCTGGAGCCTGGACCACACCCCATTTTCTGGCATAGGTGTATTTTTTAATGAATCAGAATATGATTTGAGAAGGCTGGCATAATGATCTCTTCGCTATGTGGGCACTCCCTGACAAATTCAAGTGGCCCGTCTTTTTCAGCCAGAAGGATGTCATAACCCTTAGATAGTTTTTCCCAAAATAGTGCTTTTATTTTTCTAGTTATATCCCCCTCTATCCGGAGTGTTACTTCATATAACTTATGGGGTACACTAACCCTGGTGTTGGCAGTTTCAACCTGAATGCATTCATTCAGATCCTCTGTCTCCAGATGATCTTTCAGGATCCTGCGAGCTATGTTGCCCTCTGCTGCCCTCTGCTGCGCTGTTCAGTATTGTCTGGGCCCACTCCCCGTTCTTGAGTTGTGTCTTCAAGATCCTCGGTATGTCTGATTTTAATACTTGCTACCTTCTTTTTGGAGAATTGAGTTTTCTTATTTTTTGGAACGTGTTGATTGTCTTTGGACTTCACACGTTCTTCTCTGTGTTCTGATCGTCCTCTTCTTTTGGATTTCTGCAAGGAATTCTGAAAGGTACGAGAGGATGTTGTATCAGTATCTTGATATCTATCAGGTTTTCTTAAATTATCCCTATTTATAAGGTTATACCTCTTTTCAGAGTGCTCCTTTTGAGGAGATCTACCTCTGGACTGAGAGCGCTTCTCTTTAGGAAGTGACTGTCTACTATTTTCACATTTCTTTTTAGAAGTAGTTAGATTGTTTTTGATAAAAACTTTTTCAGGATTTTCTGTTAATTCGGGCTTTACAGGTTTCCCTCCCCAACTATATCTTCCTAGTTCTTCATAGAATTTTTCAATAATTCTGGCAAGTTCATACGGTTGCTCAGTAATGTCGAGTTCTTTTAATTTTGGGCGGATTGCCACGGATGTTGCTTCACCTTTAATATTAGCTAATAAGATAGCTGAGACCTGTTTGAAATCATTCAGTAATTTCATACCAAGATTCAAAGCTGGTTCTCGACCGTATTCATTTTGAATCTGTCTCAGAATGTCAGGTATCACCGCCATAGACGGGACACCATGTGTTTTTGCATAAATTGAAGCAAAAAATGTACCCCAAGTGTCACAATCCTCCACGTGTGGTGCAATCCCCATTGGTAAACACATTGTTAGAATCCTGTGTTTCTCATGAGGTGTACTATCGGGAAATACTGCCTCTATTTGAGTAATGGAGAAGTGTGGCTCAATGGTTAAAGCGGCAGACCCTGATGCAGAGGTCTGGCCCGGGACCAGGGTTCAATTCCCGACTCGGCGGCTCTTGGACTCAATCTCCCCGGACCTGACAATTCTCGCCTCGGTGCCTAGTCTAATCATGGGTCCCACTCTGTAACTCTGGGCAATAGCTTGCTTAATCTCCACAACGGCCCCAAAAGCGCTGGGATGCCTGGTTTCACCCTGGGGGGTGCCCAGGAGTGGACACTCACAGGGAAAACCAGGACGGGTTCCTAAGCGGTATACGGACAGCGCCGGGACACTGCCTCAGGGAAGTAGCTGTGCGCTCTATAAATACCGGTACATTTACATTTATATTTACATTTTAATTTTCTAGGCTAACCAGAATGGAATTTGTTCCCTTTTTGCGGGCAACTTACCGATGACTGACTGTATAGTCTGAGGTGTGATTTTATTTGTGTTTCCCTGATGAGGGGTGTGCTGTGGAATTCTTATAGCAGGTTGGACTGTTAGAGTCCGCATGACATATTGTACCAATTGTCTATGTATTTTGATTAACTGTTTTAGCTGAGATAACATTTCTACATCTGTCATTTGTTCTATGGCAGGATGTGGTGTATAGCTGGCTAGTACCGGCCATGTTGATCCTGGTCTACCTAGTGGACTAAGCCGGGTAATGTGATTTTGATGTTGTAGGGCGCCTTTAAACCAGAGCTGATGCTCTTGGTAAGTTAGTGGAATTTCAATGTCCTCGAAAGGAACATGTTCCGCTGGATGCTCCTCTATCTTATGGTAGTGGAACACATGTGTTGTTGGATTTGCTTGTGGAAAGACAATCCATGAATAGAATACCTCTGTCTGCCGATATTCGTGTGCCTCTATGACAAATATGACTCTACCACCTCTTGCTGATAGGCCATTTTTTATAAGCTTTATAGCTATGGTTTTCCTCACATTTTCCGGGATGCTTATAGCATCCGCATTGTCATGTCGGAAATCTGTAGTGTCAAAACCTGGTTGGTTTGCATTTACTGCAGTTCCACTGCCCTGAAGGATGGAATCGATTTTCTGCACTTATTGTAATCTTTGTTAGAATGATGTATCTATATTTATATATATATTTTATCTACGTTTAGAATAATAAGTTACATCGATACAGGAATTCCTTTCCCGCTCTTGCATTGTATTTCTTTGTACTCGATCTGAGAACCGAACAGACGCCATTTTGTTGTAAATGTATTGGACTAGGGCTGCGGTCACGTGCTGTCCTCCAGCAGTCGAGTAGGCCCCAGTTAGTTGAGTTACACAAGGCAGCTGAATTCATACTATTCTTTCTTGTTCTGAGACCCAAGTTCGCATCTGGCTTCAGAGGTGATAAGCACATTCCTGGAGGCATCGTGCCTGTGCTCCCAGGCACTGAGACAAAAGGGCGTCACCCCTCCTGACCCTCCCCAATAATAGCAGAAGCAGACTTCTAAATGAGCTTTGTGTGCCATATATGGTCTTTCCTTTAAACTACTGTTCCAACCAGTATTTTGCCATGTACGGTGATCTCATGTAGCGCAATGAAAGTATATATGCCATGTATTGAGTGTGAATTGTCAGTCGTCTCTGCGCACTGGCTGGGTGATGTCGGAGAGGCTCCTCTATAGAGTATTATTGGTTTAATAAACGATTGACTTTTCTTCGCTGCCAACTGACTGATTATTTGGTAAGACAATGTTTGGGGCCTATTGGTAGGTATAGCTCCATAGATTATTTTTGTAATACGACAGCCCCCAGGATTATCTTTGGCTGATATTTTGTTTAAGAGGTTTGCAGAGCAAGTTTCAATGAAATAAAGATAAGGTGCACAATATTTTGGAACACTGTATCCGTCAACGTTGAACAAAACCAAACAACTAATACATAGGATTTTTCATCTTACTTAGTTATGGCGGATATTTAATCCTTTTAACCACTCCAGACGTCTATTGGAGTATTTTACAGGAAAAAGGGTGCTCTGTGAAAAGCGCGACTGAGTTACTTTAGTATCTAGCGTTAAATTAGTGCCTTACCAAACGTTGGGCGCCAGGTAGTGTAGTTCATAAATTCCCAATAGGCTCTGCGCATTGGAATAACATATCCTATAGATGTGACATAAGACTGAGGTCTACTAGGTCTCTATCGAATATATTAGACTTAATTGCGAGTGCCAGCTAGCTCAGAGGTCACTAGAAACTTTCTCAAATTCACAAGAAGGGATTAGTTTCTGACAACCGCATAAACATGACAACTTTGTTTCCCCAAGATAAAACTGATCTTCAGAGTCGTGGAAACAATAGATAATTATTTCACCCAGTCAATCGTGCATGCTTCGTTTCACTAGAGGTGCAGAGAAATAGATAGATGGGCGTTTTCAATAAAAAGGTTTTATTGAACATCTTCTTTCTCAAGCATAAGAAATGAACTGCTACAATCAGAAAATTGGTTGTAAAATATAATACATACAGTATAAAGAGTAGAGTAAAATAATACTGTAAGAGCATTGTATGGTTCCTAAACCATAGATAAATACATACATAAATAACAGAGGCTAAAAGTACTTAACTGGTGCTTCTAAAATACGCCTACCCCGATGTACCTAACCTAAGCTTAGTACGAGGGAAGAAGTAAGTGAGGTGTAGCATAAATATAGTATTCTTTTCCCAAGACTCTGTCCAAGATTTCTCTTAGGGTCTAATCAGCTCCGTACCTTAGTTTGGAATGAAGAAGGTCAGTCTCGGGGCTCCATTTCCCTACAACCCGCAATGGTAGCTTGGAAACACTGGAGCTGGATTTCTCGACAGGAGAAAAGACAGCCTCGTTCTCAATGCATCTGCTGGAGGGTCGGCTTCCTTCAGCACTTGCAGTAGCAGGGCACGTTGGGCAAGTAGATAGTCAAACTGCTCCAAACCACCGTGTGTTTTCTAAGGCAAGTGTGGGCATATTTTACCTTGGAGTTGCCGAGTTTGACGTAAAGGTGGACATAATAACATCATTAAAGACTCTCAGTTCTTTGAAAACTCCATGAGTTCTTGGACAAGTCAGTTCTCGAGCAAGGGAAAGTCCCTAGCTGCTGAAGCCGAGTTTTCCGAGAAATCGTTGTAGATTTTCGGAACTAGTGGACGTAGCCCTGCCGTATTTGGACTGCATGAGCTATGTCTAAATATGGTTATGATTCTTATGCCTATATAAGGACATAGTGATTTATACCTATATAAGGGCATGAATTGGGAAATTTACAATAGTGTCCTAAAATAGTTTACAACAATAGGCAACCAGTGAATTCGGCAAAGAAGACCAGACACCAAGCAATTCATGGGGAGGGAAACCAGAGTACAGGTTGCAGTATTCTGTTTCCGCTGCAGCCTTTTGATCACTGACTTATTAGAGCCAAGGAGAAGCTCGTTACAATAGTTCAGCCTTGCCAAGACAGTGGCTTGGATGATCGTCTGTCAGGTGTGGGGGTCAAAAAGTCCTAAAATGGGTTTTAGGCCGCAGAGCAGGCTACTAATTTGGCATGAGCGTCAAAGGAGAGGGGGCTATCCACCCAGATGCTCAGGTTCTTCATAACAGTTTTTGGCGGGGGGTGCACCAAGCTCGGTAGGCCACCAATTGCTACCCCAGACATGGGGTCTCTTCCTTGGAGAAGGATCTCTGATTTAGTAGAGATCACTTAAAGAAAATTGGCTGCCATCCAAACAGAGATGGCAGTCAGATCCTCCTGAAATTTTGCAGAGTCTTGGCTATGGTCATTGGTGAAAGAAAGCGCCAACTGCGTGTCATCCGCATAGGACACCAAGGAGATATTTCGAGCTTTAGCTAGCAGGGCCAATGGCCAGATGTAAACATTGAACAAGGTAGGGCTCGGTGCTGAACCTTGGGGATTCCACAGCACAGAGGATGTATAAAGGAATAGAAAGAGCGAGCAATGACTTGAAAGGTCCTGTTAGTTAGTTAGTTATTTAATTTATAATGCGCAACAGCTACCCACATTAGGGTTTCCCGGTGCAAGGTACGGAAAAGTCGGAGGTTTACAGGTGGTCGTGATGTTTATTTATTAAAAAGCAAGGTTTTCAGAAATTTTCGGAACTGTGCGTAGTTTGATTCATTGCAGAGGGTTGTGGGCATTGAGTTCCATATTGCGGGTCCTGAGTTGGAAAAAGCTTTGCCCCCCATCCTAACTCGCTTGCCTTTCGGTATGATGAATCTCCCGTGGGTGGTGGAGTGGAGATTGCGAGAAGGTATGTATGGGTTGACGAGGTGTTGGAGGTAACGGGGAGCACAATTGTTCTTGATTTTGTGCATGAAGCTCAGGGTTTTAAATTTGATTCTGTTCTCTATTTTCAGCCAATGTAGTTACCTTCTGTGAATTGTGATACAGGAAGTTCTTGGGACTTTACTCAGGAGTCTGATTGCAGCGTTTTGTACTAATTGCAGTCTATGGATGACAGATTTATTTGCTCCTAGATATAGGCTGTTTCCATAGTCAAGTCTAGATGTTATTAGCGCATTGACTACTGTTTTTCTGGTGGTCTCAGGTAGCATCCAGCAGATTTTTTTTAACCATTTGATAATGGTAAAACAGGGAGCTGCAACTTTGATGGATTGTGGGCGCATACTGACTGTGTCGTCTATTAAAAAGCCTAGATTTTTAACTTGGGATGCTGGAGTGGGGAGGCGGCCCATTTCAGGGGGCCAGTGTGAGGGGTTCCACAGTTCCTTATCTTTTCCTAGAACTAAGACCTCCGTTTTTTTGCCGTTTAGCTTACGGAAATTTTGCTGCATCCAGCGGGCTATGTTGGTGAGACCAGTTTTGAGGTTTGAGGGGTTATTGTTGTTGTGAGAGGAAAGTGTAAAAATTATTTGAGAGTCGTCGGCGTATGAGAAGAGAGAGAGTCCAGACTTTTCTGCGACTTCTGCCAGAGGGGTGACATATAAATTGAACAGTAGGGAGCTCAGGATAGAGCCCTGAGGAACTCCATGGTTGAAAGAAAGTGTTCCTGAACAGACAGAGTGTGAGAAAACTTGAAAGGTGCGTTGATCAAGGAAGGATGTGAGCCAATGGAGAGCGGAGTCCCTAATACCTAAGGAGTGTAGTGTGTTCAGGAGGTCTTCATGGGATATGGTATCAAAGGCAGCGCCCAAGTCTAACAAAATGAGCACTACAGTGTTTCCTTTGTCTAGCTGTTTCCGTATCCTTTCAGTGACTCCCAATAGTGTGGTCTCGGTCGAGAAACCAGCTCTGAAACCCGATTGGGAAGGATGAAGTAGGTTGTGTGTTGTTGTGAAATGGTTACGATGTTTATGTTTATGTCTTTCTAAAATCTTCGAGAAGATGGGGAGCAATGATTTAGGGCGGTAATTGCTAGGTTCTTCGGGGTCTGCGTTGGCTTTTTTCAGGAGTGGGTGAACCATAGCATGTTTCCACTCCGGAGGGATGGACAATTCCTGCAGGGAGGTGTTCAGTAGGTTAATGATGACTGATTGTGAAGGGGCATTTAGCTGTTTCAGTATTGGTGTAGGGAGGGGATCTTTAGGGGATCCTGATTTGATGTTTTTCAGATGTGTTGTTAGATCTGTGAGTGCGGGACAGTTTGTCAAGGTGTGTTTTAGAGGTGTCGTCTTTCCCACAGGGTTATATCGCGAGTTGTATGTGGACAGGGTCGGTTGCCAGGGTGGTATTGACCTGATTAAAAATAATGTCTTGATATATTTTTTCAACTTTGTGTACAAAGAAGGATGCAAGGTTATCGCATTTTTGTTTGGTTAATGCAGGCGCTGGTGCCAGTGTTTTGGATCCTGCCAATACTTTGACAGTGTTAAAAAGAGTTTTTGAGCAGTTAGTAGCTTCAGTGATTGTACTGAAGACATGTTCTGCTCTAGCTAGCTTGCAGAGTTTGTGGTAATTGTTTAGAGCAGACTTATAAACAAGTTTTGACTCAGTGGTGTAGTTGTTTCTCCACTTTCTCTCTAAGTTTTTGCAGTGTGATTTTTCTGTTATTAATGTTTTTGTGAACCATGGGGCTGGGCGACGTATGTGGCTTATTTTTTTGTTTGTCATAGGTAGACAAGTATTAATGGCCTTGGTTAGCCAGTTTTGTACTACTGATGAGAATTGTTTGATTTGGTCTGTTGTGATGGGAATATGAGCGTACAGACAGGAGTTTAATTTGTTGATGTCAAGATTTTTCCAGTTTCTGCTTTTTGAAATAGGCATATTAGGGGTAAGGGATAGATTTGTTGGAATGGTTAGGTCGAAATTAATTATATAGTGGTCAGACCAGCTAGTGGGTATGGCAGGGTGGCAAACTATCTCATTGAGACTGGAGAAGATTGGATCAAGAAGGTGGCCCGCTTTATGAGTGGGACCAGAATTTTTGAGTTCAAGATTTAGGGAGGTAAGATCTGCAAGTAGGTTGGCATTGATGTTATCTGATCTTTTTTCTAAGTGGAGATTCAGATCTCCAAGAAGGGAAAAATTGGCGGCATTTAGGATTAGTGGAGTTATGCATTCGAGGAAGGACGTAGTCCAGGGGATGGGGGAGGAGGGGGGGGATAGGCCAAGACGCCAGAAAAGGTGAAATTGGGGGATAAGTGTAATTTGAATAAGGCAGCCTCGCAGTGAGTGGACTGCAGGTCTTCGAAGTCTCATTTAAAAGGTTTTTTGAAGATAATTGCTATCCCTTCACCAGGTTTTCTGTTTCGATCTCTTCTTACTATGGCATAATTTTCTGGTAACGCTGCCGCAATGACAGGCCCAGAGCTGTCGTGAAGCCATGTCTCCATAAGGAATAAAAAAAGTCTAAAAAGAAGAAAACCAGGAGAGGGCTTTGCCGACGATACCGATTTCCCGTAGCCGATACAGCAGGGTATTATGGGCGACTGTATCGAATGCTGCACTTAGGTCGAGTAGAATCAGTGCTGAGGGTCTGCCCTCATCCAGGGAGGCTCGTAATGGCTCAGTGACTGCCAATAGAGCTGACTCTGTGCTATGATGAGGCCTAAAACCATTTTGTGAAAGGGTCTAACATTGAATATGATTCCAAGTACTGAGTCAGGATAGTGTTTACATGAGATTCTGTTATTTTGGCTAAGAATGGGGGCAAGGAAATGGGGCAGAAATTATCTGGCCTGGTGGCATCTAGTGAATGCTTTTTTAGCAGGGGAATGGCTTTGGCATGTTTCCATGATTCCGGGGTAACTGCTGAAGATAAGGATATGCTAGTCAGTTCCAGGCAACCAGGTAGAAGACAGTCTTGGAACTTTACAAAGAGGTCAGGTTTAAGAGGGTCGTCAGGGGACCCTGACTTTATCTTGGTAAACAAGGCCTGAAGGATTTCGGAGGAAAAGATGACAGGGAGTGGTTTGCAGTTCCTGTCTGGTGGACTCCCAGGGGGTCAATGTCTATACTCTCAGGACAGAAACTGTCATAGATGCGCTCGACCTTATTGAAGAAGGAGGTGTCCCTTACTGCACATAAACCATCATTAAATAATGGCGATTCGCTATTTCTATGTGTGCTACATTCTGCAGCATACATTGAAGGGGTAAATAGCCATTACTGCTTGTTTATGTGCATGAAGGGACAGCTTCTGCACATAAACAAGCCTTCTCTGCAATGCAAGTGATAGGCAAAGATTCAAGAAAACAAAACTTGCTCGACGAAATCCCTCATTAACAGTCCAAATTGTCAAAAGTAGTGAAGAAGACAAAATTAATGTATGCACAACATCTATACACGGAAACTAGTTTAATGCATGCCTAAAAAATTAATTGCAACATGACTAAAACCCGATTTAAACTGGAAAATGCTTTTGCACATGTGCAAACCAGAATTATGTAGATAACAACGTGACTAACCCATTTGACAGGGAAAACTCTCATGCATGCGCAAGAATTACTAACATTAGGTCTTGAGGCACCGCATGTCTGGCATATGCTTGCCCGGTTTTTAAGAGAGCTCTTACTGCTAATGCTTTTGCTTTTAGAAAGAGATAATAACAGGGGATAGAGTAGAAGAGGCTGGTGAACAGTGATAATCCCATATTTGAGAAATTAACATCTGTTTATGTTTCCTTTATTAATAGTGTGAGTTTGGGCCTGTTGTTGCATGCAAGAGAAAAAGATGGAGGTGGAAATGGAGGGAAGCTAAGCATGCGCAGGGTAATCAAGATGAGACCAGCTGACGTGTCGCTGACAGGCTGCCAAGAGTCAAGGACGAAGGCCATGTGAAACCTCTTCTCGACTGTGGAACTGCATTGAAAATGTGATTTGATTTGCAAAATTAGATATATGGGAAAGGAAATAAGACAGAATAATGAATGAGCTAAAGGGAACGAGTTTGTTAGACAAAAGAGTTTATTAAAAAAGTGAATATGTCAGCATGAGGTGATGGCAGCTCCCTTGTCCCTGCCCAATCACAGTCCATAATCCACTGATATACAGAAATAAAGTCTATAACTAGAATTACTTAAAGATAAGAAAGAGAACTTATTGCAAGAATAGTTCGACATGCATGTAAGCGAGGCGAGACAAGCACGAGTGCAGGAGAGACCGAGAGGTGAGAACTGCTGCTAAGGAAGGAGCGCACAGACTGGGAAGATTCACCTCTGAAAAACATCCTGATTTGATTAAAGATTCCGGAAGAATATCAAGGAGGGAGAAAGTGTAAGAGAGGGATGCGCCCGATGCGTCGGGTCTGTAGAGAAGTTTAGTAAGTATTGCCCTGTCCTGATCCTGTCCTATAGTCTTTGTCTCCTGATTCTTAATCAGTAAACCTCCAGCAGTCTTTTGGCCAGAGGGCTAGTTTTCCCGTTATTACCATTGGGTAACTATTATTCTGTCTTGAATTTGTATATCCTTTTCAAATGAATGATTTTATTATGCCTTTTGTGTCTTCATCTATCCACTCTTAATGCATTAATTTGTTGAATGATTCTGTGAATTGAATGTATCGCAAAATTAATTTTCTCTCACATGAAAGTTGATGGAGTTTGCACTGTGAATTTGTACTAATGAGGGTTCATTTATGACTGAGATTTAGATAAAACTAATTAAATCTTACCCAGAGTCTGTGGTTATTACACCTAAATCAATAAGTTAGTTAGTTGATTGTTAATATCACCATCAACTACTAAATTAATGGTCCATCGACCAAAGGAAGAGTGTTGATCAGTGAAGATTAGTTAGACATTGAATACATTTCTCAAATAAGTTTTTGAGTCTAAAGTGAGTTAACTAATCAGAATTGAAGTGAAATTACAAAACGTGACCCCCAGCGAAACAGCCAGGACATTTGAATGTTTACATGGGCCCATTTGAGTTTTCTTTGACTGTGAAGTGTTTTATCCCTGGATGTTTGCTGGATCTGTTTTTCTGGTAGCAGAGCGATGGTTATTATTGATTAGTTTGGTGATTATTGATTATTAGTTATTGATTATTGATTATTGACTATATGTTTAATACTAAGAATTACCATTGCATTCTATGTTGTCTGGAACTACAGGTACAGAAATACCTTGGAATCCCGGGAACGGAATTCAAAAGAATGTAAGGAAATCACACTGCAGAAGGTTACTTATCTGTTGTCATAATACCTAAAAGTTACACTGGACTGTAGGTGTTATATTAGGGACTTTATCGTATAAGAGTAGAGTATGAATGACAGCAAAGGGCCCACCTGTGAAACTTTGGCCTTACCCAAAGGAGGAGTATCCCTAGAGGAGTAATTGGTCCTCCCTGAGCTCAAGTGAAGGATAAAAAGTGGTTTTACTTGTAGTAACAGAAAGTACTTTCTTTTTTAAGCGAGTGAAGAAACTATCTTTGGTTTAGCAGAGCACACTGAGTAGCTCTGTTTTCACGTTGTTACTAACAGAAATTATAAAGAAAAGTTAGAAAATACATTGTCGTATTACCTTGTGAATGGAGGGTCAGTAGCAGGAGCCATACTGATGTCACAGAGAGCCACGCTGGTATTGGTTGAAACAGCGGGCATGAGAAAAGTGCAGATTGTAAAGGGAGGGTCAATAGCAGGAGCAATACTGACATCACAAAGAGCCGCGCTGGCATTGGTCAGACGAGTGTGTGTTGTAAACCCTGATTGATCAGTAGGCAAGTACTGTGCTGGTATTTGCTGTGGAAACCTAATTGGAGGGTTGGTGTGAGATGCGCTGGTATACGACGAGCGTTAACGAACAGGATTCGTGAAAATACGGAAGAGTTTTATGGATTTTACTGACTGAATTAGTTAGTTACAAGAATCGGAAGAATGAAGTTGATTAATAAGATCAAGAATTTCTTTAAAAAGGACAAGCATATAGTAACTAAGGAGGGAATTCTTATGTCACCTCCTAACATGCTTGCTTCGTACATGATGATGGAGAGTGGATATCTTTAGTGTGTATGGTTGGAGAATTGGGTGGAATATACAAAGGTTGATGGTGTTCTAGCTTTTCCAGAACATGGTACATTTAATGTGAGGATTCTTCAGAATTTGAGAAACAGGATGAATTCATTAGAACCAAATTCTAGGTTAACACAGTATGAGGCTTTGGAGGAATGGAAAGTTGAGGCATTTGAAAGAGAGAAATACCGAGGAGGCAGAAGAATAAATAAAGGATTTTTACCCAGATACCCATTTGACACTCAAGGAGATCAAATGAAACGATGGAGAAGGGACAATATTAATGGAGCGTTTAGATCTAGTGTTAATGGCTGAAGATCAAGAAAGAAGGAAATGTAAGAAAAAAATGAAACACATGATGTGACAGGAAAAGGTTGTGATGAATCTGATGATGAGTTATTGGAAGACATTCTAGTACAATGACCTCAGCCATATCAAGAAAGTACTAGAGATACAACTCAAAGTGCCCCTTTGATGGGAACACCATTGGTTCCACAAGTTCTATATGAACCAACAGTCATCCGAGTATCACAAGAAAAGGAAAAGGATGCATTGAACAAAATGAAAGAAGAGATAATTCAGAAAATAAATCAGTTAGGTTTAAATGCTAAAGCACTGACAGTGCCAGTAACTATTGGTCCTGGTATTCCATTGTATGGTGATAAACGAGGTACACCAAAATCACAAAATGTGTCAGTCTCGCAGAATGGTGTTAGAAAGGAGATAATGATGCTAGAAGATCAAACTAGTGAGAGTGATTCAAATGTTTTATTATTAGATCTCCCAAATCTTGAGACTGTGACTGATACCCCAAAAAGAATTCCACCCAAAGATACAAGGAGGAAAGTACCGACAGTCACTCCAGTGGCAGGAGGTTCTACTGGATTATCCCCAGAATATCTAGAAGAATGGGCAAAAGGATTAGAAAAGAAGAAACCTCAACCAAAAACTATAGATGTAAGTAAGTTAAGAGTGGACTTACAGGAAATGATTATTGGTACAATAAGTCCAGACAAATTAGGTTCATATGGAGATAAAGAATTGTTCTTTTGTGTCAATGTATAACTTGGAGAACAAAGAATCTTCTTGAGAAGATAGTGGAAGCAGCTTTAGAATTTGAAATAGATGTGGAAAAATCTAAGATATTACAAAAACCCTATAGATAGGAATTTACTGAGAAGGACTTTGAAAGTTCAGGAAGGAGACTGCAAATAAAAGAATTAATGCACATTTTGAAGAAATGGGGAGATGTAGATCAATGGAGAAGTAGATGGACAAAAAAAAGATGAAGCAGCTACAAAAGAAGTATCTACATTTCTACACATCAACGTTGAGAGAAGGAGAAAAGGTTGAAAGGATATGTCCAATGAAAGAAGTTCCTGGGGTGGATATGTGCATGTTTCATGGAGTAGACAGTACATTTTGTCTTTTATGAATGACTTCCCTAGATTTAGAGAGAAACCAATTGAATGGTACAAGCAAGTAGAGAGATTTGTTAAGGTTTCAAAGGTTTTGTTGAAAGGTTTGGATAGCTTGTTTTCTATAGTGGTACCCACTGATTTGTGGACAGAATGTAAAATTACAGTTGATTGGCCAACTGAAGAGTATCCTAGAGACACAAAGACAGGTGCGCCTTCAGAGGAAGTAATAATGAAATATAATCAAGTGATTACCTTTCTGAAAGGAAAAATTCCCCCTAAAGAAACAGATCGGGTTAAGATAGACAGAACAACTCAAGAACCCAAGGAGTCAGTGCACGCACACCATGAAAGGTTGCTACAGGTGTTTAAGCAGTATAGTGGATTTGAGAACATTGGTGATAAAAGTATGGGACATTTTGTATATGGGTTTGTGGATGGATTAAGATCAGAAATTAGTCAGATGATTCAGCAGCCTATGCTTTGCTGGCAAAGTAAGCCAATAGACGACATTTTGAAGTATGCAAAGTATTGTAGTGATGACATTGATGCACAGCATAAAAAGTTAAAAGAGAAAAAGATGTGGGCACAAGTGAAGTTGGCAGAACATCAAGAGGCAGCTTCTGGTTCTAAAAATGATAACCAGATGAATGGGCAGAGTCTGAATAGTCAAGTATCAAATGGAAATAAGGTAACAGGACAAATGAGTAGAGATGAACTGAAAAAGAAATATCCTTCTCATGGATGCGGAAAGCTTGGACATTGGAAGAATGAGTGTAGAAATATTCAACAGAATAATGGGGTAAATCAAATTTTAAATCCGCAGATGCAGAATGAGGTGGTTGTGAACCAACAACAACAGCAACAGGTAGTTACTTCTCAGTTGCAAGTGCCACAAGCCCCTATGCCCAACAAAGTGAGTGCTCAGGTGCAGAGATACAGTGTAAACACCTGATTTCATTGAGAAGGTGGTAACAATACACAGACGGTTCAACAATATTGGATGCAAAGTAATGAGAGTGATTCAGAGATGTCCAAATGACGGTGCCTGAGGAAGGAGGGAGAGTGCGTGCTTGGCGCATCCTTGGCGGCAGATCAGTCAGGTCCTTTGTTGATGGAAAGGTTGAAGGAAATTACATCACTTTTCCAGTGGATTCTGGTGCTGCCCGTTCTACAGTGAGAGCAGCAGAAATTCCAAACCTACCCCTCTTGGAAAAACGATCCAAGTTGTAGGAGTCTCAAACTGTCGAGACCTACCTGAGCGTGTCATGTCCATGGGTCCTGAGCGGGAGGACGCTCTCTCTGGCATGGTGAGAACCCAGAACTACAATTCCCCTCATCCTCCTGGCCTGCCGGCGATGTACTTCCGGGTCGCCTAGAAAAAGAGGTAGGACCAAAGATTCGCATCAGAAATTCTTTCTCGTTGCTGAGCAAGGAGGACGCCTTGCCTTTCCTCCTCCCTTCAGATGCTGCAAAGGTGTAGCGGATCCTTCTCATTTTCTTCTTTGATACTTTGACGGTTGCCGGCTACCGTGGAACTTTAGTGCCGGGTCTCGGTGTGAGGTACGGGTGCCCTGCACCATTTATTTGAGATCGCCCTGGTGTTCCCGACCCCTTTACTCCTGAAGTTTGAGGTGAACTTGGATATCACAGTGACTCCTGTGTGATGTGCTGTACTTTTCATATGGACTCCGCTACTACTGTGATGGCAGCATGTTATAACTATTAATACTCGCTGTACTTGAGAAATGTTTCTTCAGCTCTCCTTCATGGATTATCATTCGGCCATATTTCTAGTGCAGCTGTGATGTTGTGTTTGGCCATGATTTACTTTCGAATTTATGTGGAACTGTGCCAAGGATTCCACGGTAGCAAAAGACTAGGTGACATGCAATTATAAATGTTCCTAGTTGCTTCGTATTTTTGTTTCTCTTACTTGATGTCTGATTAATGTTTGGGTGCATTGTCTCTTGACTCTAACAGGGGTTCTTGTGAGAGGTACGGGCTACCCTCGGTCCCCTGTGATGCAGTTCAGAGTTCTCTAAGGGTATGTGTAGCATAGAGTGATATGTCCCTAAAGGTACATGGTGTTAATAATCATAACAAGAACTGTATATGAATTGTGATGTTTTATGTATCCTGTTACAGCACACCCCTATCGCGCACGAACAGTCATTCGTATGAATTCTTGGAATTGAGTCTTGTCATATACTCTTTATTTTCTTTACAGGTATATTGTCCTGGTTTTCCTTTATGTGGTTAATAACTATTGACCAGTATATCTTGTATGTTAAGGAGGGAACTGTGTTTTGATTATCTTTTCTTGTTTTCTCAGATCTCCCTCCCTGCTGTTCCCTTCCTTTCCTTCCCTCGCTTGATCACTTCGCTGACCAGTGCTATTACAGTTCTGGCTCGGAGCTATCAAGAGGTGGACTTCTATCAGCTACAAGCCCATCCTGAGGATACAAGGCATGACACAAACAAACAAATAAAGACCCCAGTCACAAAACCAATAGAAGTGAATATTGGAAATTTCAGAGAAATGCATCGGTTTGTGTTATGCGACTCAAGTCCAGTGAATTTGTTGGGTAAGGACTTGCTATGTAACATGAACGGTATCATTTTCTATACGCCTGATGGTGTTGCTTTCCAAACACCTGATGAAGATGTTGCTTTCAAAATGATGTTAGCAAAACAGGGAACAGAAATATTTTCACTTCTTACTGAAAGCAATTTGCCTTATTAATTACAAACCACACTGAGGTCGGATGTGTGGAATTTTACAGGAAAATAAATGTGTATTATGGCAAAGGTAGACCCCAGAAAAAATTGTGGTGAAAGGAGGTGCGATATATCCAAACACATCACAATACAGAATGAGTCCTGAAGTAAAAGCAGGAGTTGCCCCAGTAATTGATCAAATGATTGAACAGGGTATTATAAAATAAAATATTGAGCAGTCCTTGTAATTCGCCAATCATGGGACTTAAAAAGCCCAGTGGAAAATACAGGAGTGTGCAAGATTTGAGAAAAATCTATAAAATAGTAGTACCCTTTTGTCCAGTAGTACCAAACCCAGTAGTAATTCTTTATAAGATACTAAGGGATCCCCACTGGTACACTGTGTTTGACTTGTGCCAAGCCTTCTTTTTGATTCCATTGCATCCGGATAGTCAAAATATTTTTGCGTTCCGATTCAGAGAACGTGTTTTGGCATGTTGCAGAGTTCCTCAAGGGTACACAGAGAGTCTTTTGATTTTCAATCAGATTCTGAAAAAATGTTTAGAGACTTTAGTAATGTCGGGAAATTCAGTCTTGGTTCAGTATATCCATGACCTATTGGTGGCATCAAAGTCACAAGAAGCTTGTGTCATTGACACAACAGCTTTACTGAACCATTTATCAGAAGGACACATGGTGTCACCAGAAAAATTAAAGTTTTGCAAAAAAGAAGTCAATATTTAGGACACAAGATAGAGAGAGGACTCAGAAAAGCGAAGCCAGAAAGAATAAAAGTGATTCGACAAATTAGTTTGCCTAAAACCAATAAAGTAGTGCAAAAGTTTTTAGGAGTGGTAGGATACTGCAGTCAATGGATCAGTGGATTCTCACTGCTTGCAAAACCTTTAATTAGGTTGACACGAAAGGATGTGATGGATCTGATTGAGTGGGATGATGAAGGTGAAGAAGCATTCAAGTTGCTTGTGTCAAGCACCAGCATTGGGAATGCCAGATTATCCAAAAGAGTTGGATTTGTTCTGTTGTGAAAGGGAAGGTTGTGCACTTTCAGGGGTAACATGGAGACATGGATTGTCCCAACGTCCAGTAGCATACTTTTCTGCTACTATGGATCCAGTGGCTGCAGCATTACCTGGCTGCTTAAAGCAGTAGCCGCTACTTGTGTGAGTCTGGAACAGAGTGAATTGATAGTGATGGGACATCCCGTAAAGGTGTATGTTACATTCAGTCGAGATCCTTTTAACAAGGACTCGTACACAGCATTTCACCCCTAGCTGGCTAAGTATGAACAAGTAATTTTGGATGCAGAGAATGCAAGTGTGACAAGATGCACCATGATGAATCCAGCAACCCTGTTGCCTGATTCATATTGTGAAGAAGTGAAAGAGGAAGTTGATCATGATTGTTTGGATGTGACGGAAATGTGTACCAAGCCCAGACCAGATATAATTGATGTCCCCTTAGAAGAGTCAGGCTTTGTAATGTTTGTTGATGGGTAATGCTTGAGAACGGAGAATGGATAATTTATGTCTTCTGATGCTGTGTGAACTGTGTCAGGTATTCAATAAGCTTCCTATCTAAGAGGAGTCAAGTCTGCACAAATAGCTGAACTGTTCCCTTTAACCAAAGCCTGCAGGAGATTGAGAATAACCATATTTACGAATAGTCAATATGGTTTTGGGGTTGTGCATAACTTTGGCTAATTGTGGCTAAAGAGGGGATTTCTGACTTCTTCAGGATCTCCCATCAGAAAAGGCTAAAATGTTAAAGAACTATTGGAAGCTTTGCAATTGCCAAAGGAGATTGCAGTGGTCAAATGTGCTGCACATAAGTCAGGAAATGATTATGTGACACTGGGTATCGGTACTCTGACCAAGTTGCACAATTTTGTGCTCGAAATATAATGTCTTTGAACAGAGGGTTGGAAAAAAAAGTTACCAGTTGCCAACTAATGTTTTTCTCTGCTTTTGAAACATGGGACGAGGTTAGACAGTTACAGGATGAAGCAGACGTAAAAAAGAAGGGACACTGGATCAAATCAGGGTGCACAAAAAGAGCGGAAAATGAAGTGTGGATATGTCCAGATGGTCGGCCAATTATGCCAGGTAGTTTGTTGTCACAAATGGCTAGGATATATCATGGAACTACACACATTGGGAAGGATGCCATGATTTGACATTTCAGACAGACATGGTATAATCCCAAGTTTAGGGTAATTGCAGAGAGTCTCTGCCAGAGGTGTTTGACCTGCCAATAGAAAAATCCAGGTAGAAAGACATTTGTCAGTTGGAGAAAAATTGGAAAAGCGGAGGACCATTCACAAGATTGCAACTTGACTTCATTGAGTTGCTACCATGGAACGGTTTAAAGTATGTCCTTGTCATTGTGTGTCTGTTTTCTCTATGGGTAGAAGCCTATCCTGCGAGGAGGAATGACAGTCTCACAGTTGCCAAGCTGCTGTAGAGAGAGCTCATTCCAAGTTTTGGATTTCCAGTCACTTTGGAATCAGATAGAGGACCTGACCTCATTATAATAATGAGGGAATCAAATTGATGTGTACAGCTTTCAAAATTGAGCAGAAATTACATTGTGCCTATCGACCAGAAGCCTCTGGAGTGGTTGAGCAGCTCAATGGCACAATAAACTCCAGGTTAGGGAAAGTGTGTGTATCCACTTCACTGAAATGGCCTGATGCTTTGCCCCTTGTATTGATGAGCCTTAGAAGCATTCCTGACCAAAGAACAGGTTTAAGTCCACATGAGATCCTCATGAGAAGAGCAATAAGACAAGCATTTTTACCTGGATAGAAATTGATGAATGTAACTGATGATCTAGTGTTGGACTATGGTAAAGGACTAGCTTATCTGATACGTTCTGTGTTTCACCAGGTTGGAGAATACGCAACTACAGCACAGCCGAATCAAGCTCATGATTTGTGTCCTGGCAACTGGGTTGTGGTGAAGAAGCACACAAGGAAATCGTGTTTGGAACCCAGGTGGAAAGAACCTCATCAAATCATATTGGTCACAAGGTAAGAGGCTATGGCAAATCTTGCCTGCACGTAGTCCCAGGTGACCATATCCCGCCCCGCGCTTAGACGTTGCCGACCACTGGTGCAAGGCTGTGGATGTGCGGGGACTCTGGACTGCGACTGCCAATGCTGCTGCTCTTTGTGTTGTTCGAAGGAGGAAAAGGAATGCATTGAGCAGAGGGGAGGCAGAGGCAATTCTAAAGTCGTCCGGTCCCATCTTTGCTTCGGCTCTAGGTGCCGAACACATTCCAGACAACGTGGAGTAGTCTCTGGAAATTTGGAGGGCGGCGCTCAGAGTGCCTGAGATGGCATCTAAAACTCGGGCTTCTTGATTGAAAAGGCCTCGCTCCTCTGTTTTTTTTTTTTTCGGAAATGGTGTGTGAAAACTAAGTTTTCCTCAGCAGGGCTGTGCGCCTGGAGCCCCACTTAGTTGCTGGATGTGAAAGGTGAAAAGGTGCAAGACTTTAAAGGAGAGTGAAATTTCATCAGCTTCGCCCGGTAAGCGTGCTGGGAGTGAAAGGGAGTTGAGGGCGGCTTTCAGGATATTATTGCATTTAAACTAAGAACAATTTGTAAAAAATTAAGAGGGTTTGAATTTTTTTTTAGCCCCGTTGAACTCTAAATTTCATTGAAGAAGCAGACTGGGGAGTAAGGAGGAGGGGAAGGAGGAAAAAAGAGAAGTATGGAAAAACATTTAAAAATGAATTATGTACTGGCTCAACCAGTCGTGAATATGGTGCCTAAGACTAAATCTCGGCACTACACAGCTTAAGATGGCCTCTGCAACAGCAAGAGCTGAGTGTGCACAGAACGCTTGCGGTGGGTCAGCCTCAATTCCCAGTCCCATTAGTTCTGAAGACGATGTTTTTGGAACATATTGAAGGTAGTCAAGGGGCCATTAGTCAAGAGAGTGCCCAAAGCCCTAGCCAGAGATGAATACATTTAACTTCAGAGGTATTAGAATGTGGCAATGTATCATCTGGATTGGCAACAATGGGAGAAAGTCTAGACAGTAACTCTCCATTGGTGAATCGGGATGGAACAGTGACTCAGGAGAGCACTCAGCAAAATCCTTCTAACATGCCTCTGGGTAAGGTTAAGGAATATTCGTTATTTGCAAAATCAAAGGTGCCTCCAATTCCTATGCATGGCACAATAAGATAATGTCACAGTGGAACACGTTCATTAAGGCAAAAGATTAATCTAAATTTAATCAAAGTGAAGCACCACCGTAAAGTCGTTCCACAAATGCATGTGATTTTATTTCATCACCACATTGAAATGAATCAAGGTATTAGGTACAAGACATTTCATATTTAGATTTTTCAAAAAACAGGTGCACACCGGGTAAAGTGATAAGTGAAAGGGGGGGTTTGTGAGAAAGGACAATATTGCACATATGTACATCAACATGTCAATAAACAAACTATCCAGACAGATTCCTGTTAGATACATTAAATGTCAAATTATAACATAATTGCAGATATACATTTGCTGTCATATATGTTTGATAGTGAAGTAAGAAAGTGACAATGCTTCGACCCCTAAACGGAACCACACGCTTTGTGCATTCAGGGCATGGTCTTCATCAGGAACGAGGTGGAAGTAGGGAAGTGGGCACCAGTAAAAAGAGCAGGATCTCTCCTGGCTGCGAAAAAGCTGGGCTCAATGGGCTCTCAGACTTCTTCCATGATGTCCAAGGTAATCGACATTAAAGAAAAGGCCCAGGTTGATCAGTAACCTGTGGCTGCTGGCTGCTGGCAGTTAAAGTAAATACATTTGAGAAATAATTATATTTATTTAGGCTGATACTGGATACAAATGGTACGATGGTAGTTTGTTCTTTAATGCAATATGGATCTAAATCTAAGGATGATATCTATAAATGTTACCAGGATCTCTAACAAGAAAAAATATGGTGGGTTGATTAGATGATTTATGGCTTTTTCTCCTCAGATCCTGTATCTTCAGGAGACCCACCTGAAAACTAGGGGCCAGATGTAGGTAATTCTATTTTACCGATTCATAAATACCGAATTTTACTGATTCGATATTTATGAATCGGTAAAATAGAAGGGGGGAGATTTAGGTAAATTCGGTAATTGAATTACCGAATCTGTAAAAATCGTTATTTACCGAATCGGTAAATACCGATTCAGTAATGCCCATTGATTCCTATGGGCCTTGAAGCCCATAGGAATCAATGGGCAATACCGAATCGGTATTTACCGATTCGGTAAATACCGATTTTTGCAAGGGTGCAGGGGGTGTCACTTTGACACCCTCTAGCACCCGAAATACAGGAATGTGTGCCATGTGGCACACAGATATGCCCTAAGGGCATGTCTGTCTGTCACATGGCATAGGTGTGCATGCACACATGTGCATGCACACCTGGATTCGGTATTTTACCACCCAATTGAATTGGGTGGTAAAATACCGAATCTGTAAGGCCTTTGGGACTCAGAAGAGTCCCACCTACATTTGGATTTACCGAATCGGTAAAATTACCGATTCAATATTTTAAAATAAATGCACCTACATGCCAATTCTTAAATACCGGTCGGTAACGGCCGAAATCGGCCGTTACCGACCGGTATTTTGGCTCCTACATCTGGCCCTAATACTCCTAAACGTATACCTAAATATTACTCTAGAGCCTTCTTTGCCTTTGCAAGGCTCGCTGTGAGGGGGTAGCCATTTATTTTGCTCAAGGAATTAATTGTGAGATACATCAAGTAACGAGAACCCCTCAAAGGAGGTGGATTTGGGTTACTGCTAGGGTAAACGGGGCACTGTTTAATTTTGTAAATTAATGATGATCCAACACCCCTTATAAAGATTAATGAGCTGGTTAGAGGCAAAGAGAACCCGATAGTCCTAGGAGGTGATTTTATTTTTATTCAGGATCTGAAAAAGGATACTTCCAATAAAGGGAAAATAACTATTAAAACCGAGGACAAAAAGGATTTTAGGCTCTATGAAACAGGATTATCTTTTGATCGATCCATGGCGGGAGCTACATCCAGGTGACACACAGTTTACCTGTTATCCCAGCAGTACTATTCAGCCTCTCGGATTGATTTTTTTTATTCCTCGTTATGTGAATTGTATGAATGCTGAAATTAGAGCAAATTCCTTTTCAGATCATTCTTTGCTTATTATTGAGATTAGAATAGAGGGGGCGCGACAGGAGAAATTAAGGTGGCAGATTGAGCAGCTCCTCCTCTCGAACCCTAAATGGGTAAAAGAGATGAAAGAATGGATTACGGTATTTTTTTCAGGTCAATAAGGGTAAGGTGACTCTTCTCTCAATATGGGGGGTGTTTATGGCTACAGTAAGGGGCCAAATGATAACCGTATCGGCATTACTATCTAAGGTACGGAGGAACCAAATAATTAAACTACAACACGCCGTAGATTTAGCCGTAATGCAGTGGGATAGTTGCAAAGGAGAATACCTAGAATTGGAACAGCAACTAACAAGAAAAAGGGATATTTTTACTCTTGAGGAAATAGCCAGCTCTAGGACATACCAACAGCGCGTATTTGAGAAGAGTCAGTTAGTGGGAAAACTCGTTGCCTAGTCAAGCAAAGCGAAGCAGGAATCAATGTTAATTTAAGAACTGATAGAGCCTGAAACAGGAGCATTGATTATAGGTAAAGAAAATATAGCACAAGCATTTTTCAGGCATTATCACAAGCGTTATGCAACTTAATCTACGGTGTCTAATGAGGCAATCACCCAATATTTGGGAGAGATTGATCTTCTGTCTACGACAATGGGTCAGGGAGTTGAGGTATATGCTGAAATTACCTCAAATGAAATTAAGGAAGTCCTTGCTTCAATGCCAGGAGGCAAGGCCTCAGGAAACAATGGCGTACCCACAGAGTTGTATAAAGTATTTTTAGAAGATATAACACCTTTTTAACTAGAGTTATTCAATTTTGTAAGAGTGTTGGGAGAAATTCCTTCTATTTTTAAGGAGTAAACAATAATACGTTTTGTCAAAAAAGATAAGTGCCCTAAAAACGTTAATTCATACAGACCAATTAGCTTGCTGAATGCCGACTATAAAATTCCAATGAAGATTTGAGCAATTCATTTTTTTCCTATAGCTCAGAAGATTACCCAAAAAGATCAGACGGGGTTCGTCTGTGTGTCCAAGCGCTTGATTTTTTAAATTCAAATAAGATACATCTTCTTATAATGACGGTTGATGCTGAAAAAACATTTGACCTAGTTAATTGGGAAACTCTTTTCCTAATTCTTACAAAGGTCGGTTTCCCAATTCAAATTACACAAATGCTGGTGAATCTATATCAAGGGGCTCAGGCGCAAGTTATATTAAATTTGTAGATAGAAGGAAGAGTGCCTATAAGGCGAGGAACCCATCAGGAATGTACTCTATCATCTGCTTTATTCGCATTCTTTTTAGAACCTCTTGCAGCAAAAATTAGAGCTAACTTGCAGATTTAAGCACCTCTGGAAGGAAGGCCTAAACTAAAATTATTCGCTGATGACATCATTCTTTATCTTAGGCCAGAGGAACAGAATCTCAGGACAACCTTAACTGAATTTAAGCAGTTCGAAGCTATCGGAGGGTATAAAATTAACCATAATAGAACGGAAAATATATTACTCAATGCCAGTAGTCAAAACTTGCATGAGTTCTTGCAACGGCAAGCCCAATCTTCATTGCCTTTTGGGGATTTATATAACAAAGAGTTATGAGGATTTGTTTTAAATTTAACTACTTAGCAATGGCTACAAAAATTAGAAACTTATTAGATAGATAGACTCTTCTACCACTCACAATAATTGGTAGAATAGCGCTTATAAAAATGTACATCTTAGTATTATTAATATTTATATTTTCTAATGTTCCTATTCAAATTAATACTACATACTTCAAGCAGTTAGATGTTATAATCCGTCAATTTATTTGGAATAAAAAAGCATCAAGTGTTAGACTTCCCGTCCTCAAGATCGATATCAGACAATGGGGCTTGGCACTTTCAGAGTTTCAGACTTTCTATGAGGCAACTCTGGTGGATATAATGGTTAGAATGCTGGGTGTTAAAGAATCTCTGGATAGTTTCTGTATGGATAAGATGCTTCAGGAAGCAGAATCGTTTACCTCTGTTTTTATTAAAACAGCTAAACTTCTGAAGAAGACTCACTACAAGACATTGCAGGGGCTAGGAGCAAGAATACATTTATTTTACCATACTAAGGTGAGTACAGGGACTTATGAGTTTTTGAAACTCATGGAGTGCAAAACATTGGGCCTTTATGTTAGACCTAGCAAGATAAGATTTTGGGAAAGTAAAGGCTTTAAGGAGCTAGGTAAATTTATGGTTGCGGGGAGATGCATAAAATGGCAGGGGAATCAGGCTAGATGTGGAAACAGCTGTAGTTTGTATTTTTTTAGCTTTCTTCAGGTTATGCAATTGGTGAAGACATTCTGTGGTGACGAGGTTTCTAGATAAAGTCTCCCAAGAAACTCAATGTACGTTCTCAGAATTAGAGTGGCAAGTAATCTCATTACAGAGCCACAAATTACTAAGAGCTGCTAATTTTAAAAGAATGGCTTTTTTATCCTGCTGGATGTCCTATTATTCACCAGCTACCCTACATAAGATGTATCCTGAGCTAGAGGACAAGAGCATTTTGTGTCAACAGTCGGGGTTGGGGGGCTGGCTCCATATGTTTTTTACTTGTCCGTCTTTAACCCAGTTTTGCGAGGAAGCATTCTCCGCTGTTAATGAACATTTACGGAGAAAATTTCAACCAGAACCAGAGATAGCATTATTTGGTTTTATAAAACAAAGATTGAATACTCCAATCCCCAGAGGAGAGAGATCATTCTTTGCAATCTCTGCTTTGGTGGCCCGCTCCCTGATCATTCAGAATTGGAAGGCAGCAAAAATCCCAACCCTACTTGATTGGTATAGAAAAATGCAATGTACTAAAACCTTTGAGGAAATGCATGCATTGAGGGTAGGGGCCACTAGGAAATATTTAGCAGTTTGGAAATGTATGGACTAAAATCGGGAAGTAAAAGCTTTAGATCTAATGAGAAGAGTTGAGTGAATTAGTAGGAAAAAGTTTCATGTTTTACAGCTGAAATGTTATTATGCACTGTACTTTATTCTATGCATCTAGAGTGGTTGGGATTAGCTCCCCCCTCTGGTAAAAGTTGTACTTAGCTATTTGATTATGGTAAAATGTTATTATGTGCTGCATTTTATTTCATCATGTATCTAGAATGTGAGGGATTATGGTAAAATGGTCCGCACATCACTTTACTGCTCATTTTGTACATCGCACCCTCTTTGATAGGTATTTGAGAAAAATCTATAGGGAATGAGAAAAGAAGGGAAGGGATCTTAGATATAAGTTAAGAGCATAGATCGTATTTTATTTATTCAAATTAATTACAACTGTTGGTATTGTTAAAGATGTGCATTGTAACTTTTAATTCTGCTCAATAAAAAAAAATCATATTGGTCACGACAACAGCAGTGAAGTGTGCTGGTGTGCCAAATTGGATGCATACCAGTCATACCCAAAAAGTCCCAAGTTCACCTGAACAACAAGAGCAGAAAGTTGAAGAGATCAGAGAAACAGATTCTGAATAACGCATTGACGATGAAAAAACAAGTACAAGTCAAGTAGAGGGGGCACTAGTTACTGGGACTGAAGAGGCTGCTGTAAAGACCAAAGGAGAGCATGAACTTGAATGACCAGCAAGATTTGAGCAAAATATAGAAGAATCCATTTCAGAAAACCCTCATCAAGTTCTGTCACAAAAAAGAAAAGGAATCCATTGCAGAAAATCCAGATCCAGCTCAGTCAGAAAAAGAAAAAGAATCCATTGCATAAAATCTAGATCAAACTAAGACGTCGATTATGATGGCGGACGGACCTGCGTCCGTCCGCCACCCCCGAGGTGGAGGGACCGTCCGCAGGGGCAGCGGCATTCCCTCCATACCAATTAGGATGTGACCGCCACCCTGGCGGTCAAATACCCGTATTTTTAACATTGCGGCAGGTGCTGCTCCAAGCAGCACCCGCCGCAAGGTAAAAAAGTGCATGCTTTGCATTTGCATGCACAAAGCGGCAGGCACTGCGCGGTGCCTGCCGCTTTGCGCATACAAATGCAGGGGGGTACCACAGGTACCCCCATGTGCACCCCCACCCCCCCTTCACCCTGGCCCGCAAGGGGCCCCCAGAAGCAAAGGTCCACATGCTTTTCCACGGCGGAAAAGCCTCAGCGGAAAAGCTTGTTTACACACACAGCCTAATTTGTCTGACGGTGTCTTACAGACACCGCCACGAAATTGTGGTCAACACCCCGCGGATCAGCGGCAGACGGACCTGCCGTCCGCCGTGGTTCCCACCGCCATCCTAATCTGGCGGTGGGTGTTTTCTCGGAACGCAGCGGTGAATCCGCATCCTCCGGGCCAGCTGTGGCTTCCACCAGCCCGTAGGATGCGGATTCACTGCAATCATAATCGACCCCTAAGTTTAAAAAAAAAAAAAAATGAAAGACCGGAGGAACCAGAACAAATACAAACAACAGAAGGAGAAAAAGCAGAGAATTCAGAACCAGTCTAACCAAAAGAATGAAAGAGAAAATAAAAGGACACTTGAAAAAGGTGAAGAAGGTGAAAAGACAGTACAGACAAAAAGGGTTAAAAATCGTGATCACTGGCCGTGTGGAGTGAAAAGACTGAGATGCGTTCTGAGAAGAAAAACAGGGAAAGAATTAGAACAAGTAAATGAGGTGTCAAGTCAGGTTGAGCAAGAACAATCGAGAAAAAGATCATTGAGGTTGTCAAAAAGAGTGGGGGTTCCAAGTAGAAAACATAAGCCTCCAGAGTGGACGTACATCATCCTTGAAGATTTTAAAAATCTTGATCTAAATGGAGAACCAGAAAGTGGCACTGTTGAAAGATCTGATGAAAGGGAATTGGAACCACTTTAAAGAAAAGACTTTTGCACAAAAGGTGGATTTATTGAAAAATTACTAAGCAAAAAGAAGAAAAGATCCACTGAAAAGGGACTGACTAAAAGCTGAAAGCCTTTGAAGTGTGGGATCACACAAAGATTTTTTATATTTTTTTAGAGGGAAAATACATTTTAGAAATAATTTTAGATACTAAAATGGCAGAAGCGAAAGTGACTGAACATCCGAAATCTAGTTTAAAACTGAGATGTGTTAAATGTTGTTTGTGTAGTATCATAAGACTAATGTTGATGTGGTTATTGTTAACTGTTGTGATGATGAAGCAAAGCTTCGCATATTTTGCGGCTTGCCGAAGTCAAGAACCTCGTTTATGTGTAATAAGGTAACAAATGTATGTTTTACTAACGTTTATGTTAAGTTTGAACACAGATAGTGAAGCTTGCACATGTGTTTTACTAAAATAATTTACCCAAGTCACCTAAAATGGCCGCCGCTTGTATTTAGTTACTGCGCATGCGTCAGCCACACTCACGTGTCCTGACGCGTCTGCAGAAGTGGAGGGAAAGTTATGCGCATGCGTAATTCATAGCTGTGCTTATCATGTGGTACTGCTCGTGCCACTGCTCTTGTGACTGTGTCAATGTAGCTAACATTTTAATGCAATAGTTTTATTTCTTGATGATGAGTCAAAAGTACAAATCCTGTGATGTATTTTCATAATGACATTATTATGTATTAATTTGTTTTTCGCTTACTTTTTATGTACCGCGGGGAATGGGGTTTGTCTGTGCCGAGAACCATTTTGGAGGTCCTTCTGCGCCTGCGCGACCTGCCAAGCCAGAGCAGACCTTGAATGATGGAACTCAGCCAGTTGGCAGTGATGAGCAAGATGCTCCTGAGAACGACCCGAAAACTCCGCTGAACCAATCACATGTGCTCACAGAGCAACAATGTTAAAGTTGCCATTGTATTTCTGCACCAGTTCTCATGAGAACCCCAATCTAGTTAGGCGGTACCCTATTATGCAAATGTAGGCTTGAAACTCTATGTCGTGATTGGTGTGCTACCCAAATCCTACCTTAGGACCAATCCAAATTGAAGGATTCTGACACTTTGCAACATTGGGGGGTGGTACACTGACCCCAAACTGTATATCTACCCTGGGTTCACCTAGTGAACCGTCCGACTTGTCTGGTTTAGCTGACCTGTCACTGACCCAACACACTCAATAGGTGACTGAAGATACAGAGCGCTGCGAAGCACTCTGTCCGAATTTGACTATAGACTAAGGTTCTACTGAACCTTAAAGTGCTGGCAAAGCACTTAGCTGGGAGTTCGCTGACCCAATCGGGGTCTTGATCGATAGCTGCAGAGCGGGTGGAGCGCAGGCGTTGCTTCCGAACTGTGGGTTCCGGTCCTGTCCTGAAGAGGGTCCTGTCCTGAGGGTTTGCTGTCCTGTCCTGAGGGTCCTGTCCTGATTCCTATTCCGAGGGTATCCTGTCCTGTCCTGGGTGTCCGTTCTGCACCTGCTGTCCTTTGAGGGGTATCCTTCCTTGAGGGTTTCCTGTCCTTAACTGACCCGTGGCCAGGGTTTGGTTTCCACACCTTTCTAGGTAAATATTGCTCTGAAAACTCTTTAAATCTTGCACCTTCTGAATTTCTGACTTTTGCTTTAATAAAGTTCATCATTGCATATGTTATATTTTCCATGTTTTTCCGCAACTATTGAAAGTCAATTACATATTTTTCCATAAGGTTTTGTTCCTATGTCTACTCACTGGTTAGAAATTATATTTTGCATTGCAGTCTGTAATTTTATGATATGGTCTAGAACTTCATTGCCTAGATTGTTCAAAGGCCCATTCACCTTAAGTGAAGCGTGTTACTCTTTATAGACTCTCCCATAGTTATTCATGCATAACCTGTCCATGCTTAAACATTTCTGAGATTTATAGTATTTCCCATCTGCATTTTCATATTACATTCGAATGATTACCCTGTCATTATTTCTTTATGCCTATATAATTTACGTTACCTTGGTTATTGATTGCCTTATTTTACTGTACCTCATGCAAGAAGTTATTGAATTTAGATAAACATTTTAAAACTTCCAGTTGTCCGTGGTCATTTAAACAGTATTTGAATGTTATTGTGTGGGTTTGCATTTTGCTGCCTTTCTTTTACAGCTAGCTCCCTGATTCATTGTGGTCATTAGATACCCGCATCGGTGGATGGTAAGTCGGGTGCACTGAAAATTATTAGCAGGGAACACACACACATCAACTTGGTGGAGCTCGTGAAGTCACCCGATCGATGTATATGGTGATTTGAAAGTATATGGGCCCTGAAGCCGGAAACGGCGAAAACTATTGGTCGGGTGGCCTCGCGCGCTCTATCAGTTATTCTGGTAGCTAGAGGATGGCTAGGGACTAGTTGAGAGTAAGGCAGGGATTAGTTGGACTAAGTTGAGTCGGAAGCTGCTATTATATTGATGCTGCTAGAAGAGCGGCTGTTCTAAGAGACCTGATCATTCTCTTGTGAATACGCTGCTGAAACTCATGAATTTTTGCATTTTTATTATTCTTGTTCTTATATTGTTATATGTACTAATCCATGCATTTGTCAATCGTTTAGTTTCATGTTGTCCGAACTCCCCGGGGAATTGAAAGGGCAAGTGGTGAATAGAATCCATTGTCCTGAGGTCACAGGTTCGAGGAAAGTTAGGTGCAGGTTAGGATAACCGGGAAGCACTAACTAGGGTTTTCTGAATACATGTGTGAATAAATGACAGTAACGGGGTTCATTGGCAAAATTCCCATAGTGGCGTAACCTAGTAAGGGTCACATCGGAAGAGTAGCAGGTTCCTCGGAGCTAGCGTGAAAGCAGAGGGGTCCGCTGAGAAACCTTAAAACTCGGAATATATCCCGGAAAGAAGTGGATGAGTTTAGGGGAATAACAGGTTCACCAAGGCTAGAGTGAAGGGTAGGCGGAAGAGATCTGCCCGCAGCGAGTGAAAAGTAAATGGAAGTAGTTTACTTGCAGTAAAAGAATTCTTTCTCTGTCTAGACACTTGAGCACTGTGGCGAATGTGTATTTGTTGTAAAATAACCAAGCACTGAGCACTTTAAAAGAAAGAAAGTTTCCGTTACCTTGTGAAGGGAGGGAGTCAGTCGCGAAGCGCCTCTGACGTCACTCTGTGCCGCGCTGGGATTGGTAGAAGCAGCGGGCGGGTAGCGGAGCTGGAATTATAAAGGAGGGGTGAGCGCCGGAGCGTGGGAACTGTCTCACGAAGGGGCCGCGCACCCATTGGCGGAGCTTATTTAGTGTCGCGCACCCATTGGTTGCACGAATTTTTGAAGCGCGTTCTGATTGGAGGTAGTTTGTAAACAAAGTTTAGCGCAGAAGTCGTATGTGGCACTCGCAGACTACAGGAACTCGACCTGATCCAAGGCACCTAGGGTTTGAAAGGGATCAGTGGAAGACTAATAGATACGATATTATGTACGGAACAAAGAGAAAAATGTCCCTTATAAGTAAGGTGAAAAATTATTTTAAAACGGACAAACCGATTAAATCTAGGGAAGGTGTTCTTGTCCCATCGCCTAATACTCCTGCCTCATTCATGATGTTTGACCAAGGGTACAATACCTGTGTGTGGTTGGAGAATTGGGTGAAATACACAAAAGATGACGGAGTATTGGCTTTTCCGTTAGATGGTACTTTCAATGGTAGGATCCTATTTAATTTAAGGACTCGGATGAACGAATTGCATCCCAGACCGAGACTAACGCAGTATGAGGCATTAGAGGAATGGGAGATTGAGGCTTTTGAAAGAGAAAGACCCCGAATGGACAAGGGTTTGACCAAATGGTACCCCAGGCAGAAACAGGAGTCCAGGGACAAAAGGATGAAACAGTGGAGGCAGAGCATGATTGTTGAGGGTCTGTTTCCCATGATGCCGGCATGTCATAACATTGGAGCGGGTGAGAAAAGTACTGAAAAATGTAAGCATTGGGGGGCCCTGGGGGAATCAGATGATGAACTAATAGATGACATCTGTACCAGAAGTCCGCCACCTTACAATGAGGGAACCCGACCTTCCAGTGTAGGAGATGTTCCCCGACGCCACTTCCTAAAGGAAGAAGACAGGTCCCTGGGACTGGGAGGGGGTGGTCAAGTATTGCCCTATCCTGAAAAACCCGAACCGACGGAAACAAGGGATATATATCCCAAAGTGCCCGCGAGCCAGGAAGAAAAATATTCACGTACGAAAATCTTTTTTCCCAGACCCTTGTATGAAAGCGAAGAGAAACCATCGAATTCAGGACTGCCTTTTGTTCAACCTCCATATGGGGAAGAGCGCAGGTCCTTTAATACTGGAACTTTATTCCCGAAACCAAATTATGGGGGAGGACCAAGTGAAACGCACCCTACTGCCCCGAGTTTTACTCCTCCGTTGACCCCACAGATATTACATGACACAACTTTAAGAAGGGTACTAGTGGAAAAGGAACAAGAGGCTCTAGCTAGACAAAGGACAGAAATAATTCAGAAAATTTCCCAGTTAAATACCAGTCCTGAGGCATTGACTATTCCAGTAACTATTGGACCGGTGGTCCCGTTATACGGAAATGGTCAGGGAAATCCGATTACTCCAGTTATGACCCCAGTCATGGCAACCCCGAGACAGGAACCGATCATCATAGATGATCAGTCCAGTGAGTGCGAGTCTGAAGTAGCGTTCTTGGAATTGCCAAACAAACCGACTGGAAAGGGAATACAGCAGAGGCATAACCCTTTTAATACAAAAGAAATTAAATTAGAGACAGCAACAGGTACTAGGAATGTCTCTCTGGTAACTCTGGATGAAATTGAGAGTTGGAGTCGTGAATTAGAGAAGCAGACTCCGCAAACAAAACCTTTAGACCTCTACAAGCTGAGGGTCGAAATAGAAGAATTAATGGCAGGAAATGTGGGGTTGGATCGATTGAATACCTACTCTGAAGAAGAATTGTCGTTCATATGTAAAAGCTTTACAAGGAACACCAGAGTGCTCCACGAAAAACTGACCGAAACAGCAGTTAGTATGGGGGTAGATATCTCAAAATCCAAGCCCTTACAGAAACCGTACAGAGCAGACTTCTCAGACAAAGATATCGAACACCTGAATGTGGCAGGGAAGAAGTTGCAGATTAAAGAATTAATGGGGGTACTGCAGAAATGGGGAGATGTGGAAAGATGGAGAAGCAGGTGGGCGAAGAAGAGGGAAGAGGTTCGCTCCCGACAAGTGACTCCTGAGTTTGCTTTAAGGGAGGTAGAAAAACCTGAGCAGTTATGCCCCATGCGCGAAGTTCCAGGAGGGAAATATGTGCATGTCCCCTGGTCTAGGCAGGATATTGTGTCCTTCACGAACGATTTTCCAAAATTACGAGAGAAACCAGTTGACTGGTACAGGCAGGTGGAGAGGTTCGTGAAGGTACAGAAATGTCTGTGGAAAGACCTGGATGGGTTTTTCGACATTGTGGTTCCAGTAGATTTATGGACCCAGTGTAAAATAGCCATAGACTGGCCCAGTGAGGAGTATCCCAGAAACAAGGAAACTGGGGAGCCATCAAAGGATGTCATGCGAAAATATGAGCAGGTAATTCAGCATTTGAAAGAAAAGGTGCCCGCAAAGGAAACTGATTGGACAAAAATAGATAGAACAACTCAGGAAAGGGACGAGACAGTGCACTCCTTCTATGAGAGGTTATTGCAGGTATTTAAAACATACAGTGGTATTGATAACATCGATTTGAAGGACATGACGCACTTTATTTACAGGTTTGTAAATGGTTTAAGACCTGAAATTTGTCAGTGGATAAAAGATAATAAAATCTGTTGGCATACTAAGAAAATGGATGAGGTCCTGCGGTACGCTAAGTACTGCGAGGACGAGATGGCAGAGAAGAAAAAGGCCCTTAAGGAAAAGGTGATGTGGGCTCAGGTGAAGCTCGCAGAACAGCAGGAAAAACAATTGAGTAACATGGTTAAGAATGCTGAGAACAAAAGCCCTGGGGGAGGGGGTGGAGGAAAGCCCCGGCCCAAATTTAGCAGGGAAGAGGCTATGAAGAAATTTCCCTGCCATCAGTGCGGCGAAATTGGACACTGGCGAAACGAGTGTCCCCAATTAGTAGATGCTAATGAAAAAACTCCTGATTTAACTCCACAGACGCAGAAAGAAAGACCAAGAAAGACTCAACCCCAGGTAAAAACAGTCCAGGTGCCTCGAGCACCCAAGCAGGTATACAGGGGAAGACAGGCAGAAGATGAAGAGATAGAGGTTTGGGAAAGCGGGGAGAACAGAAATACAGCAACTTCGCAGTATCTGCTAAATGATACCTTCCTTTGTAATGATCAGGACTGACGGGGCCTGAGAGGGGAGGACGAGGAGTGCGTACTTGGCGCTTCCTTGCCGGTAGACCAGTCTGGACCATATATTGAAGGAAAGGTTGACGGAAATGATGTCACCTTTCTGTTGGACACTGGCGCTACCCGTTCTACTGTAAGAACAGTGGACGTTCCAAACCTACCCCTCTCGGGAGAAAATATCCAAGTAGTGGGTGTATCTAATCAATTGATTAGTACTCCTGTTACCGAACCAATGGAGATTTCAATTGGAAATTTTAAACAGATGCATAGATTTGTCGTCTGTGACACCAGTCCAGTGAATCTACTGGGTCGTGATTTGCTGTGCAAAATGAACTGTACCATCTTTTGCACACCAAAAGGTGTTGAAATACAGACCCCAGATGAAGATGGCATTTATAAATTATTGTTACTTAGACCTGACTCAGAAATTAAAAGATTGACCCTGCAGGACTTGCCCCAAGAACTTCAGGAAGCCGTAAAGCCAGAGGTGTGGGATTTCACTGGAAAAGATGTGGGGTTGATGAAAGATGTGGACCCCATACAGATAGCCATCAAGGACAATGCAGTATATCCTAACACTAGGCCCTACCGAATGAATGCTGAAGTGAAAGCAGGTGTCACTCTGGAAATACAAAAATTATTAGAAGGAGACATCATACAGGAAGTGATGAGCAGCCCATGCAACTCACCGATTATGGGCATCAAAAAGCCTAGTGGCAAGTATAGGGTAGTGCAGGACCTGAGAAAGGTTAACAAAATTGTAGTTCCTTGCTGCCCTATTGTCCCGAACCCTGCAGTGATATTGTACCAGATTCCTTGGGATGCTGAATGGTTCACTGTGATTGATTTATGTCATGCATTCTTTTCGATACCCCTGCACCCCGACAGCAAATTTCTTTTCTCATTTGCCTTCGAAGGTCACGTGTATTGTTGGAACCGGGTCCCTCAAGGGTATACAGAGAGCCCCTCTATCTTTAATCAGATCTTGAAAAAATTTCTAGAGACTTTGATCTTACCTGGGAACTCTGTGTTAGTGCAGTACATAGACGACCTTCTACTGGCGTCTAAAAGTCATAGGGACTGTGTAGTTGACACCATTGCCCTCTTAAATCATCTGTGTGAGAAAGGGCATAAAGTGGCCCCTGACAAACTACAGTTCTGTGCAAAATCAGTGAAATATCTGGGACACCAAATAGAAAAGGGTGTCAGAAAGGTCACATCAGAAAGAGTGAGAATAATTCAAAGGATGCAGTTGCCCCGTACTCAAAAAGATGTCAGAATGTTCCTGGGTGTATTAGGGTACTGCAGGCAGTGGATTCTGGGATTTGCAGCCTTAGCCAGGCCCTTGATAAAAATGACCACGAGAGGAATGCCAGATGTTGTAGAGTGGGACGATGAAAGTCTAATGGCTTTCACAAAACTGAAAAATTGTCTGTGTACAGCCCCTGCGTTGGGAATGCCAGATTATTCCAAAGAGTTTGCCCTATTCTGTGACACTCGCGATAATTGTGCATTGTCAGTCCTGACTCAAGAACATGGCACGACCAGAAGGCCTGTGGCCTATTTCTCTGCCACTTTGGACCCAGTAGCTGCTGGGTTACCAGGCTGTCTGAAAGCAGTAGCTGCTACCTGCGCAAGTTTGGAACAGAGTGAGTCCATTGTCATGGGACATCCTGTGACCGTGTATGTTTCACATGGAGTGGTAATTCTATTAACCAGAACTAAAACACAGTATCTCACCCCTAGTCGGCTGACTAAATACGAGAGGATTCTTGTGGGTGCAGCAAATGTAAGCATTGTTAGGTGCGGTATTCTGAACCCTGCCACTTTACTCCCCGACCCCTTGGAAATAGAAGGTGGGGATGATGATGAACATGATTGTATTGACCTGACAGAGTTCAGTACTAAACCACGCCCAGACATAAAAGAAGTGCCATTGCCTGAACATGATAAAGAACTATTTGTGGATGGTTCCTGTCTAAGACATGAACTCGGAGGCTTGAGTGCTGCTTATGCAGTAGTCTCTTTCACAAAAATTGAAGAAGCAGGTTACCTATATAACATCAAGTCTGCACAAGTAGCCGAATTAATAGCCATGATAAAAGCTTGCAAAATTGGGAAGGACTTACGCATAACAGTGTATACTGACAGTCAGTACTGTTATGGAGTTGTGCATGACTTTGGCCAATTGTGGCTGCAGAGGGAATTCATGACTTCCTCAGGTACTCCCATTCGGAATGCAAAGGTTGTTCATGACCTTTTAGAGGCCATCCAGTTGCCCAAAGAACTGGCAGTGGTAAAATGTGCTGCTCATAAAAAGAGCATGGACAAAGTATCACTGGGAAACGATTATGCTGATCGAGTGGCCAAATGGTGTGCCAAAGATCGGTATATTGTAAATCCAAAACGAGGGGGGCCAGGAACCAGCTGCCAGCTTCAGGTGTTTGAAGAAGTGCCTACATGGGATGAAGTGAGAGAGTGGCAGGAATCGGCTCCTTGGCAAGAAAGAGAGAAATGGAAGGAGGATGGGTGTAGACCGAGGCGTGTGGATGGTGTGATTTTGGGCCCAACTGGTATGCCTGTGTTACCCCGACACTTGCTTGGCGCAATGGCAAGATTAATACACGAAGGATCACACATTGGTAGGGATGCCATGATTCTGGTATTTCAACAGACTTGGTACAGTAAAAAGTTCAGGAAGGTAGCAGAGTCCCTCTGCCAGAGGTGCCTGTCATGTCAACAGATGAACCCAGGCAAGAGGACAATGGTTGAACTGAGCAAGATTGGGAGATCAGGGGGTCCCTTTATAAAAATACAGATTGATTTCATCACCATGCCCCGTTGTGAAGGAAAGCGATATGTCCTTGTCATTGTTTGTGTATTTTCAAAATGGGTAGAAGCTTACCCTACTCCCAAAAGTGACGCACTGACAGTAGCGAAGTGTTTACTAAAAGAACTGATACCTAGATTCGGCATACCATACATTATTGAATCAGATAAGGGTGGACATTTCCAGAATGAGATACTGGCTGAATTATGTAAGGCCTTCGGAATAAGGCAAAAATTGCATTGTGCATACCTCCCAGAGGCTTCTGGAATAGTGGAACAAGTAAATGGAACTATCAAAAACAGACTAGCAAAGCTGACAAATGCTACTGGCATGACCTGGGTGAAGGCCCTGCCCCTGGTCCTGATGGGACTGAGAAGTGTTCCTGACCGCAAGACAGGCCTAAGTCCCCATGAAATCATTATGGGAAGAGTGATGAGACAAGCATGGGTGCCAGGAAGCAAACTGTTGAATATTACTGATGATTTGGTGCTTGAATACTGCAGAAGATTGGGTGATCAAGTGCGTTCTATCTCTCGCCAGATTGGAGACGACGGCATCCTCAATCCAACGACTCCTCTCCACAGCTTGGTTCCAGGAGATTGGGTCAAAATAAAGAAGCACACTCGATCAAGCTGTCTGGCACCAAGGTGGGGAAAGAAACGCCAAGTAATCCTGGTAACAACCACTGCAGTGAAAGTCGCAGGTGTTCCCCAGTGGATCCACGCCGGACACACCCAGAAGGTATTACCAGACAGAGGATTTGAAGAAGAAGGGCAACCAGCAGAGGACCCTGAAGGAGCCAGACCAGAAGCAACTGACAACGAGCAGCCCAGCACCAGTCCGGTTGCAGGAACAGCAGACGTTGGCCCAGGAGTAGTTGACTACGAACTGCCAAGAATCCAGCCTGCTGAAGGGGTCCAGGAAACTGAGCCAGGAGTAGCTGAAGACGAGCTGCCAAGCATATGGCCAGAAGAATGGATACCGATGATTGATCTGACCGAAGATCCTATCAGAACAAGAGAGCGACTTAGTGAAGGTAGAGAGTGGACTAGTCAGGAAAAGCAAGGCACAGGCGAAGAACCTCAGCCGCTTGAGATTCACATCAAAACTGAGGAAGGAGAAGGTCAGACAGGGACAGAGCAGGTGTTCGATACACCACCGCTAACACCTGATGCAGATAAAGGAGAGACTAGAAATAGAGTGATAGTTCGAGCAGAAGAAAATCAAGAGATCGAAGTGCTTGAACAGGATCAGAGAGGGTTAGAAGAACGGGTTCAGGAAATAGACACAGAAATAAAGACAATCGAAAGCCAAAAGCAAAATATTCCTGAGCAAGGCCAGATTAGCAACCAGGCAGAAGAATTTGATGTTAGCCCTGGAACTAGCCAGATAGGGGATGTAGAAGAAGAAAGTGGAGAAGAATTACCACAAGATAAAGAGAACAAGAGAATAAGAGGAGAAAGTGAAGTCCAAGTACCGACTAAGAGACTAAAGAAAAGAAACAACCTTGAGCCTAGGTTTGTAAAAAGATTGAGACTAAGGATAAAGACAGTGGAAGAAAAACGTGCAGAAGCAAGAAGAAGTGCTCGGATAGCAGAGCAAGAAGAAGACTCTTCCAAAAGAAGGAGTGAACGAATAAAAAGACAAAACAAAAAGTACAAGTCTCCTGAATGGACACTGGTTTTGGAAGAACTTGAAGATCTTGATATAACTGACGTGAGCGACGGAGAGCCCGTCCCTGAGTACTCAGCTGAAGAAGAAGACGAACCACCGTGAATTTGCACAAAGTAAGCTAGTTGTGTAAAGCCAAAAAGAGGGGTTCGAGAAACTCCTTCTGAGCCAAAATGTCTGATTCAACAGTGAATGGTAGACCTAGTTGCAGCCGTTTTAAGACGTGTTGCAAGGTGTGTATATGTAGTGTAGTAGTACTGATAGTTATCTGGATAGGATTAACAATTTTCATTCCCTTTGCTGTAAGTAAAGATACTAACATTGTCCCTACTGAAGTTGTAAATACTGACAGTGAGGAGCTAACAACACAGAGTGTAGCACGACATGAAAGAGCCCTGAGACAAACAAAACAGAACTTAGAAGCATCAGATGAAGGAGGACTACATTATCATGGAGTTAAGAACAAGACACACTTAAATGTTTTCGCAAACTTATTAATACACTATGTAGAGACTATGGAAATTGAAGATTGCTATGTCTGCATGAAGCTACCTACTTCTGTGGCTGAAGGCGTGACATACCATCACCTGCCATTGACATATGGAATCTCCTGTAGCATTTTAGCTAGTTTATTTTACAAAAGGGGACCGTTACAGTATTATTACTCTAACAATGACGTGATCTTTTCTGAACTTCCTATACGTGGGAACTTGAATCCTGTACATACCAAAAGTGACACCATAAGATATATGGGAGACTACTTTCTGACTATAGGTAACATTGACATAGCAGACGCACACAGAGATAACTTGACTTGTTCTTTGCGTGAGCAGGAAAAGATGTTCCTGAACATGGCAGAGAAAAGAAGAATTAAAATTCAAAAGAAGGCTAATGACGAAAGTCAGAAAAAGCCAAAGTGGGCAGAGAACATGGAAGGCACCTCATCTGGTGGAGCGGGTCCTGCTCTGTTGCTGGATTTTGAAAAGAAAGGCAAGCTATGTCTTCACCGCGAGAAGACTAGCTATTATAATAATGTTTTCATTGGTTCCAGTGAATGCGAACATAATTACAAGGTAATTGGAGGTTGGGGTTTCAAAAATGGGTCAGAGCCTGTGTTTCCTGGAATTTATTATATTTGTGGGGACAAGGCTTATTTCAAATTGCCGGATCACTGGTATGGAAGCTGCTACTTTGGCATTGTCTTCCCGAAAATATACCATGTGAATGGGAAAGTTGGAAGCAATGAAGATACTAATGGCTTAGTGCGTAGTAAAAGAGAACGTATAGGTGAAATTATGGGTAGTATTTTCAGTGCACTGATACCTGGAGTGGGAGTGGTTCTGAACACTCACAGAATTTGCAAATTGTCTACTATAGTAGATGTACTGTCTACTGAAACAGCTCATGGATTTCTGCTGGTCAATACTGAAATGGTTGCGATCAGATCAATGGTTTTGCAGAATCGACTTGCTCTTGACACCTTATTAGCGAAAGAGGGCGGAGTCTGCCGGATGTTGAAGGCGCAACATTGTTGCACTTATATTCCGGATAAAAGTGTACAGATCAAAAGATATGTGAAAAACATTACTAATTTGGCAAAGGAACTCAAACCACTCGAGGTTGATAGTGCCTGGAAGAGACTGGTAGATGGTCTCTCAAATGTAGGTCATTGGCTTGCTAGCATAGGTAAAAGCTTATTGTTCAAAATTCTGATGCCAATTGGTATTATAGGTCTTATTATACTTTCCATTTTCTTATGCTGTAAATGCCGCAAGCGCACCAAAAAGCACGAGGTAAATGCAAGAGAAGTGAAACGAAGTGTGGATGAGATTGAATTAGAGGAAGTGAATGATCAGATATACAAAAAGGTGAAGACTTCTCACCCTACTAAAACTGAGAGAGAAAAGTTAGAACGGTTGCTGGAAGAAATAGAACTTTATAAAGTGTGAAAGAAAGTTGGCATCTGGTTCCATTATAATTTGTGATGATAGTAAATATCATCAAAGAGGGGATTGATGAAGCAAAGCTTCGCATATTTTGCGGCTTGCCGAAGTCAAGAACCTCGTTTATGTGTAATAAGGTAACAAATGTATGTTTTACTAACGTTTATGTTAAGTTTGAACACAGATAGTGAAGCTTGCACATGTGTTTTACTAAAATAATTTACCCAAGTCACCTAAAATGGCCGCCGCTTGTATTTAGTTACTGCGCATGCGTCAGCCACACTCACGTGTCCTGACGCGTCTGCAGAAGTGGAGGGAAAGTTATGCGCATGCGTAATTCATAGCTGTGCTTATCATGTGGTACTGCTCGTGCCACTGCTCTTGTGACTGTGTCAATGTAGCTAACATTTTAATGCAATAGTTTTATTTCTTGATGATGAGTCAAAAGTACAAATCCTGTGATGTATTTTCATAATGACATTATTATGTATTAATTTGTTTTTCGCTTACTTTTTATGTACCGCGGGGAATGGGGTTTGTCTGTGCCGAGAACCATTTTGGAGGTCCTTCTGCGCCTGCGCGACCTGCCAAGCCAGAGCAGACCTTGAATGATGGAACTCAGCCAGTTGGCAGTGATGAGCAAGATGCTCCTGAGAACGACCCGAAAACTCGGCTGAACCAATCACATGTGCTCACAGAGCAACAATGTTAAAGTTGCCATTGTATTTCTGCACCAGTTCTCATGAGAACCCCAATCTAGTTAGGCGGTACCCTATTATGCAAATGTAGGCTTGAAACTCTATGTCGTGATTGGTGTGCTACCCAAATCCTACCTTAGGACCAATCCAAATTGAAGGATTCTGACACTTTGCAACATTGGGGGGTGGTACACTGACCCCAAACTGTATATCTACCCTGGGTTCACCTAGTGAACCGTCCGACTTGTCTGGTTTAGCTGACCTGTCACTGACCCAACGCACTCAATAGGTGACTGAAGATACAGAGCGCTGCGAAGCACTCTGTCCGAATTTGACTATAGACTAAGGTTCTACTGAACCTTAAAGTGCTAGCAAAGCACTTAGCTGGGAGTTCGCTGACCCAATCGGGGTCTTGATCGATAGCTGCAGAGCGGGTGGAGCGCAGGCGTTGCTTCCGAACTGTGGGTTCCGGTCCTGTCCTGAAGAGGGTCCTGTCCTGAGGGTTTGCTGTCCTGTCCTGAGGGTCCTGTCCTGATTCCTATTCCGAGGGTATCCTGTCCTGTCCTGGGTGTCCGTTCTGCACCTGCTGTCCTTTGAGGGGTATCCTTCCTTGAGGGTTTCCTGTCCTTAACTGACCCGTGGCCAGGGTTTGGTTTCCACACCTTTCTAGGTAAATATTGCTCTGAAAACTCTTTAAATCTTGCACCTTCTGAATTTCTGACTTTTGCTTTAATAAAGTTCATCATTGCATATGTTATATTTTCCATGTTTTTCCGCAACTATTGAAAGTCAATTACATATTTTTCCATAAGGTTTTGTTCCTATGTCTACTCACTGGTTAGAAATTATATTTTGCATTGCAGTCTGTAATTTTATGATATGGTCTAGAACTTCATTGCCTAGATTGTTCAAAGGCCCATTCACCTTAAGTGAAGCGTGTTACTCTTTATAGACTCTCCCATAGTTATTCATGCATAACCTGTCCATGCTTAAACATTTCTGAGATTTATAGTATTTCCCATCTGCATTTTCATATTACATTCGAATGATTACCCTGTCATTATTTCTTTATGCCTATATAATTTACGTTACCTTGGTTATTGATTGCCTTATTTTACTGTACCTCATGCAAGAAGTTATTGAATTTAGATAAACATTTTAAAACTTCCAGTTGTCCGTGGTCATTTAAACAGTATTTGAATGTTATTGTGTGGGTTTGCATTTTGCTGCCTTTCTTTTACAGCTAGCTCCCTGATTCATTGTGGTCATTAGATACCCGCATCGGTGGATGGTAAGTCGGGTGCACTGAAAATTATTAGCAGGGAACACACACACATCAACTTGGTGGAGCTCGTGAAGTCACCCGATCGATGTATATGGTGATTTGAAAGTATATGGGCCCTGAAGCCGGAAACGGCGAAAACTATTGGTCGGGTGGCCTCGCGCGCTCTATCAGTGATACCTGTCCTAATGGTGACTAATAATCAAAATAACACAAATACTATTGGAAGAATTAATGCACTTACTAAGAAAGCTACTACTACAGATTTAGAACAAAGAGATAAGAGCATGTATCAACATGACATATCGGATAGAGATATGCCATTAAATGTATTTACTAAACTCCTTTGTCAATATGTTGATATGATGGATGTGAGTGACTGTTATGTCTGTATTAAATTACCTACTTCTGTCTCAGAAGGTGTAACCTATCACCATCTTCCATTAACTTATGGTGTGTCCTGTAGTGTTGTGTCAAGTTTGTTCTATATAACTGGCAAGTTACAAAATTACTACTCAAATTTAGATTTGCTCTTTTCAGAAATCCCTATTCAAAGAAACTTGAATCCAGTGCTTAGTAGTAAAGATGCAGAGTTTATGGGTGAATTTTTCCTAAAAAAAAATCCCATAGGTGTAACACATGCTCATAGAAATAACGTAACTTGTCTTGCAAGATGAAGAGAAAGATTTTCTAAATTTAATTGAGGAAAGAAGACAGGATTTCCAAAAGAAGGCTGTTGAGCAGAAGTCACATGTACCGCCATGGGCTACTCAGGAGGGGGACTATAAGAATGGCGAGACTCATGCTGCAATGTCCCTAGACTCGTAAAAATTGGGGAAATTCTGCCTACATAGACTAAAAACAGAATATAATCATATTTTCATTGGTACTAGTGAATGTGAACTTACCTTCCTAATCATGGGGGGGGGGGACTAAAAGGTGGAACAGATCCTGTCTTTCCAGGTATCTATTATGTGTGTGGTAAAAATGCCTGGAAAAACCAAAGGTGATAATGGACGGAGCGTTGACAATACAAACACTCACCCCCAGTCAACTGATCTGGGTTTAATCCATCACTGTTCTTTAGCTCACTCCGCCACCCCAGTTCAGACATGGCCATATGCAAATCAGTCTGACCCTGTGCCTCATGGGAACAGTCCAGCCCGAACTGCCAAGCCATGTCTTCCCTGGACCGAAATCAAACTTCCCAGGACCGGTTTCTGGCATTACTTCCGTCTTCAGCCGGGCTTGCTTGACTCCAGTGGCAAAGTGAGCAAGGGACTCACGTCTGAGCATACCCTGCCAACTTAGGGCGAACAAAGAAAAACCAAAGGTGATGATGGACGGAGCGTTGACAATATAAAAAACTCACCCCCAGTCAACTGATCTGGGTTTAATCCATCACCGTTCTTTAGCTCACTCAGCCACCCCAGTTCAGACATGGCCATATGCAAATCAGTCTGACCCTGTGTCTCATGGGAACAGTCCAGCCCGAACTGCCAAGCCATGTCTTCCCTGGACCGGAATCAAGCTTCCCAGGACCGGTTTCTGGCATTACAGCCGTCTTCAGCCGGGCTTGCTTGACTCCAGTGGCAAAGTGAGCAAGGGACTCACGTCTGGGCATACCCTGCCAACTTAGGTCGAACAAAGAAAAACCAAAGGTGATGATGGACGGAGCGTTGCCAAAACAAACACTCACCCGCAGTCAACTGATCGGGGTAAATATGCCTACCATAGGTTACCTGCATGATGGTATGGTAGTTGTTATTTTGGCATTGTATTCCTGAAGGTATATCACATAATTAAGAACAATGAAATGGATGTAATAAGTAAAGAACTAAAAAGAAATAAAAGAGCAAGTTTTTCTTAAATAGTATTTGGTGCACTGATACCGTCAGCTGGAGTCGCATTGAACTCAAGTAAAATACGTCAATTGTCCACAGTAGTTGATCGTTTATCAACAGATACTGCTGAAGGGTTCTTAATGATCAATACTGAAATGGTTGCGATCAGATCTGTGGTTTTCCAAAATAGACTTGCCCTTGATATTTTATTGGCAAAAGCGGGTGGAGTCTGTGTCATGTTGAAAGTTTAACACTGCTGTACATATATCCCAGACAAAAGTAAAGGTATTGAGGGATATATCAAGAATATTAGAAAGATTCATAAAGATTTGACCCAACTGGACGTTGACCATGTTTGAGAAAGACTCAGTAAAAGTATTTCCACTATAGGTAGCTCTGGTTTTCCACCTTTGGGAGTAGTTTATTCGGAAAAAAATGAATCCCCATAATTTCAATAGCATTAGTGATTTTGATGATAATATTAACCTATAAGTGTTGCAAGGAAAAGTTGAGAACTGGACTAATGATTGAAAACAAAGAATACAAGGATGGAAAGAAAGAGAAAAAGGGAAGAAATAGAGTTAGAATACATGAAAGAAAATCTGTAGGACAAAATGAAAGAACTAAGGAAGAAGGAGAAGAATATAGAATGTGTAGAGGACAACACAGGTACCAAGATTAAATAATAAAGTTGGGACTTGGTAATGATGGGTATTTCATGATGGCTCTAAAATGCCATCAGAGGGGGGATTGGTGGAGCATGGATTCAAGAAAACAAAACTTGCTTGAAGAAATCCCTCCTTAACAGTGCTAATTGTTAAAAGCAGTAAAGTTTAATAGAAGCACAACAGCTTTACGAGGGAAGAGAGCTTTATGCATGCTTTAATAACAAAGAATAAATTGCAACGCGACTAAAACCCGCTTTAAACTGGAAAACGCTTTTGCGCATGTGCAAACCAGAATTACGTAGATAACAATGTGACTACCTTGTTTGAGAGGGAAAACTCTCACGCATGCGCAAGAATTACTAACATTAGGTTTTAAGGCACCGCATGCCTGGCATATGCTTGCCGGATTTTTAAAGAGAGCTCTTGCTGTTAATGCTTTTGCTTAAAGAAAGAGATAATAACAGGGGACAGAGTAGAAGAGGGTGGTGAACAGTGATAATTCCATATTTGAGAAATGAATATCTGTTTATGATTCCTTTATTAATACTGTACGTTTGGGCCTGTTATTGCATGCAAGAGAAAAAGATGGTGGTGGAAATGGAGGCAAGCTAAGTATGCGCAGTGTAATCATGATGAGACCAGCTGAGTGTGTCGCTGACAGGCTGCCAAGAGTCAAGGACGAACGCCGTGTGAAAGCTCTTCTCATCTGTGGCACTGCATTGAAACTGTTATTTGATTTGCAACATTAGATATATGGGAAAGGAAATAGGACAGAATAATGAATGAGCTAAAGGGAAAGGTTTGGTTGACAAAAGAGTTTATTAAAAAAAAGTGAATATGTCAGCATGAGGTGATGACAACTCTCCTGCCCCTGCACAATCACAGACCTTAATCCACCGATATTAGCAACTTTTGAGGGTGGGACATGCAGAAATAAAGACTGTAACTAGAATGACTTACAAATAAGGAAGAGAACTTATTGCAAGTAGAGTTTGATATGCATGTAAGCGAGGTGAGGCTAGCACGAGTGCTGGAGAGAGAGAGAGGTGAGAACTACTGCTGCTAAGGAAGGAAAGAACAGCCTGGGAAGATTCACCTCTGAAAGACAACCTGATTAGTTTGAAGATTCCGGAAGAATATCGAGGAGGGTGATAGTCTAAGAGAGGGATGCACCACGGTGCGTCTGGTCTGTAGAGAAGTTTAGTAAGTATTGCCCTGTCCTGATCCTGTCCTATAATCTTTGTCTCCTGATTCTTAATCCGGGAACCTCCATCAGTCCTGTGGCCAGAGGGCTGGTTTTCCCATTATCACCATTGGGTAACTATTATTCTTTCTTAAATTTACATAGCCTTTGCAAATTAATGATTTTATTATGCCTTTTGTCTCTACATCTATCCACTCTTAATACATTGATTTGTTGAATGATTCTGTGACTTGAATGTATTACTAAATGCATTTTCTCTCCCCTGAAAATTGATGGAGTTTGCAATGTAAGTTTGTACTAATGAGCATTCATTTATGACTTAGAGTTAGATAAAATTCATTAAATCTTACCCAGAGTCTGTGGTTATTTCACTAAAATCGATAAGTTAGTTGGTTGATTGTTAATATCACCATCAACTACTCAATTAATGGTCCATCAACCAAAGGAAGAGTGTTGATCAGTGAAGATCAGTTAGACATTCAATACATTTCACAAATAAGTTTTTGAGTCTACAGTGAGTTAACTAATCAGAATTGAAGTGAAATTACAAAACTTGACCCCCAGCGAAATAGCCAGGAAATTAGAATTTGTGTATATGGGCCCATTGAATTCTTCTTTGACTGTGAAGTGTTTCATCCATGGCTTTTCACTGGATCGCAGGCACCCTTGCACTATGGCGCAAGGGTGTTCATGTTGATGCTTGGCAGCTGTTTTTAGTGTCAGCAAAAGAGAAATCGCAGGGCTGTGCCATATTATTTAAATAGGGCTCATCCCTGCATTTTGGAAATAATGCAGCACGGCGCATTAAAATGTGCAGTGCTGTGCCATTTCCTTGTAGATATGCCCCTTAGCACAATATGTATCACCGAATATCGTGTAACCTATTGACGTGAAAATCCTGGCATTAAGAACCAGAAAAAATACATTGATGTGCTTAATTATGGTGTGCATATTACCTCAATATGTTGATTGCTTGCTAAAAGGTTATTTGGAATGGGTCACCTAGAAACAACATCATAATGTGATGATGTCAAAACATTGGTGTGATGATGTAGTTGAGGAAAAATATGTTGATACGCTTGGTGTGTGTATCACCGTATTTCATTGACTGGTTTCACTTCGAAATGGTGTGCTGATGTGATGACATGTACATGGTGACGTGTAATTCTTGTTGTAGTGATATGAGTTGCACGATATTGAGGGGCTGAAACACCAGCTCCAATGTAATTTTATTACCCTGGGGTATTCTGGCAACCTGTTGAGCATCTTCAACATGCCTCATCTGCATCTACTTGGGATCCGCGTGCCTCCAGAATCTTCCGACAGCCTGTTAGAAGATTTGGTGGTGGTGACACCAGATCTCGTGAAAATCAGAACAGGGTACTCGAGCTTGTGGGTAATATGGGTTTGCCAGCTCCGTGCCACTGAAAAGTAGGGCTGCAATGGTACTAAGATGAATTCTTTCTTGGAGTTACGCCGGATACAATTGGCAGGGCCCAGGTTCAAGAGCAAATCCGCTTAGAACTATCTCACTTTAAACATAAGCATTCCATTTGGAACGCACACATGCCCACACGCTTCGCGTTGACTGCCCACTCCAAGACGTAACAGGACTTATTTCGAGTTTGGGGGAACTGATAATCCTCAATTTTTGGAGGAAACTCAACATATGAAGTAAAACCTACCAAATGTCCTCCACAATGCTGTTACTATGGTGATGGAAATTCAGCTGCATAATTGTACTCCTAATTAGTTTCCCCAGAAATTGGAGGAGTTTCAGTTCCCTCCAAACTCTAAATTTGTCCCTAAGCGTTTATGTGTGGAATATTTTCTGTATGTGGCGGAATATTCAAATGCAAGAGATAGACTATTATTGCACTTATGTTTCTAATGTATGCAAATGACTTTGAGAAGTGGGCCCAGCACATTTTGAACCCTATTTTGTGTTGGGTGGATGCAAAAGTAGGGTTGACATATGCCATAATAAAAGGAATTGATGTCAGCGGACTCAAAATATGGAGGATCGGGCATCCGTCATTTCTTTGGTGGATGTCCTGCTGTAGTAAACAGGGGGCATATGTAGGAAGGCGTTTGCCAATCGCAAACAGCCTTTTGGTATGTAGGTGCCACATATCAAAATAAGGAATCGCAAAAATTGTGATTCCTTATTTTGCTCAAGCATTTAAGGAATAGCAATTTTGCGATTCCTTAAATGCTATGTAGGGGTGCCTTAGACATTGCGATTTTGGCCTAAGGAATCGCAAAATACCACCTACTCCAAGTAGATGGTATTTTGCGATTTCTTGTCACAATGCATTTTTTTTTTAAATTCAAAGTGCCATGTGGCGCACAGACATGCCCTTAGGGCATGTCTGTGCGCCACATGTACTTACAGGCACATTCCAGGGATGCAACAGGTGTCCTTTGGACACCCTGGCACACTTGGAATTGCGATTCTCAAATTGCAATTTTCTCATAGAAAATCGCAATTTGAGAATGTATCCCCATTCATTCCTATGGGCCTCTTGGCCCATAGGAATTAATGGGACACTGATTCCTTAAATGCGATTCGCAATTTGCTAATCGCAATTAAGGAATTTTAGAGATTCGCAAAAAAATTGTGATTTTTTACCTACATTTCATTTTGCAATTCTCAAATAGCGATTCCTTAAAAATCGCTATTTGAGAATCGCAAAATGTGAATTACCTACATATGCCCCCATGATCCTTAGGGGGCAGATTTATGATAACTGGCACATCATCAGGGATGCGCCAGTTATTTTGCGCCGTTGCTCCGCCACCCATGGTGCGCCGCATTTAAAATGCGGCGCACCATGGGGCAAAAACGGCACAGATGCGTGATGCATCTGTGCCGTAAAGGTGGCGCATTGCTGGAGTTGCGTTGCAAGCGCGACGCAGCTCCAGCAAGGCTCGGGGGTGCCCTATCTGACCAATGCTGCGTCAAGACCTACGCCTGCTTCAAGCAGGCGCTGGGTTTTGACGCAGCATTGGCCTGAAAGTGACTGAGTGAAATCTTATAGATTTCACTTAGCCACTTTTGCGAGGGGCACCTGCCCCGGAACGCCCACCCTGCGCCGGAACGCCCACAAGTGGCGCAGGGCTTTACAACGTGACGCATCTGCCTAGATGCGTCACTTTGTAAATGGGTCGTAGGTATGTAGGCATGTTGGTAATGCGCCACGTTTACGCCGCAGTTGCGTGACGCAAACGTGGCGCATTACCAACATAAATCTGCTCCTTAGTGTTTACACTTTATTGCGAATGTGCTACGTTGCTTGAGCATAATTCCAAATACTGTTTTGCATAAACGTCAGCCTGTCTTGTGCTCTGGCTCTGATTGTCTGTCGTGACTAATTAGGTTTGTCACTGCCTTTGTTGATGACTCATTTCATCAGAAGATAAGTGTGTCAGGAGCACAGTTCATTAAAAGAATGGGTTTTCACAGTGTACACAGGATCAGGTAAAGAACACATGACTTCGAGATGTTTGCAGCTAACCAGTCTATAGAAAGAGGCTGGATGGTCAGGAAGCCTTTTAAAGATAATGAAAGAAGGTTTACATTAGAAGTGGTCTGACGGGGGCCATTTGGTGAGTGCTGTTCTTGTATGGGTAGTTCGGCCACTACACCTCCATTTTACTGAAACACTAAAAATAGCCAATAGTACGCACTGAGCGACATTGTAAAACTGTGTACACCCATACCTGGCCCTAAGGCACTCTCTCCTAAATTATTATTTCCAGCGCTGGAATACTAGAGAACAGGCTTCCGAAGGGGCAACATTGAGAGGATTGTCAGATTGTGAAGTAAGGAGTCACGCTACCAACATGCTGTTTTCAGACACTGATAAAGAGAGACATCTGTCTACCCTGCTAAACACAATATGCTGCTTGTCTACCAGACGGATATAGAGAGGCGAGAAATGCGGTTTATTGCTTGTCTTACGCTGGCAGACACAAGAAAGGCTCTCAGACGAGTTAGCGCGCTGAAGACCAGCCCAGCCGTTCAATCTGGGGCCAAAATTTTAGGGAGAATTTGTCAAGGAACCTCTTCCAGTTTGCAAGGGACAGCAGCATTCCATGTCTGATCATTTAATTTTCTTTATGCAGCGACAGTTTTTTTTTACCGTAATATAACATTTTAACCGAAAGGGTTTGGTGAAGGAAGGACATTTTGTTCAGTATCTGGATTGGAGGCAATTTAACTATTGCTTTCTGGTGATAACAGATGCTTTAAGAGTGACTTATCATACACCCTATTCAAATTTCCGGATTTTTATCACCTTATGAATTGTGACAGCAAGAAAATATGTTAAAATGAAATATTGGAATAATTACATGCTTTATTGTGAGTTGGTTCTTCCTGTGTCCTGGCCAGAAGCACAAAGAGCTAATCAATGTATTCATAATTGCCCCTATGGCAAGAGACATTTGTTGATATTCCTACGCTTGCTAAATAAGTTTAGGTTGAGCGGTGCGTGCTATGGAAGGTGCTTTGGTTGTTCTATTTTGTCACCTCTTGGTAGTTTCAAAATTTTTAAAGTAAAACTGGCACATTATTTTACTTCTGCGTCCTATAATGTATGACGTTTTTAACAACGCCTATACAGGTATAAATGTATATCCGGCTGTGACAAACGTAACCAACAGTTGCTACTTTAATGAACTGGTCTGCCTCTAGCGTCCTAAATCTTGTTTGGTTGCAATTACAATTTCAAATTGTGGGGTATATTATCAAGGGGTTTATCTCCGCTTTTTTGGCTTTAAAAGCCAAGAAAGCGGAGATAAAATTATCTCCCTATTACCAAGCTGTCGCTAACACCAGTTAGTGACAGCTAATAGGAGATAGCGACCATCTTGGGCCCCGCTTTGCATGTCAGTGATATTTATCACTAATGACATGCAAAGTGGGCGTGCCAAGATGTTAGCGACTGGAAACAGTCGCTAACATCGCTATCTCCTATTACCAACTTTTGGAGATATTCGCGCTAAGCGCGAATATCTCCAAAAGCTAACACCTGCCCTGAGCAGTTCTTCACCATGTTATCCAATGGGAGGTGGATAACATGGCTAAGAGCATTTGCTCGATAATGCATGAATATCGCTGACTTTTCAGCGATATTCATGCATTGCGGCCGTTTTTTATCGCATTTGCGATAAACCTTGCTAATAGCAAGGTTTATCTGCGATAAAAATCGCCGATGTGCGGCGATAATTTTTGTCTCTAAACAAGTTAGAGACAAAAATTATCGCTAGTTGTTGGTAATATACCCCTGTATTTTTAATAGTGTACCATTTCATGCAATAATATAGCCATACAGTCTCTGTCGAGGGCTACTCTGGTTTTTAAAGGCCCAGAAGTTCTGAACTCGAGTTTTAGTTATACTACCTGCTTTTTAGTTATGACAATTCAACCAAGCAATTAAAAGTCCAAGACTAAAACATCCTTACATTTGGAAAGATGTTGAGAAGCAGTGGGGAATATATCTCATCAAATTAAATTGATGCTAGCAAATGCATGCCTCTGTGGCAAGGTTTCCATGGAGAAAAAATCTAGAAAAAAATTAAGGAGGATATTACCAAGGAATGGCGATAACTATCGCCAACCTTGGTTAGCGGTATTTTTTTGTATCACTTTCTTTCCCTGATATTTAACGCCTTGTTAGCGACGTTTTATCAACACATGGGTAACAGGCGATAGTTTCAGGGAACGGTGTAGAAAACTCCCGCTATCTTGTTTACGATGGTGATAGTCATTTAGGCGATACCTAACGATCACCGTGTTAGCAGCAGGAAAAGTGCCGCTTACGCGCTGATAATGGGCTTAATAATATGCCCCAACATTTTCAAGAAAAATGACTGTCTAATTAATTGCCCCAGAACATTTACTCGGATTGAGAGACATCATGGGTGTGTATGTGAGCCTATGAAATAATAACAACATATATAAAAATTAAACGAGAAAGGTCAACCAAGGTTATTAAAACGAGGGCAGGAAGTAACATGAGTGATGCTATAGTCTCCATGGCTGCAGTGTTACCTACCAAGCACATAGTACTTAGCACACATTGGGGGTGACCGCAACCCCAATCAGTATTATTGACCCCGGGATTATACAAATACTCCTCCTGCTTTGCACTGTACTTTGCTTCAATCTTCTGCAAGTGACAGTGATATTGTATGAAGCACCCCTCGGAGTGCTGACGTGATCCGAGCGATGCTGCTGCTTCACTACTTATGCATATTTCATAAACCACCTACTAGTCACTCACCAAGACCTGCATTACATCCAGCTATAAATTACCTGAGAAAGTATTTTTTTACCTCAAAGACTTCTAAGAAGGAAAGTTAGGAGCGTACGCTTCCAAGGCATTATGGCACATTAAATAGGTGCCCAAAGGAGTGGGTGGTACAACAGGAGCAAGGCAGGGCACACCTCTATCAATGTCACGAAAATGTTTTCTGAAGTGTATGCCTTTCTTTGAATTGCGCATGTTGTATATAAGGTCAGCGTGTTTGCTTCCTACCCTATGATTGCCCCAATCTCTGGATAACACGTCAATCAACTGGAATGTTGGTTTATCCACATATATGTAAATCGTGTAGCAAGTGAGTAGGCAAATTAAGGTAAAAGGAAGAGACTGTGGGGGATATTACCAAGGAATTGCGATAACTATCGCCACCTTGGTTAGCGGTATTTTTTTTTAATGCCTTCTTTCCCTGATATTTATTGCCTTGTTAGAGACGAATTACCAACACGTCTCTAACAGGTGATATTTTCAGAGATCAGCGGGTAAAACTTCCGCTATCATCAGTGCAATGGTGATAGGAAGACCGGCGATAATGGGCGGAATCTAGCAATTAGCCCTTAGCAATATAAAAACCCACGCTAGGCAGCAAGTGTGGACTTTAAAGAAATAGCCTATCAGTCAATCTCCCATAGGAGAGATGTCCCAAAAAATAGTTTCATGCAGATTTGAGCATCCACGGCCAAGTGCAGCACACATCAACAACACCCTCAAACCACCCACCATCCAGGATGACCAGGATTAGAGCCTGATTGCCCCGCAGAACCTGTTTCGGTAGCCTGGATGCCTCGCTGGACATGCGTCTGGAGCCTGGATGCCTTGCTGGACCTGCGTCTGTAACCCGGATGCCTCGCTGGACATGCCTATGTAGCCTGGATACCTCACTGGACCTGTGTCTGGAGCCCGGAGTGGGATGTGGAGGAGCGGTGGAGTCGATGAGCCATGGCGGGATACATTGATGCCCGATGATAGGCCGTACTTGAAGGTGAAGTCCGGCAGGTCGCATGGAAACACATTACTGACCTGTGTGAGAAGTCCGCCTTGCGCACCTTGGAGCAGTTAATGTCAGAGGCGCTCCTGTGCACCAACGTAGTGAGGTCCGCATCGCATACTACAATCCACCACTACACCAGGGTGCACAGAGGGGATTACCAACGGTGGTTGACTTCTTCCTGCATCACATGCCGGATGATGTTGGGCTGGCTGTACGTTGTGGAGGCTGAGGGCCCTGTGCTACGCCAAACTTGTGTGGCATGAGCACTGCAACTTCACACCTAAGGGAGCCCTGCTGCATCAACTGCATCGTGAGGACCACCAGCGGACTAGGCGGCACTGCTGTACCCAGCCTCGTGAAATCACACCTGGCTCAGGCTCCTGCTGTCTGAGTCACAGATTTGGACAGATTGCAGTGGATTCCGCCATGGTGTCAATGTCCAGGTAAGGAGAAAGTGGGACGCATAGCACAGGAGGGCTGGGGGTGAGTTGCTTATGCATATCATACATAGATGACGCACCTCAAGTGGCATCTCAATCCGCTATGTTGGAAGAGTGTTGCCCAACTGCCTCAAGCAGTGAAGAACAGGAACAATCATCACATGATGATAACTCAATCAATCAATCAGGGGAATTGTAAGTGTGCCACACACCAGTGAGGGTCTCAAGGCACTGAGGACGGGCACAGATATGTTAGCAGAAGAGTCAGGTCTTGAGGGTCTTCCTGAAGGTGTTCAGGGAGGGGGCACCTCTGATCTCTGCCGGTAGCTTGTTCCAGGTGTTGGTTGCAATGTGGGAGAAGGAACCTCCACCTGCTCTGGCTCTGTGGATGCGCGGGGTTTTGTCCAGTGCGAGTTTGGAAGATCGAATGTTTCTTTTGTGTACGTGGAAGTTGATTCTGTTGTTGAGGTATTTGGTTACATTGTTGTGCAGGCATTTGTAGGTGTGAGTGAAAATTTTGAAGGTGACTCTTTACTCCACGGGGAGCCAGTGGAGTCTACATAGGTGTTGCCTGATATGTTCGTGCAGCGGATACCGAGTAATAGTCTGGAGGCAGTGTTCTGTAATGTCTCGAGTTTGCGGAGTAGGGACTGTAAATGCCGGTTTAGAGTGCATTTCCATACTCCAGTCTGCTGGTGATGAGTGCATGGGTGACTGGCTCCCTTGACTCTGGGGGATCCATATATAGGTCTTGCGGAGGATGTGGAGGGTGTAAAGCAGCTGGAGGTGACGGCGTAGACCTGTCAATTTTTGGTGAGGGATGTGTCGTGTACGATGCAGAGGTTTTTGGCGTGATCCGAGAGGATAGGTGGTCTTCCAAGGGCGACGGCCACCAAGTGTTGTCCCATGCTAAAGGGGTGGTTCTAAGGACGAGGACTTCTGTCTTCTCAGCGTTGAGCTTCAGGCAGCTGTTAGTCATCCAGACTGCGATGTTGTGCATTCCTTTCTGGAAGGTGAGTCTGCCAGTGGTGGTGTCTTTGGTGAGGGACAGAATGACCCTGGTGTCATTAGCGTAGGATATGATTTTGAGGTTGTGTTGTCAGACGATGGCGGCGTGGGGGCCATGTAGATGTTGAAAAGGGTTGGGCTCAGAGGTGACCCCTGTGGGACTCCTATGGTGATTTACGTGGGATCGGAGAGGAAGGGTGGCAGTCTGATCCTTTGGCTTCTTCCGGTGAGGAATGATCGGATCAAGTCTAGGGCTGTTCGTTGTATGCCGGCGTCATGTAGTCTGGCAACTAGTGTGCGTTGGGAGACGGTGTCGAAGGCCGCTGAAAGGTCAAGTAGGATGAGTGCTCTGGAGTTGCCTTTGTCCAGGAGGTTTCGGATGCCGTCTGTGATGGCGAGTAGGGTAGCCTTGTTGCTGTGCTTGCTTTGCAATCTGGATTGGGACGGGTCGAGGATGGCGTTGTCATCAATAAATAGTGTCAGTTCCCTGTTGACTGTTTACTCTGCAACTTAGGCTGCGAAGGGGAGGGGCGAGATGGGCCCGCAGTTCTTGAGGTCAGTGGGGTCCGGTGTGGGATTTTTGAGCAGGGGCCTGATTTCTGCTTGCTTCCAGTGGTCAGGATAGGTGCCTGTTTTGAAGGTGGTGTTGATGGTGCAGAGGAGGGCAGGGGTCAGTGTGGGTCCCTGAGTGGATGCCTTTCATGGTCGAGGCGGTGTCTTTAGCTGTAACCGGTGTCCAGGTGGAGATGGTGGGCTGGCTGGTGTGTCTAGGGAGCGTGTGGCCCGCTGTGGTGTCTGCTGGATGTTCTGCGAAGATGTAGAGTTATTTCATCTTGAGGAGGAAGTAGGTTCCACGCTTATCTCAGAGGTCTTGGAATGTGGTGATGTCTGTGGCTTCGCTTTGTGGGTTGTTGAATTCATGAATGACACTGAGGAGTTGCTTGGAGTTAGTGGAGTTGTCAAGGATTTTGTTGTGGATGAAGTCCCTTGGTGGTTCTGATTTGGTTGTGATTGTCCACTATGGCGTCCTTGTAGGTGGAATAGATTTCGGGAGTCATTGTGTTTCTTTAGTTATTCTCCCGGCATCTTCAGGTGCGTCTTGCTTCTTGGAGATCAGTGGTGAACCAGGTGGCTTTCCTGGGGTGCTCTTTGTAGGGGTTGCATAGTGGGGCGAGCTTGTATGTGCAGTTGGAGATCCAAGTGTGGTGTTCTTTGGCTGGGACGTTGGTGTTGGGTGCCCAGGTGTCGTTGTCTCGGGTGAGGTTGGAGTTGAGTTGCTCGTCAGTAACCTTGCTCCAGATCCTCCGTGGTGTGCTTGGGGCTTGTTTGGGTGCCTTGTGTTTGTCAATGGCGAAGTGTACGCAGAGGTGGTCGGTCCATGGCGGTTGCGTTGTGTGGCTGAAGAGAACACTGTTTCCTGCCGCAAAGATGGTGTGGAGGGAGATGCCTGCTCTGTGTACAACTGTGTGGTGATGAGGTGTTTAAGTTCGATGTTGGCGAGGTTGTCATGAAGGATGGTGGAGTTGAGGTCACTGGGGTTGTCAAGTTGAAAGTTCAGGTCTCCAATGAGTATGTTGTTCATTGAGGCGATGGCCTGGGGTGGGATGAAGTCAGTGATGGTGGTGGCAAAGGGTGTCGGGGGGCCGAGGGTCTGTAGACGAGGGTTCCTCGGAGTGTGGAGTTGTGGCTGGTATGGATCTGGAGGTGCAGGTGTTCGGCAGAGGGAAAGATTTCGCTGGAGGTGTTGAGGGGGTGTGCTCTTGTGGACAATGGTGAGGCCCCCTCCCGGGTGGTTGGGGCATCTCTGCATCTTATATCTGTCCGGGATGCCGGTGTTGATGTAGGGGGCAGAGGAGGCATTGGTCCAGGTGTCCATGAATAAGGCGTTGTCGGGCGAGAGAGAGTTGAGTAGGTTACAGACTTCCACGATGTGTTTGTGCACAGAGCGCACGTTGAGGAGGATGCATCTTAGGGTGTCGCCGGTGCTGGCATTGGCTGTGTTGGAGTCTGGGGTGGTGGTTAAGGTCTGACGGCAGTGGAGGCAGGAGAACTGGCTGTGAGTTGTGTTTGGTGAGGATTGTTAGCAGTCTCTGACTTTCTGGGGTTGAGTGCCTGGAGGGTGGCTGTGCTGTATAAGTGGGTGGGCCGAGATCCAGGGTTCCTGGTGCTGGTCGTGGTCAGATTGTGGAAGTGCGCAGTGTCTTCCATTTAGTAGGGGAGGGGGGAGGAACAATCAGCTGGGAGGTGGCAATGGGCGAGGACAATGGTGCGGGGCCACAGGGGCAGCAGCGGCGGGAAGTGGGAAGTGAGGGCTCCGAGAAGCCAAGAAAACAGATCAAAAGTTAAAAACAAGGGAAAACTAAGTGATGTAATTATGCTATGTATCTTCAGGTGGTAGGAGGGTGGGTAGGAATGCTCCAAACACGGAGCAAGGCATGGGTGGATTGGCATGCCCACTCAAGTGCGCAATGACTATTTGGTTGGCCCACTCAGGCCATCCAAAGCAGTCATGGGCACTTCCTTATTCGCAATGCAGACTGCATTACAGCCTGCATGGAGAACATGGCCACACCTCTGGCCCCTGGCTGCATGTCTTGTCCCATTGCCGATTACCAATCCCACCGCTGCACCGCAGCATTGTGATTGACTCAGGAGAGGGGGCCTGGCGGTCTAATTCCTTTTCCTGGAAGACACAGGACATGTCTTCGAGGTAAGACTTCCCTCAATATATTTTTTACAACACACACTCACACACACATCCCCATGTCCACGCACCATCCAGTGTTATTTCCGGCATTTACCACCTCACAGCTGTCCAGCCCCCCCACACTTCTCAATGGTGGCTGCTGTGCACCCATGTACAGCGGACGTACCACTCGTGTGCCACAGGCACATACATAGTTGCGATGCATGCCATCACCTCACATTCCATTCCAATGCATAAAAATACTAGGCACATTGCAACAGTAGAGTGGGTGTTGCATACCGGAGACATGAAGATCACTGTTCCCACTTTAGTGAGTGCATCATAAAACTAAACTTCGCACCACAAACCCAACCGTGAACCCTGGAATACCTTTTTTGAGCCCCAAAACACACACAAAAAATCCCATTTGAGACAAATGTACCCCCCATTTTTCATATTTTACCCCAAGGAACACTCCATTTTTCATATTTTACCCCCAAAAACACCCAATTTTTCCCCATCAAACATCACATTTTTCATATTTTACAGCATAAGAAACATACATTTTCAATTTTACCCCAAAACCCATACACACCTGAGATACTTTAAATTACCCCATTACTGACTTTACAATGCGTTGTGATCAAATACGATGTTAAGGTACCTGCGTTGTCGGAGTTGCATTGCTAACGATGTGCTGCCTGCATTGTAAAGTTTGTCCCCTGTGCCAAAGGCAACCCATAGGCCACGCTGTTTGCGTCCGTCTGCCCCTGGACCACGCTCAGCACCAAAGAGCATTCCTCTTGGACACTCCACCGCTATGACGCCAGCACCCTCCTCGCCCTCAACCCTGGATGCCACCTCTCCTGCCAGGACCAACCTCTGCTTCATGCCGGACATTGCCTTCGCCATCACTGATAGCTGCAGAATCACCCTCAAGAAGCACTCTGACCATGAAGGAGGAGTCATCCTCTGTGGCACACTCATGTGCCCCCCCACCCATTCTCCAATATCATTGTAGACCTCATTACACCCCAGGGTTTCCCAACCACTGACTACATCCAACTCGGTGAACTTAAGGTCCACCTTGACAATCCCAGTGACCAGAGCACCCCCCCCTGGGGAGGGTCACCGACATCAGACACAAGCAGCAAGTCAACTCAACAGGCGACATAGCAGGACACACGGTTGAGCATGTCACCTCTGCCAGCGGGTACTTCAACTCCAGCCACAACACCGGACTCTCCTGGACCGACCATCATTGGTAACATCACATCTTCACCTTGCCCATCGGACGCCACCATCATCATCGCACCCCCTCGCTGCTGGATCAAGGCCAGCGAAGAACATAACATAAACTCCCTCCGCACCAACACTCTACCAACATTTCCAAACGATGACACCGCAGCCTGCAACCACCACCGAAGGATTTCCAACAGCACAGACATTCGGGCACCCATCATGAACAGCACCGCGTCAGTACCTTCCGCCTGCCTAATGGCAGGCACGAGGGTGAGGCAGTGCCACAGGGATAGGCTGGCCCCATGCATTGCTGGAGTTGCATCATGGTTGTGACACAACTGCAGGAATGCGTGACTTTAGCGCAGGCAGATACGTCAGGATTCTTGACATATCTGTCATTACTTGCATCATGGAGCGCTGTGCAGTGATTACAGCGCATCCATGCTGTTGCAAGAAGGGCGTTGTGAGAAGTGTTGCAACGCTGTCTTGTCCAGCGCAGCAACACTTTTCATGACTGGAGCACATGTATGCATACTATCTTATTGAATGTGCGCATTCCTGCACTGTAGTTTTGTCGCAGGGCAGCGCTGCAACATTGCTTGCTTCAGAAAAGGGGGTGGTGATGAACAGAGTGCCTGAATTAAGCAGACCACTCTTACCCAGTCCAAAGATCAGGGCTTGATCCATCACCGTTTTTTAGCTCACTGCACCATCCCAGCTCAGAACTTGGCTATATGCAAATTAGTCTGTTCCTGTCCCAGTGCATGATGGGAACAGGGCAAACCAAACTACCAAGCCAATTCTTGTACTGGGAAGGAAACAAGCTTCCGGGGACCGGTTTCTGCCATTTCAGGCATCGTCGGCCCGGCTTGCTTGAATTCTGATGGTGCAATGAGCAAGGGACTCACATCTGAGTATACCCTTCCACGCTTATGGTGGACAAAATGATTCAGAAAAGGGGGTGGTGATGAACAGAGTGCCTGAATTAAGCAGACCACTCTTACCCAGTCCAAAGATCAGGGCTTGACCCATCACCGTTTTTTAGCTCACTGCACCATCCCAGCTCAGAACTTGGCTATATGCAAATTAGTCTGTTCCTGTTCCTGTTCCAGTGCATGATGGGAACAGGGCAAACCAAACTACCAAGCCAATTCTTGTACTGGGAAGGAAACAAGCTTCCGGGGACCGGTTTCTGCCATTTCAGGCGTCGTCGGCCCGGCTTGCTTGAATCCTGATGGTGCAATGAGCAAGGGACTCACATCTGAGTATACCCTTCCACGCTTATGGTGGACAAAATGATTCAGAAAAGGGGGTGGTGATGAACAGAGTGCCTGAATTAAGCAGACCACTCTTACCCAGTCCAAAGATCAGGGCTTGATCCATCACCGTTTTTTAGCTCACTGCACCATCCCAGCTCAGAACTTGGCTATATGCAAATTAGTCTGTTCCTGTCCCAGTGCATGATGGGAACAGGGCAAACCAAACTACCAAGCCAATTCTTGTACTGGGAAGGAAACAAGCTTCCGGGGACCGGTTTCTGCCATTTCAGGCGTCGTCGGTCCGGCTTGCTTGAATCCTGATGGTGCAATGAGCAAGGGACTCACATCTGAGTATACCCTTCCACGCTTATGGTGGACAAAATGATTCAGAAAAGGGGTGGTGATGAACAGAGTGCCTGAATTAAGCAGACCACTCTTACCCAGTCCAAAGATCAGGGCTTGATCCATCACCGTTTTTTAGCTCACTGCACCATCCCAGCTCAGAACTTGGCTATATGCAAATTAGTCTGTTCCTGTCCCAGTGCATGATGGGAACAGGGCAAACCAAACTACCAAGCCAATTCTTGTACTGGGAAGGAAACAAGCTTCCGGGGACCGGTTTCTGCCATTTCAGGCGTCGTCGGCCCGGCTTGCTTGAATCCTGATGGTGCAATGAGCAAGGGACTCACATCTGAGTATACCCTTCCACGCTTATGGTGGACAAAATGATTCAGAAAAGGGGGTGGTGATGAACAGAGTGCCTGAATTAAGCAGACCACTCTTACCCAGTCCAAAGATCAGGGCTTGATCCATCACCGTTTTTTAGCTCACTGCACCATCCCAGCTCAGAACTTGGCTATATGCAAATTAGTCTGTTCCTGTCCCAGTGCATGATGGGAACAGGGCAAACCAAACTACCAAGCCAATTCTTGTACTGGGAAGGAAACAAGCTTCCGGGGACCGGTTTCTGCCATTTCAGGCGTCGTCGGCCCGGCTTGCTTGAATCCTGATGGTGCAATGAGCAAGGGACTCACATCTGAGTATACCCTTCCACGCTTATGGTGGACAAAATGATTCAGAAAAGGGGGTGGTGATGAACAGAGTGCCTGAATTAAGCAGACCACTCTTACCCAGTCCAAAGATCAGGGCTTGATCCATCACCGTTTTTTAGCTCACTGCACCATCCCAGCTCAGAACTTGGCTATATGCAAATTAGTCTGTTCCTGTCCCAGTGCATGATGGGAACAGGGCAAACCAAACTACCAAGCCAATTCTTGTACTGGGAAGGAAACAAGCTTCCGGGGACCGGTTTCTGCCATTTCAGGCGTCGTCGGCCCGGCTTGCTTGAATCCTGATGGTGCAATGAGCAAGGGACTCACATCTGAGTATACCCTTCCACGCTTATGGTGGACAAAATGATTCAGAAAAGGGGGTGGTGATGAACAGAGTGCCTGAATTAAGCAGACCACTCTTACCCAGTCCAGTCCAAATAACGGTGATGGATCAAGCCCTGATCTTTGGACTGGGTAAGAGTGGTCTGCTTAATTCAGACACTCTGTTCATCACCACCCCCTTTTCTGAATCGTTTTTGGCCACTATAGGTGTGGCAGGGTATACTCAGACATGAGTCCCTTGCTCACTGCTCCATCAGGATTCAAGCAAGCCGGGCCGACGAGGCTGAAATGCCAGAAACCGGTCCCCGGTAGCTTGTCTCCTTTCTGGTGAAGAATTGGCTTGGTAGTTTGGTCTGCCCTGTTCCCATGATGCACTGGGCCAGGGACAGACTAATTTGCATATAGCCAGGTTCTGAGCTGGGATGGGGCAGTGAGCTAAATAACGGTGATGGATCAAGCCCTGATCTTTGGACTGGGTAAGAGTGGTCTGCTTAATTCAGACACTCTGTTCATCACCACCCCCTTTTCTGAATCGTTTTTGGCCACTATAGGTGTGGCAGGGTATACTCAGACATGAGTCCCTTGCTCACTGCTCCATCAGGATTCAAGCAAGCCTGGCCGACGAGGCTGAAATGCCAGAAACCGGTCCCCGGTAGCTTGTCTCCTTTCTGGTGAAGAATTGGCTTGGTAGTTTGTTCTGCCCTGTTCCCATGATGCACTGGGCCAGGGACAGACTAATTTGCATATAGCCAGGTTCTGAGCTGGGATGGGGCAGTGAGCTAAATAACGGTGATGGATCATGCCCTGATCTTTGGACTGGGTAAGAGTGGTCTGCTTAATTCAGAAACTCTGTTCATCACCACCCCCTTTTCTGAATCGCAACATTGCTTGCAGCGCTGGCCAGCGCCAAAACCTGCAGAGATATGGGCCCAAGTTTTGTTACCATTTTGAAGACTAGCTATTTACTGGTCTTAAGTAACTAACTCTAACTGCAGTTAGAGCCAGTTTTTTGGCTCTTCAGAATTTTAAGGAGCCCCTTGATAATATGGAGTAGTGGTGTTTGTGTGCCTTCTTGCACGGAAATGCCTATTTTGCATGTAATTTGTGATAAATATCGCTAACATGCTGTGAGATAAAAAAAACAGGCCGCTATCGCCATAACACTTGTGCTAAGGCCTGTTAGCAGCAGCTTACTAATACAGTGATATAAATATTGCCACTTCACCGGCAAAAAAGTGCTGCTAAAGCGGGGATAAGCCCTTGATAATATGCCCCTTAGACTTGTGTCAATGAGTAGACTATTTTTTCAAATATCAACATATGACAACACAAGTGCTATTTACAATATGTAAGGTGGGGTCAAAAGTCAAAACCAATCAAAATCTGACCTTATTGTTTTGGAAACAAGTGCTTGTGGGTTGTGTTCCTCAAGTTTATGAATGCTTATGGCATCAGTGAAGAACAGGATTTGTCATGTTCCTTTTAAATGTGCAAACCAACTGTCATTAATTGAAAAGAATCAGGCTCCAATGGTAAGGTGGCTTAAAAAGGATTGGCTGCTTGTCGGTCGTCATATGAACAGATGATGGCCGCACATATGGCATAAATTTGGAGGTCGTCGTTTTGCTTTTCTTGCCCCCAGGCTCTGGAACTCCCTTCCTTTGACTATTAAATCTAGCAACTCCCTTTTTCAGTTCAGGAAACTCCTTAAGACTTTTCTGTTTACCCTTCCTGAATAAATTCTTCTCTGCTCATTCACATGTCTTTCCAGTTAGCGCCAAGAAACCTTCGGGTGTTAGTGCGCTCAATAAGCCTCAATTAACATAACATAACATAACATAACATATGATATGACGCATAGGACTGTGGACGCTTTGGTAATGTTTTTGTAAATACGCTAGTATGAGCACACTGAATATTGTGTCGGTCGTCATATGAACACATGATGGCCGCACATATGGTATGATATGACGCATAGGACTTTGGACGCTTTGGTAATGTTTTTGTAAATACGCTAGTATGAGCACACTGAATATTGTGAATGAATAATTTTCCTGGGTATGATTGATATCATACAGAACAGAGAGAATACTAGATTGATGGTTTATCCTGAAACATATAGAGTGTTTTATAGATAACTTGGTAAAAGATTCTAGGTTGCTAAAAGAACATTACGGTATGTAGAGAATACTTACAATGAGTTTAGTTTTTAATCAATAAATCAATCAGGAAATTTTAAATCTACTCACTCGCTACTCACCCGTGAGGGTCTCATGGTGCTGGGGAGGGATGCAGCTCTGAGTTAGCTGAAGAGCTAGGTCTTGGAGGCTTTTCCTGAGGGTGTGCAGGGTTGAGGAGCATCTGATGTTGACCGAGAGCTCCTTCCAGGCCTTAGCTGTGAAGTAGGAGATTGCTCCTCCCCCGCTCTGGTTCTGCGGATGCACGGGTTTCTTTTGGGTACGTGGAAGTAGACTCTTTCATTGAGGTATTTGGATCCGGTGTTGTGGAAGGATTTGTAGGCATGGGTGAGTAGCTTGAAAGTTACTCTCTTCTCGACGGGGAGCCAGTGGAGGTCTTGCAGGTGTTGGGTGATGTGCTCATGTCGTGGGATGCTGAAGATGAGTCTGGCCACGTTGTTCTGGATGGTTTGGAGTTCACGTAGCAGGGATTTGTTGATTCCAACTTAGAGAGCGTTTCTGTAGTCCAGTCTGCTTGTTATGGGTACATGGGTGAGAGTCCTTCTGGCTTTTGGGGGTCATCCACTTGACGGCGTTGATCTGGCAGGTCATGGCAAGGGAGGAGTCAAGTATGATGCCGAGGTCCCGGGTGTGGTCCGTGGGGGTGGGTGGGTTGCTGAGGGCAGTGGGCCACCAAGTGTAGTCCCAGACTGAGATGGTGGGCCCAAGGATGAGGACTTCTGTCTTCTCCGAGTCGAGCTTCAGGCAGCTGCTGCTCATCCAAGTTGCAATGTTATTCATTCATTCCTGGAAGCTGAGAATGGTGGCTTCTGGGTCCTTTGTGAGGGAAAGGATGAGCTGGGTGTCATCTGTATAGGATACTATGCTGAGTCCATACTATCTGACAATGGCGGCAACAGCGGCCATGTAGATGTTGAAGAGTGTGGGACTGAGCGATGATCCTTGGGGTACTCTGCAGTTGATCTCTATGGGTTCAGAGAGGAAAGGCAGGAGTCTGATCCTTTGGGTTCTGCCGGGGAGGAAGGAGCAGAGCCAGTCGAGGGCTGTTCACTGTATGCCGGCGTCGTGGAGTCTGGCTGCGAGAGTGTGGTGGGAAACAGTATTGAAGGCTGTGGAGAGGTCCAGAGGGATGAGGGCTGCAGTGTGACCTTGGTTGAGGAGTGTGCAGATGTCATCTATGGTGCAAGGTGGACGGTCTTGGTGCTGTGGATATTGCAGAATCCGGGTTGGGAAGAGTCAAGGATGGTGTTCTCTTCGATGTAGTGTATCAGCTGGGCGTTGATGATTTTCTCATTGACTTTGGCTGCAAAGGGAAGGAGAGTGATTAGTCTGTAGTTTTTTAGGTCCGTCGGGTCTGGAGGAAATGAAACCTTCTGCTTTCTGAGTGCTATTTGGAATTTGGGGAAACTCAATCGTATAAATGGTGCCTCCACATAAGGCAACACAATAATAAGTAAGTGAACATCAGTTGAGGTCATATCCAAGAATTTAAATACTGAAATATGGGGTAGTCCAATGCACTGTGATAGTGAGAACAATATCAGTAATAGAAGATCAAGAGGTCAGGCATTTTGACATTCAGGCATGTTGGGATTTTAAAAAAGAGAATGAATTTTTAGGTTTGTAAAAAAAGAGATTTATGCTCTTTCTTTGTCAGATTTTCTTTCTCTTGGAAGATGAAAGTTGATAAGTGTCAACGGGCATCTTCAGAACTAAAGGAATCCTGATGTGCATATTATCAAAAGATAACATTTCCAAAAGTAGCAGATGATAGGTTGTGACAGTGGAGGAGCCATGCAGGCTGAAACTGTGACTGTTTGGATATTCAGAGCAATTTAAGGAGCTTTAAATGTTTATTTATTATGCTAGTAGACATGCTATGTCTACCAACAGCTGGACTCTGAACACCACCACAGCCTGTAAAGCTGTCTAGTTTGTGCTGAGCTTGGTTCATTCCAGAAGGCTTAGGCCCAAACCACACACACCAAGACCAACATAACAGAATGGGAAGTGACATTGCAGGATTACAAATTATTGAGTTACCCCATTTTGGGGCATTACTTCCTAAACTTTCTCACACTTTTGCTCCTGGGAGGGCAATGGAGGATGTTTGTAGTTTTTTTTCTTAAGATACAATTACTGTTATGCTAAGGTTTATTTACCTAATATCAACAGGAGAGAGAGGGAAGATAATTTTAGGAGCACTCTTGGCCCCTCAGCTAAGGTAATGAAAACAACAAAAGAGTGTGCCTTCTTTTGAGAAGAGCAGGCAAGAAGAATCTCACTAGATTCTTTTGAAAGCCCTCGCTCACCAACCTGGTTTGTGACATGCTTCATCATCGGGCCCCACCAGGAGAGGCCGAATGCCTCCCCGCTGTGCTTCACGCCAGAATTACTGCAGAGCAGGATTACTTGATTAGGTGACAAGTGAAAGTGACAGTGTGGTGGTTAAAAGTGTCAAGATTGTGTAAAAAAATCATTTATTAGTTGGACAATCAGATACACTTAAAAATGGGATGTGGAACAAAAACTGGATAGATTGTTCAGCTATATCCCATTGTGTAGGATCGACATGTTTGTGCCTAAGTGATGCTATTTGCTAGGTATTCTTCAGGACCAGAAAAGTGTACCTCGGCGGTATGGGCGCACTAAGGCCGACCCTAACCAGAGGACGTGAATGTGAAAAATGGAAAATTAAAATGCAATCCTATTATTCAGGGATTGCTCTGTTTTGTTTAGAAAAACAAAATTGCACATGAGTTGTGATGATTTATCACACCATGGGTCTCATAAGGGGGGTTTTGGCAAGTTGAGAAACCGCCGTCAATGCCAGGCACCCGCTCGGTACCTGCAGCAACCCTTGTAAACCGGACCCTTGTAGAAGTTGTAAAACAAGGTACTCCATTGCATCACTTGGTCTATCTATCTCATTTAGATACAAGCATACCATATGTTTTCTGTTGACGGAGTCCCTGTTGGATCTGCTGATGGTAAAGTTTGTTTGTTGGCTGCACATAAGTAGGGGCCATCGAAAGAAAGTCATTGCACCCCAAGTCCAATTTAGGTTGGATGGTGCAATGTCTTTTGTTTCCTGTCCATCACCACCAGGAAAAACCTCGCGCAGAGGGACAGGAAAAACATAATAATTTCATGCCAAGGGAGAAGACTCCCTTGGTGTGTAGGTCATTTTTTTTTCTCACAAACACTCGCTGGGGGAGTTTTTTCTTCAAAAAAGAAAAGTGTGGTGGACAGCCATCCAAGCAAATGGCAGCCATCCACCAAACTTGTACACTGAAAACAACCGCTGTGAGACCATCCCTCAAGAAAAATGGAAACCTTAAAAGGTCTTTTAACTGTATTCCTGTTTACCCAAGACCCAAAATTAGCATCCATTCTCAGTCAACTTCGAACATTATAATAACCTCTCACTAAAACGTATATGTGTTGGTTACATGTCACTGTATTTTTATATTTAAGCTACCTCTTAGTTGTTTTTTGGAAATAACCTCCTTTTGAATAGTATTTCTCCAGGATTTTGCCTTGAATGTTTTTGCTGGCTATCGTGCTCCGCTATCCACAGGTAAAGTGCCTGTGCTCCCTTATTCAAACTCATCAGATTGACATATCCCTAACTGTCATAATAGTATTTGGTACCTAAAGTGTCCCTGTGGGTTGCAAGGTAAAGGTGACCAGTGCACTGAAGATCTCATAGTGCCATCCACTATAGAGGCTTTGTAAGCATGAATGCAGGCCAGCCACCTTTAGCCTGGCTGTGCAGGTTTAAACTGCAAATTCGACATGTCATAATTTCCAATTCTTGACAGACCTAAACTCTGATTCTAAACATTACAGTCATCGCTAAGCAAGTCCTACTGCTCATTAAGGCAGGGCGCATGGTATTTAAGATTGGGACATATAAATGTTTAATGTTAAACATGTCTTTACAGTGGAAAGGCCCAACATACTATTTTCACTGTAAAAGGGTTAGCTGTCCCATAGGAAAGGCATTGGCATATAATATTTTATTTGATATTGCTATCTCCACTTAGGAAATTGCTACAGAGTTTATTGTTGGACTTTTTATAATATCTATATTACATAACCAATTCACTGGTAAAGTCAGATGTGTAATATCTTAGAACAACCTCGAAGTGCCCCTTTGCAAGAGCTTCCAACTGTCACACATGAGTTAAATAGCCCTCTTAATGAGTTTTGAGCTTTCCCTTAGGCCTAGGACAAAAGCCTGGCCCTAGGACCACTGAGGAGAGGGGTTTTGTTTCTCTGGCAGGCTGGTCATCAAGGCAGTGCCCAGGAACTTGATTAACTTCAAAGAGGCCTTCCTTGTCACAGGCAGAATTTACTAACACCTTGGCCTTCCCATTCCTTGTCAACGAATTTCGTTGTGTGCACTGCATCCCTAAATGCAATGCCGTGCACGCAACGAAATTCGTTTGATTTATTAATATGTTTACTTACCTGTAAACGTCCATTATCCATAGATTACTACCCCCTCCCCACATCACTGCCCCGGCAGGTACTCCCCTACTGACCGCGGCTGCAAATAGTGACACCCTGCCCATGAGAATGTCACTATCTGCAACTTCATTGCTGTATAATTAGGCACTGTAGAGCAGGCAGCAATATGTCTGTCAGGAAAAATGTGGTTCAAAATCCACATACTTCAGAGGTCCATGCCCCTAGTCGATTCCTCTGTTGTGGGGGGTATAATTGACTCAGTGCTGTACTAAATCTCTCTTAGCTATTAAAGGCCAACAGCAAGGAGAATACAGGTATTAAAGGGACTGGCCAACTACTCCCAAATTCCTAAAACCATTACCTTGGGTTACAAACTAAAGTCCTCTCCACCACATTCCCGAGCATAGTAACCACTTTATACGAGTATTCTGTCACTTGGGAGCACTGACATATCATGTGGTAGGATGCCAAAAGGGGAGTAGCATCTTTGACAATGAGAACTCACGCTCTCCATTCTGCATAGCCATGAGGCATTGTAAAATTATTTGTGTTAGAGAAGCCATCTTCACCTCCAACTAAACACTATTGTCTAATGTACCAAGGTCAAATTCCCAAATTCCTCTCAATTTTAAATTGGAATTGAGGATGTGGTCACTAGAGAGCTATATAACTGTGAAATGTCCTTTTTTCCCAAAAGCATATATGTCTTGTTTGCCTCAAGAGGACTAAATTCTAAAACTATTTTTTTTCCACAACTCTCAAGGGCATGCCGCAATTGAAGGTATCACAAAATTTGATTTTACTCAATGAAAGTCTTTAAGCACATCTGTGAAAGACTCAATACCATCAGTTTGCCACACAACACTCAGCTTCATAAATACCTAAGCAAAAAGAGTTAATGTTAATGTTAAAAAAGCTTATAGAGCGCATGGCTACTCCAGTGACGGGGCGTCCCAGCGCTTGCAGACAGTTAGAGAGAAAGGCGCACTAATCCAGGGGGGAACGAGTAGAGTCATTTAGGAACCCTAGGTTGAAGGAAACAACCAGGTTTTGATGAGTTTTCTTAATGACAGGTAATTATTTGTAGCACGCACTTCCAAATTAATCGAATTCCACAGTTTAGGGGCCAAATACCTGAAGGAGCGACCACCAGCTCTGCTCCTTTGAATTTTAATGGTGCAAGCAAGATGGCGATCTGCCGAGGGGAGGGCGCGTAAAGGAACATAGGGAGAACACAGACCTCGCAACACTTGGGGACCAGAGCAGTGAAGGATTTTATGAGTCAGGCAAAGGGACTTAAATTGAATACGTTGTGTTACCGGAAGCCAGTGTAGGCGCCCCAGAATATGGGACGTGTGGCAGTGCTTGGGTAGGCGAGCAGAACACGAGCGGCTGCATTTTGGGCCCTTTGGAGTCGGTTGATGGCTGTTCGATTAGAGCCCAGCATTAAGACATTGCAGTAGTCTATATGCGATAACACCAGGGCTTGGACAATTGTCTGGCGTACCGATGGATCAAAAAAGCCCAAAATTGGTTTGAGCGAACGTAGAAGACCATAGCACACACCAGCCACTCTTTTTGCATGGGACTCTAGGGAGAGCGAGTTGTCCATGAGCACACCAAAGTTTTTTACTTCCTTCTTAGGAATGGGAGGGGGACCTAATGTGGAGGGCCACCAATGATCGTTCCACCTGTTTGTTTCCTTGCCAATCAAGAGTACCTCAGTTTTTGATGAATTTTACTGCAGGCAATTCAGGGACATCCATTTAGAGATGGCCAGAATATCATCTTGAAATTTGGCTAGATCTGAATCCCTATCCTTCGAGAAGGAGAAAATAAGCTGCGTGTCGTCCGCGTATGAAATTAATTTGATCTTAGTGGGGGTCTAGTGACTGCTGGACGCATTCTGGGGATTGTTTTAACATACAGTAAGTGGAATAAGTAAAATTTGTCAAGAAGGTCCAGTTCCAGTCTGTTTGGGTGATATTCCCTATCGCCAAATATCCAATTGTTAATGGGGATGAGTTGGGAAGCCCAATAATAGAGCCTTACAGATCACTGACATAACATTGTCACTCATAAAATCGACCTTCAAAATTATTGACACATAAATTTCGATAACAAAAATATCGATATTCTATAATTACTTAAAAAATACACAAATATCGACACAGAAATATCGCCAAACATTAACATTGATATCACTAATATTGATAAAAAAAATATTGTTATAACTAATATCGTAAACATTAAATAAATATACAAAATGACACAAATATCGATAACAAAATTATAGACCACACAATTATCGCCGAAAACAAAATATCGACATCCTAAAAATATTTCTAACACAATACATAACAAAAACAATATAAACAATATCACAAACACACACAACATATTAAATAAATAGAATAAAACATAAATAAATTATAATTTAAAAAATAACTATAACATAATTAAATCCACCAAATTAATTACTCTTTACAAACAGAATATAAAAAATAAATATTTATTATAATACATTCAATACAATATAAATGACAAATTATATACTATTATGTGTTTAAATAAAGTAAGAAAAAAAGTTTAACTAAACATTAATTAGCGTTTCCCATATAAGGAAACAACTGCCAAAAGTATTGAAAACTTTACTAACAACCAATAAAAAACACCCACAACTTTAATACCCCAATAAGATTTAAAGAGCAATAAAACAAACACTATATAAACTAAAGGCAATGTAACAACATTTTATTCTACAACAACATAACCAAGAAGAAGGGGAATCTCTGCGGGATTGCTTCTACAACATTGGATTTCCTTAATGAAAACTCTGATTTTAACTTCATAAAGTAAGTAAAATATCAATTTAATATTACAACTGTAGGAAATATTCGTAAAGCACGTTTTACAATAATTAAATAATCAATGTATTATTTTTTAATGATATCTCCTCTATAGAAACTCAACTAACTTAAAAAATAATTTGAAAAAACAAATTGTAAAAAAACTAAGTATAAATCACAATTAAACTAATATAACAACTAAAAATCCCAACCCAAACGCCCACTTACCACACAGACCCCAAAATACAAAAAGTGCTGTTAAGCAAATTTATTAAAATTCATATTTTTTCTGCTGAAACTAAAAAGAAACACTAAAGTCAAGCATTAACAGAAACGCCTCAGCGTAAAAAGTTCAACATATTCAAGCATGTAAGTATAATTTTGTATATGGAAATCTGCATTACAATAAAACCAATTACAATACTTTTAATATTTTGTATATACATTTTTCATAGCATTTGAAACATAAGAATGACTGAAGGTGCAAAATTCATTACTTCCTAGAAAGGAAAACAATTATTATGCTATATGGGATACCAGGAAAAACATACTGGTGACAAAATGAATTGGAAATGCAGTAAATATTATGCAAATGCATGTTATGGGAGGGCTACAACAAAATAAACTGCTGTATTGAATGTTAAAGAACATACCACCCCCCTAAAATAGCTGAAATAGAAGTGAGAGACGCTTTAGAGACTCTGAAAGAACCTAGCACTAGCTCTCAAAAACCTACTACTGAAATACTAAAAGACATACTCCCCCGAGTTCCAGAACATGTAACTGGCCAATTACCCTCTGTCTCCACGTTAAAAAGTGCTTTTAAGCTGAAACTCTTTGCTTTCAACTATGTACTTGCGGCCTGGCACTTAACCTAATCACATAGTAGATTCCACTGTGGATTGCTACCAGTTAAAAATGTAAAAAAGTTGAACTTTTGCTGTCTATGACCCTTTGCAATTGGATCCACACATTTGCCAACTTAGTTACGCCTTTATGAATTGGGGAACAACTAATGGCATCTACAGCCCTGAAGAAGTCCGCTTCAAGGACAAAATGCGTCGGCTCTGCCAATTTCAACAAGTGATACTTATGACCTTGTTTTTATAAACCCCTTTTTTGAAATTTTAATAAAGGAAACTTTGGAAGAACACTGCTGTTTGGGAATAGATTGTATAATTGTTTTACCCTGTATAATAAGAAGTGGTGCACCTGTGCTTCTGTTTAAAAAAGAAGAAAAAGCTAATAATGCTGTTTAAGGATGGCATAATGCTTTCCAATCCACAACAGGCAGAACCCAACCAACCCCACATACATTATTACAATCAATACAAAAAGAACAAAGCTACCAATAATTAAGACTTGAACAGTCTGCAACACAGCTAGGTCCAAAACTAACTAAACAAACTAAAACAATGTTCGAGCACTTACAATACAAAGTAAGACTCTACTCAAACACTAAAGGGCTAGAATATCTAGAAACAATAGCTAAATCCCTACTTTAAAACAATAATACATAAACATAGAAAAATCATTACTTGTAAACTGAGTTCTTAAGTAAACATTATTTTTCAAACATCTACAATATATATATTATGTAAATTAATGTAAACTGTTTAAAAAAAATATTTGACATAATATTATATTTTATATATTGAAAATATTAATAATAACAAAATGTACATTTCCCTTCAATTGTAAATAGTTTAAAATAACTTACTTTTTTGTCACTGAAGAATTTAATCCAAATTTCCAGAAATAAATCCCGACAAAGGAAAATCCCAATACTTAGTTAAAAGCCCCCCACCCCTTCCAAAATGGAAAAATACACTGTATAAAATATAATCCGCTGGCAATATATCCATAGAGTTGAAATCATAAAAAATCAGAAAAATGTAATAAAAAAAAGAAATGCTCCAGGAATACCCAGAAAATAAAGGAACTATAAAATAATTATTAGTTTACTAGGAACTAAGACACAGTCCCTTAAAAAAAAAGCATATTTCTCTTAACGGCAACTTCCAAACGTCAAAAAACTGTGAAAAAAGCAGCACTATCGCTCCGCACAAATATACAGTAAAATCATTAAAAAACACACACAAACTTACTAGTAACACCATACTCTAAACATAATGAAACATATATAGCAAACCCTAACATAAAAGCTATCAACGCACTAACCGCCTTTTGCATACGCAAAACTACAAACTAGACCTCACAAAAAACATAAAATCCAAACATTACATACACTATAGACTACCTAACTACCTTTGCCCTACTCCTAAATTAAGCCTAAAAGTAATTAAATTAAACTTACCTTAACCGATGCGACGCAGCATCAAACCACTAGCTTCTCCGCTCAGAAATGACCTAAAACAACAGAGATACCCCACAAAATAGAACTTAGTTTAAAAAATGGCTGCCTAATTGAAATAAGAAAAATACTTTTCCACATTAAACTCAATGTACATTAGAAATGTAATACAAAAAAAGTTTAAGAAATACTAATGTGTACTTCCTGTAAAAATGTATACAGGATCTGCGCGTTCGGACAATATCCACTGTAGGACTGGCATCAGGCTGATTCTAAACACCCCCACCGGATATGTTGGCCTTCTGTATCAGCTAGCTCACAGTGCCACTAGAATCTCCTCTTACCAAGGAAAGAAAAGTTGTTGGCAACCATCGAACATGACAACCCTGATCCCTCAGGACCGTGGAAACAATATACTACTTTTCGCTCAGTCACTCATGCTTACTTAGTCTGTCTCCGAGAAATACAGAGAATAAACAGTCTGGGCATTTTCAATAAGCATTTATTGAACAGTTATTATTTTGGTGTAAAATAGATAAGCTGCAACAACTGCAGATAATAAAAAAGATTTAAATAAATAGAAGCACTATGAAAGTAAAAGGATGATAGAGTTCTACCATCTTGCGAGAATCATGAACACATACAAGTATATAAAACACATGACAATAAAAGTGCGTACTCATACGATGCCTCCCTAACTAATTGAACCTAAGTATACCTAGCATGTGTGTAGGTGTTTAGCCAAGAATCCCTCTAGGATAAAGTCAACCCCATTACCTCCATTGAGAGACTGTGGGACACCCTCTTGGTCTTAGGTTGGACACCCTGTGAGGGATGTTAGACCACTGCAAGCTGGAGTGTCTGCCTGCAGGAAGCTCAGCGTCTTGCATCAGTGTGTCGGCCGGGAAGTCCTGGTCTCCTCTTCTTGTCTTAGCAAGATGTGATGTATATATACGCATAGGTCCCCCCGGGGGTTCTACCTTACTGTATTACTTTGTCGGACTTAGAATGATGTCAGGAATGAACTTTGTACATAGATATTATGCAGGAAGTGGTAGTCCTGCTGTGCCTTCAAGAATCCTCATGCATAATGCATGAGGCTTTTACCAGGTAAAATCCTGCGTTCTGTGGGCAGTGTCGTATCTAGGTAAAAGGTCAGTCCCTTAGAGCCGTTATGAATGAAATGTAGAGAAGAATAAAGGTGAAGGGTTACGATGTTACCTGAGCCTATATTATGGTACCTACATGGAATATAACACCCACTCCTCATCCGACTGGATGACATAATCTAAATTCTAAACACACTATTAGGCTGATTATGCACTGGTAAGCAAGTAACTATAGTAAAACAAAGAGTTATGCTAATAAAATGTTTTAAAAATTCTAAAAAAAATCTTTACAAAATTAAAAAGGAACTTGTCACTCAAGCCATAGCTCTAATATGTCTGTATGTATAGTTCGAACTACTACAAGTGTCTGAAAGCCATGCATGTCCATAAAAAGTGTCAATTTGTTTTTTAGTTCTAATTTAGTTTGTTTAAAAAAGGCTGAATTTCTTCCAGCACACAATGAGCCAATTGTTTATGTGTCCTGGCTGGTAGACGCAACATTACTGTTGCCTGCCATCGCAGATGACGATACCTGTAACACCTCGCAGATTATGTCAATTGAGCACAGATGATCTTCCGTACTGCCTTCTGCCAATGCTGGGTCAGCCTGTGCACCGTCCAAGGCCTGGGTTTCAATGGAGGTGCCGGTATCCATTCCGACAGGAGCAGTGACTACCTGTGGAGGCTCTAGGAATGCCACCATCAAAATTGGAATACGCTGGGGACACTGCAGTGCATGGACCGTTATCAGGTCCAGTAAAGCAGCAATGTCTGATTGTGCACATGATGGGAGTGTCAGAAAGAGATCCAACATGCATTCTTCTCAGCCAAACAGGCATCGAAGTACAGGTAAGATGCAGACCATCCAGACTGGTCTACATGACAAGAGCTAAGATGCACTTAGTTCTCCCAGGCGAGGTGTGTCCAGATGTTCTACCATGCGAAAACTGTATTTATGCACCTGGAGTGCTTTTTCCATCCCCTTGGTGACGGGGACGTCCGTTGTGTATCAGAAAAATGACTATCAGGATACTTGCTATTAGAAACAGGATTAGCGGAAGTCCTCCAAAAATGTTTCCCAATACAGAGGGGCCGATTTCGATCCTGGAAAAAAACGTCCATACGACTTTCATCCGGAGCCATCGCCGTACGATTCATACCCGTCCGTCCGAGATGCGCAGTACGATCTGTATTCCGTCAATCCGTCCGAATCGTCGCGATCCCTACGTATTGCAAGGCTGAAACAGTGAACCGTACGACTTGTACACATGCCGTACGACCCGACGAGTACGATCCGGACTGGTGTATCAGGACGTGATTCGTACGGTCCACGTCAGGTAAGTGCGATTCGTGCGGAAAAACACACAATCACATACACACCTTACGGTGCGTACCCCCCATGATCGCAGGGATACCCACCGTACCCCTGCGATCATGGGGGGTACGCACCGTACACCGCAATCATGGGGTGTATGCACCGTACACCCAGCGAACATGGGGTATGGTGCATACACCCCGTGATCACGGGGTACGGTGCGTACCCCCCATGATAGCAGAGGTACGGTGCATACCCATGCGATCATGGGGGGTACGCACCGTACCCGGGGGGCGTTGCTTACCTGTTTCAGCGCGAACTCTGCTTTTACAGCTGTTTTCAGCTGCCGTAGAAAAAGGGTCGTACGGTGCGTACCCGACACGTATCGTACTTGCTGGGTCGTAAAAACCAGCCGCGAACCTTACAGATGTCACGTACATCAGGTTTTGCGGGAGAATCGTACGGAGATTAGAGTCGTACGGTCTCTGTACGATTCGTACGGAGTCAGGTCCTGGTATGAATCGTACTTCGTCGTACGTACGGGGGACGTTGCAGGGTACCATTCGTACGGGAAAAATGCTCCGAACGGCTGTTCAGAGTGGTTTTTCCCGAATCGGAATCGACCCCAGAGTGTGTAAAGTTTGGTATAACTCCAAGAACCGTCTGAATTGTGCTTAGCAGTCCTGAACCTATGTTCTTAAATAGGTGGATGATACCCATCGTATCAGACATGTTAAAAATATAATTTACCATTTCTGCAAAATGGAAGGGGCATTTCGCACATATGGGTGCGTGTATCTCGGCTGAAGACCTTGCTATCTGGGATCAAAAGTCTCTCGAGCGGAAGTTAAGGACACGGTCTTCTGTAAAAGCATGACTTTCATACTGCTCCAAGTATCAAACCGTATTAAGTAAACATTTAGTGAAGGCCAGAACGGCGCTTCCCTGACTGTGTGTGTTGGTGGAAACAATACTTTAATACAGTAAATAACCCTGGAGCTCACGGTTGTGCCCGAAGCATCCCACAACAACCTTGCTCATTCAGTATCAAGTAACTCCAATTCGAAAGTAGCCTGAACACTGGAGTACTCACTGCTGCCTGAGGGCCCCCCTCAAGTGACAGGATAAGTTAGCTACTGAACCATTACAGGCACGCCCCATGAAGCATTATATCCTGGCATAAGAGAGATTCACTCAAAGCATTCTCACAGTTTACACCACTTAGAAACACTTCTAGATCCCCCACTTCTACATCGAAATCTGTACGGTAATTCCCAAGATTCCTTGGTGTATTCCCTAACCATTTCGTCAAATCCACTGCCTGCTGTTGTTCTAGGCAATACTGGAAGTTGTGACCGGTAGAGTTATATGCCCATGGATTAACCATTCTGCGGACGGTGATTCTGCCACTGTAAAAGCTAATCTGTCCAGTTTTTCACTATGCAGCATTGTATATTTTCCTTGCACTGCGTGATGCCTGCCATGTTGTGAATGGAACTGCAGTGGGGTATCATAGATACCTCCCAATGTGTACCCCACACCCCCCAGAATCCCTGGGGGTCTGCAACGGGCCCCCAATTGCTTGAACTGCCTGCCTTTCTGCGGCGGCCGTGGAAAGGAATTTCCCCGCAGACATGCTAATATGGTTGGCGGTGTATCCCAGACACCGCAACCATGTTACCAGCTATTCCGCCCTGTCGACTCTTCGACTGGATGGGACACCGGCAGACAGTCTTTCCGTCCACCAGTGTCCCTTCCGCCATGGTAATTTGGCGGGGGAATTGGTAAGCGGGTGGTGGTTTATGGCAAGCGATTCGCAACCGCTATATGGGTGATGGCGATCCGCCCGCCATACTAATGACCCCCATACTGTTGATAAAACACACAGGCACATAGCCTGTGCCCAAAGATTGTAGCATCCTGCTTAATAACATAATAGAAAGCAATTGTGATTGCCCGTGCTGTAGTATGGACAAATCTTGTCCTAGTTAACCCTGGGCGGTGAACTCCGCTCCGCTCGCGGAGTTTGTGGAGTTTTCTGCACTCTGCGTTACACGGAGCTCACAAGTTCCGGAAAACTCCACTTCGCGCAGCCAAGTGGAGTTTTTTTCCTTGCTCGCATTTGCCAAAGTCAAGATGGCGAGCGAGGAAAATCCTCCTCCCCGCGAGATTATTTCCCTGTTTGCGATCGCCAACATCAAGTTGGCAAGCGCGAGCATGGAAAATAAACCTCCCAGGGAGATTTCTCAACGCGGGGGGGCCAGGTTTCTCATTGTGAGTGGTTATGTATGCTCACAACCGCTTGCATTGAGAAACTGCCCGTTCGCATTGAGAAAGCTGCCGCTCGAGTAAAAATCTACTCCAGCGGCAGAGAAGGTAAGCTTGCACTGTGCATGGGGCTGTCACAATGATTTCACAGTGCAGAAAAGCTTCCGGCACTGTGCAATCACCGGGAACGGCATTTTTCTACCGTACTCAGCCACTCGCGCTTTGCGTAGCTTCGTGCAGTGCAACTCCACGAACTTCGGTCCGGGTTAGTTCTAGCACATCAATCACAGAAGATACAATCTCGCCCAGTGAATATATCCTGAAAGTTAACGTAGTCATACCATTGTCAACTACGGCTAAAGCTTTTATAAGTTAATCCTATCTATTTCTCGTGACCTCTCCACAGCTTCTTGTTGGGAGATTTTCCAGATTTCATTATAGACAGCATATAAGAAATGTCATTGACGTGGCTTTTAGAGACCCAATAAAAAAATCCTGTGGGTCCACATCCTCTGTAAGGATAAGAGTTGTTTCACCTGTGTGAGTGTTGTGGTTTTTAGCCAGTGAATGCATAACTTCCCAACACTGTATGATGTCACTACCCCTGGATGTTTTCTCTGTACATAGCCGGATCTGGCCTGTGGATGCAAAACCCTTTGGTTGTACCTTTACATCTTTCCTGACATTTATTAGTGTATATGGGCCAAACCATTAATGCCTTCCAATTGGGATCTGATCTATTGTATTGCATGATGCCATCTAGCGTAATTCCTTCTTGTGATGTAATTTTAACCTCAGTATGTGATGGTGTTGGAATCTGAGGTGCGTTCAAATCCTTATTCTTGGCTATTCCAACACAGGTAGTTTGTTGCACAGTATCATTCAGAAACATAATCTGCTTGAGGAATGAGGCATGCTCTAAATAACGCTCCTGTTCCCTGGACTTGCCTGTCTCTAGAACCCCAGACTGATTTTGCGTCTATTGTGTCTTTCCATAAGTCGAAGCCTTGTTCAGACAACTGAGTAATAAAGGACAGCGAGTAAATTTGCTTGGTGTTTGTCAACATATTTTTCTGTGCTGATATTGGTGTAACCTTATAATATTAGGAGGGTGTTTCAGACATGTTAAACCCTGAAAAATATGAAAATTCCTGTGCAAATGTTTTTGAACTGCTCTTCGGTGGTGTTGGGCAATGTTCCTATTGGTGATATATGAAAACAATTCTAGGATTAGCCAATTTGTGCAAAAAATGATGACTAATACATTGTGTCAAAATCTGCTTTGTCTTCCAACATTTTATTACTAGAAAAGGCAGAACATTGTTCTAAATCAGACAACATATTCTTTACAGTTTCATAATCCCAGTCATCGGAAAATGAACTGGAGGTAATGATATAATTTTAGGATATTTTAAATAAATGTTGTATTTTTAAAAGTTCGGTTAGACCAAATATATCGTATTCAACCTTGTCCCACACTACACCATCAGTTATAGGAACTGCTGTAATGTTGATTGATGACAAGTCTCTTTGTTCACGATGTGATGAAAGGTGAGGTTTCAGAATTAGATTCACTTTTGATGCTGCAGAGCTTTGTCTAAGATAAGTCCTACTGATGAGCATGCTAAATACAGTTACTAAACCTATCCAGAAAAGAAAGAAAAGTATCCCAGTGATTACCCACAGTTCTATCCAAGGTGATACCAGGTATGTCTATGTAAGAAAGATGAAATAGTCTTTGATTCGCTGGTTACGTGTTTTTTAGGCTGGCATTGTTTCAGGTTCATTTGGATCCAATGAAAAGGTATCAAAGTCGATGAAATAGCAAGATGCAGGTAGATCAATTGTCGGTATTTCTGCAGGTATTGTTGAAACTGTAGATTGCTCTTGCTGAGGCATGTTGATATAGACATCTGTGTTTGGTCAAATAGAAATTTTTCTTTCACTTTGATTTTGTATCTGAGTTTGAACTTCATTTTCAAGAGGAACGAGTTCCATGGCTTATTGCATAGTTAATCATTCCGTGCTGGGGATATAGTAGCGAGAGGAGGGCGTAAGCTACTCAGGAGTCCACGAGGCCTACTATTCAGTATCAGCCACTTTAGTGTGGTTTCATCAAGTCAATGGAGACAAATCTTTTCTCCTTTTTTCCATCAAGAGGTGAGAGGAGTACAGTTCTTGTTCCTTCAACTGTCAGGACAGGTAGAGGCTTTCTGTTTGATGGCCCAAATTATTTTTTGTCCACTATTCATTCTCTAACCAGATCTCCAACTTTTGGGATGCAGACAGGTCTTGCCGTGACTGATTTTACGTCCCCAGTGGCAGTCTTCTTTATCCGGATACTGCTTTGTAGTGCCCTGGAATTATTCAGGTCCTGTAAAACAGCCTAATGTTTAGGGATGTCAAAAGCTTTTTCATCCGCCAATGAGCCTTCATAATCAAGGCCAGGTACCCACATTTTTGCCCCTAAAAGGACCTCATAAGGAGTGACAGCCCCTAGAGAACTTCTTGGCATGTTGTTTAATGCTTTTTGTACTCCATATAACTAGCTGTTAAAGATTGCTTTAAGTCCAGGTTTTTCCTCTCTACTACTGAATTTCCCTCTGAATGGTACTCTCCGTACCATCCACAGGGAAATTCAGTAGTACCGGAATGCTACACCCAAACCTCCCATGGCTTCCTTGTAAGCCTGAGAGCTAAACACGGGGCCATGGTCAGCATGTAATGTGCGAATTGCGTATGTCCCTATGAAGACTTGCAAATCTTTGATAACAGTTCGAGCATCAGCCGAGTGCTGGGGCCATATCCATAGAAATCTTGAGCAGGAATCTACTGAAATCATAATATACTTATAAGCCCCATCTGTTTGTAAGGGACCGCAGTGGTCCAAATAAACACACGTGAGTGGTTTATCCAATATTAATAATGGTGTTTGCGCTGGACTCATATGCATGAGGCACAGGGTCAGACTGATTTGCATATGGTCATGTCTGAACTGGGGTGGCAGAGTGGGCTAAAGAACGGTGATGGATTAAACCCAGATCTGTTGACTGGGTGTGAGTGTTTGATTGGTTCAGATGCTCCATCCATCACCACTCCCTTTTGTACCGCTTTGTTCACCATAAGTTGGCAATGTATGCTCAGACGTGAGTCCCTTGCTCACTTTGCCATTGGATTCAAGCAAGCCTGACTGAAGACGGCTGAAATGCCAGAAACCGGTCCCAGGAAGCTTGTTTCCGGTCCAGGGAAGGCATGGCTTGGCAGTTCGGGCTGGACTGTTCCCATGAGGCACAGGGTCAGACTGATTTGTATATGGCCATGTCTGAACTGAGGTGGCAGAGTGGGCTAAAGAACGGTGATGGATTAAACCCAGATCTGTTGACTGGGTGTGAGTGTTTGATTGGTTCAGATGCTCCGTCCATCACCACTCCCTTTTGTACCGCCTTGTTCGCCATAAGTTGGCAGGGTATGCTCAGACGTTAGTCCCTTGCTCACTTTGCCACTGGATTCAAGCAAGCCTGGCTGAAGACGGCTGAGATGCCAGAAACCAGTCCTAGGAAGCTTGTTTCCGGTCCAGGGAAGGCATGGCTTGGTAGTTCGGGCTGGACTGTTCCCATGAGGCACAGGGTCAGACTGATTTGCATATGGCCATGTCTGAACTGGAGTGGCAGAGTGGCCTAACGAACGGCGAAGGATTAAACCCAGATCTGTTGACTGGGTGTGAGTGTTTGATTGGTTCAGATGCTCCGTCCATCACCACTCCCTTTTGTACCGCTTTCTCTCAACACAGCTGTCTGCAACCTGTCAGAATTTTTTTGATGACACATCTCAGCATTTGGGTAGAAATGTGATTGTATGCAATTGGTACCATTTCACCTTCATTGTATGTTACGTAGTTGTACCCCGATTGACCTGCAACTATACGGATCACTAGGCTGTGGACATTCACACATGTTTTTAAGTGTTTAGACGCTATCATGTCCGCTTGTAGGGAATGTAGGATATCTGTGGGTTCCTGTGTCCATTTCCTAACTGAAAAACCAGGTCTTATATGATCGTAGAAAGGTTTAACCCTTTCTGCCTAATACAAAATGTATGCTCTGCCAAAGTTCAGGAATTGCAGAATTGACTGAACATTTTTCAATGTTTTTGGAGGTTGGAGCAGCGCACACTTTTCTAAAAAGTTAAATGCTGAGCTTTTCCCTTCACTTAAGAGCTCATATCCCAGAAATAGTAAATTAAGGTGGGCTAGCTTTGATTTTTTAAAGTTGAATTTGTAGCCCTTCAGAGGTGAATCCCAATATTATGGTTTTCACTCATGCAAGTGTTCCTCCAGGTCATGTTCCATTAGATAAATATCATCCACATAGGACAATGCCTCTTCATCCAGATGCTGAAGTAATTCAGTTACTCTTGCTGAGAACAACCCCGAGTTGTTCTTATACCCCTGGGGGAGTCGACAAAATTGCCGTTGGGAGCCTAACTCAGAGAATGCTGTTAAATACTTGCTTTCAGACACTATATTTTGGCAGGAGAATCCATTTGAGCTATCTAGGGCCAGATGTAGGTAAATCTGATTTACCTACTCTTAAATACCGAATTTTACCGATTCGGTATTTAAGAGTAGGTAAATTAGAAGGGGTCAGATTTAGGTAATTCAAATTTCTGAATTACCGAATCTGTAAAAATCGGTATTTACCGATTCGGTAAATACCGAATCGGTAATGCCCATTGATTCCTATGGGCATTGAAGCCCATAGGAATCAATGGGCATTACCGATTCTGTATTTACCGAATCGGTAAATACCGAATCCTGCAAGGGTGCAGGGGGTGTCACTTTGACACCCTCTAGCACCCCAAGTACAGGCTTGTGTGCCATGTGGCACACAGACATGCCCTAAGGGCATGTCTGTGTGTCACATGGCACAGGTGTGCATGCACACATGTGCATGCACACCTGGAATCGGTATTTTACCACCCAATTGGATTGGGTGGTAAAATACCGATTCTTAAAGCCCTGTGGCACTCTGACATGTGCCAGCTCCATCTGCATTTACAGAATCGGTATTTTACCAAGTCTGTATTTACCGATTCGGTAATTTTACCGGATCGGTAAATACAGAATCGGTAAAATACCGATTCTGTAAATGCATGCCCTACATCTGCAAACTCTAATACCGGTCGGAAATGGCCAAAATTGGCCGTTTCCGACCGGTATTAGGGCTCCTACATCTGGCCCCTAGTGTTGTGTTGTATTTTCTCTGCACAATGTTATTCATTAATGCAACACTGTGTGCATGTTGTACTGCAAATGTCGTTGTGCAAGTGTTTAAATGTCTGTAATCCAAAACTAGATGATATGAGTTGTCATATTTCATTACGGGAAACAAAGGATTGTTCATTGAAGAGGTGCACGTTTCAATCACCCCTTGGTGTTCAAATTGATCTAAGATCTCCCTGATCTGTTTTTTAGCTTCTTGCTTTATTGGACACTGTCTCTGTGGAGTCAGAGTAGTTTTCAATAGTATTACGTGGTGAGTTAAATCCTCAGCCCATCCAACATGGTTTCGATATAAGGCAGGGGCTAGGGCCATGGCCCACTCCCGTGCATATGTGTTTTTTAGATACTTGGGAATAGGGTCAGAAAAGGCTGGCAAAATTACTGTTTCTCCCCTAGGGTAGTCCATAACTAATGTTGGCGGCCAATCTTGTTCAGCTACAAGAATGTAATAAACAAATGTCAGTTTCTCCCAAAAGAGACCTCTAAATTTCCTGGGCTTCTCCCTTCCATCTGAAGTGTGGTAAATAAATAATTAATTACCGGTTCTATTTTTCAGGATACTCTAATAACAGATAGCTCAATAAATAAGAGTCAAGATTCGAGGTAGCTGAAGTATACAGGCTTTAATCAGGCATAAAAGGACAGGAACAGGACAGCCTGCATGGGAATAGGATGGCAGGGCCCGGCAGCTGCCGGGGCAGGATCTGGGAATGGCTAGCAAACTTTAATAACAGTGCACAATATTTATAGTTAAACAAATACATTGTATTCAATACAGTAGGCGTAGCAGTAGGCGGAGTTTGTAGCAGTCGCGAAAGATAAGGGCAGAAATGATGTAACAAGAGGTGTGTACAGGGCGTATACATAGACATGTGATACAAACGTAACAGAATATGTCATAAACGGGGCGGAAACATGGAGGGGGCTACCTGAGCAGCTGGGACCTCTAACCTAGTGGTGCGCGTAAACTGGCAATGACGTGTTACCAGGGAGAACTGGGGGCTATGACTTCTGCACTAGAAGAGGAGACGAAAGTCTGGAGGGTCAGAGCGACATGTACCTAGGCATATCTAGTATCTGGTGTTTATAGTACATGTTGATAGAATCCAAAAGTTATCAGGGTAAAGGCTAACAGACACTAAGACTGGTGCATGCATTATTCTAAATGTATTGCATGTGGGAGGAATATTCTATGAATATGAATACAGTATTTCTCTTACATGGAGACATAAAGGCTAGACCATGACGGAAACTATTGATGCGATTCAGTAGCTTAGGAATGCAGAGAAGGAGGGCTGGACTGATAACTAGAAACATAACATACTCTTGGCAGACTGGGAGGCAGAGCCAGGCCGAGCCGGGCACTGTGAGGCATGAAAGTAAGCTAAGGGTCAGGGATACAGGTGGAGGCTGTATCGCTCCTCGGAGAGGGTTCAGGAAACAGGAGCTGAATCTGAGTCCGGGCCCTTTTGAGGCCTAGAAACGGGGACTTTTCAATGAATTAACGTGCACACTGTAAAACGTGGCAAAGTAACTTTACATAGGTCTGATATTCGTTGTATTCACGAGGACTGGAAACTGACATACTAGAGATGGACACAACTGTGATTGCGTCTTTAATCGATCAGAGGGGAATACATGCATATCGATTATGCACATATAGCATAAGATGGGGAACACGTAGGCACATATAACATGGCAAAATTTACTTTTCCACATTCCCTCCTTGTGCCCTACGTTTCCATCAGGAAACATCTATATTCATGATACCATCTATCATTTCATATAGCATCATTTGCTCGTCTCGAATTGTCTTGGAACGGGATTTAGGACTAGGAATACAAGAGGTAGCGCACATGCCGCAAATCGCAGGGCCACATTGTATACAGAGGCAGCAACTGAATATGATCGTTACTGCAATACCTAGGAATGACAATACTTTCCATCCCCAGGCAGATATAATACTCCAGAGCCAACCGGACCATGTCCAGGTGCCTGGATTCTGGTGTAACTGATGGGCAATTTTATGAAGTCTGGTTATAGCTGAATAAACAGACGGCGCGTTATTAGGAATGAAAATGCAGCAACTAGATCCGATGACTCTACATGCTCCTCCTCTATCGGCCAGTATGACGTCAAGAACGAGACGATTTTGGAGCACGACAAATCTCATAGCAGATTGCTCTTCGGTTAAGTTACCTAGAGCAGAAGTAGTCTCATTCACTACTGCTTCGAGGGTTCTGGTTAACCTACGTATTAACTTACTATTCTGGACAGGGCCTATAAAGAAGAAGAAACCTTTATTGAAATCTGTATACTGTTCTAGAGCAGTTTCAGTTTGATCGACAATTGGGGACTCGATCTCCCTTCTATGTCTGACGTGTACTAGATGTGTGTTTCTGTGATAATCAGATGGGGCTAGAAAAACCGGTGGCAGTAGGAAGGCAATGTAACATGTTCCATCCCAATCGAGGGGCAGACGAATATATGCGGTCTGACCACAAAAAAAATAAGAATGACGTGATGCTTTGAAAATAGATTTCCCACTGTCACTATACTTGACAGTAGTAGTACAATCACTATGTCCTACATGTGCGGAACCATTCTTTCTGACACATAATTCGCCTTTGACTGGTAGTACTGAAATAGCAGGTAAGTCTGGAGTAGTATCAGACTGAACATTCAATACCATAAAATTCGAAGAATAATTACCTAAATTATATACTTCATTTTCTAGATCTAACCCTGTTCTATGGGGGAGACCTTGCTTGTCTGGAAAACATGTTCTATTCAGAAGGGACATATCATTTGAAGATGACGTTAACATGGACCATGCTCCACACGAACCATTATGTGAAAACGGATAAGGAAAGAGTGGCAGAACTCCCTTCGGTGTCTGGAAAGGGGGGAGTCGACCACACACCCAACAATTAGTGGCATTGCTGGTCTGGTGTGAATAGTGTAACATTCGGATGAATGTATTATTACGCATAGCAAGACGATAGGATAGCTCGTGAGGAGGCAGATCACTAAATGTGTGCTCTACTGTAGCATTAGCAAACTTATTTATATGCGAAATTGGAAAACATAAATGTAATGCATAACTTGTGCAGGTAACCATCAAACTTAGAAACAATAGGAAACTTAGAATGACGATACATCGTATAGAGTTTTGACTAACTCTCTCACTATGGGGGTCTATCTCATACATGTCAGGGACCTGTCTAACCGTTTCACCCGAGAGGGACTTAGACAATTAAACTGGCTGACTTATTTTACTAGACCGGAGCTTTAACTTATACTCCTGCTGCGGAGTTTTCTCTAACAGGGAGGGCTTGATTTCAAAGTCAGTAGTGGGACAGTCCTTGAGAATAGGGCAGTCTTTAGGATTTTGGCAGTCCTTAAAAATGTTCTTGGCAAATGTCTTTTCTCGGAGTCCATGAAACTTCTTGACGTGAGACAGATGGACCCATCCCTTACGGCCCTCCAACTTCACGGCCGTACTGGTGGTCAGAAGGACAAGTCTCGGCTCCTTCCAACGAGGCTCCAGCGGACTTGAACGATCAAAGTTCCTGACCAACACGAGGCTTCCTGGAATGACTTCATGCGGTTTCACCTCGGTGTTGTCTGGAAATGCGGCGGCAACCTGTGAACGACAAGAGTGTAGGGCAGACATCAAGGAAGCTAGGTAATCTGTCAGCATATTACTGGAAACATCTGTAATACTGCGGGGTCTAGGTGTACCCCACATATTTGGGGGGCGGCCGAATACGACCTCATAAGGGGACAGACCTGATCTGGAATGTGCAACCATCCTCATGAAGAATAAAGCAACTGGCAGGGCTACTAGCCAGTCTACACCTTTCTCTTTACATGTCTTGGCAATACGGATTTTCAGGGTTTGATTATGTCTCTCTACGAGACCGGCTGCTTCAGGATGGCGCACACAATGGAACTTCCACTGGTACCCTAACAAAAGGGAAACATGTTTCATGAGCTCAGATGAGAATGGCTGGCCGTTATCAGAATACACGACCCTAGGGAGTCCATAACGGGGGAAGAATTCACGAACCAACTGCTTGGCAGTGGTCGCGGCTGTGTAATCTGGAACTGGATATGCTTCTGTCCACCTGGACAAAGCACATACAACTACGAGGACATACTTGAAACCTCGACATCGCTCCATCTGAATGTAATCCATCTGGAGGACTTCAAAAGGGTGGTCAGGAGGTTGGAATCCACCTTGTTCCACCGGGACACTTTTACCTGGATTGAACTGGCAACATATCATACAAGTACGGACTTTCTGCTTGGCTGCAGCTCGTAAATGCTTGTTGAACCAAAGGTTCTGAATACTGTCTAACATGGCTTTTTCTCCTAGATGTGCTGGACTATGTGCGGTATTGATAATGACTTGAACCATAGAGTCGGGGAGAAACCATGTGGCTTTTCCCTTCGTCACCCATCCCTGATCTGTCTGGACCCCTCCTTGTTCGGACCATTTCTTGATTTCTTCAGGAGTAGCATGTAACTGTATGTCCATGACATCTTGTGTAGGGTCCTTAACTGTCATACATGTAGTCTGTTCTGGAGTGGATGTCTGTGTCTTGTTAACTGGAATGTCTGGTGTCTGAGCTGTAAGCTTGGCTGTTCGATCTGCTAGATCGTTACCTTGGGAAATGATGTCAGTAACTTTCGTATGTGCCTTGCACTTCATGATAGCGATAGCTGTCGGTAAATGTATTGCATCTAACAGAGCTTGAATGAGGAGACCATGCTGAATCTTGGTTCCATGAGAAGTCATGAAACCTCTCTCCTGCCAGAGTACTCCGAAGTCGTGTACAACTCCGAATGCGTAACGTGAATCTGTATATATGTTTACTTTCAGGTTCTTGGCACGTATGCAGGCTTGGGTCAGAGCAACTAGCTCTGCTGCCTGAGCAGACAGGATGTCAATACGGTGTGTTTCAATAACTTCGGTATCAGTAGTCACTGCATACGCGGCTACTAGTTCTCCTGTACTGGTTCTCATACATGAACCATCCACATAAAGTGTCAGGTCGGGATTAGGTAGTGCAATGTCTGTCAGGTCTTGTCTTGGCTTAGTCATAGTGTTAATGACTTCCACACAGTCATGTGTGACAGGATTTGAAGTAACTGACGGTAACAGTGTAGCAGGATTTAGAACGTTGCAGCGTCTGATTTCTATGTGTGGCTGGAACAGTGTCAGTTCATAACCTGTTAAACGTGCAATTGTCAAGTGCTGAATCTGTGTTCGGTTTAAAAGAACTTCCACGGAATGTGGAACTTGTACTGTCAGGGAGTGTCCTAATACTATGGAATCACTTTGTCTGATAGCTAGAGCTGTGGCTGCAACTGACTTGAGGCACGCAGGCAGAGCCTGGGCTACTGGATCTAGTGTGCTCGAAAAATAAGCACAGGGCTTGTACTGTCCTGCTTGATCTTGTGTGAGAACAGATAATGCAGTACCATCACGTTCTGTGACAAAAAGTGTAAAAGGCTTACTGTAGTTCGGTGTAGCTAGAACAGGTGCTTGGCATAAGGCTTTCTTTAATTCATTAAAACTAAGTGTATGTTCAGATGTCCAAGGGAGGACAGTCGATACGGCTGCCTCCTGTGTCGTTAACTGTATCAGTGGCTTGGCTAGAAATGCATACTGAGGAATCCATTGTCTGCAGTAAGAAGTGAGGCCGATAAAAGCACGTACCTCCTTCTGTGTCTTGGGCTGTGGAAGACTCGCTATCAACTGGATACGGTCTGGTGTCAACTGCCTACCCCACTTGGACAGTAAGTGGCCTAAGTAGATCACTTGCTGGACACAGAACTGGAGCTTTGAAGGGTACACCTTGTGCCCCATCTCGGCCAGAAAATACAGAACTGTAAGTGACGCTCGTTCGCAGTCACGTTCAGAACGGGCTGTGATCAGTAGATCATCGACATACTGGAGCAGGGCAGTGTCATTTGGCATGTGAACATTGTCTAGTTGTCTTTTAAGTGCTTGACTGTAAATACTAGGACTTTCTGTGAAACCTTGAGGAGCTCGTGTGAATTTATAGCTCCTTCCATTTAAACAAAAACCGAAAAGGTACTGGCTGTCTGGATGAATGGGAACACTGAAAAATGCATTCTTGAGGTCGATGACAGTGAAAAATGTAGCTTCAGAATCAATGGCTGTCAATAGGGATGAAATATCCGGGACTACTGGATACTGGGGTATGATACATCTATTAAGTTCTCGAAGGTCAATCACTAATCGATATACTGGAGGTGCATTTGGATCAGTACGTTTCATGACTGGAATGATAGGAGAATTACATACATTGGAGTCAGTTTCTACAACCACTCCTTGAGAAATGAGCTCATCAATAATTTTGGATAAGGCTGCTACAGCCTCAGGTGGCAATCTGTACTGTCTGATTCGTGGCAGGACTATACCTTGCTTGAGGGTCACACGATGGGGTGTGATTTGCATAAAACCTACATCAGTTGGACCTTGCGCCCACAAATGCTGCGGGACATTTAGTAACCTTGGATCAAAATCTCGTAAAACATAGTGACCTTTAAAATCTCTTAAAAACAAACGTATTCCTTCTGGGGAGCAGCAAATAACTGCACCTAATTCTTTCAGTGTTTTAATGCCTAACAAATTTTCTGGACATGACTTCGTAAGTAACAAATCAGTAGTTCGGGACAATGGACCAACTTCTAGAGTAACTGGCTTTGATATCTCGTTTACAATAGGCTTTCCTGAAAATCCAAGGGAAACATTTTTAGAGCCTGAGAGCGGAGCCCCTGGAACCTCGTCATGACTGATAGTAGTCCTACTTGCCCCTGTATCAATCAAAAACTTTCTATCTTTCCCTAATACTTGACTATGTACATAGGGACCCTCTTGATCTACAGGTATCTCGATGAGAGGCAAGCCTACCTCCCTCTCTAGGCTGTTTCATGAATACGGTTGATACTCTGGATACTCTGACTGAGCATACTGGTACATTTGCTGTGTAACATGCTGTGTTGCAGTGATAGGCTGCGGTGCTGGAACTGTCTGTTGTGCATTCTGTGGTGACTGAGAAGTCTGTGAAACTTGTTCTTGTCTAGGCGGACGTGGTCTTTCTTTAGTCTTACCAGTAGCTATGTTGTGTTTCAGAACTGCACACTCGTTTATAAAATGACCTGGCTGTTTACAATAATTGCATGTCCCTTTAACGGGAGCTGCAGGATGACTGGCTTGATTCGGACCCCTCTTCTGACTGTCTTGTGGAACAGATTGTGCAACTAATACTTTCATTTTCGTGTCTTTCATACGTCTCCTTTCGTGTTCTTGCTCTTCCCTGATTCTGTTCTGGTGATACTGGAGCATTTGAAGCATTTGTGACGGGGTACTAGCTTGCCAAGTACTTTCGACTTTCAAAACTCGATTTTTAACTTGTGGACTTGAATTCTCGACTAGTTTAGAAACAAAAAGATGAGGGTATGACTCGCTACTTGTCTTCAAACCACTGTTGATAATGAAACATTTCTCGAATCTAGAATAAAAATCACTAGTATCTTCATCCTGTTTCTGTTTGCATGCTGAGATTGCATCCCAATCTTCCTTTTTCGTGGCTAGTAATCTTGGCAAAACCTGGATCAATAACTCTGGCAATTCCTTACATTTCTCTCCAAGACCGGTACCTGGTACTCGTATCTTATCTTCAGCTTCTAAAACTGCCCAATCTATCTTTTTCTCTCCCACCTCCCATTCTTTTTCCTTGAGTTTCTCATATACCCCTGCGGGCAACAGGACCTTTAACATTTTAATGATATCTGGATACGTGTATTCTCCCATACGGAGCATGTCCTTTAATTCTCGATGGAACCCTGCTGGATCTTTGTCGTGACAGGGAATTAATTTCTTCATCTCTAAGAGTTCCATCTTTGTAACAGGGGTGTAAACAAATACTCGTTGCATTTCACCATCCGCTGTCCTAACTGGATGTACTTCTCGTAACGGATGCTGTCTATCTATGTAAAATGATTTACTTTCTGGAGGTGAGACGTGAACAAAATGCGGATTCAGAAACGTTCTATATTTGTGGCGCTGTTCTAGAATGGTACTAATTAAATCGGTACCTAAACCTCTCCATCTATACTGGAGTAACTCGTTCAGAACATCATGTAACGGACCTGGATCAGAATGTTGACCCTCATACAGTGTAATGAGGTGCTGGATCATATACATACCCACCAGTCGCTGCTCGGCTGGGGGCAGTTTCAGAAACATTTGTGCCACTATTTCATCTGGAAAAGTGGTAGAATCAGTAGTCCATCGGACTGCTGATCGGGTTAGTTCTAGTTCATGCATGGTACTAAGTTCACTATAACCGATACGTGATTTCAGAATGTGATCGGTAGCTTGAAATACTTGTTCAAGATTCTCTTGTTCTAGTGCTGGAAGGTGAAAAACTTTCTTGTGTTCTAGGCGTGAATGTCGGTCTAGAAGTCTAGATTTACCTACATACGCTATTCTGGCGGTATTCTCGTCTTCTATCTCTTTAGTATCAGTGTTGTCTTCTTTCTCGCTTACTTGTGCTGCTTTGCGTTTCTCGTGTAACCTTATTATTTCCTTACGAATTTTCTTGTACATACTCTCTATACTACTGAGTGTCTTGTGTCTACCCTCGGCTATATTATCACTCCACCTTGTCAGAACTTTCATTTCGGTCGGATCTTTAGTCGGACAATCTTGTTCCCTTATTAAACAATTAATTAGAAACTTTAATAACATGAGCTGGGTCTCAGCTTTCCTGAGGGACATGATTTCGCCAATACTTTCTGGATCTTCTCCTGTACGGATGAAACGATATATTCTGTCTAGATCTTCTTTCATATTCGGTAGGGTGTCCAAATACTCGGTCACCCGTCTTAAGCGCAATGAATATATAACCATATTATCATCGCCTGGGACTGGATCATAACGGCATTCGGTGAGAGCTCGTCTGATATCGGCAACGGACTGATGTTTGGGCGTACGCTGTAACGCACGTTCATGTAACTCGACTAACGTTACACGTTTGTGTGGCGGCGGGGTACCAGGAGGACCTCCTCCCGCGGCCCCTACACTAGAATCGTCGACTGATACTCTTCGTGCTGGCAGAGTGACCGATGTAGCGGGAACTTGTACTATGGGCTGGACCGGGGGTACCGTAACAGGTGCTGTAACAGGTGCCCCGGTGGCTGGAGGAACAGGAATTACATTATTTACAGGAGCAGGCGGAGCAGGATTTGCATATTCGGGGACCGTGTCGTCCAAATAGGACGAGAGAAAAATATCAGCTGCGGTCGGTTTGTGACGTAGCTTAATCGGAACTAATGGCGGCGGAAAACTACATGGTGCTTCCGGGGTTGCTTTTGGCAAGCCCTCGGCAAGAAGAGGATACATACCCTTAATAAGGGCATTTCTCTGTCTGTCTGACTGTTCGGCTTTAACTCGTTCACCTATTTCGATTAATTCCCTTTCTTGGGCTCTTTCTGAGGATTCTCTACTTAACTCAGACTTTCTGATTTCTTTCTCTGTTCTTTTGTGAGATTCTTTGCGCCATAACTCGATGGCATCTTTCTGGGACTGTCTGGATTTCTTTTTCCATAATGCTTCTTCTACTCGCATGATGCACTCGGCATCCCATGTACCTGATACAGGCCATCTATATTTCTCTTCTAATTCCTTGGTGTACTCTACCCATAAATCTAGATATAATATGGCACTTATGCCATGTTTATGATACATAAAATGACCTGGACTGTCCCTAGGCGGGACAGGAACTGCTTCCTCGAGCAGACCTTTTCTAGTTCTTAACTGACGTAACTTCGTGAACAGAGGCATAACTAAGGCTGGAGTCTGGACACAAATACAATACACGATAAAACACAATAATAACTTTAAGAAAAACAAATCACTCATACCACGACATTGAAAACACATGAAATAACATTTAAAATAACAGTTTGGACAGAATATTACCTGAAATACTGAAAACAGAACACATGAATTTCTCGAGAACAGAACTTACTAGAACAGAAACTTTACTAGAATGACTGGATGCACTGCTAAAACAGCACGAAACTTACCGGTCCCATAAAGAGACACGTCAGGACCCGCATCCACCTAAGTGGACACTTCGTGTTGGATCTGTGTACCCAAACCCACGGACCAGAGACAAATTAATTGACCCTGTCTAGATACTACCCCAGCAACGGTACTCACCGGGCAGCAAGAACGGAAGGCCTCGGACTGGACTGGACTGCTACGACGACGGACGGACGAACTTCGGACTTCAGTTACAGGTGGGCCTCCGGATACCTCGGACCTTGGACTCTCGGCTTGGGCTCTGGTCGGGACTCGCCGCGTTCCTCCACCGCCTCGTCTGGACGCTGGACCGCAACCTCCGTCTCCTCCGTGGGCCTGAGGGATACTTGAAGCAGAAATATCTGCACGTGCACGGTATGGTTCCGTCACGGCTGCAGAGGATCAGGGGGCCTGCGTGGCTTCTCCGGCGCGTGGGGAAAGGGCAAGTTCCTATTCGGGCGCCATTATGTGGTAAATAAATAATTAATTACCGGTTCTATTTTTCAGGATACTCTAATAACAGATAGCTCAATAAATAAGAGTCAAGATTCGAGGTAGCTGAAGTATACAGGCTTTAATCAGGCATAAAAGGACAGGAACAGGACAGCCTGCATGGGAATAGGATGGCAGGGCCCGGCAGCTGCCGGGGCAGGATCTGGGAATGGCTAGCAAACTTTAATAACAGTGCACAATATTTATAGTTAAACAAATACATTGTATTCAATACAGTAGGCGTAGCAGTAGGCGGAGTTTGTAGCAGTCGCGAAAGATAAGGGCAGAAATGATGTAACAAGAGGTGTGTACAGGGCGTATACATAGACATGTGATACAAACGTAACAGAATATGTCATAAACGGGGCGGAAACATGGAGGGGGCTACCTGAGCAGCTGGGACCTCTAACCTAGTGGTGCGCGTAAACTGGCAATGACGTGTTACCAGGGAGAACTGGGGGCTATGACTTCTGCACTAGAAGAGGAGACGAAAGTCTGGAGGGTCAGAGCGACATGTACCTAGGCATATCTAGTATCTGGTGTTTATAGTACATGTTGATAGAATCCAAAAGTTATCAGGGTAAAGGCTAACAGACACTAAGACTGGTGCATGCCTTATTCTAAATGTATTGCATGTGGGAGGAATATTCTATGAATATGAATACAGTATTTCTCTTACATGGAGACATAAAGGCTAGACCATGACGGAAACTATTGATGCGATTCAGTAGCTTAGGAATGCAGAGAAGGAGGGCTGGACTGATAACTAGAAACATAACATACTCTTGGCAGACTGGGAGGCAGAGCCAGGCCGAGCCGGGCACTGTGAGGCATGAAAGTAAGCTAAGGGTCAGGGATACAGGTGGGGGCTGTATCGCTCCTCGGAGAGGGTTCAGGAAACAGGAGCTGAATCTGAGTCCGGGCCCTTTTGAGGCCTAGAAACGGGGACTTTTCAATGAATTAACGTGCACACTGTAAAACGTGGCAAAGTAACTTTACATAGGTCTGATATTCGTTGTATTCACGAGGACTGGAAACTGACATACTAGAGATGGACACAACTGTGATTGCGTCTTTAATCGATCAGAGGGGAATACATGCATATCGATCATGCACATATAGCATAAGATGGGGAACACGTAGGCACATATAACATGGCAAAATTTACTTTTCCACAGAAGTGATAGTTCATATAAATTATGTGGGATGCTTACCCTAGTATCAGGTGTTTCCTCCGTGAAATAATCATTCAAGCCCACTGTCACCAGAGATTCCATCAGGTTCTGGTGAGCTATTGTTACTTCTTTCATACTGTCTAGCATAGTCAGAGCCCATTCCCAGTTCAGTAGTTGAGTCCCCAGAATTCTGGGCATGTCTGATCTTTAGACCTGCAACTTTCTTCTTTTTGAACAGAGGTTTTGGTTTGGCTTTATCTTCTTTTTCAGAAATATATTCTTGAGCGTGCTGCTTGTCTCTGGACTTTGTACTCTGTTCTTGTCTGCCTGACCACCCTTCTCTCTCTCGAAGTTTTTTGTAGAACCCTGAAAGGAACGAGAGGAACGTGTATCAGTATCCTGATACCTGTCAGGTTTTCTAATATTGTCCATATTCCTAAGGTTATACCTCCTTTAGGAGGGTTCCTGTGAAGGAGACCTACCTTTGTATTGAGATCTATTTTCTATATTATTTAGTTTGTTATTTCCCCACTTTTTCTTCGGAGGAGTAGGTGCCTGTTTGAAGTTGTCCTTTTCAGGACTACCAATCAGTTGTGGTTTCAATGCTTTCCTGCCCAAACTGTCTCTGCCTAACTCTGCAAACGCAGTCTCAATTATGTTAGGTAATTCATGTTCCTGTTGTCATTCTTCCTGCCATAGTGTGATTTCGGCTTCTCGCCGGGTGACCGTGTGAAGGGAGCCGAAATCGTGTGAGGGCGTAAGGTCTAACTTGAGACTCAGCTCAGCTGACAGGACTGCCGTAAGGATTGCAGAGTGGCCGCACCCCCCTAGCGTGGCTACCAGGCCTTTCGGGTAGGCGTGGCGACGCAGTGAGGGAGAGGCCGGCGGCGGTGGCGGCTCGGTGTGCGGGGGTTGCCGTGCTGTGAGCCGGCGAGAAGCTGGGAACAAGCTGCGGCTTGGCGAAAGGCCAAAGGCGAGGGTCGCAGTGAGGCAGAGGCGGTGAGGCTGACCGGAGAGATCTGCGCGAGACTCAAGGTAAGACACCCAGAGCGCGCAAAGGGGGAGCGCAAGGATTGACGGGTCTGACGACAGAGAGGCAACATTCCGCACCTTCACTGCTGTTCACTCTGGTGAGCGGCCGGCCTCTCTCACGTCTCTCCCGCCTCCCCCGACGTGCTGACAGCCCGGTGTTGCTTGGCGTTTGAGCTTGCACAAGCACGGAGAGCTCTGGAGCTCCTGAGTTCCTCTCTCGGTTCACCACTCTGCCTGCTCCGGAAGCCTTCGTGCCTTACGGCTGCTGTGCCCCTGTTGCTCTTGCTGGGGCTCTGGCCGGTGCCCCAGCCTTCCACCGCCCACGCCCCTTGGTCACCCCTCACTCGCTGCTCACTATCTGGCTGGCCACGGGAACCCACCAGCTCTGGGGCTGCTCCCCCTGCCCCCCGACCCGGAACCCAGCCCAGGCCCTGACAGTCCCGCCCAGACCCTGCTGGCTCTGCTTCACCCAGTACACTGCCCAAGCTGCCTCGGACCCCGGTGGTAGTGGAGAGGTGGTGGAGTCAGCGGGTGGTGGTGGGGCAGGGGGTTCTAGTGCAGAAGGGACGGGGTGAGCAGGGGGGTGCTACACTTGAAGACAGTCATACAACGCACAGCCTATGCACAGTTCAGTACAGTTCGAACAGCTCCAGAACTCAGAAAACTCTGAAAAGCTCATTGCTGTAAAGAGCTGCAAAACAAAGTCCCAACAGGGCTGGACTCGTGAGCAACTAGAAGTCCTCAGGCCTTCGGGAAACAATGAGATCAGGAAAAGTGAGGAAGTATACAGCGCCCAAAAGAAGGACAGCTACACGACCTGACACCGCAGAGGCCTCGGACAACGCCAACCAGAGCCCAAAAATACAAAAAACCCCAAGCATACGGGACTTCTTTAAAAAAACTTTATCAAAGCCCGCGGAATCACCACAACTACAAGCGCAACCTCCGGAGGCAACAACTACTATCACTCCCTTGGCCCAACAAGGGATGTTTAATCTGGTCTCGGCGCAACATTGGGCACCTGCAACAACGAGGGCAACTGAGCCATCAGAGGTCTATATTTTTGGATCCCCCTGCATCGACCACAACAATAAAAACGCGCAACTAACCCTCCTCTTATCGGATAAGTCCCCAGCTTCCCCAGCAGAGGACCACTGGCCTTATCAAACTCCTCAAAACCAGCCGGAGAACACTATATCCCCAACAGAGGTCCAACTAATGTCACCCCAAACTATTGCAACCTGTGTAGCGACCTCGCTCAACCCTCGTGCGGCCTCTTTTCACCAAACAACGACAGCACAAATTCACGGGCAAGCCAGCCCCGAGCACTCTAATAGCAGTCAATTATCTTTAACCCCACAAACAATAACCACCACAACAGCACTACCAACAGCACCACCGCCTTTGAGCCCCCCGTACATGTTATTTTCGCCAACTGGCCATACAAAGGCCTCACTGCAAAGCCAGCCAACACTGTCTGTCCACAACGATCAGCTCATGACGGACCTGTCCCTTTTCTTCAAAACTTCTCAAAGTTCCCCAAGGTCCAGCCCGACCCCCAACGAAAAACAAAACACTGAAGAAAACTCCGGGACCAGTGCTTGGCCACAACTACTACAGACCCTGCAGCAAACAGTTAACGCACTCAATTACCACTCGTTAAAACTTGAGGTGCAGGTTGACTTATTAAACACTCTGGCGCTATTTACATCTGGGATCGACAGCAAACTAGACAAACTTAATTCCTTAATTTTACGGGCGCAAGCCTCTACGAAGCTTGCCCAACCACCCTGCTGTTGCTCCCCAATTATAGACTCCCTTTCTCTGCTCCCAGAATGCTTAACCACTGTTATAAGAGAAGTAAAGTTGTTGAGGGGAGGAAACGTATTCATCAAACCGCTATTCTCTACACAACAAGAACACCTAAAACCCACTGAGGCTCCTGCCAAGCAGAACATAAATACAAATGAAGGAGAGGCGCCAATCACAGGAACAACTACTGACTCAACGAAGCTGAATGGCCATCCCCAGAGCGCGCAACCACAATCAATCCTGACGGCTGAAAACGGCCCCCCTTCGTCACCAACCGGACAAACAACTAGGCATGACAGACTTGAGCCTGTGCAAACAAACAGTCCCGCTTCTCAAAGTGAATCAACATCGGGTGCCCCCCCAGGGCCAGTGCTACCACGCAGCAAGAGAGAGCGCAAGCGTCAGCGAAAAGCCAGAAACAAACTTAGGGCAAACTCCAACATGGTCCATCAGGATCTCTATCCTATCTTCAAAAAACCCGAAAACAAAAAATCCCCCGTCAAAAACAATGCCGTAGAGCAAAGGACTATCCTCAAGGGAGTTACCTTGGAAAAACTCACACAAGAATCGGTGATGAGCCCACAGGACCAAAGCAAACAAACTACGGCCCCGGAAACAACTAAGGGCAGTGCCCCCACAGAAATCACTAGGGAGAGCCCAGTTACGGCAAGCACAACGACACCAGAAAAATCTAGGCCATCAATGGCTCTCACTTCCCCGGGAAAAGAAAACACAAGGGTAAGACTTAATTACTCCAAAACCATCTGCAATGTAGCTCAGATCAGTCATAGTCTACATTTGATGAAGGCTTCGCAACGACTGTCACAACAGTTATACGAAACCAAACCGGATACGATAGCCGAAAATTCCAATATTAAGCCCATAAGTGTTCCGGAGTCAATCAATAATGATCCACTGCGCCATCAGATCCTTCTGGCTCCCGAATATAAATCTAAAGGGCGGCACGACATTCTTAACATATCTAATCTGTTAAAACTAGCCGATGGAATCCCGGGACTAGCTGGCCTGACCTCGAACAACATAGAATCCATCGAATTTCTCTCCCCCCGAGGAAACCAACCCTCTGAGGTCACTGTGGTGACTTTCTCCTCGGCCAGTTGGATAGGAGCCTTTCTTGAACAGAAGCCTATCCTGCGGAATTGGGGAATTAGAGTATACCCCTACTTCACCCCTGGATATCTCACCTCCCTGCTAACAAGATCGACTTCACCCAGTCATCCGGCAACAACTAACAAAACAAGACGTATGAGACCCTATTCGGTCTTAAAAAACACCTCAGGGTCCGATGTTGAATCAAAAGGCCCCGAGCAAGCCGGAGACAATTCAGAATCTAACTATAGCTGGGGGTGGTTGCCATCTATCCTGTCATCAAAACACCCAAACTGACCGCCAGCCGGTGAAATGCTTGCAGAAATACATAATCCCTTTAAGAAACCTCTCTCAGCGGCGGACAGACAGTACAAAGGAGACATCAACCAAGGGCGGCCTCCATTTTTATTGTGTTCATGGAACATCAGCGGACTTCTCCAAAAAACCTCAAATGAGGATACTATGGCTTTCTTGTGTAAACATGCAGCAATCGCTCTACAGGAAACCTGGGCAATGGCGGACCACCCCATAGAAGGATACATTGAATTCCGAAAACCAGCACTCAGGGACAGCCGATTTGGTCACCCCAAAGGCGGACTGTCCATATATATCTCAAACAACTTAAAAGGAGCCTTCAACCAACTCCATTTTGAAGAAGATTGGTTACTTGGGGTCAAAATTAACCCATGGAGGAGGCAGCGCTCACTCCTCCTCGTCAATGTGTACATCAATCCCAGCACCTGTACAAAAAAAGACCATCTGGCCCGACTGTGCGAGATCATGGACGACATGGCCGCTGAACATCCCAACTCGGATCGCATAATCACGGGAGATTTTAACACAAATCTTTTTCAGGGGAACGTTGCAGACATGGAAGGGACGGACCCTATTAATATCATCGAGGCCATGACTCAATCTAAACCCCTGAAGCAAGCCCCAAATATACTAGGTGAGCTCACTGTGACGAGATTTTACAACGCAGGCTACTTGGTAGTGAATGGCAGGTCAACAAGTGACTCACCTCCAAACTGGACCTGGTCGAACGGAAGAAAAAAGTCTTATCTAGATTATACCATCTGTAATTCAGAACTACTGTTTAAATTGAACAGTTTTTGTATCCATCAACGGTCCGAAAGTGATCACAGGCCACAGGTCACCACCTTCACCACACACCAGGATCTCCACAAAGCAGCACCCATAACCTACATGGGCATTCACACCGAAAATCTGAAGCGCCTCAAATGGAATGAATCCAACAGCCAGAATGTTTTAAAAACAAGCAAGGACTTCACAATAGGCAGCCTCGACAAAGATGCCGACCCGACATGGAAATGGTCGCAGCTGTGCCTTCACTTGATCAAATCATATCCAGCGACAACGCAGAGATCAAATCGTTCACCACCAGCAGGGGCTGCATTCGCTACTGCCTTAAAACCATTAAAGAGAGCAAGGAACAACGCATTGAGGCTGGCTTCAAAATTCCCGGGGAACAGTGCTTTCCTTGCCACATATCTTCATGCCCAAAAAGCATTCAGGAGGGCAGCCTCCCAAGAGAAACAGGCTCAGGAAAACCAATGTTGGGTAACATTGGTGTGGACAAACAAAAAACTCAAGGAAATTCTGGTCCCTTGTTAACCACACCAACCTGAACCTAACAAACTCTGGCTCAGCCAACATCCAGGAACCAGAATGGGTAACATACCTAACCGCTCACTTTCAGGCACAATACCATCACGACTGCACCAGACCACCGAGGGTACGTGGGACTGGAGCCGATGTATCATTGAACACCGCCCTCAGTACAAGCCCAGGCCCCAATCCTGTACTTGTACTAACCGAGGAACGAGTGGTCAAAGCAGTGACAAAAGGAAGACAAGACGGAGCACCAGGCCCGAATGGCCTGCCACAAAGGCTATATAAATCAGACATCCCCTTCTGGTCCACGGTCCTATTAAATCTCTTTAATTACACCCTGAGGACATCGACAATCCCGGACTCATGGAGGGGTGCAATAATTCACCCCATTCACAAAGCTGGATCTCGAGCTATTCCGAACAACTATAGATTAATCGCCCTACTGGACATAGAGGCAAAACATTTTGCGGGACTAATTCTGGAGGATTTAAGGCAATGGACAAAGGATAACGATTTGATTCCTCTGAATCAAACAGGGTTTGTTGCCAATTCAGGTACCACAACAAACTTATTGGCAGTTTCCACTATCATTGACAATGCTTTATTAACACGCAGGTTGGCCTTTTGCTGCTTTGTCGATTTCAAGGCAGCATTTGACAGAGTACCCAGGGAGGCCCTTTGGAAAAAACTGACACAGTGGGGCATTCCAAACAAGATACTGAACCCAATCATTCAACTCTACTCTGACACCTGGGTTCGAGTGAAGTTAGGGTCTGGCTCGCATCTCTCGCGAAAAATCATGACCTCACGTGGTGTCAAACAGGGATGCGTACTGGCCCCCCTTCTCTTTAACCTATTCATAGCCGACCTGTCAAGCACCCTAGACAGGGTAAACAGCCATCCATCCAAAATAGGAGGTGTGGCATTATGCAACCTTTTATATGCCGATGACCTGGCCCTGTTTAGTCTTACTAGAGTAGGGTTACAAAGGCTTCTTGATGCACTATCGCAATACACGCTTGACAACCAACTAGAAATTAATATGGAGAAAACCCTGATAGTCCCTTTTGGTAAGAAACGCTACAGTGGCAGTGGCTGGTCAATCAATAAAACAAGTCTTACGATTGACCAATCGTATAAATATTTAGGCGTCCACTTGGACTCCAGGGGCAGTTTCACAAAGCAAAGCAGTGTGATTGCAGCCAAAACCACGGCTCTAGTGGTATCCTTGGCCAAACTATCAAAGAAACTTTCAGGCCCAACCCTTGCCCCCTTACTAGAAGTCCTTAGAGCAAAGATCGGGCCAACACTCTCATATGGCATAGAGATCTTTAAAGGTAAAATGAACTCTGCCCTAAATAAACACACTACTAAAATCTACAGAAAGGCACTTCACTTGCCGAGCACCGCTTCCCCGGCCCAGATTTGATTAGAGCTGGGACTAACTAACTATGAAGCCTCTAATGTCGGCACCTATCTTAAGCTGTGTCACAAACTAAGACAGGCCGAACCAGGTACACTAGAATCTCTAACCTGGAAAGAAATCAATGAGACCAACCCAGGGGGAACATTCGGCCGCCTTTTGAACAACTATATCCACCAAATGTCAGTTGCCGAACTCTGGGCTCTTAACCCCAGTCAGACTGTTTTTAAAAATATAATCAAAAAATGTGTAAGAATGAAATCTCTGGCTGCAGACAAAGCTCTTGTCACAAAGCGTAGCCATTCCTGGGCAGTAGTTAATTCCTACAAACGACTAACACCTGCTGCCTACCTCTCCACGACATTTTCACTTCATCTAAAGCGCTGTCTGATTGCCCTATGGGAGATTGGCGCTTTCTTCAAAATCTACCCACCTGGCGCCGCAAAAAGGAGGCCACAATATGTAGAGGATGCGGGTTAGCAACTGAAACAATTTTGCACGTGCTCTGCATCTGCCCTACATTTAACTCTCAACGTAGGCATCTGCTCAAGCCAGAATGGAACAGGCTGGGGGTTCGGTCCTGTAGGCATGCCATCATTGCTGCTTTGTCTCCGGATAATATTAATTTAAGTATAAATTTGGCCAAATTTATTCAGCAAGCGTACCGCAACCTAGAAAATATGGATACTGCTGAGGTCTCTGCTCATCGCTAAGTCTGAATATGCATTATAATAGAACTTGCAAAGACCAGGAGGGCTAATCCACAAATTGTAATGTTTTAACTGGCATGCTTTCGGCCACATTTTATTGTTTGCTTCTCTTTTAATCATTTTTTAAATTATTTTTATAAACCTGTATACAATGTGATTTGTGCGACTTTTTAAAGATATGTTTTATATCTAAATAAAGGAATTATTACCAATCGTGTGACACACGGTGGTACCCTATGTTCCTGTTGTAAATGACTGAACTCCCTTAGGCGTTGACAGATTGCCACTGTTGCTGCTTCCCCTTTAATATTTGCTAATAATATAGTTGATACCTGGGCAAAATGACCAAGTAATTTCATCCCTAATTTCAGAGCAGGTTCTGCCCCGTACTCATTCTCTATTTGTCCTAATACATGTGGTATTACTGCTAATGATGGGATACCATGTGTTTGATATATATGGCAGCGAAAAATGTACACCAAGAGGTACAATCTACTGTCTGTGGAGTTAACCCCATGGGCAAGCAGATTGTTAATATTCTGTGTTTTTCATAAGGGCTGGTATTTGGGAATACTGCTTCTAGCTGTGTTATTTTTTTACCTACCCAAAATTGCGTTTTTTCACGTTTTGCAGGCATTTTACCCATTACTGCGTGTAAAGTTTGTGGTGTGGTTTTAGTTGCTGTATTTTGAACTGGACCCATTGTTGTAGCCATTGCTGCAGTGTCCTCATGACAAACTGTGTCATGTTTCTGTAAAGTTTTAACAATGTTTTGTGAGGTGTAAGTAAGTCTCCTCCTGGCATTGTTTCAATGTCAGGATGTGGTGTGTAGGCTGCTAGTACTGGCCACGTCACTCCTTCTCTTCCGAACAGACCTTGTCTTACTTTATTTCTTGTATGGGGATGGCGCCTGTAAACCAGTATAAATGTTCCTGGTAAGTTAGTGGAACTTCAATGTACTCATAGGGACAATATTCGTCCGGTATTACACTTTCTGAGTAGTAATGAAATGTTTTTGTTCTTGCATTTGCAACCGGGAATGTAACCTATGAATAGAATACCTCTGTTCTATACGATTCATTTGCCCCTGGATGTTAGACCATTTGCACCTAGTTTTATGGTGATGGCATTCCTAACATTTTCTACAATGTGAATTGCATCTGTATGTTCCTTATTTGCTGAGAGATTTAATTCTTGCACAACGTTATTTTCTGACACAGTCATTGTTTTAGTAAAGAAGAGATTTCCAAGGGAACTAAGATAAGGTGTTATGCACAGTTTTAGGAACAATGTGCCCTTCAAGCTTGATTAACCAAGAGCCAATAAATAGGATTTTCCCTACTCCGCTGTGGCCGAGTATGTGCCTATCCACTCCAGAAGTTTCTGGGGAATTGTGAGTAGTGATCTCTGAGACTAGCATGACTGATCTAATCAGATTATACTGTTAAATAAGTACCCAACCAACGTTGGTGGCGCCATGTCGTATAGTTCCTATAAAAACGTATACAGGATCTGTGTGTTCGGACAACATGAACTGTAAGACTGGTGTCCGACTGATTCTAAACAGCCCCACCGGATATGCTGGCCTTATGTGTCAGCTAGCTCTCAGTGCCATTAGAATCTCCTCTTACCAAGGAGAGAATAGTTCTTGGCAACCACTGAACATGACAACCCTGATCCCTCAGGACCGTGGAAACAATGTACTACCTTTTACTCAGTCATTCACGCGTACTTAGTCTGTCTCCGAGAGATACAGAAAATAAACAGTCTGGGCGTTTTCAATAAGCATTTATCGAACAGTTGTTATTCTGGTGTAAAATAGATGAGCTGCAACAACCGTCAGACAATAACAGATATAAATGATTAGAAGCACTAGGAAAGTAAAAGGATGATAGAGGTCTACCATCTTGCGAGAATCATAATACATACGAATATATAAAATACATGACAATAAAAGTGCATACTCCTACGATACCTCCCTACCTAGATGTACCTTTGTGTACCTAGCATATGTGTAGGTGTTAAGCCAAGAATCCCTCTAGGATAAAGTCAACCCCATTACCTGAATTGAGAGACTGTGGGACCCCTTCGTGGTCTCGGGTTGGACATCCCGTGATGGATGTTAGACCACTGCGAGCTGGAGTGTCTGCATGCAGCAAGCTCAGCCTCTCCCATCAGTGTGTCGGCCGGAAAGTCCTGGTATCCTCTTCTTGTCTCAGCAAGATGTGATGTATATATGCCCACTGGTCTACCCGGGCGTTCTACCTTGATGTATCGCTTTGTCTGACTTAGGATGACGTCGGGAACAAACTTTGTACATAGATATTATACAGAAGATGGTAGTCCTGCTGTGCTTCCAAGAATCCTCATGCATAATGAATGAGGCTTTTACCAGGGAAAATCATACGTTCTGTACACAGTGCTGTATCTAGGTACAAGGTCAGTTCCTAAGAACCTTTATATATGTAATGTAAGGAAGAATATAGGTGAAGGGTTACAATGTTATCTGAGCCTATATTAGGGTACCTATATGGAATCTAACAGTAATTAATGTTACTAATGTACACAATGTTTTTTCTTTGCTTTTTAAAATTGTTAAATAATAATAGTAAATATCAGAACACAAATAATATTTATTATTATACATTTACAAAAATGATGTTAACTTACCAATGTAAGTAAAAAAATTGCACTGCTTGCAAAAAATTTGAAAAAATGTATTAATGCTAAAAAATATTTTAATTTACAATATGCTTTATTACCTTTACACAATTATTTATATTTACAATGTAAATAACATTATACAAAATATATTATTATTTATTAAGAATCATGCAAATAATATAAAAAAAGTATACAATGAAAAAATTGTAACAAAATGTATGTTATTAAAAATTTACATTATGGGCCCGATTCTGATGCGGTTTGGAAAGCTGTACAACTGAATGGTTTTGGGAATGGTTTCCAACCGAATCTTATCGGGAGAGTCCAACCGACTGAGTAAGATGCATCTGGATGCTTCCAGATATGATTTGGCTGGATTCTCATTGACTTCAATTGGAGCCTTTGTTCCGACCAAATGCATAGGATCCTATCGAAGAAAGGGGTGGCTGAGGAAAATCGGGCACCCTGTGTCGGGCACCCTCAGTTGTCTGCCACATTGTGCATGGCTTGTAAGGGAAGACCCATGGGTACCCCCACAGGCCTAATTGGGAAGGCTCCAGGTGCAGGGGGACCCACAACAGGGCCCCAAAGTATGATTCCGACTGCCGTTTCAAGTAGGATGGCACAATGAGGTACAGCTGTCTAAATCCAGCATTGATTGGGATATTCCTAACACCTATCTCACATCATACGCTGCCGGTTGGAAACCTTTCTGAGTCGGTTGAAAAGATACATTCCTGATATGATTTGGATGGAGCAAATGCTATAGGAGGCATTCCTAACTGCATCAGAATCAGGCCCTATATGAAATTATGTAATGGTTATTTACAATAAAAAAAATTCTATAACTGTTAACCAAAAAATATGTATTAAAAATGTATAAAAACCAGTAGATAACTGCATCTTTTTTTTGTAAAAATGTACATATTTACGACCTTATCCATTATATTAAACATCAAAATGTTTCATGCTGACTATACTTAAAAAGTATATGTTTATATTTAAATATGTACTAAATATGAAATGTATCCAAAAATAAAAAATGTATTATTATTTCTCTGCGTAACAATATATAGATCAAACATTGTAAATAATTGAATAAAAATGAAGACATAAATAAAATATTAACCTTGTTCTGCATTTAATTTCTATATTTTTTTTCTGTATTTACAATAAAATAATGATCTTGCATGAATTTTCTGTTATAGATCGTTTGTATACACATATATAACATACTGTTACCACTTAAAGATACACTTTTATCATTAACTTTACTCCAAAATAAAGAACTATGGGGCATATTACCAAGGGCCTTATCGCCGCTTTAGCGGGAATTTTTCCCGCTATTGCAGCGATAAAACTATCGCCCTATGATCAAGCAGCCGCTAACTACTGTTAGCGACTGTTTTCATGCGTTAGCTACTGAAAAAATTATCGCGAAACACGGAAGCGATAAATATCGCTAATGATATGCAAGGTAGGCGTACCCTCGCTAAATTTCACCAAAACACTCGCTAAAACGATATCGCACTATTATCAACTAACGCATGGACATGCTTAGCGGGTAAAAAATTCCCGCTAACACCCCTAAGCTGGAGATAAATAAGAACTGCTAAAAGCAGTTCTAAAACAGCAAAACTGGAGATAAAAAAATCCTATAAAAGGAGACATAGGCCAGCTCAGACCCACCACAAAGCAGAGGACCTGCAGACGTCATGGAAGCAGTAATCATACAGCTTGGAGTCCCACAAAGGCCACAGCCCCCACCACCCCCACCACCACCGCCTCCTGGACCACCACCTCCTGGACCACCACAAAGGCAGCGGCAAAGACGACGGCGGCCAATGCGCACACGACTTGTCCTTGGAGATCTACAACCCCAGGATATCATAGTCCACTACAGGCTCAAACGGACATCTATTGAGTATATAGTGAACCACATTGGCCACAGGCTCACACCAGCAACCCAGCGGATAACCAATATCCCACCACAAACAAAGGTACTCGCTGTGCTGCATTTCCTGGCCTCAGGGACATTTCAACCCACAACATCCAGAGTGGGTGGAGTCTCACAGGCAGCCTTTTCAAGATTCCTCCCAATTGTGTTGGATGGCATAATCAGCCTGATACCTCAGGAACTACACTTCCCCAATACTGTGCGTGAACAGCTCCTGGTCAAGCAGGGTTTCTACGCCATAGCTGGATTTCCACAAGTACTGGGTGCAATAGACTGCACACATATCCGATTAGTGCCACCTGCGGATAGTGCACACATATATAGAAACCGAAAGCATACTCACTCAATGAATGTGCATGCAATAGTGGACCACCGTGGAATGTTCACAAATGTCATTGCCAAGTTCCCAGGGAGTGTGTATGATTCATATATTTTCCAGCAGTCAGTCATCAACCAGCGCTTCCAGGATGGACGATATGGGAATGCAGTCCTAGTTGGTAAGTAGTAATCCAACATACCACTTCCATCTACAGCACATACATGCATATCAGAAATGTACCAATTACAATGTCACCATATCACATACAAGGGGCACTTTTACAGTAACTGGCACATTCCTGCTAATCAGCAGGGATGCGTCAGTTACTGTGCGCCACAGCTCCGACATCATGGATGGGCGCCATTTACAAAGCGGTGCACCATTGGCCAAAAACAGCACAGATGTGGTGCTGTAAAAGTGATGCATAGCTGGTATTGCGTCAATGCTCTGGGGGCCCCATCTAGTTTATGCTGCCTCAATCCTTATACCTGCTTCAGCCAGGCGCAGGGTTGTGACGCAGCATGGGCCTAAAAGTGACTGAGTGAAATCTTGTAGATATCACTCCGCCACTTTTAGGAGGTGTCCCAGCCGCGGAAGGCCCCCCCCTGCACAGGAACGCCTACATGTGGTGCAGGGCATTACAATGTTACGCATCTCCCAGATGCCTCAGGTTGTAAGTAGTCCTGCACAAAAGTGACGCAACGATGTTGCAAATGAGACGCAAGGGGCGTTTAAACTGCCCCAAGATGTCCAAAAACAACAGCCCACACCAGACACATTGACACCATGAACTGTGGTCATTGTAGCCAGATACATAGACCAAAATCACTGCAAGTTGTACATCCCTGTCCCCCTCCCCAAAGTTGCAAGATGTGTGAAACATGCATGTGTGACGGAGAAACATCACTCACCAGGAAATTTGCAACACAACTCTCACTGTGCATGTCCTGTGCTGAGGGTGATTAATAGGCTTTATTACTTATAGCATACTTGTCCAGTCTTAACTTGGAAAGCGTATGGCCTTAATTCATAAAGGCCCTTAGTTATCTTTAGTATGGTTTTAAGATGAACAAAAAGTCTATTTTGTAAAAGATCAGAAACATAAGAGATGTGAAATTGCAACATTGAATATGTCTGTTGAGCACTCATGTCATTTTGTCTTGAGTCTAGGACAGGAAGGAGCACACAGTACAGGTAGTGGATGGTGTTGCACATGCTGGAGTTGATGTTGTTGTTGAACCTAACAAGGGCCCAATGGTCCATGCATGTTACGGGTAGCTGACTGGTGATTTGTTTCAGACCATGACCGTTCAGACCATGATGTTCAGCAGCAAGATTGCTGTATGCTGGCGCACAGTAGGTCAAGTGTGTGTTGTGTGTAATCATGCCACCTATACAGCTAAGGTAAATTACAGTGCAGTAGGTGGATCACTGTCTGTTGCAGATGGGAAAAGAGCCACACATGCAACTCATCTGCACACTAAAATGATGTTGGATGGAGTCACAGCAGTGAGCCTTAATCACATGCTAACATGCACTACAGCATTCAGCTTAAACAGATGGGCAACTAGACATCCATCCCAACACACAAATCCATGCTCATCAACAACACATCCAGCACAACCAATTACTAATTCCGCTTTCCCTTGTATGTCACAGGGGACCAAGGATATGCACTGGGAGCATGGATGATGACACCAGTACGTAACCCCACCACCCCTGGCCAGAGGCAGTACAATGCGGCACAGATACGCACACGGTCCATTGTAGAGCGCACATTTGGTGTCTTGAAGTCCAGGTTCCGGTGCTTGGATATCACAGGTGGCAGCCTGCTGTACAGTCCCGAAATGGTGAACAAAATTATCATGGCATGTTGTGTGTTGCACAACATATGTGTCCGTACCAAAGCCCCATGGATCCAAGTGCCAGACCCACCTGATGAGGATGAGGAAGAAGAAGAGGCTGGTGCTGTCAACCCCACACCAAATGCTGCAGGACTTGCACGGAGGAACCGCATCATCAACAATTATTTTGCCTGAGTCAGTCACGTGGTGTCTGTTAAATAAAATAGTGCAATAAATAATATGTTCATGTGTTACTGTCTGGCATGGGCACTGTACCCATTAAACAGTTACGTGTCCCAATGAGTGGTCAGATGAGACAAATCTCTATGGAGTTTAGGAATGTGTAAGCAGTACAGTTATGCCCTGCACTGTGTCAAATGTATGACACTCTTCTTGTCAAGGTACTACGTAGGCTACACTATGTCATATGGTTGTGTCACATGCTTCAAATACTAGCAAAGTAGGGTGCTGTATGTGATGAGGATTACATTCCAATTCTGAGTCCATTTCTCCAATCCATGTATGATGGATTGGGTATGTTGTGTGAATCACACAAATTTGGAGTGTGTGAAATGGTGTACATGATGCCAATAGTCATTGCAACATCCCAATACACAATGGTGCCAATCATCAAGACACTTGTCCAAACCATGTCCGTCGTAGCTGTGGTAAACTGACCCTTAAGATGTGAACAATGTTTCTGATTACCAGCCAATTTCTTTTCCCATTGAAGCAGGCACAAGATGTGCCGTATAAATAACCAGGGCCCGTATAACTTACATATCCTGAATATTAACAAGATCATAGTTGATGTATAATGTCAAGTACATATCTGCACAGATGGCCATACTGTCAATGAGGTTCCTGAACAAATGCCTCAAAGATGCATGTGTGGAATGTGATAAGAGCTGCCATAAGGTCATGTAATGTCCAGAAATGTTGCCATGGCCGGTGAAAAGTGGCGCCATACGAACAGGGGAAAGGGCCTATGAATTAGACCACTTTAAAAGTAATGGGACAAATTAGAGTAACAAGTTGATGTTGCGTCTAATCTGGGTACAACATTAGGTTGTCTGTCACAAGACCTCAGCCCGGAAACAACTACCAGCTACAGATCCACAAGGCCATACATCACTATGCTGACCAGATACTTTGCTGAATCGATGGACCATAACCATCACCATGACATGCATAACTGCAACATCAAAAATATTTTACATGGCTGGGTGAAGACACCTCCTACAGCTGGACAGGCAAGTATATGTGTATACACACAGACCCCTGGGTCATTCATAGATACCAGTTCGACACTTCTGTAATAGCATTTCAACCACTACGTGACATCGTAACATCAACATCTGACATTACACATGCAGGTGCACACACCACAATGTTTAATGGAAGTGATGGCCCTATGTCACGTGTCCACCATGGGGGAGTAGCACATGTTAGACGAGGCTATCATCACTCATGGAGCACTTGTGAGCAATGGCAACATGACGTGGCATGTGTGGTGGCGAAGTGTACAAATAGTACTGACGTGCTTGGGGCTGCCTGGAGCTACCTTCCTATTTGTACCTACACATGTAGGATGCAGAGCTGCTGCCCATGTTGGTAAGTTGTGGCCCAACTACACACCTGCTGCAACCCTTCCACAAATTAGATGTTGATGAAAGGCATGCTCATTGCACCTCAGGGCCACAGACTCATGAATCACAGACTACACACATAACAGTGTGACGGCAGGGAATACTCAGTGTATGCAGGAGTGGAACTAATATTCTTTCAGACAGTGTGTATCCTTTCTAATGTATGATGCCAATATGGAGGTCAACCAGTGGTATGTAGCAGTGCATGGCATACGAGACATGAGGACAGTTGTACTTGCCTTGCTGCATCCAAAATGGGCCAGGGGGCGTTCTCCTATCACATTTATCAAATTAATCTTCACTGGCATGTCCCAATAGATGACCTTACCTGATGGCCCATTTACATTGTGACAATGTCATAGCATAGCATTGGTGCAATGTTGGCTCCACATGTTTACACATCTCAACATTAGTTTCCACCCGTATTGACATTGTTGTACATTCCTAAGGTATCAGTCTCTTGACCCTAAAAAGCAAGTTATTTCCTTAGCAACATATGACCAAAACACTTAATAAACTCAAAATATAAATTTATTTACAGTATTTACACATGGTGAGCATATAGGGCTAGTGCAGAGGGTGCCCGTTGGATGGCCAGACAGAGACTTGTGATGTTATCAGGTCCAAGGGAAGAGGCATAGTTCACTCCACAGGCTGGTTGAAGTGGCAAGGAATGGGTTCATATGGCAGTCCATGGGGGGGTCCAAGGATGTTCCGGGGGACAGTGAAAGTGAGTGCAAGAAGTTCATGGGTGGCACGATTCATAGTGCAGCAAAACAAAAGAAACTGGGGCTTTGGCACAGAGGGATACTACCGCTTTCTCCTCAGCAGAATTCCACTGTCATCCTCATCTCCATCATCTTCGGTGTCATGTGCCTCACAGGTGTCAGTGGGTGTTGTGGCAGCAGCCATGTGAGGCACTGACACACCTGGTGTTGGAGCTGAGGATGTGGAGGCTGCAGCAGCATCCATCTGCGCCAAACCCTGTGGCAGTAAGGAGGCAACAAGAAGGTGCAGGGCAGTGTAGATCCCAGTAACCAAGCGCATGTGTTCAGCCCTGGCAGCCAGATGTTGGGCCTGCATCCGCTCCATGCTCTCCAGGATCTTCCTGATGTTCTCAAGATCCTTGCTGACACTGCTGGAACCACCCTGAGCAGACAAAGCATGTTGCCTCTGGATCATGACTCCAGCAATGTCAGCCATGGACTGGTGGACTGGTGGAGAGCATGGCAGGGGCTGTGGGTGTCAGTAAGACACCCACGTAGACCTGCTATTTCAGCTGCCATTAGCTGGAAGCCCACCTCCACCCTATCCCCCAACCGTTCCTGGAGCTCTATGATCCGCTGTTGAAAAGCACGTGTCGTTGGATCTGGCCCCAGGGAGGTGGGTGGGGTGGTGGATGCCTGCTGCTCGTTGGTGTGAGCAGGGTGTGGGCTCTGCGGAGGGCTACTGGGTTGCCCTGCACCGGGGGCTGGGGAGGCAATGTCATTGAACAGGAGTTGCAGGTCGTCGAGGTCGATGGTCGCATAGACGTCCGTGTCATCAGTGGGTGCCAGGTTGCTCTTCAGGAGGTGCTGTCTCGCCCTCTGCAATGTGACATGGGAGATGAATTACATCACTGTTTGTCACATACAATCATGCATTTGTTCATTACACCTTGATACAGCATGACATTGTCTGATCATACTTGTTTAGAGGTAAGGACTTGTGTGTGACAAAAGGCAAATGATCTGAGGAGATGTCACATGAGAAGTAGTAGTGGTACATGGTGGTCTCACAGTGCCCTATTTTCAATGAGACATACAAAAATGGCTCTGCCTTTGCACTAGGAAATAGCCTAATGAGTGTGGAGTGTATGTCAACACAATGCTTGATTCTTTGGACTGTGATGCATATTTACACTGGCTATCTGGCAGCCCTTGTGGGACTTCATCTCATATGCTCATCATTCCACACAATACTGTCACTGACATCACCTCCCCCTTAGTGGGTGGCTCATCTTAGTTCTGCTTTTGGTTCATGCTGTATGTCATTTGGATTAAAGATACCTATCTTGACGCACCAGACACATCCTTAGTGTGGACAGAGTAATGGAAGGCTGATACATGTCCTGGTGTAATAATGAATTACTGCAAACCTACCACCCATCTAAAATCAGTATTCCAATAGGGGAGTTGCTATGTGTCCAGCTAGCCACAATGCCCATGCCATGGTCGGCTGCATTACGTTATGGCGTACTACATGTCTCCTATGACCCACAGTGTCCGACAATGAGGTGCAGAATTCCAATACCTGTAGGCTCCCTGCATGTCTGCAGGGATGCCACAGTAATTGGGCAGAATGCCACAGCCAGCATGGATGTGATGCGTATTTAATGTTGTGCAGCCTGGTCCGTAAAATAACAGTATGTGTGAGCCATCTATGCCGTAAATGTGTGGCATTGCTGGAGTGTGTTTGCAAGTGCAAGTCAGCCAGGTACAGATGCAAGTGGTAGTACGTGCAGGGTGTTGACATATGCAGGTTGGGGAGTAGTATTGTTGGGTGACTCTATGCAAATGAACATTACTCGGAGTCATAGCCCTCCACGTACCAGTCCTTACATTTGTGCAGATGGCCAAACAAGATTAGGAATCACACAGTAGCAAAACAGACAGAAGCAGCACAAGCAGCAATTCAATTCAATAATCTTTATTTCGTTGCAATAGCATCATAAAAGATAAACAAAATACATGATATTTATACACAATTCATAAAAAACGTGGCCACATTATCATCAACAAGTGTACAAAAAGGTACAAGTCAAAAAGTGCTAGTGCATGACCGAATACTATCCCTGAGCCTTCACAGCTAAGTCACGGGAGTGGGCTTAGAACATACATCAATAAATATAGTTAAAAAGAGGTTTAAAATATTTACACAATTAAAAAAGCATTAAACTAGTTTATAACAGCCAGACACTTAAAATGGCAGTGACAGTTTTTGTCTAATGAATTTTACTGCCAGGAGGAGTCTACTGATACCAAACACTATAACTTGACTAGTGTCCGTAATTAATATTCTTCCTGCTTCCTTGTGTGAAATTATTCCAATATTACGGCACAATGGCACTATCCATTTTCTTCTAGTTTCTACATAGCTTGGACAGAAAAACAAAATATGAAAAATGTCTTCTCTTACATTATTTGTGCATAAGGTACATTTATCATTACTAATGTTCCCCCATTTTGACTCGGTTTCCCGAGTTCTTAGTATACCGTACCTATACTTTAAGTACAAGGTTTTTGCTAATGGTGGCTGAATCTCATCAAGAAACATTTCAAACTGGGCTACATTTTTCATCAATAAAAATTTTTCAGTTAAGGGGCCATGTGCTCCAACGTATACAGCATCATGGCTCACAAAAGCCCAAAAAGAGAGTTTAACTATTTTCTTTGAGGACACAGTCAATGATTCCGGCTGGCTCCAAAAGTGGGATAAACCCAATTTTATTAACCAGCTTTTAACGTGTTTAAACCAAAGAATCTTATTACTCGTGTCTAGTTTCAAAACTTCAACCAATCCATTTTTATATTCAGTTAGCTCTGGGGTAATCCACAACCTGACCCATAACAATAGTGGTCTCAATATTGCATGAAGGTCGGTGCGTCGTATATTCATGTCAAGGAGTAGGGGTAATAATGGAGTGTTACTAGGAATCTTTAATAATCCCCTTAAAAACTTATTCTCCAAGGTTTCAAATGTCTTTCTACATACGGGTCCCCAAAGTTCTGCCCCATACAGAACCGCTGACTGGACCTTGCATTTAAAGAGTTCTAACGCTGGGGTAACTGATTTGTTTGCACAGTTGTTATGCCTTTTCAGTATTGGTAAACGATTTTGTTTAAACACAATTTTTGATTTTTCTAATTGGGGTTTCCAATTTAAGGATGAATCCAATAACACCCCCAAATAAGTGAAGCTTAGTTCATAATCAAGTTTTTCTCCATTCAATGTTAAGTTTTTCCTGAAACTTTTATGAGGGTTAAGTGCCATATATTTAGTCTTTTTTACATTAATTTCTAACCCTTTTGTGATACAATACTGCTGGAACCTATCTAGTAGGATCTGTAGGCCCCGAGGGGTTTGAGAAATGAGAATCGTGTCATCCGCGAAGAGGAGGGACGGAACTCGTTCCCCCCCCAAGCGCGGAGAGTCATTGTCACAATTCTCCATATAAACTGCAATATCGTTGACATAAAGGGAGAAAAGTGTAGGTGCCAGCACGCACCCTTGGCGTACTCCCCTTTTAATAGGGATTTCATCTGTAAGTTCACCATTGGGGCCCCATCTTACCCTGGCATAATTGTTCTGGTGTAACCTAGTCACTAATTTCAATAATTCATCTGGGAACCCCTGGTTTTTCAGTGTATTCCACAATGAATCACGGGGGATAAGGTCAAATGCTGCTCGTAAATCTACAAAGGTAACATATAAATTACCTCTGCGGATGATGACATATTTCCAGTACAAGCAGCATAGCCTTAATACCTGGTCGATGGTCCCAGTCCTTTCCCTAAACCCTGCCTGGTACTTGGATAAAATCAGGTTTTCCTCCAACCACGTGTTTACGCGGTTTAGGATATGTCTGGCATAAATTTTCTACGTTATATCTAAAAGACTAATGGGGCGATAGTTCGCTGGATCCCCTCTATCCCCCTTTTTAAAAATGGTGATGATTTTAGCCCCATCCCATGTATCAGGGATTTGGTCACCCGCTGCGATGACATTAAACAAATGATTTAAATAAGGTGCCCAGATCTCCATATTATGTTTATAAAGATCACCAGGGATCTTATCGAGACCCGGGGCCTTCCCTTGCTTCACAGAGGCAATTGCTGTTTCAGTCTCTTGTATATCAAAGATTACCAATGAGTTTTCAACATCCTCTATCTGGGTTACTATTTCATTTGGGTTTACCATAAGCTTTTCTTCTGTAATTTGGGCTGCATATAACAATGTAAAATGATCAACCCATATAGCTTCATTTAGGAAAACCTCCCTAGAGCCTTTGTCTGGCTTATTCCCTTTGTCTACTAACTCCCAGAACTGCCTGCTATCTTTAGCTTTTGCAGCTGATAGCATACTAGACCACAGATCCTCGTCCCAGGATGATTTTGCGGTGGCTAATGTTTTATTGTAAATTTTCCTTTTTTCTTTAAGATCTACAGAGCTTTTAGTTTTTACCGCATTGATCAGGTCGGTCTTGGCTACTCGGCATTCCTTGTTGAACCAGGGTTTGCCTACTGGTTTTATATTCGCCGACCCGTTCCCTTTCCTAGGTTTTTTAGCAATAAGATCAATCAATTTTTTACAAAAAGCTTTGTGTAGTCCAATAAATTCACCAGGTTTACATTCATCCATATTATAGGACTCAAATGAGTTCACAAATGTGGTATAAATGTTAGCCAACAGATCTTTTCTTTCAAGAATATACGCCCATTTAACGGCCCTTCGATTATTACTTAGTACAACATTGTCACAGATTAATGGTACTTCTAGGCTATGCGTACCCTCAGTGACACCAGATTCTTTCAGGATACTAGACAGAAAACTCATTTCCAACGGGAAGTGATCGCTCTCAAAACGTTCTCTAACCTTTAAGTCATTTGTATATGGCCACAGATTAAAAGAAACAGAAACATAATCTATCTTGCTACTACAATTCCCCCTACTAAAGGTAAATGCTCTCGGGGAGTCTGATGGCATGCGCCCATTACAAGCTCTTAGACCATAGCCTGTGAACAGCCCCGAAATCTGGAGGGCTAATATGGTCCCATGAACAGATCCATTATTCAGGGCTGGTATCCCATTGGCAACGTCCTCATCCTCATACAGTTTAACCATCCCCACAATTGGCTCAAAATTGCAATTTAGGTCACCACATAAAATGATACTTTCAGCATGGTCTAAGGTGTCCATAAACATTTCCAATTTCTCTATACATGGAGATTCCCTATTAGCGGGACAAGGTCTATTGTACACATTTATGAGATTAATTACCCTCTTGTCACTTGTAGTTAATTTCAATCCAAGTATGTCTAAGGAATCGGTATTTAACATTTTTACCCCCACATCAATAGTTATACTGATCCATATTACCAACCCTCCCGAGGCTCGCCCTCTTACTGAGGGGACGGCCGCCACTTGGTAGGTTCTATATCCTATTCTATGGACCTGATCCGTGGCCCATGTTTCCTGTAGCACACAGATATCGAATGAATTAATATAACTATTCCAGTCAGGATCACACATTTTTGTACCAACACCAGCGACGTTCCAAGAGACTAAATTTAACAATGAGGGTCTCTCTTTTGGACAAAGTGTACTAGATTTAACAGTGGGAGGTAGATTGTTATCAATAGTGGTACAGATGTTTGAATACCTATCCACAAATGACCCACTGTTATCGCTATCTCCTTCATTTGGATCACGCGATCTTGTGCGTATTTCATGGTCACACCCTACCATGTTATTGCTATTACAAGCAGCAAGTTACGCAAGCATTAAACAACACTGCGTTCCCAAAGCCAGGAAACACAGTCCCACACATCACCCTATGTCCACATGACATTAGAGTGTGCTGACAACACCCAACGGCATCCATGCACAACCTGGCCAGGGAATTACTCCAGAAGCAAGCACAATTATCTGCCACACCCAACGCAAGCAACCTCCAAACGGCCCATGTGCCAACACACCACAAGGCCAAACACAGGCCCCACAGCCAACACAGCCACTGATGGAGAGTAGGCACAGAATACCACAGATAACGACCAGCCAGGCCAAAGGGAACCAAAAGGGATAAACACCCTACAACAAAGGCACAGCATGAATGAGGCACACCTCCAGAGGGTGCACAAACGCCAAACTGAGCACCTGCACATACACATCAGTAAGAGGTACACGACAGACCAATATTAGAACCATATACTCTGACAATGTGCAAAGGAAGTAAAAACCTGCCCCAGGAGGATTTTAGTCAAGGTCCATCGGGACAACAAGGGGCTCACATGCTCAACCCACAAACCGGCAAAGGGCCATCCAGCCACACACAGAGCTTGCAGGGAGGATAGAGCCCGACCCTAGTTGAAGCCAAACACCACGTAATCCTAAACACATCCCGGATTCAAATGCGGACACACCCTGTGTCGGACAGCACTCCAGGTACAATGACCACATGACTGGCATGGGACCCGAGGGGCCAAGGGCTACCAAACCCAGGTCCTAATTCACCCATAGTAGGAGGACAGGCTAATGCAAGGAGTTCCAGACACACCACAGCCACCCCACAAGCAGAGCAGACACCCCGAGATGTGAAACAACAAGGGACCTCCGGCAAGCCGCTGCAAGCAGGGCCAGACTGGGAACCAAAACTGGCCCAGGCAAAGTGCTTGGCTGCCCCCCTTGGGGAGGTTGGGGGTGCAACAGAGCTCCTTGCCGGGGCCGGTATTCGTCCAAATTCGTTACAGGGACGAGTTTGCAGCTATGCTGCATCAACAGCCCTGTAGCTAAAACGGACCCCAGGGGCCCTAAACCGGCCACTACCCTTGCGGCGCACTGGGGGATTGCCCGGTGCCCACAACGGTCAGTCCGGGCCTGGCAGCAAGGCCCCACTGCCAAACACAATGTAGGGAGTCAGACCCGCCCCAAACAAACTCGATGCATCCCCACCTAGCAGGCTCGAGCCAGTCCAACCTGCAGCAGGATCCACAAAACATGTGCAATTTGTGGGAACGCACACATATGGCATTTCACACCACCATCACACAGTGTGACCGGAACATCAACATCCTCAGGAGGTACAAAGGCAGTAAGAGCCCAGAGCAAACGAAGCAACCATGGGATATACATGAGGCCTCGGCTACAATCACACACTAGACCAGTGCGAGCCTGCGCCACCAGAGGCCCAAGACATGTACATTACCACACGGATATCAATGAAAGCACCATGTGACCCCACAACCGCCCTGCATGAAGCATCACGCATGCTGAAAGCAAGTGCAGGGATAGGACGCAGCATTGGTCCAAGAGTGAGTGGCTGGTATCATTCTACATTACATGAGCCAATGGAATGACGCGTAGCAACGCCAGTACACTACCTCCTGTGCATTTGTGCCACCCCGGTGGCATCCATTAGTGATGTTACATCTCTTTATGAGGCAAGACCTTGAGGATTTGCCACAGCATTGGGTATCCTTTGCACCACATATGCCGCACATGGATTGCGCCACAGCAGCTGCACAAAAAGTTACGCTGATGCTGACTTTCAGGGTTGCAAGGAACTAGTAAATCTGCACCATGATGTATGGTTTGTGGTGTGCTGATCTCCCCTATTGTGTGTTGCCTTTCTACGTCTGCATGATGGCATTTCACTTATCACGCAATGCATGACATGTAGAGGCAAAACTAAGATTTGGACCATTACCGTCTATTTAAATGCATTTTGACGTAAATCATTGAACATCCTGCCATAGTTTTCCACAGAACCATGATGAAACAGTATTGTAGCATTATTTGTTAATATTTTCCCTGTAGGAAATCTGTGCATGATCACGTTCCCTGACCCCTATATCTTGTGTATATTTATTTTTCAAATGTAATAAATATTCTCATTTGTGGTTACACCTATTAATCATAAAAAAAATTTGGTTGTGTTAAAAATAATGTCAATATTTTTCCTATGTTTTCTGCTATTTATTTATATATTTAGCATGAAATCCATGATTTTATTCTTTCAGAATTCCAATATTATTATTTTGTCGCTTAGCGACATTTAGCGAGTATATTTTCGTCGCTATTTAAAAAAACGACTTGCATTTCGATTGATTTTGTATATAACTACCATAGCGACGTTTAATTGCACGCTATTCGTCGCTAACGCGATAAATTTTGTCGCTAAGGCGGAAGTTTTTTGCAGCTAACACAGGAAGTGGTGTATTACTGCTTCCTGTCACATGGGTGTGGTTTTTACTTTCACTTTCTCTTTTCAGCACATTGCTGGTGCATGGGCTGAGTGGAGGAGGTGTATGGTGGTTGGTGTGTTGAAAGTTGGTTTTAGAGAGTGGTGCTGTGTGCTGTGTCCTGTCTGAAGTGTGTTTTAATACTTGTTGTTGTATTTTATACTGTTTGTGTGTCTACTGTCCTCTGGTTTGTCTGCAGTGTCTGTTAGTTGTATTTGTTGTATTTTACACAGTTTGAGTGTCTAGTGTCCTCCATTTTGTAGAGTTTATTTAGGGGTTAGTTAGTATTTTTATATAGTTAGTTAGTTAATTGGGTTTTTATTTATTAGTTTTAAGTGGGTTACGGGGCTCAGGGAGATGCCTGCTGTTGGGAGGTCAGGGAGGATGAGTGAGGAGGCATTGGGGGGGTTTTTATGGCAGATAAAATTTTATCTGCCAAATATGTTGGAGGCGGGGGGGCGGATCCTGCAGGGGTATGCTGTGGGGTCACGGAATGTGCGCTGGGAGCGTGTGAGGCTCCAAATGGAGCACTACTTTCAGATAGCACGCTCCGTGCACCAGTGGAAGCACCGCTGGCAGGACATGACTGCGCGGGAGGCCGACCTCCTGGATTACACCGGAGTGATGCCAGGCATCCAGGGTGGTAAGTCTCAAAGCCATAATTTCACTTTAATATTCAAATGTAATGTAAGTGAGTTACGTGTGTGACATGTGAGTATGGCATGTACATGCTGACTCGTTACTGTGATACTGTAACTAAGTGTTGATGACAATGTCATTTCCCTATGGGCCATGTGAATCAAGCCAAAATGTGTTCGGTAACGCAGACATCCACTGATTTACGGCGTCAGCGAACCCTTTTTCGCTAAATGGTATTTATGAGACATTTTTGGTGCAAAGTAAGGAATCTCTACTTTTTCCTTTCCTTATTTAGCGATTGCATTTGAGGAATAGCTACTTTAGCAATTCCTTACATGCAATGTATCAAGGCTAATAACATTCCTAATAGCCATTAAGGTTTTACAAATTACCACCTACTTCTAGTTGATGGTAATTAGCAAAATATTAGAATGTAGCTTTTTTGTAATCATCAAAAGGTGCCATGTGACGCTCATACATGCCCTTAGGGCATGTATGTGCACCATATACGCACACTTGTAATTTTCACTGGTGCAGCAGGGTGTTCTTATGACACACCTGCACCCTAGAAAATATTCACAAATAGCAATTAGCTATTTGCTATTCGATAATTTTCCATTAATTCCTATGGGCCTCCTGCCACATAGAAATGATTGGGAAGTTTGAGATTAGCAATTTGCTAATCGCAATTTAGGAATATTAATGGATCGCTAACAATAAGCATTTTCCTACATACTTTGCATTTAGCAATTGCAAATTAGCGAATCCTTCTAAATCGCTATTTAGTAATCGCTAAACGGAATGTTGATACATAGGTCCCAATGTGATTTGCACATGATTCGCTTCTGTTAAGATTAATTTGGACTCCCACTTCCAGGCACATTTTAGCAGATTTACAAGCCACTTGGGGTTATTTTGCGGCGCAGTTGCATTACTTATGTGTCAAAGCGGCAGTGCAGGTTTTGCGGCATGGTGCAGGGTATGTACAATATCACAATTCTGGGAGATTCGTCACATTGTAAAGCTCTGCACCTTTAGGGTGCGTTCTGGCGCAGGGGAGGGCATTCATACACAGGAACACCTCTGTAATGTGACTGAGTGAAATATATCAAGTTTCTGTCATTCACTTTCATGGCAATGCCGCGTCTTCACTCTTGCCCTGCCTGAAGCAGGCATGAGGATTGACGCAACATTGACAAGATAGGGCCAACAAGAGCATTGCTGGAGCTGCGCCGCACATGCGTCACAACTCCTGCATTGCATTGCATTTACAGCACAGACGCCTGATGCATATGTGCCATTTTTGCCGCATGGTGCACAGCATGGAAAATGCAGCTCATCATGTGAGTTGGCCCATGGTGCACATTTACTCTTGCTAAACAAGGGACCACTGTAACTTAATCCAGAGGTCCTGGGGGATATGAGAGGGTATATGGAGTACGTCCTCCCAGCGAATAGGTTACTACTAAAAATACTCCAAAGGAAACCTACAGAGAGAACTGATAGTTCAGTGTAGGTAGCGCACATAGAAAAAATACCTATGTGTAGTGTGGGATTAAACACTAACACACTAGGGATGTGTTTGATATGCTAACCACATCTATGTGTATGGGGGGGCAACACTAGTTGTATTTAGTTACCCTCACACACCCTAGTGGTGTCATGCTTCATCATTGGGTCCCCCCAACTCATATAGGTCGGGGTGGGCTCAACCACAGTGTTGGGAAGCTATTATGATAGTGAAGGCAAAGGGGTATATAAGATACCTCAATCGGACCCGTGGTATTCCTTTATTCATGGGTGTGGTTGGGTTGTAAATAAATGAGTGAAGAATGTGGTCAATTAGGATTTTTATGGTCCTATTACCCTAGTGAAGTGCCGACATGTTTCAGTCCTTGTATGGGCATAAAGCTCCCAGACTTTCTTCAGGGCAAGATTCAGTGACCCCCTTATGTGTGGGGATGCTAAAGAGGGGGAGTTCCCTACTCTATCAATATGGCGAGGGAAGAGTAGCTTCTCCTCGTGTTTGTGTGGTAATATTGGTGAGAAATGGCAGGCTCCATGAAAATTTTGTTGGGCGCAGGCACCTCAGTAAGCGGGACGCTGGGCATACTCTGTTATTTGGAGGACGCTCACTACCGGAATTAACAGTCTCGCTTCCCGGATTGTGGCTGCTTTGCCTTCACTATCATGAGAGCTTCCCAACACTGTGGTTGAACCCACCACGACCTATATGAGTCGGGGTGACCCAATGATGAAGCATGACACCACTAGGGTGTGTGAGGATAACTAAAAACAACTAGTGTTGCCCCCCCATACACATAGATATGGTTAGCATATCAAACACATCCCTAGTGTGTTAGTGTTTAATCCCACCCTACGCATAGGTCTTTTTTCCAATGTGCACATTTACTCTTGCCTCCATGCTGATTTGGTGGGATGCACCATTACCTGTAATACTGTCCCTTGGTGTGCTACAGTAGAGTAGGTGTGTGAGTAGTCAATGCTAATGTGCCTGTTTGTATAGCTCCATGATTTGACAGTTGGAGTGAGTAGTCACGTTATCATTGAGGTGTGAACACATATTAGCTGTATGCAGACCAGATGTGGGACAGAGGTTTTCTGTGTGTCACTTTCATTCACATTACTATGTGATGGTGAATGACCACATGGCAGTAAGGGTGGCAAGGCACAGAGGATGTTTGCATTTAGGAGAGCATCACGGCTGTAGTCAGTCAGAGATGTGAGCAGTGACTGTGTGCAGGATGATGTGTGTGTGTCCAGTATGTGTAACTGTACATATCTGAGCAGCGCCAGTGTGTGTGTGACCTATGTGCTGGACAGTACACAGTATGACAGATGCTCAAATCCATGAGCAGCAGGACTGTATCTACACGGTCCTTGTACATGGGTCATGTGTAGATATATCCTTGCCAGGTGATTATGCAATGTGTGAGTTTGACAGCTCCAGAGTGTTTTACATCCCAAGGGACTGTGTATCTGCCTCTTACTAAATGCATAGTTACCATCATACGCAGGACTACTTCTACATGATGCCTGTGTGGACATGGTTCTTAGAAATGGCATAACCCAAATATTATGTGCATGTATGACTGTGGTAATGTTAGGTTTGGCCACCACTGCATTAGCAAGCCCATGTGTGCATGCCAATCAAAGTGCACCGAGTCATTAGTACTATGTGTGAATCCCCTACAAAGTGATGTAGCATTTCCTGTGACAGAAAAGTTGTTCATCATGTTTATGTAACGTTTCTGGATGCCATGCAATGACACATATTTTATTTGGCTTCAGTTGCAGATGGTCGGCGACCCCTCACACAGGGTGACGTGGATCGATTCAGGGACCCAAAAGCCACTGGTGAGTAATTGTTATGTAAATTGCCATGTGTGATGTAATGGATGTCATTAACTAATGCAACACACGCTCGTTTTGCAATGCTGGTGTGTTGCGCATGTCACGGGGCCACAAGGTGCAGAGTATTGTTATGTTATCATTCAGAGAATATGTATAAGAGTGTGGTTAGACGCTTATCTATCTAAGTTGTGACTTTGTCCATGAAGGGACAATGCAACAGCTCTGATTTCCTGTGCATGACATCCAGCACTGATTATAGCTAAATAGCCAATGATCCAGGGATCATTACAGGATTCTCACACATGGCTACATATTATCAAGACCAGCCAGAAGAGGTATCCACGCTTCATCTGCAGTACACTGGCAGTGAAGCGGATATAGAGGTTTACTAATATGCCCTGGGACATTCCCATATCATGCCAGGTTAAGGTCATGTCATGTGTAAGGTATAAATCGATCACATATCATCCACACAAGGTTTGAAGGTCCTTTTGCAGTGTAAATCAGATGAAACTGTGCGATAGAGGTTCCAGGCAATGTTGCACCACATATTGGGAACAGTCAAGTTTACCAACTTTCACAGGAGAGTTTGTGTTGATAGATGGATAATGGTTGAGGGGGAAGTTCATTACACCGCCAAGGGGCAAGAGCAGTTACCTAGCGTAGCCATGTTGAGAGGGACTAACACAAGACTGGGTCATGAATGTTTTATACCAGGATCAAAGGGGTCTATTTGGCCCATCCCAGTTCTTCTCTTTTATGAAGTCTTTAGGTCCAGGGTTAGACAGGATGTCATGCATGCAACTCTGATTGTTACACTGCCTTTTCTGCCGCATGATGAGCATGTGGTGTATTTTCTATGTAGGTGTGGAAGGGGTTATAGGCGACAGGTTGTGAGTCAGTGTGTCTGCCAGATTCAGCAGTGTCTGCTGTTTAACACACATTTTTTTATTTACTAATGAAATCTGAGGATTGCTGTCATCGGTGTGGCTGATGGGCTCGCCCTGCAGCAAAGGGTTCCTTGCTTCAATAGGATGGCATTTGAAGAAATTCCATATTTTACACATGAACCCGTAGCAGGTGGCAATTACCTGGCTGACGACCTCTGTCCAGGACAGGGCATGTCGTTTTGTTATTCGTATGTCTAAGATCACATGTTTGCAAGGGGGACTGGAGCACAGTTCCAGCTGCCACCTTTCAGGTGACCAAGATACCTTAGGGCTGCCAAACTGAATGATGTCTGTTTCACTACTGTTTAGTTAGAGTTTGTTGATGCCCTTCTAGTTGCTCATGTAAAACATGCTGTTTGTACAACAGAGACATGTGTCAGTGTTGTTTGTCCCACACGTACTCAGTTACTGGTTATTGCCAGCATACAATACGCTTAGATGAGCCGTACAATTTCCCAACTTTGCCCAACAGGCTCAAGTATACATTGAACAGCATTGGACTTAGGACAGATCCTTAACCCCATGACCAGGACAGCTATGTGATTTCTCAGGTGCATATTGTCAAGGACTTTATTGCGTGTTTTGCATCTGTTTCCTGCCGATGTACGCTGCAATATTGTGGAGAACTTTCTTGATATTCTTGACACCTGTTGTTGGTAGGGGTGTCCCGGTCTTCTTCCCGTGCATGTAGGCTGAGCTTCTATTCAGTTGCCATTGGCATATACATACAGCCACACTGGCAACCATGTAAAAGAGTGCCAGTCTTGTCAGTGACTACATGAACTGTACAGATTTTCAGATAGACACACATGTCTGCACATGTGCATCGTACAGCAGTAGCAGCAGTGTGTCACAGGGTCAGATGAGGGTGGTGCTGCCCATGGAGGGGTAGTGCCACACTACTAATGTTAATTGGACTACTTGCACACTCTCAGGATGCACAATGGTGACATGTTATCACTGTCTCATTTGGCATCTATTTTGTCAGTACGTCACACCTGCCATGGCCTGTCATGTCACGTTCCAGGGCCTGTGTTGTGGAAAGTAGGGCTTGTCAATGATGTGGTCAGGTCACTTTGAGACGTTACAGGATGTCACATGTGTGTTGCCTCCCATGTGGTATGTGATTAGTGCCAAGTAATATGATGATAGGCAAATGACCCAGTGTCCTTGTTTTGGGATTGACATTTCCATTTTTTTCCAGACAACATGAATGCAGAGGAGACCCATGCATTCAATGTGGCCAAGGAACGGTGGGTTCACATCCGCAGGGTGAAGAAGGGTTACCGAGCCATGGAACGTAAATACGCGGCAGCTCGAAAGGATGGGACCTGGCGCGCGATGCCAGAGATTGTGGGGGACAAGACAAAAGCAAAGAGCTCCAAGGCTGCTGGCAAGGCTGGCCGAGTCAGGCACACAGAGACAGTGGCCTCACCTGTTCCGGTCCAATCCACAGCAGCTATTCCAGGTACAAGCAGCCAGGGGCCGGGTCAAGCTGCACCCAGCCAAGGACCAGCCCTGACCACAACAAGCCAGGATCTGGGGGCACCCACCACAACGCCGCCAATGGCTGACACTCTGAACAAGATCCTCATGGAGCTGGCCAGGAACAACAACTTGCTCCTGGATCTGCGAAATGATTATATTACCCTGAGCCGGCGGGTGAATGAAATTGGACAGAAACTAGGAATTCCGTAAAGCTGGACTTCTTCTGCCCCACACCCCTCTTCTGCCTTCCCTCCTTGTTATGACTTGTTTTGTTGTACATAGTTGTATTATAGTATTTAGATGTAGATTTGTTTTAAATTATGTATAGTTAGTTTAGTGTAGTGAGATGTTGTTAGGTTAAGATAGTGTTGGGGGTAAGTTTCTTTTCTCTTTGGGTGGGGGGTTGATGTAGTTTTTTAGTTTGTGTAGTAGGGTTTAGTTAGTATTACATGTGTAGTTTAGTTTTATATGTGTGTAGGGATTTTAGATATAGTGTTAGTTTTAGTGTTTAGTGTAGTTTTAGATAGGTAATTTTTCATTAAATAAATATTTTTGAATTTGTTACTACTTGCATTGGTGTCAGGTTGGTTGCTGAGTGTGTGTCTTCACACATAGTATGCTTCTCAGGTCATCAGTGGTGTGATCCCTGTATGTGTGACTTTGGATGCAACCGGTTACTAGGATGCATGTATAGTGTTAAGTAAACCTTAGCTGTGGTATCTGTTGACTTGCATGGTTGACAGATTACATATAATTTATTGTGTATGGGCCAAATCTGCTACTTAGCAATCTGCTATTTAGCACTAGATGGCAAGACAGTCCACATGTTTGCAAATTTGCTGGCGTACTTGTGTAGCATTTTGATAAAATATGTGCCCACATGTGGCTGTCACTTTGCCAGCACACCATAATGCAACGAGGTCCCTTTAGTGAACTGGACGTTATAGTGGGGACGGCCGACAAGATGTTTCATACTGCTAGTGTGTGGTGGAGTTTGCCAAACAGGGAGAGCTTCTATGGGAGTTCACATGCATCTTGTTTAGGAGGGGTCAGAGACCAAGCAGAGCATCAGGTGCGGAGAGTGCAGGCACCTTGTCACAGGAGCTTCACAGGGATGGCGCTTGGGAAAGTAATGGATGCTAATATACGTTTGGGTCTGGACCCCAGAATCCTTCAGATGTCCAAGATTGCTCTGCTGCGCGTGTTGGTACCTAGCCATTCAGATCCTGCTCAGTGTGTTCATGCGCATGCAGCTGCTGCTGGACAATATCCCATCTCATACTTAAATGCCCCATACAGGACTATGCTGGCGCTGGGCAGTAGGGTGCAGTGGCATGCAGGTGCTGCACGCATGGTACATGCACATACCTGTGCCAAGGGGGACAGATGTTTATTGGTGCTGTGTAGGTCGTTGTGACTTTACATTTTGACTGCACTGACGGTGGTACCACCTACACAGATATGGAGTATCCAGCCACAAGACTTCATGGTGCAAGAACATGATCGTGCTGTGCGTTACAGATATATATGTACTGGGGGCAGGGGGTAACTTGGCACAATATGTGCTCACACCCTGAGGGCTTACCGGCAATTGTGCTAAATAATATAATCACACTGGGTGGGCTCAGGGGCAGTTCTGCTGCACGGGGCTCAGACACACGGGTCTCCCAGGCAGTTTAGCTGCATCACCCTCTGGTTCCTCACAGCACCGTCAGGTTCACACCTGGCACCATTTTGTTCTTCACACCACCCTCTGGTTCAACTGTGCCACACTCTAGTTCACCACTGCCACCCTCAGGGTCACCACTGCCACCCTCAAGCTCACCACCCACACAGATTTATTCCTCAACGCTGCCACACATCTCCACTTCCAGATCCACACCGACCCCAACACCACCCTCAGACGTACACTCATGTCCAGCACCCCCAGACCACATTGTCAATTAATCAAATCCCTCGCCTACGTCGCCTGCAACCATGCACTCACCTCCACAGACTACATCCTCCTCGTGGAGCTGACATTCCAGCTCAGGAACAATAACAACACCAACTCCAGAACCCTGTCGGCCACACTAGCCAACCTCTGCCTCAGCCAACTCGTCACCCCACCCAGATTCCCACCCACCCTTCCACCCACGCCGCTGGTCACACATTGGACACCACCTTCTACACAGGCACCCACGTTACTTCTGTACACACCACCGGTTTCCGCAGGACAGTACCGTGCTGCATCCATTCCCCCTTCAATGTACAGTCCGCACACCACCGCACACAACGGGTAACTCACCACTGCTGGAGGAGAGTGACTGTAGACCAGCTAATCACCACCCTTACCCACAGGCCACACAACAACTCCACCAACTCCAACGCTGCAGGCCGCCACCTCAGGCAGTGTATGTGCAACTGTGACAACACACTTGTGCCACTCAAGGAACCCTGTAACCCCCACACCAGCAGGCCAGCTGCCACCTTCACCAATGTGCTGGTGTGTATCCAGAGTTGGATGTCGGAAACAGGAGTGGATATTGGTCACCATATGCACTCCAGACAACCACGCAGACCACAGGGATGCCATACACATACATCTCCACCTCTTGTGATTGGCCAAGGGTTGCTCCTTCAAAGCCTAACTGGAAGACAACACACATGGGAGCAAGGGTCTCTTCTGCATCGTAAGGGACCTCTCGGACTCCAGCACCAACACCAACAACATAACTCCCTGAGTAGAACAGTGCTACTCACTAGCCATCTTCTTCCACTGCTAGCTCGCTGATATCCATGACAGCTTCAACACGACACCCACCCAAACTATGCCAGGGCCCACCTCCCCTGTGTACACCAGCAGCGCATGCCACCTGACCTCCCAGGCCAATGTCAACAGCAACAAGATACACAAGGTTATGTACTCCATCCACTCACGCTCCCTGTCACACCTATTCCCACACCACGTATATAACATGGCAGATGCTGATATCTGAGCTGACTACAGTACTAAAACATTTCCATGGCGCTTGGAACACAACGAAATCTACACCCTCCTCAAGTAGCCGAAGGCAGGCCACAAGGACCTCAAGTGCTTCCAGCATTTCTCCCTGCTCCTGTTTCCAGGGCCCATCACTGGGAATTGCTCAAGATGCAACGGGCCCAACACCTGGTAGATAACAACATCCTGTACCCATCCCAGTCCAGAATCATACAAGTCCACAGCACCCTGCCAGGACTCATGTCCGCCACTGACGACATCATGAGCCAACTGTGCAACAGCGACACTTCTGCCCTCACCCTCCTGGTGATGTGTCCCTATGCCAGCATGACCAGGGCTCTCCAGGACTTGTTGTACAGTACATGAGGGTATGCAATGTCATGACTTGCATGGTACATGAGTGCCACTGTGCCCATCCACCAGCCCGGCCGGTGGTAGGTGTTACTGCAGGGCGGTGACGTAGGGAGTGGGAGGGGCAGGGTGGGGGGTTGTAATGTATGGATTACGGACTTTGACAGGTAAGTAAACATATACATTAATAAAACGATTTTCGTTGTGTGCACTGCATCACCAAATGCGATGCAGTGCGCGCAACAAAAATCTTTTTAATAATTTATATGTTTACTTACCTGTCACAGTCCGTAATCCATACATTACAACCCCCCACCCTGCCCCTCCCCCTCCCTACGTCACCGCCCTGCAGTTACACCTACCACCGGCCGTGGCTGCCATCCACCCACTTCCACCTGTTCCTGTTTGACACTCACCCTGGTGTTGTTGTGTGACTTCCAGTACAGCAGAATCCTGGCCTGTGACTCCTACAACAGTCTCCTCACTGATGACGTTCGCCACCTGCTCCTCCAGCTCATCCAGCTCCTCCTGTGGAGCTGGTCCACCGCCTCCCATCGCACTTGCTGCCCTTAGGTTTGCTCCCAGTTTCTTTTTCGTTTTGCTTTTCGTATCGTGCCACCGCTTCTTACACTCGTCCACTGTCCTCTTGCGCTCCCCCACGGCATTGACCTTGGTCATGATGTTGTGCCATATGTCCCTTTTCCTCGCCATGGTGACGGTGGAACTCACGAAGAGTTCCTGCTGGTGTCGCGTCACCTCTTCAACCAGTACCTGGTTCTCATGTGGAGTGAACTTTGGGTTCCTCTTCCTCTTACCCTTTCCCTGGGTGTCTGCCTGGCCTTCCTGGGTGTTGTTTCTGCCCTCTGCACTTGTCCCTGGCTGCTCACCATCATTTTCAGTAATTTCCATTGTTTGCAACGTTTTTCGGTTTAGCGGGCATTTTTTCGTCTCGCTAACGCGTTATATGGTAGCCTTGAGCCTATTGGTTTAGCGATAATCATCGCTGATAGGCCCAACGTGAATTTTTTTCACGTTAGCGTGCGACGGGTTAGCGTCGTCACGCTACTTCTATTGTATGCTTTTATCGCATTTCCGGGCAAATATTGCCGCTTAGCGGAGGATTGGTAATACCTCGCTACTGCGGCGATATTCCCATGCGATGTTAGGCGATAACATTTTCCTCGCTAACTATCGATAGCGATAATTATCGCATGTCATTGGTAATATGCCCCTAATTTTTTACTATTCCCACGCTACTCTATATCAACTCAGGGAAGGTGCAGGACACTAAGCATATATAATTTACTATTACCACTCCAAACTGTATTACCTCAGGGAAGGTGCTGGACACTAAACATATATAATTTACTATTCCCACCCGAAACTAGAAAAAGTCAGGGAAGGTGCTGAACACAAAAAATATATAATTTTCTATTCCCACTCCACACTGTAGTAACTCAGGGAAGGTACTGGACACTAAACATATATAATTTGCTATTCCAACTCCAAACTATATTAACTCAGGAAGTGGCTGGACACTAAACACCGCGGACCCCGATGTAAAACGGGACCGCCCGCCATTGTGGCGAGCGGTGCTGAAAGCACCCCCCACCGGAATGCTAAAATTGCACATCGCGCACTTCAATGCACAACGTTGTACATTGAAGTGCAGAGGGGTGTGCGCCACCTCACCTCACAGAATCCCTGGGGGCCCACAACAAGCCCCCACAGGAGATTCACGCAAGCCTTGCCGCCACGGAAAAGCATGTTCCCGCTGCCTTCCTAATATGGATGGCGGTGTCTAACAGACACCGGCACTATATAGAACCCTTTCGGGTGGAAAAGGCGCGGATGATCTTTCCGTCCACCGCGGTCCCCCACCATAGTAATATGGCGGGGGAAATGGGTGGCAGCGGGGAAGGATGATGGGCGGATCGCCACCGCCCGCATGGTGGTGGCGATCCGCCTGACATCCTAATGGGGCCCTAAACATATATAATTTACTATTCCCACTCCAAACTGTATTAACTCAGGGAAAGCGATGAGCACTAAACATATATAATGATACTATTCCCACTCCAAAGTGTATTAACTCAGGGAAGGTGCTGGACACTAAATATGATACATTTACTATTCCCACTCCAAACTATATTAACTCAGGGAATGTGCTGGACAATAAACATATTTAATTTACTATCCGCACTCCAAACTATATTAACTCATGGAAAGTGCTGGACACTAAACATATATAGTTTACTATTCCCACTCCAAACTATATTAACTCATGGAAAGTGCTGGACACTAAACATATATAATTTACTATTCCCACTCCAAACTCTATTAACTCAGGGAAGGTGCTGGACACAAAAAATATTTAATTTACTATTCCAGCACCAAACTATATTAACTCAGGAAGGGGCTGGACACTAAACATATTTAATTTACTATTCCCGCTCCAAACTATATTAACTCAGGAAAAGTGCTGGACACTAAACATATGTAATTTACTATTCCCACTCAAAACTAGAAAAAGTCAGGGAAGATGCTGGACACTAAGAATATATAATTTACTATTCCCATTCCAAACTAGAAAAAGTCAGGGAAGGTGCTGGACACTAAAAATATATCATTTACCATTCCCACTCCAAACTATATTAACTCAGGGAATGTGCTGGACACTAAACATATATAATTTACTATTCCCACTCCAAACTATATTAACTCATGGAAAGTGCTGGACACTAAACATATATAATTTACGATTCCCACTCCAAACTATGGAGGGCGAAAAAGCACTCCGAACGCCGTGGTTGCAGAAAAAAAAGTCTGCATGTGCCGCGGAAAAATCGACGGTCAAATTAGAATGCACTGCTCAAAAAATCTGACTGCGGCAGTCAGGTTCCACAAAACTCTGCTGGGAACGGCAGTAAAATCAGAAAATCCGACTGCGGCAGACAGTAATGCTGCAGAACTAACCAAAAAGGCCGATCCACCAGCGGAATGACCACAAGTGAAATTAGAATAAGATGGCGGAGCCAGCAGAGCGATTAGGTATTTCTAACAATTGCGGTCGTGTGAAAAGTTGAATGGCGGAGCTGGCGGAAGTATCATTGCATTCAGACCGCTGTGGTAGCACAGAAAGAGTAATGGTGGTCGAAAGCAACCACACAACAAGGCTAACAAGTGTGGCTGCTTGTTTTGCGCTGGCTCCAAAAACATTTCACACACCCCAATGACATATTCCCAACGCCAAATAAAAATACAAATCCCAGGTCAATCCAGAGAACACACCTGACATGAATACCCCATTTGGACACACCTACATAGCTGAGTATAAAATAAACCCCTTCCCTGCCCAGCATCCTTTGCACAACTCCATAAGTGAAGGGTCAAACACCACAGCACAAAGGAGAGGCACATCATCACACATCATACCATCACAACTACCCACATCAACACACACCTCACATATATCCACCGCCACCTTCCCACCTGCATTTGTCACACATTGGCACATCACACACCATGTCACAGAACAAAATTATAACATTCACTGATAATGAGTTGTCAGTCATGGTAAATGAGATAATCAGAGTAGAACCATATTTGTTTGTAAGCATGGTCCAACAGACACCAGTAGTAAGAAAAAATAAAATGTGGGAAAGGATAGTCAACAAAATCAATGCAGTAGGGACCACCCTGTGCACCCTGCATGACATCAAGAGGAGGTGGCATGACCTCAAGAGCAGGGTGAAAGACCTTGCCAACAAGAACCATGAGCTGGCTCAGAAGGCTGGCGGTGGCCCTCCCATTCCACCACTAACATTCACCAAATGGGAGGAGAAGGTGCTAGCCATACTGCATCCAGAGAGTCTCAAAGGAATACCCGGGGGTGTGGAGGCAGGTAAGTACCAACAAATGTCTCCCATTACACTGCTATGTACTGTCTTGCACAACTAGAAAGCTACATTTCCTAGACCTAAATACACTTATGTACAACACACTCTTCCCAACACATGTCTCAATGATCTAACATTCCCTTCCTCTGAATGACCCCAAATGTAGCTAGCAATATTTCCATGGGGGCATATGTACAGGCAGTCAGCACTACAACTCACACCAGGCCCCCTTGTCCCACAGCTGAGCAAGATGGAGTACTCCCCACATCCACATCCATGTGGCAGCCATTTCATTGCTGTCCTCAAACTTACAAGAAGGTAGCCATCTTAACAGGGAGGGCGGTTTGTGGATATGCAGCCAGCACTACAACTCCCACTAGGCCCTCTTGTCCCACAGCTGAGCAAGATGGAGTACTCCCCACAAGCACAACCATGTGGCAGACATTTCATTGCTCGCCTCAAACTTACAGGTAGGTAACCATCTTAACAAGGAGGGAGGTTTGTGGATAGGCAGCCAGCACTACAACTCCCACCAGGCCTCCTTGTCCCACAGTAACCATCTTAACAGAGAGGGAAGTTTGTGGATAGGCAGCCAGCACCACAACTCCCACCAGGCCTCCTAGTCCCACAGCTGAGCAAGATGGAGCACTACCCACACCCACAACTATGTCGCAACCATCTCATTGTTCTCATCAAACATACAGGTAGATAGCCATCTTAACAGGGAGGGAGGTATATGGCTAGGAAGCCAGCACCACAACTCCCACCAGGCCCCCTTGTCCCAGAGCTGAGCAAGATGGACCACTCTGCACACTCACAACCATGTGGCACCCATTTCATTGTTCTCATCAAACTTACAGGTAGGTCGCATTCTTAACAGGGAGGGGGTATATGGGTTGGAAGCCAGCACTACAACTCCCACCAGGCACCCTTATCCTACAGCTGATCAAGATGGAGAACTCCCCACACCCACACCCACAACCATGTAGCAGCCATTTCACTGCTCTCATCAAATGTACAGGTATGTAGCCTTCTCATGCTCTGTTGTCTTACCCCTGAACTGGATGGAACACTCCCCCACCCAAGAGCCATGTATAACCTATTCCCTTCTTCTGCTCTACTTCACAAGGAGGTAGCCTTCTCAACAGGGAGGGGGGTTTGTGGATAGGCAGCCAGCATAATAAATCCCACCAGGACCCCATGTCCCACAGCTGAGCAAGATGGAACATTCCCCACACCCACACCATTTGACAGCTATTTCATCGCTCTACTCAAACTTACAGGTAGGTAGCCTTCTCATGCTCTCTTGTCACACCCTGAGCTGGATGGAACACTTCCCCCACCCAAGAGCCATGTGTAACCTATTACCTTCCTCTGCACCACCTCACAGGTAGGTAGCCTTCTCAACATGTGGCAGCCATCTCATTCTTTTCATCAAACTTACAGGTAGATAGCCATCTTAACAGGGAGGGGGTTTGTGGAGAGGCAGCCAGCACTACAATTCCCACCAGGCTCCCTTGTCCCACAGCTGAGCAAGATGGAGCACTCCCCACACCCACAACCATATGGCAGCCATCTCATTCTTCTCATCAAACCTACAGGTAGGTAGCCATCTTAACAGGGAGGGGAGTTTGTGGATGGCAGCCAGCACTACAACTCCCACCAGGCACCCTTGTCCCACAGCTGAGCAAGATGGAGCACTCCCCACGCCCACAACCATGTGGCAGTCATTTCCCTCTACTGTGTTACCTAACAGGTAGGTAGTCAGCGCATGCACCCTGTCATCCTTCTCAAAATGCATGAAGCCATATGACCACACCATCCCTCACATGGCAGCCGACTCGTCATAGATTCAAAAGTTACATCCAGTGTGCAGCCTACTGTATCTGTTACAAAAATTACACTTTGACTCACCATGTCACATGTGAAGTAAATTCAGGCCTCAATCAAGCACAGTACAGAATGCAATGTGTAAGTGCCATTGTGTCAGAGCATGAAGACCTATATGAACACAAAACATGCACGGTCAATCTGTCAAACAAATCAAAGTGCATGATATGAAAGAGCATTCCAAATATTACAATAGCTAGCTTTTGCATAGCTAAAACTGATTCAATGAAGAGTAAACAAACGTTACGGATCATGAAAAGTTGATTTGCACCAAGTTTGTAGATGATGACATGTCCTTGTAAACACACCATCTATACATGGCACATGGTTGCAATTTACATGTACACTAATGACAAGTAATGTATGTACCTCAACATCATGGCATGATGCACATCATCTTTCAGGCATACTAAGTGATTGCAATGTAAAATGTTTGGTTTATCAAATGTAGCATCCAAAAGTCTGACACTAAGCTTGTGGAGTGCACTTAACTGACAATCTAACCTCTGTTCAACAGGAGATCCACAAGCAACTGCTACTGAAAACACCAACAACCAGCAGAGCCTGTCCCTCCCACCAGAACGTGAACTCTCTGATGCAGATTCTCTAGTAATCTCGGATGAGGAGCAACAACCTGGCCCCTCATGACTGCCAGGGCACACTCCATCTCAGGGCCTCATTGTCCCCACCACCACAGCGACAACCACGGCAAGACTCTCCCTGCCTCAATGGTTAACAACAACACCATACAATCCGAGGATGCCAGAGAGAGTGTATGTGTGCATCGAGCTCAACGCCCCAGGTCCGTGTCAGTAGGGCAGGTGGGAGGTCAACTAGTGGACAATCACAGGAGGACACTGAGCCAGAAGGCCTGGCCACCATTGCAAGAGTCCTTGGTGCATACCAACAGAACCAGGGACAGATGGGCCAGGTTGTTGAAAAAGTGCATAAGCTCCACCTGCTGCTGAGGTCCATGGACACACATATGGGCCAACTTGTGGATCTAATGGGCCAGCTTGTGGGTGTTCTGAGGGACAGACATGTGGCTCAAATGACGGCTCAACACCCTCCAGTGGCCAACCTGCTGATACTCCAAAAACCTCAGCTGCAGCCTTGAGGTGAGCTGCAAGACAATGACTCATCAGACACCGCTGAGCCTGCAGCAAAGCCCCCCTGCCAAACGCAGGAGGGGATGTCCGAGAAACACCACAGGAGGATCACGTGGCAAAGCACCAACTAAAACCAAGTCGCTGAGCCAGCCATGATGGCAATTGTGTTGCCCTTGAAATTGACTTTGTTAATTATCCTAACCCACATTGCCATGTTGATGGCAGACGTTTGTTGGACTGTGTGATTACATCAATTTGGTGACTACTCTATTTGTCTCATTTACCATCACTGACAAATCATACACTCACTTTGCTTAATTTTACAAACTATCACTTTTCTTTAACAAAATGAAAATAAACACTCTTTACACACCTATGTTTGTGTCAGTTTCATGTTGATCACAGTTTGTACAATGTCAACTCAGATTCCAATGTACAAAAAACTCTGATTGTGACGAGGCATTGATAGGGTGAGGGAACCTAGAAAGTCACAAGAGAATGACATGTAGTTGGCCTGTGGTGCCATTACAGCAATAACACACCACTAGTCAACACCGCACATTAACCATCACACATAACAATGACCAACACCATCAACACAGGCATGAGGTGCGTGGAAAACAATACACTGTGCCACACACATCAGCCATTAGCAGTGAGCCAACAACAGCCAGCAGCCGAAAACCTCATCTATGCCTTGCCATTACCATCAAAGACAACAGACAATGTCACTGTTGTACAATGTTACTTACACTCAAGGGAAGTAGTTGTTGATGAGCTATTGACGCAGCTAAACACCTTCCTATTCTCCACTGTCATTGTCAATGGGCATGTGTGGATTTGCACTGGGGGCATATGCTGCTCATCATCTTCCAGGAGCCGGGGGATCTCTTTGCGCAATGCCAGGTTGTGGAGCATGCAGCATGCAATTATGATCTGACACACCTTTTGGGGACAGTAGAGTAGTGCACCAACACACTTGTTCAGACACCGAAATCTAGACTTCAGAAGCCCAAAAGAACGCTCCACTTCTCAACGTGTCCTTCCATGTGCTTCATTGTAGCGGACTTCCCCCAGGGGTCTTTAGATTCTTCAGTGGGCTCAGCAACCAAGGCCGGTTGGGAAATAGAGTGTCACCTAGGTGTGAGATACACAGACCAATCTTGTAAGAGAAACTGTTGCTGAGAACAGCATGTCACACACACAGCACACTACTTGACTCAGCGTACTCACCAACAAGCCAGGCACGCTCCGGATGCAGATTTTCCATGAATTGTGGGATGATGCTGTTACACAGTATGTAGGAGTCATGTGCTGAACCTGGAAATTGAATAAATATACGGACGCCTGGTCTCGAAATTAAAGTTGGCTGCTCTTTATTTAAAGCAGACTGTGGGCTTCGATTAGTTAATTCTGAAACACCTATGTTTTATTCATATACTCACTTTCTTATTTTTTAGAAATGTCATCTTTTTTTAACATGTCTGAGGTCGACACACCAAAACACAATTTACAAAAATGGAATCATAAACAAAAAATCATACACATTTCATACATTAACAAATAAACAACAATTTATTCAATTGAATGCTTTAGGTCAATGAACATTACATTAGTACACCAGAAGATTTTTTACACTACAGTCCTGTCTACTAGTTTTCTCTCGTGTTTCAGGACTGTTCTCACAATGGGCCATTGTTGTTGTAGTTCTAATGTGTCCAATACAGATGGACACTGCTTGATTAATTGCCCTTAGTGAGTTTATGGGATAAGTCTCATGGGAAAGGCCGACGCGTTTCCAAACCTGTTCCAAGTTCTCAGGTTATTCTTCAGGGCAAAACTGGGTACCTGACAATTACAAAACAACATTTTTTAATGGCTTCTCCTGCTTCCAGTTTTATTGCTTTCGCATTTGGGCTGAAAAGGACAAAATTTACCTTTCTTATTCCAAGGCGACTTTTTCGTCTATACACTTTTACGGTATCTTTTTAGAAAACTTTGTTGTGCCTGGGTGAAAAGAAAGAGACTGCCTGTTGTCTCCTGTTTTTTTTTTAGATTGAAAAACAGCATTTTATGATTGGAGTGGTCTGGCAATACACTTACTGTAAAAGAGGTTTTGTGGATGCGCATAAGTTCGCAATTTCGTTAATCGCTTTTCGCTTCACGAGTGTTCACCACTTTATCTGTTGAAAATCATTAAGTAGGGGATTTAGTATATTGAATATCTGGGTGGGTACTATGTGGTTAATGGTTCTTTTACTCAATCTTACTTGTGTGAAAGGTGAGGTGTCCTCTCGATTCCAGGTTTTTAGTTCTTACTGCGTGGGCGCATCTCTGTATTGGGTCCGCGAACCCGTTAAGTCTGCAACATTGAAACACGGTTTGCAGTTTGTGGCATATTTATTTCGCTGGGCATTAACTGAGCCATTTGTGATGTAGTTGCAAATCTCACCTTCTATTCTTTTGAAGGATCGGCTTTTCAATCACTCGTCTTCAGTCGCTCGTGTTGGCGTTCTGAAGACAGCTACGCTCCTTTTTACGTGCGCGAACACCCGGAAGTGAGCTGCCGGGTCACATGGTTCTAGTCTTTCCCATGGATTGTGGTAATTGTAGTGAATCACCATTCGTTAAAACAAAATTGTGAATGTGAAGTGTGTTGAGTGCTTATTCGAGTACAGTTCAGTACAGATGTGTTTTTTGTTTAACCTCACTAACTTTTCAGTTTCGTTTTGCTGTTGGGCATTCGTACTCAGTTTAATTGAAGAAAACGGAGAAGGTCCTGAAATTAAATTCTTAATGTGATCTTCAGTGAAAGATAGTGTTTCACCCTCGGAAATGATTTACAGGATATATTCAATAGCCTGTGTGTGGAATTTTCATTCTAATTATGCTGTGAGAGACGCGCCAAGGCAGTAAGAACTAAAAGCCTGGAATAGAGAGGACACCTCACCTTTTGCACAAGTAAGATTGAGTAAAAGAACCATTAACCACATAATACCCACCCAGATATTCAATAAACTAAATCCCCTACTTAATGATTTTCAACAGATAAAGTGGTGAACACTCGTGAAGCGAAAGGCGATTAACGAAATTGCAAACGTATGCGCATTCACAAAACCTCTTTTACAGTAAGTGTATTGCCAGACCACTCCAATCATAAAATGCTGTTTTTCAATCTAAAAAAAACCAGGAGACAACAGGCAGTCTCTTTCTTTTCACCCATGAACAACTAAGGGCCCGATGTAGGTAAATCTGATTTACCGACTCTAGAATACCGATTTTTACCGATTCGGTATTCTAGATTCGGTAAATCAGATGTAGGAAAAAATTTGGTAATTTTTACTGAATCTGTATGATTCGGTAATTACCGAATCGGTAAATACCGATTCGGTAATTGCCATTGATTCCTATGGGCCTTGAGGCCCATAGGAATCAATGTCAATTACCGAATCGGTAAATACCGATTCGGTAAATTTACCGAATCTGTAAATATACAGAATCGGTAAATTTAAGGCCCCCTACATCTGTAACTCCAAATACCGGTCGGTAACGGCCGAAATCGGCCGTTACCGACCGGTATTTGGCCTCCTACATCTGGCCCTAAGTTTTCTAAAAAGATACCGTAAAAGAGTACAGACGAAAAAGTCACCTTTGAATGAGAAAGGTAACTTTTGTCCTTTTCAGCCCAAATGCGAAAGCAATAAAACTGGAAGCAGGAGAAGCCATTAAAAAAAATTTGTTTTGTAATTGTCAGGTACCCAGTTTTGCCCTGAAGAAAAACCCGAGAACTTGGAACGGGTTTGGAAACGCGCCGGCTTTTCCCATGAGACTTATCCCATAAACTCACTAAGGGCAATTAATCAAGCAGTGTCCATCTGTATTGGACACATTAGAACTACAACAACAAAGGCCCATTGTGAGAACAGTCCTGAAACACGAGAGGAATCTAGTAGACAGGACTGTAGTGTAAAAAAACTTCTGGTGTACTAATCTAATGTTCATTGAGCTAAAGCATTCAATTGAATAATTTGTTGTTTATTTGGTAATGTATGAAATGTGTATGATTTTTTGTTTATGATTCCATTTTTGTAAATTGTGTTTTGGTGTGTCGACCTCAAACATGTTAAAAAAGATGACATTTCTAAAAAATAAGAAAGTGAGTATATGAATAAAACATAGGTGCTTCAGAATTAACTAATTGAAGCCCACAGTCTGCTTTAAATAAAGAGCAGCCAACTTTAATTTCGAGACCAAGCGTCCGTTTGTTTATTGAATTACATTGTCCTGCCTAGTCCCGTAGGACAAGACCCCTCTTGTGTACAGAACCTGGAAATTTGGCACAGACATGGGAAATAATCATATCCACTTGGCATACCACTTGCAGATTAGTGGAATGGTAATGCATCCTGTTTCGGTAGATGTGCTCCTGTGTCTGTGGTGGAACTAGGCCAACGTGTTTGCAGTTAATGGCTCCAACAACATTAGGTATGTGTCCAAGGTTATAAAAATCACCCTTCACATCTGTCAATTCATGTCTCCCTGGAAAGTGGATGTAGCTGTCCTTGTAAGTCAACATTGTGGGCAGGACATCACGCAGCACCATGCTGTATATAGAGTGAAACATCCCACCGGCTATGGCCACTGCGTACTGAAACTAACCAGTGGAAATAAATGTAGTGCGGCCATCACCTTAACTGATGGCGTCAAAGCTGTCGGATAGGTTCTGTGAGGTGTCAGATGGGGCTCCAACTGAGAACATAGCTCTTGAAGGGTAAGGCGATTCAGACGGAACTTCCTTATGTTTGGTAGCACTGCGAAAGGCTGATGCACATTTGGTTGTCTCCTACGTATAATGGAAGAGGACACATGTAAATCCAATACATAGATAAGATGTGGCAATCATCTTACAAAATGCCTAACACAGCACCAACATTGACAGGACTGTAACAACAGCTTCATGCACAAGTCACATGCACAGACACCTTGATGTCATGTATTCATACATGTGGTCAGTATGTACATACTAACTACTTCCAAATCAGATACAGACTATGTGAATGTTAAATGGTACACTCCTACATCTTGTGTCACCAGCCCTGGGTGTAGCTGACACAGCACATGAGGCAAACAGCAACACTGCTGACTTCTACATAGCTGCTGTACCTGCAACGCGTACTTGCTTTAGTTTCAGTAAGCACAACATTTTTATACAATGAGCACAGTGAGTGTATGCTGGTCAACTATCAAGACAAATCCAGCACTCTATACAGTCATATAGGCACATTGTTAGACCTGGCACCATTGGTGTGGGTCTCCCTTCCATTTTTTTGCTGTTACCTCCTGTGTGTTTGCTATATTTTTGCTGGTCTAGATGCTTTGGGCCGCTTGCCACTGCTATTCAGTGCCAACGTGCAAGAGCTCCCTATTGTAAATTGTTGTATTGGATTAGTGACTCCATGATTGGCTTATTTGATTTACTTGTCAGACCCTAGTCCAGTACCCCATGTGTGCCCTGGGCCTGTAAATCAAATTCTGCTGGTGGGCTTGCAGCAATAGTTGTGCCACCCACAGAAGCAGCTTTTAAAATATGGCTCAGGCCTGCCATTGCAGAGCCTGTGTGCAGCCTAGGACTCTCAAGGGCAGGGTGCATTGTATGTGAAAGTTAGGACTTGCCTGATGTGTATGGCATGTTCTGATACTGAATTACAGCCAATTTTGTTTTTCACTATTACAAGGCTACCTATTCCCATAGGCCAGAATGGGCAGTTTGATTATAACATCTTATAATCCTAACTGACTCAGGGAAAAAGGTAGAAATTCGAGTTTAGTATGCCAGAACTCAGACTGTTAAAATACATCTTTTAATGAAGCTGATTTTTACATTTTGTGTTTGAAAATACCACTTTTAGAACCTAGATTTGTTCTTACCTAACCATCCAGCATGCTTCTGCTAGGTTTGTGTATTCCATGTCTGGTTTGTGAGTGACAGGGGGCTGAAGAGGGCCTTCGCTCCAGCAGTCTGATGGGTCAGGGCTGGGCTGAATAGGACCTGCATTGAATAGAGAGTTGGGGGCGGAGATTTCCTTTCACTGACCTGCACCCTCATAGAATAGAATAAAGAGTAGAGGGAGGAGATTTTTTTCAGCTACCTGGGCCACGTCTGATTTCAACAATGCTTTCTCCACCTCCTGCCAGGAAGCTGCACAGAACTGATTTTGGCTGGGCACAGCCACCCTCTGACTTCAGAGGACAAAGGATTTTGCAGTTTAAATATTGGGGCCCAGACCCCAGAACTTTAGATCACTTCTGGGAACCAAGGAGAAGAACCAAGGAAGCTGAAGAAGGAGACTGCCCCTGTGCTATTTGCTATTTCTGGTGCTGGCCTGCAGTGGTTACTTGATTTGCCAAGGAAAGGGGAACAGGACGTTTGTGAACTTTTCATCATCTTGAAGAAGAATCTCCAACGGCTTGAAGTGTGCTTGCCTCTTGCCTGAGGTGTCAGGGATACAAGACTTCACCACCAGCTCCCCTGAATTCCCTTGCTGGGATTTCTACCTGCAGATAGGTGCCTATTGTTGTTTGGGCCCTCCGAGAAGACTGCGTGTCGCTGGAATCTGGAAGCGCGATGCAACGAGGAGAAGCATGTCCCCGCCACAGAAGTTGCCATCACATCACTGAAGAAGCATGCCGCCGCCGCAGCTGTCCTCTGTCGCATCATCGACGAAGCATGTTGCATCACCGTAGAAGCGCGTCGCAGGGCCTGTCGCGACTCAGAAGTTACCGAGTTCACCGCACGGCTGTCTGGCGTGCACGCATCGCATCCAATGTTGTCGCATCACATCAAAGACGCCATTTCGTTGCATCGCACTAGATTGTCTCCTCGCATCGAGGTGCCATCTTATCGCATCATCACAGGGCCGCAGTAAGAAACAACGCAACAACTCCCCACACATTAAGGAAGGGACGCATCACCTCCCCTGCGCAGCAGTAAGAAACCAACGCATCCTCTCGCCTGACTGTAAGGAACAGCGCATCAACTTCCCTGCGACCCCTTTTGTTTGAATTGCATGATGTATCTAAGGTACTTTGAGAGTAAAGTATCGCATTTACCATCTGCATTGAACTAAGTTAATTCTACCATTTTAAAGACTTATTTTGATTACAGTACTGTGGATTTTTGTTGTTTGGTCTTGTGTTAAGTCTAGTAAAGATTACTATTTTTTTCTAAACTGGTGTGGTGTCCATTTGTAGTGTGTTCACTGTATTACTGTATGTGTTCACAAATGCTTTACACTCTGCCTCTGAGAAAAGCCTGTCTGCTCGTGCCAAGCTACAAAGGGGGTGAGAAGGGGGTATCCAGGAGTATACCCCCTTTCCCTGACTAGAATCAAGGGCCCCTATTTGGACAAAGGTACCTACCTCTGCCAACTAGAGACCCCATTTCTAACACACATTATGTGGTCAGTCCATCATTGCTGTGGGTTGAGTGAGTAGCCATTCAACACATTGACATGTTCACAAATATGAGACTCCATTACACATCAAATCTGTGTACATGCACACAAATATCATAATTGACGTGAAGAAGTACATGCGATGTACTCATGTGTACTAACATGACATGTGAGGGCATCATTGAGTTAAATGTCACACTCTCATTTCACTTTAAAACCAGGTACAACATAATAGTGTAAATGCATAGTGATCAGTGCTGGAAATTGTCAAGTGGCAATGCAATAGCACAATGCGTCCATAGGTGAGATAGAAGTGCTCTGCCATCGGGGTAGTGCAATAAATTTTTTGAACTCGCAGTAGGCGTGCTCCGCTACCCCGGTCTCAGTCATTGGATACAAATGAAAGATGCAGGATTGCGGTAGAGATCACCTGGCCCCCGCGGTGTGATGCCGCCTATGCCAATGCCATTGCAACCAATGGGAACCGCCATCGGGGTAGTGCAATACATTTTTTAAACTTGCGGTAGGCGTGCTCTGCTACCGCGGTCCCGGTCATTGGATACAATAGAAAAATGCAGACCAGGCAGACCAATTTCACCAACAGAATATCACTGAAACAATCCCAGGGGCCTAAAAATTTCTGTGAGAGAGCCACACATGTCACTTGCATTCAGACACTGCTGCTCGCCATTCATCACCACCAACTGCGGCTGTACCTGTATTCTGGACCCAGTGATGGTGAGAACAGAGAAAATCTGGGACCGTCCCTTCACCACAGAGGAGGTGGAGGTCCTGGTGTACGAGGTCCTTTCAAAGTATGGGAGGCTATATGGTGCTCCAGATGTACTGGTAAGTGTCTGACTAAATGTTTGTGAGTGCTCAGAATGCTCACATGATGTTACTGTGCAGTAGTATGTGCCTGTGAGTGCAAGCCAATGTGAATGCATCAATATTTTGCCTATAGCATGTTCCATACATGGACTATTACACATTGCGTTTGAGTATGTGGGGGGATAGCAACATGGACACTTGTACAGCTCTACTTTAGTCAAAATAAACACATGTTGTTCTGAGACTGGGTAATGTAAATGTGTGATACACTGCCTAGCATGCTGACTTCATGTCAATAGGGTGTGTAGCCTTTTTTCTACAGATCCCTGACTACATTGAAGGATGGGAATGACATACTGTGGTTTGGCAGTTATACAGTTACACTGCTGGTTTGAGACACTATGGTCTTGATTCGGATTCGGTAAAATTTTCCGCCGTATGAATCGTATTCGTATCCGAATCCATACGAATGGGAAATTACCGTCCGACCTGCGAATTCCGATCCATTTCCGTCGAATGCCGTACGAATATCAGCGAACCGTACGGACCACAGTCGATGACCCGTACGAATAAGCATCAGGAATCCTACCGTACGATTCATAACCAGGCCGTACAAAAACACTAGTACGATCCTGTACGAGAAGCCTGTCCGCGATTCGTACGGCCCAAAGTTTTCGCGCATGAGGAATGATTCGTAGGGGATTATTCACCTCACAGCAAGCGGCATCAACACATACCACACGTGTACCGCTCGCTCAAGCCTACGCGAACCCCCCCACCCGCCAACGGACCGTACTAGTCAATCGCACGCACAAGTACGACACGCACACCCCCCAACAAGCCTACACGAACCCCCCCACCCGCCAACGGCCCGTACTAGTCAATTGCAGGCACAAGTACGACACGCACACACCCCCAACAAGCCTACGCGAGCCCCCCCACCCGCCAATGGTCCGTACTAGTCAATCGCACGCACATGTATGACACGCACACCCCCAACAAGCCTACGCAAACCCCCCCACCCGCCAACGGCCCGTATTAGTCAATCGCACGCACAAGTATGACACGCACCCCCCCAACAAGCCTACGTGAACCCCCTACCCGCCAACGGCCCGTACAAGTCAATCGCATGCACAAGTACGACACGCACCCCCCCAACAAGCCTACGCGAACCCCCCCACCCGCCAACGGCCCGTACTAGTCAATCGCTCGCACAAGTATGACACGCACACCCCCCAACAAGCCTACGCAAACCCCCCCACCCACCAACGGCCCGTACTAGTCAATCGCACGCACAAGTACGACATGCACACCCCCCAACAAGCCTACGCGAACCCACCCACCCGCCAACAGCCCATACTAGTCAATCGCACGCACAAGTACGACACGCATACCCCCCAACGAGCCTACGCGAACCCCCCCACCCGCCAACGGCCCGTACTAGTCAATCGCACGCACAAGTACGACACGCACACCCCCCCAACAGGCCTACGCGAACCCCCCCACCCGCCAACGGGCCCGTACTAGTCAATCGCACGCACAAGTACGACACGCACACCCCCTCGATCAGGCCTATGCGAACCCCCTCACCCACCAAGGGCCCGTAAAAGTCAATCGCACGCACAAGTACGACACGCACACCCCCCAACGAGCCTACGCGAACCCCCCCACCCACCAACGGCCCGTACTAGTCAATCGCACGCACAAGTACGACACGCACACCCCCCAACAGGACTACGCGAACCCCACCACCCGCCAACGACCCGTACTAGTCAATCGCACGCACAAGTACGACACGCACACCCCCTCGATCAGGCCTATGCGAACCCCCTCACCCACCAAGGGCCCGTAAAAGTCAATCGCACGCACAAGTACGACACGCACACCCCCCCAACAAGCTTACGCGAATCCCCCACCCGCCAACGGCCCATACTAGTCAATCGCATGCACAAGTACGACACGCACACCCCCCAACAAGCTTACGTGAACCCCCCCACCCACCAACAGCCCGTACTAGTCAATCACACGCACAAGTACGACACGCACACCCCCCCAACCGGCCTACGCGAACCCCCCCACCCGCCAACGGCCCGTACTAGTCAATCGCACGCACAAGTACGACACGCACACCCCCCCAACAGGCCTACGCGAACCCCCCCACCTGCCAACGGCCCGTACAAGTCAATCGCACGCACAAGTACGACACGCACACCCCCCTCGATCAGGCCTACGCGAACCCCCCCACCCGCCAACGGCCCGTACAAGTCAATCGCACGCACAAGTACAACATGCACACCCCCCTCGATCAGGCCAACGCGAACCCTCCACCCGCCAACGGCCCGTACAAGACAACTGCACGCACAAGTACGACACGCACCCCCCCAACAGGCCTACGCGAACCCCCCACCCACCAACGGCCCGTACAAGTCAACCGCATGCACAAGTACGACACGCACACCCCCCAACAGACCTACGTGAACCCCCCCACCCGCCAACGGCCCGTACAAGTCAATCGCACGCACAAGTACGACACTCACACCCCCCTCGATCAGGCCTACGCGAACCCCCCCACCCGCCAACGGCCCGTACAAGTCAACCGCACGCACAAGTACGACACGCACACACCCCCAACAAGCCTATGCGAACCCCCCCACCCGCCAACGGCCCGTACAAGTCAACCGCACGCACAAGTACGACACGCACACCCCCCCAACAGGCCTACGCGAACCCCCCACCCGCCAACGGCCCGTACAAGTCAATCGCACGCACAAGTACGACAAGCACACCCTCCCAACAGGCCTACGCGAACCCCCCCACCCGCCAACGGCCCGTACAAGTCAACCACACGCACAAGTACGACACGCACACATAACGCCAACACCTAAACCAGCTAAAGGACTTTGCAAACGAGTCGCACAACAACACTGAACATGTCTCCTGTGTAAACACCATTGAGAATCAATATCCTGGTCACAGCCAAACAGGCCAACAGAGGTCAACACTAACACCCACCCCATATAACACACACACCACCAATTCAAATTAAGTCACACCCACTATTTGACCAATAAAAGGGTCCACACATACAACCCAGCATCCTTTGCAACATACCCATCCTTGTGAAGATAGACATCTCACCAACAATTGCAGCCACACACCTTCACACATACACCCTATCTTATCTACACCCACACTACCCCTTCACAATCAGACCCACACACCCTCATCCATACACACCATCACCCCCTCAATCACATACACCCCACACCATGACCACACCCAAGAATCCAAAGTTCACTAACCCAGAGATGGAGATCCTTACAGATGAAGTCATCAGAGTCGAGCCACAGCTGTTTGGCGCATTGGTCAGACAGACCAGCGTGGCTGAAAAAACACGCCGGTGGGAGGAGATCGTAGACCGGGTCAATGCTGTTGCACCCATCAGGCGCACCAGGGGGGAATGCCAGTCCAGGTGGTATGATCTGCGGAGGATGGTCAAGAAGAAAATGGACCAGGACTACGCCTCTGCACACTACACTGGAGGTGGTGGTCCCCGCAGACCTCCTGTATACCATCCCTGGGAGGAGAAAGTCATGGCCCTGCTGCCACCGGTGGGAGTACATGGAATTGAAGGAGCCGTTGAGTCTGGTGAGTGTACAAAAAACACATGTTACATGGGTGGACTAACAACAGTGCCCAGCAGCATGGGGTGGGTGGCCATGAGTCCCAGCAGGACACAACAGAATGGGGTTAGTTGCAAGGGAGAGGCACAAAGGGTGGAAAGTGGAGGGTAGGAGGCTGCTCTCATCCCCTATGTCCCAGGGACACACCCAAGCACCATGCACAATGCACAGGGATAGGGAAATATCACACAAGATAGTAGACCACAGCTTCTAAACAATTTCATTTTGCAGACACACCTTCCGTAGATGCATCATTTTGTGACACAGTAAGGCAGTGTAGCAAGCGAGCGAGCACAAACAACCTGTCTCCATCCCTCTGTCTCCATCTATCCCTCTGACTCCCTCCATCCCTGTCGCCCTCTCCCTCTGCCTCCCTCCCTCTGTCTCCCTCCCTCCCTCTGTGTCCCTCCCTCCCTCTGTCTCCCTCCATCCCTCTGACTCCCTCCATCCCTTTCGCCCTCTACCTCTGTCTCCCTCCCTCCCTCAGTGTCCCTCCCTCCCTCTGTCTCCCTCCATCCCTCTGACTCCCTCCATCCCTGTCGCCCTCTCCCTCTGTCTCCCTCCCTCTGTCTCCCTCCCTCCCTCTGTGTCCCTCCCTCCCTCTGTATCCATCCCTCAGTGTTCCTCCCTCTGTCACCTCACCCCAGCTCCCTAGGCACACACACAGTTGCACCCTAGCACTGCACAGGCCTTATAAAGACCATAGAGCAGAGTGTTTAGGGATGTCTCCTAATTACCAGCAGTCATATACTAAGTGCCTGCAACACAACCACCATTTGCAGGCGACACTGTACTGTGTCAGGACACACAGTTTGGAAAGCTCTGTAGTACACAATGGGCACAGGTGTAGGCAGCACAAGTCCCTCCTGTGATCATTGCAAACACAAACACCAGGACAAGGTCACACATCCTGTGCAGGAACACACAACCACGAATATGCCAGCATGCTACATGAGGGGACAGCCAAATCATGAAGGATGGACGCTTGCTAATCACATGCAAACTACTAGCATGGCCTGTCATACACCCCCTTACAGAAACTCAACCCCTGGGGACAGGCAATGGAGTGCAACACTGTCCCAATTGTCATGTACCACAACTAAACACTCACTCATATGAATACGCATACAACTTTTACATGCACATTGCAGATTTTCCAGTCCATTGTGCCTCTCACACAATGCACATGCCCCATCTCATGAACGTTGTGGATGCACTTAAGTATCAACATGGACATGGGTATTGACAAGGTGATGCGTCTTAGAGAAGTGCCACGTTCCAAAGCCATGATCTAGAAGTGGGTGTACAGGTCCAGGGGTGTTGGCATTGTTTGGCCATCACGGTACAGCAACACCTATCCAAAGTAGAATATTTCATGCAATTAAACTAGCAGCCCGTCCCAACGTTGTCCGGCTTCGAAAAGTAAATTGTGTAATCTTGCTGGCAAAAGGTCCCTCTAGTTAATGTTACTGGTGTTTGCTTGTTTGTCCTTGCCCCCTCCCCCGTGAGAATGTTGTTGCTTCTGCCAAGACGATATTTTATGTAGCACATGGTGATGTTGGTGAGTGAAATATTTGTTTAAGCCCTGAAGTCAAGTTTTCTCCTCAGCACCGCAATAAGTGAGAGTGTTACAGTGGTAAAACAGATAGCGGCGAGTGAATCCGTAGCTTTGTTCTTAGGTTTAGGATGCAAGTACTGTGGTGAACGCTGACTCGCTTAAGGGCCATGCGAAAGCCAGTTAATTTTAATGTATGATATCTCCGTGCGATAAATATTGCAGCTTCAGAACGGCAGAACGCATACTCGCCTAAGCCCTGAAACGCCATGTAAGCCGCACCTCTTTTGCTTGAGGTCTTCCCCCTGTGACAAACAGGAGCGTGTCCAATGGTGAAATCGTTTAGAAAATATTCCTTGCAAGGCTTGCATGTGTTATGCGAGTTATGTGCTGTGATTGGTCGGCTGTGAATGCAAGCCGCGCCCCGTCCCTGATGTCAGCGTACAACGGTAATGCCCAGGTCAATGATTCTGCCTACCCGAAGATGTGTGTGTGAGTGAATATTTTGTGTTTGCAATATGCTGCACTGTGATTATTGCGCATTTGAAATACGCTGCATTCTGAGCACAAATGGTTGAAATACTCTGCACTGTGAGCGCAAATGGTGTGTTTGGTTTTGCACAGTGACATCTCCTCGCATCTCAATGTTCTCCTCACCATCTAACGCCCACAACTTGCCTCTCTGAATGTTAACGCCCACATCTAACGGCCAGAAGGGACTACTTTACCACTGATGCCGCCCCCCCTTTTTAGTATATATGGTGTCCATTATATAGTCTATGTCCATCTTCTGGACCTCCCCTTTCCAACGCTGTATTGGGTGTTGTGATTGGTGGTGTACTTTTCGGGTTTACCTGGCTGAAAGGACACAGTTCTCACTTTATAATAGTAGTATAGATAATGATCTGTCTCTTACATGAACATGCTGCATCTAAACTCTGTGCATGCTTGACGCAGACATAAGGATTAACACCGTATCCTGGATGTTGCGTGAACCTGAGCACTGCTGTATATGTGTTGTGCCGGCAAGACAAGACACAGCAATGGCTGTGTCAGTCATTGTCAAGAGAATGGAAGAATGAAAATACTCCAGAGTACATGTCAATTTACTACCACTACATACAAAACTGAACACTGACAACAATGTAAAGCTTGTGGAACTGTGATGGTGATAATGGATAACTAATTAAGATGTCACTTGATAGTGCGTTAACAGTGTCTGTCTCTCCCACACACAGGGCAACGTGTGGAGCCCCCCCCCAACCAGGGGGGAAAAGGATCCCAGTCCCAGGCTCAGCAGGCCCCAGACCCCACCGGCACTGTGGATGACCCCAACCAACCTGGCTCCTCTGGATCCCAAACCCCTGCAGCAACTGTACCAGCTACATCTCTGCCAACCACCGGAACCATTCCCACCACATCCCAGCAGACAGGTCAGAGCCCTGCCCATGATCCACCAGAGAGCCTGTCTGAAAATGAGGGACACCCTTTGTCGGACGCCCCTGAGGTGGCAGACAACCTCCACCCTGCCAGCACTCGGGGGGCCCGTCGATCGGATGTGCCCACAAGCGCAGGCCGTGCTCGTGTGGGTCAGGGTGGTGGGAGTGGCACAAGGCGGAGGCGAGATTCTGGCCAGTCAGCTGCAGGGCCCGGTATGCCTGAACTGACTAACATCCTGGAGGCATACCGGCGGGACACCAGGGAGGTAAGCCAGCTAGCGGGGGCCCTCAACCAGGTGAAACAACAGCAGGCAGAGCAAATTGCCAGGCAAGACCAACATTATGGATGGGTAGAGGCAAGTCTGGCTCAGCTCTTGACGGTGCATCGGGAAATGAGCCAATCCAACATGCAGCACCCTCCCTGTGTCACAAGGCCAGATACATCAAGGCAAAGTGCAACACCAGCCACAGGGAGGGAGGAGGAGGAGGAGGAGGAGGAGGAACTGTCTGAAGTAGCGTCCCATGCATCGTCCATGCCTGCACGTGAGTCCGGTCTCCCAAGGAAGGTGGGTCGTCCACGGCTAAGATGTTGAGAGGCAGTGGGCCATGCACAACTCCCAGGACACCTGATCTGGCATATTGCCCTAGGGTGCAACAGCATCACCTATGAGACTCTCCCACATGAACTTGCTGGTCACAGTCTGCCCAATGATGCCAAGCACTGTGGCCTGGACTCTGTTGACTGAAACTGTAAGGCATCTCATCTCCAGCAGTGAACTTTGGATTCCACCCCTTTATGTACAGCACCTATTCATGTTTCCTGCACAAGACCACCCAATAAATATTCTAAACATCATACGCATTTGGTGAGTTATCTTGTACCCACAGCATGAAATGATATGTGTGTGCAAATGTATGAAATGCAAGGGTATTCAACAAACTGCAGCCATCCACACACTTGGATCTGATTCCGGGTGAGGACACACATCGTTCACAAATTCATAACAACTAGATACATGGATAGAAAGACACACCTGTGTGGGATAGTAAATGATGGAGGGGTGTTTGGTTCACAAAACTGCAATAACAGCGAGGGCCAGGAGAGTCACTTTGAGGTGTACAGATCAGTGTGACAAAACCAGTTGTCCACATAGGGAGAACCTACATCTGTGTCCTCAGGTATGTGAACTATCATCAGCATGATGCTGTACTGTGGATGTGATGAATGGCGCACAGGACAAGGGTGGCAGGACAGACTGTGGGCAATGGGCTGTAGCACTCTACCCAAGCACATCTGATTAGGTGACCTCCCCCTATGGAGCTACAAGTACTATACTCCTGTGATGTGTGCAACGCATACAGAACAACTACCCACGTCTGACAATAATCTACACCACAACGGCCAAATCACACCACACCCAAGAGACGTGGTCATGGTGTGTGTCCCCTGTGGCTACTTGACTGACTGTGACGGCTATGTTGAAGTGGTGTGACCAGGTCGTGTACTGCCACGTGACTGTAATCAAGCGGATTTCTGCTGCTGTGGTGTTGACAAGGTAACACTGTACAATTTTGTGCCTATGGAAGGTGTGTGTGTGCTGTACAAGGCACATGACCTGGTGGTACGTAGACCCAATGTCATGTGGCTCAGCATAGTCTTGCCAGTATGTGTTGTACACACAGGCATAGAAGCTGTAATGGCTGATTTTGAGGCATCGTGATACCAGGAGGATGATTGTTTGGTGTTGTCTGTGTGTAGGGTGGCAGGAGCATGCTCTACAAATGGATGGAAGGAGGGGTATCCAATAGGCGTGTGTGTTCCTGGATAGTGTGCGCTGCATTGTGGCTGTGTATGCAGCAGCAGGAATGAGTGAAGACATGACGGCAGGAGGGGTGTGACAACTTGGAAAAAAAGCACATACCACAAGGGCATTGGCAAGCCACAAAGTGACATGTGTATGTGAATGCAGGAGTGTCTGGTTCACTCAGGGTCACTGCAAATAAAATCGCACAGTAATCACCAAAGATCACGGTCACTGGATCAGGCCCCTTACAGACAAGTGGGGCACAGGACACACAGTGTCAGCAGGTGTAGACTACAGCTAGTGTGTTCAAAGCTAAACAGCAGCTACACAGCCATCTACCTCACACACAATATAGTATTTTTGCCTTAACCAACACCATGCATGTAGTCACCGTACACGTAAACACATAACAAGCATAAGCTTACTTCATGCCATATAGTATACATGCACATTAGAAGGACATGTGCGTTGACATCAAGGAGGCACACTATTCAGTTGAAATCACACGTCATGCACAACATGATGATTTACCTTGTGAGGCCATGGAGCATTATCCAACATACATGGTCATTGGCATTGGCAAGAAGACAAAACAAGTCTATGAATGATGTCACCTGTAATGCAGCAGAACTATTCGCTACTACCCTGCCAGGGAATGGCCGTACCTTTCTTCTTCAGAGTTGTGTGATGCTCAAAGGGTTCCACCTCCAAATAGCCCCTTGGTCTGAGTACAAATGACAGACACAAAAGGGTGATCAGGCGAGGGAAGGAGAGGATGGGAACTGCAGGGAGGGAGACCTGAAATAGAGGCAAATAACCATTAGGAGTAGTTTCTCATGTCACTGACACTAAAAATACCTCATGGGATACACTGTACCAGTCACACCTGTGAAGTGTAACGACTGTAGCCAATTTGAGATCACTCATCAGGCTATCACATGAGATCCAATGCTGTGACACGGACACATAAAACCTAGGACAGTCTGTCATCTATTTGAGTCTTGTGTAACGCTCACAAGTCAGCTACCATGCAATGCGATCTATGTGGACAAAAACTAATTCACTGTCTCTGATGATGTGGACCCTACAAACAAATTAAAACATATGGCAATGCTACTTACGCAAAGTGTAATATCTGTATTTGATTATGTATACCCGTAAGGGCCATGTAGGCAAACTTGACATCACCCACAACAGCTGTAAGAATCACATATGATGAGGAAGCTAATGACCTACATGCAATGAAGGCACTCTTTTGCCAGTCTTTTGCTCTATCAACTTAGCATCACTATGCTAATCATGACAAGCAGTTTGAAAATAACTCAACAGCAAGTGATGTTGATCCAAGCCACATAATGATACCCTACCATCGCACAGAAATGCTGCACGGGACAAGAGAATCATGTGAATGACCGCACTCCACTGGTGCAACACAATTTTTCACATATGCATCATCCCAACATTGTCATGTCTAAAGCAAAACATACATGGCATCATGTGAATTAATACAGAACTGCTACTCACTGTGAAGGCTGGCGTAGCAGTATTCTCAACCTGCACTGAGGTAACAACATGACAGTGACATGACATACTGCAACAAGGGGCAATGCATCCATGCGAACAGAATCACAGGACAGTTGTCCTAACATGTGGAACATACACTGGGCAACACCTACACAATATGATTTTGTGGTAAACTAACTGGACTGTCCCACAAGGTGGATGTGAGGAACCAGACACATTCTAATGCACACAGTGAGGCTGCAATCCCCCACAGAGTCTGTGGTTGTGACCTCTAACACAATGTCAAACCATGGTATATGCAATGTTGCAGTGTCACTGTCTACACACATTGATGCATTCACCAGAGTCTACAACTACAACAGATGACTGTCAGATGGGGTGACTATCCTGTCATGGGAGTGGGCCTACATGTAATGAGAAACATGATGTTGTTGCATGTATGCATGGTCTAGCAACATGCGCATGAACATGTACCACACATTAGAAACCATGCCAACGCTAAACAGCCTCATATGAGTCCTTACCCAAATTGACTTTTCCACATGTCCATGCATGCTCCGTTGATTCGGCTGACGTTGCAATCATAATGAGCAATAGCAGGCTGACCACGATGACACCAACGGACAACAGGCAGGGCGAGCTGGGGATGAGAGGCACACAAGGGGTCAAGTTCCGTATAATGTCATTCTGACATTGTCCTTTTGAATAGCCTGATGTAGTAGTACACCTGTACATTCCAAGTACACACATAGCACATATGTGTGTGTCATTACATCTGCACCTATGTGACACTGCACAACAAAAATCCAAGTGACATTGCATACAGTCAGTTGCATACACAGCATGCTACCCATGCAACTCTATAGTACATGTATTACCAAAATACACCTATGACTCACCATTATGAAAAGAAGTTGCGGATGAGGTGACTCCGGATATCATCTTCACCCTCCTCGTCACTGGCATCCTGGGCAAGGCCTTCATCCTCAACGGGCGGATGTTCCAGCTCATCAGGATCAAGGTAGAGTGGCACGGCCTTCTTCACTGCCATGTTGTGTAGCATGCAGAACACGGTGAAGATGTCACACACCTTGCGTGGGCTGTATTGGAGGGCTCCGCCTGTCTTGTCCAGGCACCTGAACCGGCTCTTCAGGAGTCCAAATGTTCGCTCGATCACCCGCCTGGTCTTCCCATGAGCATTGTTGTACCGCTGGTCTGCAGCTGTCCTGGGGTTGCGTAGCGGAGTCATTAGCCACGGCATGTTTGGATATCCTGCATCTCCTGCAAATTGACATCATGGAAATGAGTGTGTAATATGATGCAGTCCATGAAGTTTAGACATACTGACATACATAGCTGACAGAGTTTACCCACCAACAAGACATGCCCGATGGTTGTGCAGCTGCATCATCACCTGTGGTACCCTGCTACGCCTCAAGATGAAAGCATCGTGGCACGATCCTGGAAAACGTGCAGAAACATGTGAGATAAGCATGTTGGCAAGACACACCACCAGGGCATTTATCGAGTGGTAGTGTTTCCTGTTGCGGTACGCTTGCTCCTGAGCCTGTGGTGGCACCAGAGTAACATGTGTACCATCAATTGCACCAATTACATGTGGCATATGTCCCAGGGCATAGAATTCCCCCTTGACATGGGTCAACTGTTCTGGAGTAGGGAATATAATGAATTCATCTATGTGCAGCAACATCGCTGCCAATACATCGCCCAATACACGGCTAACCATTGTCTGAGACATCCCTCCCACATCAGCTATGGTAAATTGGAACGTACCTGTGGCAAAGAAATGTAGGGCTGCCATCACCTTTACCTTGGGTGTCAACGCAGTTGGATACCTGTGTCGTGGTTGCAGGTGTGGTGCCAGTCTGTCCGTCAGGTCCTTGATCAACTGTCTGCCGAAGCTGTAACGCCATATGCAATTACGTTCCCTCATTGCTTCCAAGTCTGGCAACGGCCTTTCCAGAGGGGTGCACTGCAAAACATATATAGTAGAAAATGTGTACAACTGTCAGACAATGACAATGTACATGGCACAATCAACACTGCTCCAACAAATATAGACAATTTTGAGTGTGGCATTGGATACACACTGAGGAAACATGTGCCAGCTGCCAAACACTCCTCCGTGAAAAGTAAAAGACCTGTGGTCTGTGGAATGGATATGACATGCATACAAATGAACTGATGGGAAGGTGTGAGTGAGCATGACAATGTATGACGTCAGTGACACACGTCACGTGAAATGCATTAGGAGGTTGTCTGCACATCCATACAGCTGACAGCAATACACACAACCACATCACATGTGCCATCATTTGCACAGATCAGACATATTCCTATTGCGGTGTGTTCTTTCCTAAAGTATTGCATGGACATCATCAGACAGCAGAAATGTGTTATTTGTGACAAATGGTCAGTGATGACATCACACATATGAGCGGTTCATTTGCACAAGTGGCATTGTGTGCATACATGTGACACCCTGTCATCACGGCAAGGACCCATCATGAATGCTCCTACAGCAGATATACTGAACTGTATGAACAAGTTACTTACCTTATGTAAATAAATATCTATAAGGAACAGTAGTTAGTACCATATTCCAAACCTGGAATACATACCAGGGTTGGAAACAAACCACCTCCGTGGATGCCATTGCTCTGCCCAGTGAGTCAGTGCTATCCAGCCCACACCGGATCTAATACCGTGCCGCTGATCGGCATTCTACAAGGGCTTGGCCATGTATTGCCCGTACCTACAGCCCGCACTGTGGCAGCAGTTCCACAACCGTGTCCCACAGAGAGTGCGTGTATCGGACAAAGAGGCATGTGATGTTGGAAGACCTCAGCCCCAGACTCAGGGAGGATGATACCATCTTTTCGTACTGCTCATACCTCTTGGATACCATGTCCAGCGGAGTAAACAGCAATGCGGTATGTGATTTGGAGGCCTGGATGCCCATGCTCTCTGGGGTGGGGTGGGAGGACAGGAAACATGGGTTGTCCGGGGACGGGTGTGGGCGTGTGGCAAGGTGCCGATCTACAGCCAAACCTGCAGCGGACCTGGACATGGTGGCCAATATTGCGTCAGTCAATGCCTCCGGAAACGGCTGCAGAGGGTCAGCCGAGCTTGACTGCAGTTTAAGGACCTCAGTGAGGAGGTTGGTCCTCACGGCCGCAACAGGGAGATGAAGGGGCAAGGCTTTGGCCACCCACGTAAACACAACACTGTACGTTGCCCGCTCATCCAAAGACACGTTTGGAGTAGAGACATTACCAGTGTCTGGCGAGGTGTCCAGACCACTCGCATCCCCCAGTCCACCTGTCCTGTCGTCTTGGGACTGACACTCACGTGTCAGTGGGTCTTCAGAACCCTCCCAATACTCCTTATCACCCATTCCCTGATAATCAGGGTTGTCATAAGCTGTGCCCGGCTCGTTGAAGTTTAACTCCCCATGCAGCATTAAAAGTGGTGTTCTGACGCGCTGTTCCCACGCCGGAGCCGTATAGTGTGTTGGATCGGGGACAGCACCACCCGAGAACGGCGGCAAGGGTGACACCTGGGGGACTGTTGCCGGTGAGGTTGTGAGGTGAACCAGCAAGGACCTGCATCACCAATCGGATCCTGTCTGTCCCAGCGGGGCCGGGACGATGGCGCCGCCGGCGTCAGAGCCAAAGCGAGTGACGGCGTCGGGGGCAAAGCACCAGACCCGCTACTGCCCCCAGACGAGTCCGCTGGGTCCTAAGCTGCCGCGTAGACTGTCGGTGGAGTGAGGGACATCATGGCAATGAGGAAGTGCACTTAGTCCTCCTGCGTCGCATGCTGGCCAGGGACCGGAGGTCGTGGTTCAGGCTATGACTGCTGCAAATCTGACGGAGCTGCGTGGGCGGTGTCACCCGAATCCCATGCAGCATTGCACATTCATTGTGGTGATTTTGAAGTGCGATGACCCCTCTTTGACTTCTTGTGGTTACCTGACGAATTTGCCCTGGAGGACTGATGTCAAATCCCGGGGCTCTGATGTCTCAACACCCATGCCCAGCCACTCAACCTACGTCCAGACCATGAGCTATTGCGGTGCAGGGCCAACTGCTGGAGTCCGAGCGGCTTGTGTGACCACTCACACCTAGCTTCATATGTCTGGTACCGGCAGTCGGAGCAGCTCTTGTTGTCGTGCTTAACGTCAAAACAGTGGAGACACGGACGGTGAGGGTCAGTCACCGACATGAATCGGTCGCAATCCTCACAGACTTGGAAACGGACATCCCTATTGGCACCGTCCTGAGTTGGACAATCCGAGTTAAATGGTCAGAAGTGATCGTACTATGATTTGAAAAGGAAAAATGAGTAAGGTTACACTTATACGGGAACAGCGCTGGTAGTGTGCAAAAAGAGGACCTGACGTGAGCACGCACAGGCAACGTATGTGTACTCAGACAACGTCATCACAGCGCACACAACGCCAACGTCACACGCGAAGCCGCAGGAGATGCCTACCGACACACAATTGTACTGCTAAGCGGAAATTGCCATATCCAGTATGACACTTGGGTATATTCTAAGGTGAGGAATATAATACTGACCTGTTTATTTCATATGCAAACTGCATGCACAATGTCGCACATGGCACACACATGACGTGGTCACACAGGGTAATGCTGTGCGTCAATTCGACCTCTGTGACAGTGGGCATGTTGCTGTCATCATGTGACAGTTCCCCGTACTGAATGGTGTGCCATTCCAGTGTTGATGTGCATCACGATATATTGCAGATGTTACTCAGGTGCGCAGTGTTGAATGTATGTGATACACATGTGCAAAATGACTAATGACATGTCTCAACAGCTCTTCACACATCAACTGAGGCACAAGGTCACAGTCCCTGTGCTTCTTCAATGTCTTCCACACCTGGGGCATGCTGATGTAAGGATGCCATGCTGATGTATGCATCCACATCGTCAACATGAGTGTAGACTACATCCCTGCAATGTGATTTCCTGGAGTCACTCTCCCAATGGTGACATGAAGGAGGTCAGGAACGCAGCCTACACAAGCGTTCACTTGAGCATGTCTGACGGTCTGTACCCCAATGGTACATGGGTGTGTAGGCATCGTTTCCCTATTGCATTTTAGCCATACGCGAGCACAGCGTACCCCAATGGTACGTGCGTGTGTAGGCCTTGTTTCCCAATTGCATTTTAGCCATACGCGAGAACAGCGTACCCCAATGGTACGTGCGTGTGTACACCTCGTTTCCCAATAGCATTTTAGCCATACGCGAGCACAGCGTACCCCAATGGTACGTGCGTGTGTACACCTCGTTTCCCAATAGCATTTTAGCCATACGCGAGCACACCGTACCCCAATGGTACGTGCGTGTGTACGCCTCGTATCCCAATTGCATTTTAGCCATACGCGAGCACAGCGTACCCCAATGGTACATGCGTGTGTAGGCCTCATTTCCAAATTGCATTTTAGCCATACGCGAGCACAGCGTACCCCAATGGTACGTGCGTGTGTACACCTCGTTTCCCAATTGCATTTTATCCATACGCGAGCACAGCGTACCCCAATGGTACGTGCGTGTGTACGCCTCGTATCCCAATTGCATTTTAGCCATACGCGAGCACAGTGTACCCCAATGGTACGTGCGTGTGTAGGCCTCGTTTCCAAATTGCATTTTAGCCATACGCGAGCACAGCGTACCCCAATGGTACGTGCATGTGTACGCCTCATTACACCATTGAATGGGTTGCATTTGCAACCGCAATGGCACCGTACTTGTGTGGGTATTCAAATAAATACATAGGGAACATCTAGGGGAACAGTGGAATGATCAGAATGCAACCAGGTTGTCATGGATACAGAGAGTTTTGTGCCTCCTACAGATGTTCTAGAAAATTCAGTTGGGCAAAAGTATACAATGTTGCAAAAGTTGTTGTTGAGCTCTGGCTCTGGTTTCAAACCATGCATATGTGTGTCATCGCCTTATGTGTGATGTGATTGGATGAAACATAGGATGCTAACTATGGTGGCCTATCACACACTACTCCTTGTACTCACAGGCCCTCTGCAGCACAAATATAAGGCAGCATGTGGCTGTGGGAGGGCACTTGCCTGCACAACATTGGAGTGGTAACCACAGCTGCTGTCACTGTATCCTCTGGACCCTGATTAGCTGAGCATGGAGAGGGCACCTACATTCACTGATGGTGAGAACAAGGCCCTGCTGGATGCCCTCCTGCCTAACTACAGCAAGCTGTATGGGAGACCAGAAGATCAGGTGAGTGATGTGTGTAATACCTTGGAGTGTGCACCTGTTCTGTATGTGACATTATAGCCACTGTGTATGTATAGTGGATAGATGCAATGTTGTTGGGAGTGAGTGCCAGGGTGTACAGTGTTGTTTCAAGAGAGTTCTTTGTTGTAGTGGGGTGTGTGACAGCATGTCACATGCTGCAGTGCACCCAGATGTAGCATATATTGCTCAGTGAGTACCATGCTCAAAGAGTGTTTTGCACCCCTCATGTCATCTGTAGCCTTTCAATGGCATGTAATGCAGTAGTGTTTGCTCACAGGCCACATACTCCTGGACAATGATGCAAATGTGTGGAGCATACGAGGCCCTGTTGTCCTTAAGTATTTTGTGCACATATGTGTGTCTTTGGAACATGGACCAGGTGTACTGATGGTCTTTTACTTTACATTCGTGACAGTTATCTGCCTATGAGAAGGGTGAAATCTGGGTGGACATCGCCAGGGCTGTCAGGAGTGAGGGGGGCCTCGCAGGAGGCTCAGAAACATCAAGAAGAGGTGGCAGGACATCTGGTGCTGGACCCGCCGCATCGCCAGAGTAAAGGTGAAGCTGGAAGCTCCATGCCGGCATGGCGGCACCCGCCACCTCACCCCCACATGCTCCGGGTCCTGGAAGTGGTGTTCCCAGACCTCCATAGGCAGTTGCAGGAGGGACAGCAGCAAGAAGGGGGTAGGTACATGTCTGTTTGTTGTCATGTGTGTCACATGGTACCTGCAGTGCTCCAAGGCATGGTAACACTCCCATAGTTTGAGTGGTGTGGTCAGACATGCACTTTATGCGTTGGCATTAGAATGTCCCAGTTTCAGCAGCTGCTTCTTTACATGCCTTGCCCTACTCCACATTTGACCTGCGCTTTGGCTAATGATTGTTTTTCACATGTACTCCTATGGTGCAATGTCTCAGTATGCATCTTCCTTTGCACATCATCATGTTGGAGGGGGGTCTGTGACACCTGTTGGTACCTTACATGTAGCATCACATGTGCACTGTGTCTGCCCTTATTCATATTTTGGCACTGATCTTGAGTCTCAACATGTGTTTTCTGCACGAGTCAGCCTCAGTGGCCTTTGTCCATGGTACACTTTCTAATTGTCATGTGTTAGCTACAGGTGCACAATGTACATGTGCAATATTTTGGGCTTATGCATACTCACACTGGGCAGTGCGTGTGTGCATATTCTCAAAATATGTTACATGTTGTTTGTAAATAATATTGATGGCCAGCCACACAATGTGGCTTTGGGTGTAGACAGCTGTGATGCCAGTGTGAGATGATGGGACACTTGGTTCAGGTCCCAGGATGGCATCACATGTCAGTTCAGGCAGGACTTTTCCCATGTGGCACAAGGTCAAAGCAAATCAAACATGACCAGGTCTGGGATTGGGTGGCAGGGTGGGCAAATGAACTGTGATGCATCATCAGCTATCCTGTTGTCAGGCAGTGGATCATCATTGTGTCTCTCATGCAAGTTTTTGCCTTGCCTGTTGCTTGTATCCTACTATACATTGAGCGTTGTGTCTCTCACAATTGCCCAAGACTAGACTTAGCATTGTGCAGTGTTCAGTGGCATGTGACTCATGATGCATGCCATGTTTTGAAATGTGCCCAAATGATTTGTAGCTGATATGTCTGATGTGTACAGGTGACTGATATGTTTTTATTATTTTCCTTGCCAACAGCATCATCATCAGAATCTGGAGGAGACACAGGCGCGGACCAGGCAGAGGGACCCAGCGACAGTGCCACCTGCTTTGAGGAGTCAAAGGGAGGCAGTGGCACGGAGGGTGAGGAGAGTCTGCAGGCCGGACGACATGTGACTGACACATCCTACCATGTGGACAGCTCCGAATCAGACTCTCAGGAGGAGGGGGACTATGCAGCAATGGTCACTTCTTCATCTTTGGCTGGCCTCCCCTCCTCCAGTACCATCTCCACCCTCCCAGTTGTTAGTGTCCCTAGGGTCCGTGCTAGCCCCCGTGTCTCCTTTGTTCCCGGCACCGCAGCCCCTGCCCCTGTGTCCCCTGCTGCCCTCAGTGCTGAGTCTGTGGACCTACTCCGGCAGATTGCAGTAGGTCAGACATCCATGTTGACTGTCCTCCATGGACATACACAACTCATTACACAGTTGGTGTCGTTCATGGAGGGCATGTCATCGGCGATGTCTGATCTACGTCGGAGTGTGGCTGCCATAGAGTCAACACTGACGGCAGCTCTGTACACCCAGCAGCATCTGTCCCCCCATCCTTCTGACCCATCCACCTCTGCCTCTCACATACCTACCCAACATACACGCAGACGCCACAGGTCAGACACACCCAGCACACCCACACGGCAGAAAAAGCTCAAAGCTCCACGCACCCAATCTCAAGGGGATGTAGTCACACCCACAGGGAGAGGGGACACACCTCACACACGCATCCACACACCCAGGAGAACAGACTCACAGCCCTCTACCTCCACCCCCAATGTGTCCCCGGGTTCAGGTGGTAGTTTTTCCGCACTGGCTGAGGTGTGCAGCCAGGTTTTTGAAGCTACTTTCTGCGATGCATCAACCAGTGTGGATGAATCCACTACACCTGCACCCACTCCACCTGTCATTTCCTCTCCTGTCCATGTGGTGCCGGAGGATTCCACAGATGATGCCCCCGTAGTTTCCACTGCGGATTAAACTCCATGTGCAGGCAAGTTTGGGTGTGAACATATACATGGAGGCACAAACTGTTAATCTGACTTTTTTTGACTGGCCATTGGCCTTTTATGAGCAAGGACTCTTTTTGCGTTTTCAATTTTGAACCAGCTGAATAAAGCTATTTATTTCATTTTCTGAAATTTAGTTTGTCTGATAATGTCTGTGACTGCTGTGTGCCTGGGAGGTGGTGTGATGTTATAATTTGGGTATGTTAACATGTGTCTATCTCCTGATGGTAATGAGGTTAACAATGATATGTTTTTGATTTAACGGCTGGGCACTGGTGGGCACTGGTGGGGGTTTTAGCCACACACACACTCCAATGCTGGGCACTGCTGGGCACTGGTGGACAGTGGTGGGGGTCTTAGCCACACACACACTCCTAATGCTGGGCACTGGTGGGCACTGGTGGGGGTCTTAGCCACACACTCTAATGCTGGGCACTGGTGGGGGTCTTAGCCACACACACACTCTAATGCTGGACACTGGTGGACACTGGTGGGGGTCTTAGCCACACACTCTAATGCTGGGCACTAGTGGGGGTCTTAGCCACACACACACTCTAATGCTGGGCACTGGTGGACACTGGTGGGCACTGGTGGGGGTGTTAGCCACACACACACTCTAATGCCGGGCACTGCTGGGCACTGGTGGACAGTGGTGGGGGTCTTAGCCACACACACACTCTAATGCTGGGCACTGGTGGGCACTGGTGGGGGTCTTAGCCACACACTCTAATGCTGGGCACTGGTGGGGGTCTTAGCCACACACACACTCTAATGCTGGGCACTGGTGGACACTGGTGGGGGTGTTAGCCACACACACACTCTAATGCTGGGCACTGCTGGGCACTGGTGGACAGTGGTGGGGGTCTTAGCCACACACACACTCTAATGCTGGGCACTGGTGGGGGTCTTAGCCACACACTCTAATGCTGGGCACTGGTGGGGGTCTTAGCCACACACACACTCTAATTCTGGGCACTGGTGGGGGTCTTAGCCACACACTCTAATGCTGGGCACTGGTGGGGGTCCAAGCCACACACACTCTAATGCTGGGCACTGGTGGACACTGGTGGGCACTGGTGGGGGTGTTAGCCACACACACACACTCTAATGCTGGGCACTGCTGGGCACTGGTGGACAGTGGTGGGGGTCTTAGCCACACACACACTCTAATGCTGGGCACTGCTGGGTATGTTTTCTACACACCTCTTACACTTACACTGACATAGCAAACGTATCTCCCACACGTCTATTACACTGATGATGTGTGGTGATGTACCGTACCCCGAGGTCGATGACGTAGGTGCGGCACATCTCCGTATTACACTGGTGATGTGCGGTGACGTACCGTACTCCGAGGTCGATAACGTAGGTGCGTCATGTCTCCGTAGTACACTGGTGTTGTGCGGTGACGTACCGTACCCCGAGGTCGATCACGTAGGTGCGGCACGTCTCCGTATTACACTGGTGTTGTGCGGTGACGTACCGTACCCCGAGGTCTATGACGTAGGTGCGGCACGTCTCCGTATTACACTGGTGTTGTGCGGTGACGTACCGTACTCCGAGGTAGATGACGTAGGTGCGGCACGTCTCCGTAGTACACTGGTGTTTTGTGGTGATGTACCGTACCCCGAGGTCGATGACGTAGGTGCGGGACGTCTCCGTATTACACTGGTGTTGTGCGGTGACGTACCGTACCCCGAGGTCGATGATGTAGGTGCGGCACGTCGCCGTAGTGCACTGGTGTTGTGCAGTGACGTACCGTACCCCGAGGTCAATGACGTAGGTGCGGCACGTCTCCGTAGTACAGTGGTGTTGTGCGGTGACGTACCGTACCCCGAGGTCGATGACGTAGGTGCGGCACGTCTCCGTAGTACAGTGGTGTTGTGCGGTGACGTACCTTACGCCGAGGTTGATGACGTAGGTGCGGCACGTCTCCGTATTACACTGGTGATGTGCGGGAGTGTGTGGCGCAACGTACCCAGACATTACAGTCGTGCAATGGAGATGTGCGCGTGTGGCAACACGTACAGGTATGTTGGACTTCATTGTACTCACCTTCTGCGCCGTCGTCGGTTTCTATGTACGAGGTGGTGGCAGTACAGGATTGGGATGAGACGGACAATGGCGTTCATGTCCTGCTTGTCGCGTACCGGGGTGCGGTTTGTGCCGGAGTGTGGTTTTACGGTAGTTTTAAGCTCTCGTAGAAAAAGAGCCGTACGGAGTGTGTTCAACACGGATCGTATTTCCTGGTTCGAAAGACGCGGTCTATTTACGTTCGGACGTAGCGTGGAGCGTCAGCCGACTGCAATTCGTATGGACTTTCGATTTGTACGGCGTTTTTTACAAGGCGTTCGGAGTGACGCTTTAGGTTGGGATCGTACTTGCTGATTCGTACGGGGATGCTTACAGGTACGATTCGTACGGGGAAAAACACTCCGAAAGGCAATTCGGAGTGCTTTTTACCGGATCGGAATCGACCCCTATATGTCTGAACACACATTCCCTGAGCTATGTGATGTCATAGTCCATTCAGTGTACATATGCTCATTTGTGACATTACAAATGTCTTTTGGCCAGAGGGTACTGAATAATGTGTGTACAAGAGTACAATGCTTGAGTGTAACACTCTTGGTGGTAATTCTCCTATGACACACCAGATAAATGTGAGGTGGACATGTCATCCTTCTATTGATTCCATGATGTGTTGAGTCTTGCATGAGTAGGCACTGTTTCTCCATTCATATTGTACATGCATGTGATTTCTGTGATGGCCCACATTAAACTTCAGTGTGAGGCCCTCTGGCCTGCACAGAAACTGCCAAATGTTACAAGGACCCATCACTGAAAGGACTGAGTGAAACATATGTGTTGTCCACCACTCTATTTCTCAATTAGCTATCTTAGGCCTGAGGATTGCACAAGACAGGACTCCGCCTTGTGAGAAGAGTGAGAGAATGTAAGATCATGGCCCTAAATGTGACCACCATGACGCATGTAGCTATGCAATGGTCAAGGACATTGAGGGGTGTGTAGTGTAGGACACAGTGAGTCTGACCACTATATCATTTCCAGTGTATTGTATGTCATACTCACTCACATAGTGCATCCCAGATAAGGGCCATTTTTACATATGTTTCTGTGCTGGCACTCTGCTTGTGTATGAGATGGCCATGTAGTGTTGCCATCATCATACATGTATACATTGCTATATGATTTGAACAAAGTGTACTATGTGTCATGCTGTATGGGCTCTGCTCTCTATTGATGTATTAGTGTGATATGTATTTTCATGCTCCTGTACTGACACACAATGGTACACAATACAGTGTCACAGAACCTTCCTCTTCTTGTCTCCCTTGCCTGCAGTTTAAGGTGCATCAGCGTAAGGCCATATGAAGGACAATTGCACACAAGGTGCAGTCTCTGGATGTCTCCAACCGATGGCATACACACTGCCACAAGAGGTGCGATGACATCTGCCTGCTGAACAAAAATGTGGCAGAGATGACGCTGGGGGTGCTCCCTCGAAGTGGCAGGTTGGCGCACAGGAGCATGACACCACTAATGGCCCACATCTTGGCAGCCAGAGCTGGATGGACGCTTGAGGCCCCATCAACAGCAAGTTGGGGGTGAGCATTGTGCAAAGTTTGACTTTTGTGTGTGAGCGACTGCATGAATCTCAACCCTGAGCCTGTGTGGAGCTCTGTGATGTCTCTAGTGTGATGCAATGGCTTCTAAGTGGCCTCTATGTTGATCACAGTTGTTCTGCATTTGTACAACATTTTGTTTTTCATGTCAACAAGCCATGATCCTTGTCACATTTAATCATCTTGAATTTTTTTTAACTCACATTCTTTGAATGTTGTCTGAACTGAGAGCCCCCTACACAGGATAATTCATTGTATGAAGTGGGTAGCCCAGACACTTGTCATGCTTGTGTGCGCTGTGTGGCTAGCTAAATAGTGTGCTCGTGTGATGATGTATTTGTGGCTACAGACATGCACAGATGTGGACTCAGGGAGCAGTGAGTTGGTAAGGGTCACACCAGTCCCATGGGTCCCTTTTTCCACAATCATAGAGAGGACAGCACCAGTTAAAAGTATATTAGCCCAATATCAGCTGCATGGCATGACATGATGGAATTACCTGACATAGTGACAGCAAGTGCACACAGGTGCTGAAAGGGTAGATGGTGATGATTGTAGTGATGCATTAGCTAATTTACCTTTGCCATTTGTGCACATGGCAACATGACTGGGATGGTTAGACTCTGTGATTTAAATGCAATGTAGCAGAACCTGGCTATTGCAAAATTGTTTTGGCACTACGGAGTGTCAGTCCTCAGTATGTGTGCATTGCAGAGGGGTGTCCTTGTGCATCAGTGCATGGTGAAGTTGTAGCTAATGCTTTTAATCAGTGTGTGACTTATTGGCACATTGATGTGTACTCAATGTCATCAGTCAGCACAACATAAGGATGTTGTATGGCAGACCCTAGGTATTGTCACACATTAGCTGTCCTTATGGAGTCCACCAACTTCATTATCAACAGCAGACACAATCCTGCCTTGGATCAATGAGGGACTGTTAGGGACTTGTGGATATGTTGGTATGTGACTTGTGACAACTTATTAAGGCCTTGCATTAACTTCCCATTATCATGCTATACTGCTTTGTGTTTGTGACTACGTTGTGCAATGGTGCTCATTGGCACTTCATTGACAGATAAGATGTGGCCTTGTGACATATGCTGCAGTGTGTGTGTGTGTCATACACATCAACTGGCAGTGAACAGTAGTGAGCATCATGTTAGTGTGCATTCATTGATGTGTGCTGTGCACAACAGATACATTGTAACATCTACACAGCTGACACCAATGGACAACAGTAGTGGTGCTTCGAAGCCCAACATGAGGAATATCAGGAGCTGGTAGCCCTTGCAAAAAAACATATTGGACTTTGCATCTTTGGTGTTCCCTTAAATAGACTCCATATGTGACTGAGACAACATGTTTTGATGTATAGCTATCATACCTACAGGCACCTAGTAATGAATACAGACAGTTGTATGTGTGGTTACAGGGAGGCACAGGCCCAGCTATTTGGCTGTGTCAACGCAACATTAAGCATTACTATCAACTATGCATGTTTCCATGCATCATCTGATGATTGAATAAATGTAGCATACGCTGAAAGTACATGGAGTTGTTCAGCATGGGAGTCTCATTTCAAAGTTTGGTGTTTTGCTTGCATATGATGTTTGTGAGTATGGCACTATACTGAACCTATGTCTCTGTCTCTTGTAGCATCTACAGAGGGCAGGGCAGTATGGGGACCTGACACCGTTGGGGAAGCTACTGGCACGCCTGCTACAGAGATGTTTAGTGACACTGAGGGGACCAGTTCCTCGAGGGGGACAGGAGTGCCCTGGATGATTCCCGCCCGGAAACACCAACCTCCACAACTTCCAACTCCAGCGGTGACTCCTCGGTGTTGGTGGGGACAGGAAGTTCAGGTTCTGAATCTTTTTCCGCCACACCTCATCCAGTGCCCACCCTCTCGGATGCTCTCCCAAGAGCTGTCTGTGCACGTAGCACTAGGAAGGGTAGAGTCTTCAGTACAGCCTCAGTCTTCCTTTCGGGAAGAGTGAGGCTGTTGTGCCACCTCACTTCTCACTCAGGCCAAGACACTTGTGGGCTATTGGATCCCCAAACAGTTGAGACCCAGTCCTCAACATTCAGCCTCAGCCACTGTGCCTTCACACAGCATGTCTCTACCTCCCCGTCCCACCACTCCACCCGGTCCAAACAGCCCTCAGACTCCCACAGCCACTGATACCATTACCTCAGCCAGTTCTCTCCCTCTCAGGTCGAGTACTCCAATAGGCCCAACAATCAGCCCCCTCCCAGTTCAACTTAAAGCCAAAGTTGAAGCCAAGTCCCCCTCCCAACACCATTTCTCTCACAGCTGTGCCTGGACTGCCCATTTGAAGCCCCTGAGTTGTGGTGATTCCCATGGCAGTGGACTGTGTTACCCATTTGATGTGCAAGTTCTCAAGGACACATGTGCAAACTAGAAATTTGGACTGGCCAATGGCCTTGATGATTTGCGCTTTTGATGCCTACACACATGTATGATCCAGGTAATGAGTGCCTGTTTGTTTACATTATCATACATGTGCTTCAGATTGTGGGCACATGTAGTTGTTGTTGGTTGAACACTGTGCAGTGTTTCGGTGTGACCTTGCAATCCTGGGGTACACCTACTAGTTGTCGCTGTCAGTTGTGAGTATGCAGATTGTGTCACTGCCATGTCTGCATTGTGTTTTGTTGATCAGCCATGACTCTTGTTTAAGTTTATGCTCACTGTGCTAACCTGCTCAGGCAAACAGACATTATATGTAATTTTTCTCATACATTGCTGTTACTTGACACATTTGTGGGACAGGTGTGTGGTATGAAGAGTCATACTATCAACATAGGGGCTTTTGATGCCTACACATTGTGAGTTACTGCTCTATGTGTTTTTGAACTCCTCATCTGTCCAATACTGATGTACACACCACTTCAGTCTAATATCTTCCACACCATGCCTAGCCAGTGTGTGACCCTCCCCACCACTTCATAGTGTGACACTATACTGTGGGATGATGATCTCTGTACAGGACCAATGTGCCACTCAGGACAGTTTCACAATTCGTTATGTGGTATTTTCGTATACTTGATTGCAGTCATGGTTGCTCATGTGCAGTGCATATGTTTTACCAGCACAGTCCTCTAGTCATTATCGATGCATCTGGGTTTTCCTGAGTTGTGCAGCTGTGGGTGATAGCTACGGTGTATGTCTGTTTACTGAGGTACTGCTACCCTTCCTGAGTGTGATGTGATCTGTGGCCTGTGATGATTTGTGGTGTGGAAGTTCATGTCGGAGCACTCAGATATGTGTGATACTGGTTTTCTTGGTCTTCACACACTGCTTACTGTGCATGCACTGCTGTCAGTATATGTTGCCTTGTACTTGCCTGGTGTGTGTCCCCCTGATGTCCAGCTGAGTTTGCTATGTTTTAATTTGGTATGTGCAAATGTTGTGTATTTTTTTGTTGATGGATGCAGTGTTTGGCCTGTGTTGGCTCTTTCTACTGACAGGTCCATGTGTGTGTGATGTTCTATTTGCATGACATTGTGTGTGACTAGTTTGTCCATTGTAATACATTCAGATTTGTGTTAAATTTGTAGTGGGCATTTCTTGTGTGAATGTCACATGCAGCAATGTGAAGTCTTGTTCATGAGCTTCTTTTGAGTGCACAATTGTGCTATGTCCTCCTATGTTTGACCTATCACTTGTCAGGGGTGTGCATGTGCATGCGTGTGCTACACATTGACACCATGCTCACTTGGTAACTGGTGTAGTGTCTATGTCTGTGTTAGCAGATTTGTCCTATTGATCACAGTTAGTGTTCAGGATTGGCATCTGATAATGCTTTTTTTGATTGGGTTGGGGTATGGTGTCTGTTCATTTGGCCAGAGTGAAACTGTTGTGTATTCCTGTGCTGTCTAGGGTCACATTGCCTATCCACTGTTTGCCTGCACATGGCTGAGCTTGATGGACTTCTTGGGATGTTGTTTGTGAGAAATGTGTTTGGCTATTGGTTATGGATCAGCATTGGTTCAGACATCCCTAAGTGGGATTCTGACATTTGTAGATACACACCAGGGTGTGTCATTGGATATCAGGAAACTCACAGGACCTTATTTTCACCTTTATCTGTGTTTCTCACAGGTGTTGACTAGTGCAGGTGTGAGATGGGTGGATGAGGGGTATGTGGGAAGGTCATACTTGAGTTTGACAGTCAGGGTGTGTGACAATGAGCCATGTGTGTTGTGCTGGTGGCATATACATGTCAATATGTATTTGACACAGAGGTGGGGCTGGTCACTGTATGACTTCTGACACTTCCTATCATTCCTGGGCCAATTCATAGCGTGCATTGCTGTATCCCAGATATATTGCACAGATGTTACTATAGTTCAATTTCAATCCCTGTGACACCCATGTCTGATTTGATGGCCTAACTGTAGTGTGATATATTCCTCCTCTTGCATGTCATGTACAAATGCTATTTGGCTTTCTCCATGTTTTTCCTGCACTGTGCACTCCACTTTAGGCTAGTCTATTTATTGTCATACATTGCTGCTAGCATATGGTATGTGTATGTGGATAAGTTTCAGTGTGTGAGCTGTCTGAGGGACTTGACATGCAGTGTGAACTTTTCCAAGGTTGTTAATCAGCAGAGTGACTCTTCATTTCGTAATTTAATCCTTTTGATTCACATGAGTGGAAGTTAGGTGTGAGGAGGAGGGTTGACCTGAGTGTCAGGTCAAGTTTCCTGCTGTCAAGATGGACTCTTCCTGACACTTTGGCATTAATTCACTATTTAGTAGTTGGTGCTCCCTTTGTTGAGGTGGAGTGATGGTGTGTGGGTCTTCTGTGAGTTGGCAGTGTAGTCAGTGTTGTTGATGTACCAGACATACTCACATGGTGCCGTTTATTTCAGCAGTACACTTGTAGGTGAAATGCACAGTGGTACAGTGATACTTATTTTGAGTTTTCTGTTTGATTCAAAAATGTGGTTCTGTGTAGCATGGTATGGGCTATCATTGTGTGATATTGTCTGCCATTATATGTGATGGGCCTATCAATGTCTGCTTGGGGGCTGTGGTGATTATGTGGCAGTGGTATGTAATATGCTGTGTCATCTACCTGGGCCCACTGACTCATTCCAACACCTTATTGGCCTACTGTGAAGTTCACATACACACACTACTTGGTCTGCCCTCCTCTATTCCACATTGTATGTGGACTGACTCTTATTTGTGTGCAATGATGACTTTAGTCATTTTGGAGGAACTCTTGCCTCACCCCACCCTCATGTTCCTATTCAATTGGTGATGATCTTAAGGAGATGTCACTGTAGACAGTGTATCTGCACATGACTTCTTGCTGCAGATATGTTGTGCTGAGTGGTGTTTCTTTTATGTTACATGTGGTGTGGATGTTGTGATGTTGGTCTTGCTTGTGTGGCATTATGTCCTGGAATTAGGGCTGGTTATAGGATTGGCCCAGGTCCTAAAGGGAATGTGCGAGGCCCCGCTAATTTACATACTTTACCCCTTGCAGAGAGACCATTCAGAGACATAGCGGGACGCCCAGTGTCCAGCATTTAGTGCCCTCACATTTTTTACTTTAAGCCCACAAGCAATTATCACACCTTCAGTGGATAGGTGTGAGAATTGCTTGTGGGCTAAAAGTTAAAAATGTGGTGGCACTAAAATGCTCAACACTGGGCGTCCCGCAATGTCTCTGAATGGTCTCCTTGCAACTGGGGCAGGAAGAAGTGGCTCCCTCCCCTGGGCCTCCAGGCACCATCTCTAAGAGGCACGGGGAGGGTACCCCACCCATGGAGCCTAATTGCAAGAAGACACCTTTCTTGTAGTTGGATGGGCAGGGAAATGACAGGACACATAATCAGTGTGAGCCCCATGCTGATTGGCTGAATGCGAGGCCCTGGGCAGCTGTCCACACTGCCCATGACCAGCGCCGTCCCTGCCTGGAATCCTACTGCATTGTGGGCAGGTTTTCCTGCGGCTTCACCGCTGGGGTGACATGACCAGCATGACTGTGCTTGTTGCAGTGATTTTTATGGTGATGGGTGACCCTGATGCAGAGGTGTCAATTTCTGACAAGCAACACATGTGTAAGTACACTGGAGAATATGTTCCTGTCTCCACCAGGGTGACTGAGGTCACCAGGAAACATATTTCAGCACAACAGTTGTGTGTTGTGTTTATATGCGGAGATGTCTTGTTTACTTACCTGCGGTGTTGACTATGACGGCGTCTTATCTGCTGGTAGTGGATCAAATACAGCAGTGGAAGGGCTTGTAGAGCTGGATCTATGGCAACCAGGAACATGTGGAGCTGCTCGGATTCGAGTTTCTACCTCCGCAGTCATGCTTCTGCCATCACTGAGTGGCTAGTTTCTCTGCTGCCTTCTGATGGGCTGTTTGAGGCATCATGATTTGTCTGGCGGTCATAATGTCATTCCACATGGCAGTCTTTCTCTTTAGGCTCCCTCTGCCACCGTTGTGGAAGGAAAATTCTGGCAGATCCCAAAACTCCGCGACAGACGGAAAGTGGGCTATCTTTGCCCATTGTAATATGGCGGGCGTGAGGACCGCCCAAGGAGTGAGTAAATGGAAGTTTTCAGCCAGCACCACCGAGGTGCCTACAACCGCCATCGTAATGAGCCCCTAAATTAACTCAGGAAATGAGCTGGGCACTAAACATATATCATTTATTAGTCCCACCCCAAACTGTATTAACTCAGGAAAGGTGCTGGGTACTAAACATATATAATTTACTATTCCCACCCCAAACTGTATTAACTCAGGAAAGGTGCTGGACACTAAACATATATAATTTACTATTCCCACTCCAAAGTGTATTAACTCAGGTCAGGTGCTGGACATTAAACATATATAATTTACTATTCCCACCCCAAACTGTATTCACTCAGGGAAGGTGCTGGACACTAAACATATAACACTTACTATTCCCACTCCAAACTATATTAACTCAGGGAAGGTGATGCACACAAAACATATATCATTTACTATTCTCACTCCAAACTATATTAACTCAAGGAAAGTGCAAAACAATATACTCATAAGTATAATTATTAATTTTATATAAAAATAATAAACATAAAAAATCAACTTTTAATGTTTTTAACATTAATAATTACAAATCCAAACATTCAACATCCTCAAAGTTTAGAATTTATAAATTATGTAATAAAAAATCTTAATTTGTTAAACTATTACATATTTTTTTTTTAAAAACACAATAATCCCATTTTAACACAAAACACCTCTACATTAAATATGTATTTCTTTTATATGCATTTTTTTCACTTTTGTAATCCCATATAAAAACAACAAATCATAATAAAACATTTTTTTAAATTCTTTCACCTTTTTAGTTTTTCCAGTTATTTTTTCATTTTATACATTACTCCACAAAATTATCTGCAATACCCACAAATTCTCACTATTAATATAACATTTTTATAAATATTTGTTTTTTGTATATCTTTTATTTTTTAAATATTATATTCTTTTTTTTTAACTACCCCCTCATCCCCTATAAACCCAACATCCCACTCCTAAAAAACATTTGAACATTTCTTTATTATTACTTTTCTTTTTAAATGTACAAAAAATAAAACACTTCCCACCCTTGTCCCTTATAACCAAAACATCTCGCTCCTAAAAAACAATTTTAAATTTATTTAGTATAACGTAACATTTAAAAAAAAAATTACAAATATTTGTTAAAACACTCCCCACCCTTATACCCATAACCCCAATACCCCGCTCCTAACATACAAATTAAAATGTATTTAATATAAATAGTTTATTTTATAAATAACTAAAAAAAAACTAAAAGCACACTCCCCACCCTTATCCACTATAACCCCAACATCCTGCTTCCTAAAAAACTATTTTACATTTCTTTAATATTAATTTTAAACTTATTAAAAATTGTTAAAACACTAGCCACCCTTTTCCCCCATTACCCCAACATCCCGCTCCTAAAAAACAATTTTAAATTTCTTCAATATTACTTAAAAAAGGTGAAATGTAAAAAAAAAAAAAACACCCTTATCCCCTATAAACCCAATATCCTGCTCCTAAAACTGTTTTCCTATAAAACTTATTCAATTTAGTAAAAATTATTAATACATTTACAAATATATACTATATTAAAAAAATCACTACATATAAAAAATTGATAATTGTTTTAATAACAATATTTTCAAAATCGGTATTTTTTACAATTATATTTTATACAACACACTAAATCGATATTCTTGACATCGATATTATAACTAACAATATTATTGACTATTGACATGTAAAAATCGATATTATAACACAACGAAATTTAAAACTCAATATTATGTCTACTTACCGAGCCTAAACCCAACATGCCATCATAAAGGGCTTGCCTACACTTTCTGCCTCTCCCCATAGAAATTCACTAATCTGAGATTAAAGGTCTGTAAAAAAAGGACGGCGGGGGTAGAAAAATATATTTTTTACAGTGTAGAGCAAGCGTGGCATGGAGAACATTATTATCAATGCTCTCCATCCCATCCATGTGAGTTGGATGGAAGCTCAGGATTTAAACTCCCTTTTCAGTTTGTCTAGGAGGGGGACTATATTCTAGTGGAGTGGTGTGGCTCACTGGTTAGAGGCGGCAGACCCGGGAGCAGAAGTCGGCCCGGGACCAGGGTTCAATTCCCGACGCGGCAGGTTTGTGGACCAGGGTCAGCGGACTCGACAATTCTCGCCTTGGTGCCTACTCTAACCTGGGGTCCCACTCGGCAACTCTGGACATTAGCTGCCTAATCTCCACAACGGCCCCATCAACGCCGGGGATGCCTGGCTCCACCTTGGGGATTCCCAGTAGGGACCATCCCACAGGGAAAGCCAGGACGGGTTCCTCAGCGGTATACAGCGCCGGGACGCCCCTTTGCTGGGGCAGCTGTGCGCTTTACAAGTATACGACATTTAACATTTAACATTTATTCAATTACCCGAAGTGGTGATGATTTCTAGTGATTTTGATGCCCAAAAATACCTAAAATGGTCTCCTGCTCCCTGGAAGGGCAGGCAGAGGCTACTTGTCTTCACCAATTGGGGCATAAATGTATTTCCCCCACTTGCCTTGGAGGCCAGGCACATTGCTATAGATGTGTATAATGTCAGTAAGTGCTAGGTCATTGGACGTATAAAGCTATGTCATCTGCATATTGCGAGATTCTGTCCTCTCTGTATTTCTCACACCTTATCCCTTCCACTTGGGTGTCCATGAATATCCATGCAGCCAATGGCTCAGCAACCAGTGCAAAAAAGGGGAAAGAGGACAACTCTGTTGCATACAACTCTCACTGATAAATGATGCAGTGAGAGTCCCAATCACTCTGAACTGTCTTCATGGCTCAGTGTAAGGGATTTGTAGCCAATGTTAATTTTCTCCTTCAGCACTTTACGGAAATTTCACAAATCAGACTTATTTACATCGACCAACCTTCAGCATCTTTAGTTCATGAGACTTCACTTTCAGTTTCTGAAAAGTATTTCTGAGGCCCTTAATTCTGTTTTCAAGCTGAGATTTACCTCTTTACCGTTCAATAATCCTCTCCACTATGTTGCACAAATCTAAATGGAGCAGTGTAACTTAAATACCCAATGCCCTTTTTTGCATTTTGAGGGCTTGTCTGATGGCCACAATAGTTTGCAGGATGGCAAAAGTATTATCTCTGGATTCAGGAATAGCACCACCATGTGCTGCAGGTTTGATTACCATTGAGGCAGATGAATAGTGATCTGCCAGGATAGGTGCAGCAAACTTGCCCATGTTCCCCTGTTTGGGGGCAGCTGCCATCTTGTCATGTGTCATTTCTGACGACTGAGAAACAGCAACTGTTTAGGTCAATAACAAGAATAGGAGTTCCCAGTCTTTTTAGGGTAATAAGACAGTGTCTGAGGTATTGAAGCCTAAATCCACCACCCAGTGTGGAAAAAAGTCTTCTCAGCAACCCACCAGCCCTTGATCTCTGAGCAGCATGAGCGGTCGCAATCGTAGAACTGGGGACAGTATTCAGGCCCCACTTTCAAACCAGCATACTTTGAGACCCAAGGCCCATACCATGATCCTGAGGAGGTAGTGTAGTGAGGAGGCACCAGACCCGCACCTCCCAGGAACAGCCAGGTACATCCAGCAAAAATGATAAGGAACCAGGGCCACATGGTGGGGGCAAATCTCAACACACAACCTCCACAACTCACACAGGACACCATCAGAAACTCCCATGAAGAGGAACAGCAGTGCCCAAGATGACATAATTTTGTTAAGCTTTTTTAATGCACAAAGGTAGCAAAGGATCCAACTACCTTGTATCTACAGAGAGGCAGAATGAGGGACTGGGTAAATGTAGTGTTAAAACTAATTGTGGAAGGAGCAGTGGTGGAGTGGAGCTGAGTGCAAATCATTTGTTCCCCCTTTGAAAGTCTCCTACATAGAGTGCAAAGGATTTACACTCAAGGTTTGCACTCCTGTTGCAAACCACAGAAAGTAATGATTCTGATTAGAACACATCCTTCAAAGTAACATGTCACCCACTTGAAACATAAGTTGACTCCACACAGTTATAAACAGACATTGCCCTGATTTTCGTGCCAAAATAGGAGATAAGGGGGAAGGAAAGACCACTATGCATGTTTTGGGCTCTATTCAGCCTCAATGAAAAAAACAATGATTGAACCTCAGGCAGCAACAATTATGGGAGAGGCAGCATTGAAAATGAGAACCTTTCCCCTTACTGAAAAGATCCTTGCACAGAAGCTGTACATTTTCAAAAGGAGACTAATGTGCTCTGATCACAATGCTTGTTCAGTGATTGTGTTTTCCCCAGAGGTGATCAAGACTAGGGGCTCAATGACCTCCACCACCCACAATTTGAGAAAAGGCTAGAGGCCAATTACTCATTCAGGAGGTGTTGGGCATAGCTTTGGTCAGCATTTACCCATCATCTGATCCTTGCTATAGAGTGGACTTTTTTCACCCCTCGGGGGCCATCAGAGGGACCCAACTAGCTGTGCAAGCCTGGTCAATAACTTGAGCACCATGTCCTATTTGGTGTGAGTCAATCTCTATGTAATTTATCTCCATGGAACCCACTGCCTCGACTCCTTATCAGGATAGTGGGTCAGAGACAACCAAATGCAGTGCTTCATTTGAGAGAGGGATTTGCCTTCCCTTTCTAACAGTGCCTCTTCCATGTCACTGGGTGCACATAGAGAGAGAAGTTATGTCCACATTTATGTAACTGCACATAAATGTCTTCATGCTTTTGCAACACTAACATCATCAATCGCTATTGTTAATGTGAGTGTGTCGGGTGCTGTCCAACTTTATCAATCTACTGAGGGAACTCTCTTGAGATGCCACAGAGGTGTTTCTTAAAACAGCAGTGCTCAGTGGGGAAAGAAAGTGGGATAGGCTATTGTGTGAACATTAGGGATTTTAGTACACCCCAGCGCCATGATATGACCTCCATGCCTTTAACACTCCTAGAATAGTGCTCAGAACAAGTATGTCACTTTGTCTACATTGGAGAAGATAAATATGATAATCCAGTGGCAATTTACTTTTCATTATGGTTCTAGATTTTTCTCTGATCACACTTCACAATGCACCTTCAATCGTACATTAACTTGTTAAGCCAATGTACGATTTATGGTGTTGACAGTGGGAGAAAAAGTGGAAGTGGGGCTTCCTTGCTCATGAATATGGTGTATAATAAGAGTGAGTATGTGTTAGTATCTGTATGAATAAGTGAGTGGGCGTGTGTATATTTGTATAGGTGAGTACGTAGCTCAGCGATTGACTCTATGGGAGAGTGAGTAGGTGTAGGAGTAGTTCTATGGGTGACTGATAGTATATGAGTGGCTGTATGGGTATATGAGTGGATATATCAGTGGCTGTATTAGTGAATGAGTGTTGGTACATGAGTGGCTGCATGGGTGACTTAGTGGATGTGTGTGTGTGTAGACCTATGAATCAGTGAGTGGGTGTGTAAATACTGGTATGGGTATGTCAGTGGTTTTGAGAAAGGTAGTATGGAAGGGAAGTTGGAGTGGGTGTATGAAAGGATATATTGGAGTGTGAGTAGGTGCGTCAGAGATTCTGTGGATCATGTCATTAGTGATGTCATTTGAGATGTCATCAGTGATGTCATCAGTGATGTCACTGACCATGCCATGATTGATGTAATATGTGAGTTCATAAGCAGTGCATTGCAGGGCACAAGTTATAGTTAGCTCAGCTTTCCATAACTGCTAGATTTCTCTTGTTTTGTACGAGTGAAACCTGAGCCTAACTATAACGTCTCTCTAACCTTTGTTTTTTTCATTGAATTCCTAAGATTTTTTAAATGTTAGTTCCTAACTATAACGTCCCTGTAACCTTTGTTTTTTTCTCTGAATTTCTATGTTTTTTGGCTGGTGGTGGTGTTTGCAGAGTGGTGGAGAAAGGGTGCTGGGCCTCTGACCAGCTCTCAGGAATCCCACTGTGTAGGACTTACAGGAGGTACCAGGTGGGTTTCTGGGCTTCAAAGTCCCCCCGGAGTAAATTGGACTTCATCCCCCAACCAGTAGTGTACCATGAGCCACATTGCAGAGTGGTAGAGAAAGGGTTCCAGGCCTCTGAAGACCTCTTAGCAATCCTGCGGTGTGGGAATTATTGGTGGTAATAGGAGTGGTAGTTGGCCCCCAAGGATGTCCTTGGGGGCCAACTACTTCTCCTATTACCTCTAGTAAGTCCCACACAGCAGGATTGATGAGGCATGATAGGAGGCTATGCCGCCTTTCTCTACCACCCTGTAACGTACCTTCTGTAGGCTGATAAAGTTCCCTTGGCTATTGAGAGTCCTTGGGGGCCAACTACCCCTCCTGTTACCTCCTGAAAGTCCCACTCAGTTGGTTTGTTGAGAAGTTTTTGGTGGCCATGTCCCCTTTCTCTACTACTCTGCAAATGCGCCTCCTGATGCACTACTAGTTGGGGGGTGAAGTCCTCTTCGGTCTTGAGGTTCCTTGGGGGCTAACTAGCCCTCCTGTTACCTCCAATAAGACCCACACAGGTAGACTGCTCAGAGGTCGTCAGAGGCCACACACCCTTTCTCTACCACTCTGCAAATGCGCCTCCTGGAGCACTATTCATTGGGGGATGAAGTCCACTTTAGTCCTGAGGCCCTTAGGAGGCAAAGGGACATCATCTGCCCACCAGCAGTGCACTGAGAGGCATGTTTGCAGAGTGGTGGAGAAAGGGGCTTGGGCTTCCCCCACAATTTCACTGTGTGAGGCTAACTGGAGTTAACAGGAGGTCTTGTTGGCCCCTAAGGACCCTCAGCAACCAAAGTTCTTCACCCCCCCGACAAGGAGCACACCAGGAGGCACATTTTCAGAGTAGTGGAGAAAGGGGGCAGGGACTTCCGCAAGTTTCTGTCTATTTGTATTTTTATTTTTCAGGAAACGGAGGCTGTGTGGCCCCCCTTCCATGGGCCATTTTGGGTCCTGGGTACTCCATCCCTTTTGATATTTTTTTAATTAAAAAAACGGGAGGGGGGATGAGCTTCCCCCTCCCCTTCCTGGGCCTATTTCTTCCCTGGGGACATCATCTCTCTGGACCCAGCCTTTATTTATTAATTTTATTATAGAAAGGGAGGGAAATGGAGTGGGGCCCACTTCGGCCCTGGTGACCCCATTTCCTGGGGCCGCCCTTTTTTATTAATAATAAAAAAAATTAAAGGAACGGGGACTTCATGCCACGGGACCAGGCCTTTATATTTTTTTGTACAATAGAAAGGGAGGGGGGCTGCACCACACCCTCCCCAGGTTGATTTCAGCCCTGGGGAGCCCATCCTTCAGGGCCAGGTCTTAAGTACAGCCCTCCTCCCTGGGCCGACTTCGACCTCAGGAATCCCATCCCCCCGGGGCCAGGCCACTTCATTGGGGATGGCAGGGGGAGCATGGCAGCTTCCCACCTCCTGCAAAAGCTGGCTTTGCTTTGGAATCCAGGGAGCTGCTGACGTGAAGCACCCTGGGTCCCAAAGCAAAGTGTCTGTTTCCCTGCTCGCTTCATACTGCTCTGCTTTCAGCAAATTAGAGCATTTCTGCTCTCGCTCGCTAAAAGCAGAGAGTTTGCTATGGTTTGGCGGGAGCGGTGCTCCCACCAAGTTATAGAAAAACTACAATGTCCCTGGGGTGGGCATCCCGGGACATTGCTATTAACACCCCTGGGGGGGCGGTCCCCAGGGCCATCAAGAACTCCAGGAAGGGGCTCATGCAATCCCCCCTCCTCTGTTGCAATTTGCCCCTTGGAGGTGGTAAGCCCGGAGCAGTGGATCTGCAACAGACCCACTTCATTATATAGTATGTGTGCCCAGGGGAGGTGACCGTTTCTAGCGCTGGGTGCAGAGCCTGAGCTGCCACACAGTATGATTTATTTTAGCCCCTTGGAGGTGGTGGTCCCTGGAGCTCCAGGGGAGGCATAGGGCCTCCCCTACAATGTTATAAAAATAGGTATTTAATGTATGTGGCCCTGGGCAGTGGAGGGAGCCAAGTGGGCCCCCTGCATTTTTATACCACAGTGCCCCAGGGAGGTCCCAGGTCCCAGGGCTGTGGGGTTGGCCATAGGTGCTCTCCTGAAATATTTTGAAATTACATTGGTGCCCCGGGGATGTGGTGGTCCCCGGGGCAGGTTCCCCGGCATATATTAATGATACTGCCTGGTGAGGAGGCAGTCCCTGGGGCTGTGAGGGAGGGCAAAGATGTTCTCCTGCATTATATTGAAATTACATTTGTGTCCTGGGGATGTGGCGGACCCTGGGGCAGGGAGCTGGGAGGGTCCCCCCCATATATTAATGATACTGCCCCGGGAAGGTGGCGGTCCCTGGGGCTTTGAAAACCCTAGGAGGGGGGCCAGGTGTGCCCCTCCTACATTTCCACAATGCCTTTAGGATCTGGCCACCCAGGGGCTTTTCCAAAGCGATCGCGGGAGCCCTCGCTTGGTGAGGTGGCAGTCCCTGGGGCTGTGAGGGAGGGCAAAGATGTTCTCCTGCAATATATTGAAATTACATTTGTGTCCTGGGGATGTCGCGGACCCTGGGGTAGGGAGCTGGGAGGGCCCCCCCATATATTAATGATACTGCCCCGGGAAGGTGGCGGTCCCTGGGGCATTGAAAACCCTAGGAGGGGGGCCAGGTGTGCCCATCCTACATTTCCACAATGCTTTTGGGATCTGGTCAACCCAGGGGCTTTTCCAAAGCGATCGCGGGAGCCCTCGCTTGCCTTTTTAAAAGAATTTGCATTGGATTGTGGCTCCACCCACGAGTCTGTGTCAAAATAAAAAAAAGAAATGCTTTCTCCCCCCACAGGATCACTCAGGCCACCACCATTTCTGGGTGGGCCAGGGTATTCCTACTCTTTTATATTACTTTTTTTCTGTGACTCAGCGTCAAGCCGAGTCCCAAGATGGCTGCCATCTCTTCCAGGTTGAAGTGTTCACAGCCAATCAAATTTTAGTAGAATTGGCGAGCCCACTGTAAGGACTCACGTCCCCATAAAAATCTATCATTTTTTAAAGAAAAATATCTAAAAAAATATAGAACAGATTTACACCAAATCAAAAAAGCACGCTTTCTGGATCAACATCTATCTTTCTACAAAATTTGGTGTAATTTTGTTCAGCAGTTTGCATGTGTTCAAAAATGAAAAATCCCCATAGAAAATGCGTCCCCTCAAAACATTTCATAGAGATTTAATAAGCAGCACTAAAGTATCTGGCAAAACAAAAAATTATTTTCCTATGGAAACTTTGGTCCTAACTATAACTACCTACTTGTGACCCCCAGAAGGTAACATGTATATGTATATTTCATGACAAGCGGTCACGGAGACATGGGCAATTACTGATGCTAACCAAGGTGTTGGAATTATCCCATATGACCACGCAAAATGGAGAGCACGCAGTTGGACTGTAGCATCTGAAGAAGGCACACGCCAAAACTAGTTATGCTTTCAATCCAATAAAAGCAGCCTCTTAATGCCCCGCTGTGTCCTTTGATTTCTTCAACCGGGAGGAAGAAGAAGTTGATTTGAATAAATTACCGCTCTACCTGTAGGGGACACAAAGGACCCTTTCATGACACTCGGTCACGGAGACATGGGCAATTACTGATGTTAACCAAGGTGTTGGAATTATCCGTGACCCGCCACAACCACTTACCAGGAGCCAAGAAGCCGCTGCAGCGCAGCGGACCTAGATGACTAGGTGAGACGCTGTCAGCATACTCGCGAGTCTCTGAAGTTGGGTCCCAGGAAGCTTGTGCCAGAAAGAAGGGGCTAAGTGGTAGACATTTTCTGAAACATCGTTGCGGCTTCCCAGAGCAGCGGATTGCCTGCATGCAGCATTGTGGGATTGGTAGTCCTCAGTATTGGCGCAAGTGGAAGTAATCCGATGCAGGTGAGGCTCCTAAACCATTTGGGGGAGGAGCCCATATGACCACGCAAAATGGAGAGCACGAAGTTGGACTGTCGCATCTGAAGAAGGCACACGCCGAAACTAGTTATGCTTTCAATCCAATAAAAGCAGCCTCTTAATGCCCCGCTGTGTCCTTTGATTTCTTCGACCGGGAGGAAGGAGAAGTTGATTTGAATAAATTACCGCTCTACCTGTGGGGCGCACAAAGGACCCTTTCACGACAAGCGGTCACGGAGACATGGGCAATTACTAATGTTAACCAAGGTGTTGCAATTATCCGTGACCTGCCACAACCACTTACCGGGAGCCAAGAAGCCGCTGCAGCGCAGCAGACCTAGATGACTAGGTGAGACGCTGTCAGCATACTCGCGTCTCTGAAGTTGGGTCCCAGGAAGCTTGTGGCAGAAAGAAGTGGCTAAGTGGTAGACATTTGCTGAAACATCGTGGCGGCTTCCCAGAGCAGCGGATTGCCTGCATGCAGCATTGTGGGACTGGTAGTCCTCAGTATCGACGCAAGCGGAAGTAATCCGATGCAAGTGAGGCTCCTAAACCATTTGGAGGAGGAGCCCGTATGACCACGCAAAATGGAGAGCACGCAGTTGGACTGTCGCATCTGAAGAAGGCACACGCCGAAACTAGTTATGCTTTCAATCCAATAAAAGCAGCCTCTTAATGCCCCGCTGTGTCCTTTGATTTCTTCGACCGGGAGGAAAATTTGATTTGAATATATATATATATATGGCTGTGAAGTAACTACAGGTACCAGGATGCTCGATGTTAAAGTAACACCCACTGGAGGGCTGGACAATTAAATGAAGCACCGATATGGCCCTGTTAGTTTAGGCGCTGCCCTACGATGTGCGCCGAGCTCCTCCTCTGAAGAAGACCGAAGTCAACGGTCGAAATGCATTAGGAATTAGGAAAACGGAGCCCTTGAAATAAATTAGCTGCAAATGACCACGATGTGTGTGCGACTCAATTCTTTCCTTGGAGAGGTGATTGTAATATTATGACGGCTTGGTCTTGCCGTGGAATAACGCACCGCCAAACAAAGAGCGCCTCAACTGCCCATAACAGACCGCATGAGGATTTTCGCCGCAAGGCATTAGGGCAGTGGCAGCCGCCATGGACTGGACTATGGAATTGGCCCTAGCCATCTCGCAAAAGAATTGTCGGGGTATCGCGGAGCAAAAAAACTTGGCAGAAATCATCACCCACTGAAGGGAAATCATTGATGGCTGTGAAGTAACTACAGGTACCAGGATGCTCGATGTTAAAGTAACTCCCACTGGAGGGCTGGACAATTAAATGAAGCACCGATATGGCCCTGTTAGTTTAAGCGCTGCCCTACGATGTGCGCCGAGCTCCTCCTCTGAAGAAGACCGAAGTCAATGGTCGAAATGCATTAGGAAAACGGAGCCCTTGAAATAAATTAGCTGCAAATGACCGCGATGTGTGTGCGACTCAATTCTTTCCTTGGAGAGGTGATTGTAAAATTATGACGGCTTGGTCTTGCCGTGGAATAACGCACCGCCAAACAAAGAGCGCCTCAACTGCCCGTAACAGACCGCATGAGGATTTTCGCCGCAAGGCATTAGGGCAGTGGCAGCCGCCATGGACTGGACTATGGAATTGGCCCTAGCAATCTCGCAAAAGAATTGTCGGGGTATCGCGGAGCAAAAAAACTTGGCAGAAATCATCACCCACTGAAGGGAAATCATTGATGGCTGTGAAGTAACTACAGGTACCAGGACGCTCGATGTTAAAGTAACGCCCACTGGAGGGCTGGACAATTAAATGAAGCACCGATATGGCCCTGTTAGTTTAAGCGCTGCATTACGATGTGCGCCGAGCTCCTCCTCTGAAGAAGACCGAAGTCAACGGTCGAAATGCATTAGGAAAACGGAGCCCTTGAAATAAATTAGCTGCAAATGACCGCGATGTGGGTGCGACTCAATTCTTTCCTTGGAGAGGTGATTGTAATATTTTGACGCTTGGTCTTGCCGTGGAATAACGCACCGCCAACAAAGAGCGCCTCAACTGCCCATAACAGACCGCATGAGGATTTTCGCCGCAAGGCATTAGGGCAGTGGCAGCCGCCATGGACTGGACTATGGAATTGGCTCTAGCAATCTCGCAAAAGAATTGTTGGGGTATCGCGGAGCAAAAAAACTTGGCAGAAATCATCACCCACTGAAGGGAAATCATTGATGGCTGTGAAGTAACTACAGGTACCAGGATGCTCGATGTTAAAGTAATGCCCACTGGAGGGCTGGACAATTAAATGAAGCACCGATATGGCCCTGTTAGTTTAAGCTCCTCCTCTGAAGAAGACCGAAGTCAACAAACTAGAAATATAAAAGGCAGTGTATGTGACAGTTGTTGTATATAAATAAGTATACATAAGACTCAGTGATTGTATGAGTGACTGTCTCAAAAATTGTATAACACACTTAGGGGCCCATTAGGATGGCGGGCGGACTTTGCCCGTCCGCCATCCTCCCAGGGATTCGGACCACCCGCCATAAGGGCAGGGGTCCCGTGGGGGGTATTAGGATGCGCCCGCCACAGTGGTGGGCGCATCCTGCATTTTTAACATTGTGGCAGGCGGTGCTCTCAGCACAGCCCGCCACAATGCTAAAAATGCATGTATGCATTTGCATACACAAAGCGGCAGGCACCGCGCGGTACCTGACGCTTAGTGTATGCAAATGCTAGGGGGTACCACAGGTACCACCCATGTGCACCCCCCCCTCGCCTTCAAGACCGCCTGCCTTTCCGTGGCGGCATTGCTGCCACGGAAAGGCATCAGATTGGGTCAAACAGACACCGCCACCATGTTAAACCTTTTCCGCCCGGTCGCAAGGCGACCGGGGCGGTAAAGCGGCGGACGGTCTTTCCGTCCTGCGCGGATCCCCCAGCTATCCTAATGTGGCGGGGGGTCATTTCAGTGAGGATGGCAGGCGGATTGCCCCCGCCAGGCCGGCAGTGGCTACTGCCAGCCTGGTGGGGGCAATCCGCCCGCCATCCTAATGGGCCTCTAAGTATGAGTTACTATCTATACAAATAAATAAAGTGGTGTTTGTATAAGTGTGTAGCTTAGTAAATGTAAGAATCATCAATTGTTTGCATAAGTGAGTAGAATGACTGCATAAGTGAATAGGATGTGTGCTGGTGTGTAATGTCGAAGTAGGTGTATAAGTTTATTTAATAGTGTTCTATTGATCTTTGTTAGCATGTATGAGTGAATCTATAGGTAAGTGTTTAGATGTGTGTCTAGATGTAGGAATCACTTAGTGGGTTTTTAGAAACTGGTATTGGTGTATCAGTGGTTTCAAATATGGTACTCCATATTTTATAATGAGTGTTGAAAGGTTATACTAGTGTATGATGAGATGTATCAGATTGTCACGTGGATGATGTCATCAGTGATGTCATCAGTGATATCATTTGAGATGTCATCAGTGATGTCGCTGACCATGTCATGAATGATGTAATATGTGACATCATCAGTAGTGGATTGTGGGCGCGCGAGTTATACTTAGTACAACTAACTATGGGGGTCATTATGATGACAGGCGGACTTAGTCCGCCCGTCATCCTAGCGCGACTCGGGACCGCCCGCCATAAGGGCGGGGGTCCCAGGGATGGTATTAGGATGTGCCCACCGCAGTGGCGGGCACATCCTGCATGTTAAGCATTGTGGCGGGCGGTGCTCACAGCACCGCCCGGCACAATGCTGAAAAAGCAGTTTCACATTTGCATTTACAAAGCGGCAGGCACAGCGCGGTGCCTGCCGCTCTGTTAATGCAAATGAAGGGGGGTACCACAGGTACCCCCCGTGTGCACTCCCCTACTCTCCTTCACTTTGGGGGCCCGCGCGGGGCCCCCAGAGGTAAGTCCGCCTGCCTTTCCGTGGTGGCATTGCCGCCACGGAAAGGCATTGCCAAAAGCACAACATAATATGGCTGGCGGTGTCTGATAGACACCGCCACCATATTATTCCTTTTCCGCCCCGGCCGCAAAGCGACCGGGGCGGTAAAGCGGCGGACGGTCTTTCCGTCCTGTGCGGATCCCCCAGCTATCCTAATGTGGCGGGGGGTCATTTCAGTGAGGATGGCAGGCGGATTGCCCCCGCCAGGCCGGTAGTGGCTACTGCCAGCCTGGTGGGGGCAATCCGCCCGCCATCCTAATGGGCCTCTAAGTATGAGTTACTATCTATACAAATAAATAAAGTGGTGTTTGTATAAGTGTGTAGCTTAGTAAATGTAAGAATCATCAATTGTTTGCATAAGTGAGTAGAATGACTGCATAAGTGAATAGGATGTGTGCTGGTGTGTAATGTCGAAGTAGGTGTATAAGTTTATTTAATAGTGTTCTATTGATCTTTGTTAGCATGTATGAGTGAATCTATAGGTAAGTGTTTAGATGTGTGTCTAGATGTAGGAATCACTTAGTGGGTTTTTAGAAACTGGTATTGGTGTATCAGTGGTTTCAAATATGGTACTCCATATTTTATAATGAGTGTTGAAAGGTTATACTAGTGTATGATGAGATGTATCAGATTGTCACGTGGATGATGTCATCAGTGATGTCATCAGTGATATCATTTGAGATGTCATCAGTGATGTCGCTGACCATGTCATGAATGATGTAATATGTGACATCATCAGTAGTGGATTGTGGGCGCGCGAGTTATACTTAGTACAACTAACTATGGGGGTCATTATGATGACGGGCGGACTTAGTCCGCCCGTCATCCTAGCGCGACTCGGGACCGCCCGCCATAAGGGCGGGGGTCCCAGGGATGGTATTAGGATGTGCCCACTGCAGTGGCGGGCACATCCTGCATGTTAAGCATTGTGGCGGGCGGTGCTCACAGCACCGCCCGGCACAATGCTGAAAAAGCAGTTTCACATTTGCATTTACAAAGCGGCAGGCACCGCGCGGTGCCTGCCGCTTTGTAAATGCAAATGAAGGTGGGTACCACAGGTACCCCCCCGTGTGCACTCCCCTACTCTCCTTCACTTTGGGGGCCCGCGCGGGGCCCCCAGAGTGAAGTACGCCTGCCTTTCCGTGGTGGCATTGCCGCCACGGAAAGGCATTGCCAAAAGCACAACATAATATGGCTGGCGGTGTCTGATAGACACCGCCACCATATTATTCCTTTTCCGCCCCGGCCGCAAGGCGACCGGGCGGAAAAGCGGCAGACGGTCTTTCCGTCCGCCGAGGTCCCCCCCGCCATACTAATATGGCAGGGGGAAAACGAGAGTGGATGGCGGGCAGATTGCCCCCACCAGGCTGGCGGTGGCCACCGCCAGCCTGGCGAGGGCAATTCGCCCGCCATCATAATGGGCTCCTTCAACGGAGGAATTTCAATGGTTTTGTACGAGTGAAATGTCCAGCTAACTAAAACACCCCTAAAACCTATGGTTTTTTTCAGTGAATTTCTAAGGTTTTTTAAATTCTAATTCCTAACTATAACATGTCTGAAACCTATGGTTTTTAAGTGAATTTCAAAGGTTTTTTATATGCTAATTCCTAACTATAACATGTCTGAAACCTATGGTTTTTTCAGTGAATTTCAAAGGTTTTGTAAATGACAATTTTTAAATGTATTAATTGTTATATTTATTTTTTGATACTGATTTACTACATTTTTTTAAACTATTTATTTTTAGATATTTTATTTTTTAAATTACATTATAATTACATTATACATTACATTACAAAATATACATTCTCAGAATGAATTACTTTAGTTTAAATACTTTGCAAATACGCAATAGACTTTTAAGTACAGTAGTTACAGTTGTTGCAATGGGCAACACAATTTCAAACACTGCAACATTGAGCTCAATGTGATTTTCTAGTTAAATGCAATTAGTTACTTTATGGATTACTTTTCTAACCACAGGACTGGATCCTAGATTCAGTCCTTGGACATCTCCTGTAAACAGCTGAATAAATGCATTTTGGTTACAGTAGTGATTTTTAAGGAATATAATTGTATTTTAAAAGTTGACACTTTTCACATAGAATCACCAATGTTATCCTATGGGGGGAAATTCACTTAGCAGGTAAGTAGAGTTATCGTTACTTTTTCTTACTCAGTGGTGGATCCTAGATCCAGCGCTGGTGCATCCTGTAAACAGTTGAAAGAATGTGTTTAAGTCATACAGGGGATTTTTAAGGAATATTTTTAGTTTGTGAAAATAGACAGGGGGTCATTAGGATGACTTGCAGACTTAGTCCGCCCGCCATCCTATCAGAATACGGGACCGCCCACCATAAGGGCGGGGGTCCCGTGGGGGGTATTAGGATGCGCCCGCCACAGTGGCAGGAGCATCATGCATTTTTAACATTATGACGGGTGGTGCTCTCAGCACCCCCCGCCACAATGCTAAAAATGCATGTAATGCATTTGCATACACAAAGCGTCAGGCACCGCGCGGTGCCTGCCGCATTGTGTATGCAAATGCAGGGCGGTATCTCAGGTACGCCCCATGTGCACCCCCCACCTCGCCTTCACCATAGGGGCCCGCAGGGGGCCCCCAAAGTGAAGACCGCCTGAAAGGCATCTCCCAAAGCCCATACTAATATGAATGGCGGTATCCGATAGACTCCGCCACCATATTAAAGAGCGGCGGAGGGTCTTTCCGTCCGCCACAGTCCCACCCGGCATAGTAATATGGCGGGGTGGAAATGGATTGCGGGCGGGCAAGGATGTCAGGCGGAATCGCCACTGCCAGCATGGCGGTAGCGATCCGCCTGACATCCTAATGGGCCCCTTAGAAACTTTTCTGGTGAAAGCCAGACATTGGATTCCTATGGAAGGAAATACAAGTTACTGGTAAGTACAGTTAGAATTACTTTTTTTTCAGTGTCAGTGCTAGGCTAAAAGATGCAGCACTGGGTTCTCTCCTGATAACAGGTGAGTAAATCGGAATTCGTTGTTCGGATGATTTTAGGTGAATATTTTAAATTTCCAAAACTCCACACTTAGAAGAATTTCCAAGTGAAACCAGTCAATGCTAGCCTATGGAAGGAAATTCAAGTTACTGGTAAGTATGGTTAGAATTACTTTTGAGGATCAGTACTGGGCTCAAAGATGCAGCACTCAGGTCTCTCCTGATAACAGGTGAGTAAATCGGAATTCGTAGTTCGACTGATTTTAGAGGAATATTTTGCTCAATAATAAAGGAAGGGGGAGGGGCCTGAGGTGACATGTGTGCAAACACGCCCTGTGGCGTGTTTTAAGTTGGGGAATTAATTCCTCTTCAATCCTGAGGTCCCCTGTGGGACAACTAGCCCACCAGGAACCTCCACTATGCGCCAGAGAGCTGTGTTGCAGAGAGGTGTTCCGAGGCCACGCCCCCTTTTTACAACACTCTGCAATGCAGCTCCGTGGCGCTTAGAGGAGGTACCTGGTGGGCTAGTTGGCCCCTAGGGGACCGCTGGATTGAAGAGGAATTAATTCCCCAACTCAAAATGAGCCACAGGGCATGTTTGCACACATATCACCTCAAGCCCCGCCCCCTACATTCACCACTGTGCAAAGGCGCCCCCGTAGCGCGTTCTATATATATAAGCTCCAGTACAACAATGAACGTGCTGAGCACTTTCACATGGCGGTGGATCCACAGAAAATAATAGCCAGCTCAGAACTCCAAGGAATCAGTCGAGAAAGGCACGAGCCGAAACACGGCCTGTTAGTTTGGTGATTCGGTAAATAAAACAGACTCTTTTCACTTCTAACATGAGTGAGGTCTCTTCTTTCTTTGGAGTGCCAATATATATATTACCTACTGGCGGTCGCCAGTAGGTATATATAGTTAGGATTTTTTCCCTATGGGATTTTTGAAAATTCTATGTCTAATAACTTTGGCGTTTGTGGACGGAATTGGCTGAAATTTTCTGGAAAATGGAACATTTTGTTTCTGAGGAGCCCCTGAAAATTTGGGGGGGGGTCGTCCAGGGGGGGCCGAGAAAAAAGGGGGGTCCCAAAACGTGTTTTTAACATTGAGTTTTCCATAGGGCGGTTAGCCTCACTTTTAGCCCGAACGGCTGAATGGATTTGCACGAAACTTGGCTAAATTGTAGGGACTGGTAGCCCGATGTGCCTTTTGTAGGTCTCAATATATGTGCTGCAGTGGATTTTGAGAAATTAACGTTCAAAAAAAGATATATATCTGTAAGCGCGGACCGGGCAGCGCCCCGGTTCGCGGACCTTAAGCGTACCGGAACTTCGCGTAGCGAAGCTGATTGGCTCTCCGGTGTCTGTCAACATTCTAAACAGTCCGGAGCGGCCGCCATCTTGTCTCTCGGTAGGATCGAGAGACAAGAGGAGGCCAAAACAAAGGGGGAAATAACTATAAGGGGGCATAGTAGATCCTCGCTGACCCCCTAGGTTTAATGTGGAGGTTTTAAAGGGGCCCCGCGGGGCAAAAAAAAAATAATTTTTTTTTTGTTTTTTTTCGTGGTTAGCGCCCGGTCCGCGAACCGGGAAGCGTTCTGGGGAGCGTACTACAATGAAAAATGAATGATAGTCTTTTCAAATGCTGTATGTTAATTGATTGTTGTTTTTGTTGATTATTTTTTATTCTCTTTATTTTTTAAGCATTTTTTTAATGTGATTGTGTTTCATAATTTATTAAACTTTCTAACATTTCATTGTCAGAAATTTCATAATTATCATGGAATATACATTGTAGTCTCTGAGGGTGTAAAATGTCCTCATTTGCAAGGAGGTTATCTACTGCTTGTACACATTGCAGTAGTTCATTGTCCCAAGTTTCATCGAAAAATTCAATGTCAATTTGATCAATTGTATCAATCAATTCTTGGCTGCTGTCTTGCAGGTCCATTTCAAAAGAAACTTGGTTTTCGCCTTCCATTTTGCCTAAAATTTGAATTAAAAAAATATATATTAGTAGAGATAGGGCAATGTTGGGAATAATTTTAGATAGGCATTTTTTATCAGTGAATTTATCTTTGGGCAGTGTATAGTATCAGAGTGGAAGTAGGAATATAAAAAAGTGTATGTGATTTAACGTAAGTAAATTCATAATTATACAAGAGAAGCCTAACTCCATCCATAACTATAACAGAGAAGTCTCTCTAAATCTATAACTACTACAGAGGGATAGTATATATCTATCAGAAAAAGTTTACCATATTAACTTATAGTGCACAATATACTTCAGTTTTAAAAATAAAAACTTACCTTTAGAAAGAAGTTGAAGGAATTAGTGAAAATACTATTGAAATGTACAGCAAGAAGTAGTAGTCAAAATGGCGGTGTTTTCTTCTCTTCCTTTATATATATTCAGGTATATAACCAATGAAATGTCAGGTAAAAAAGTAGAAAATGAAAGTAACATTTTCATTGGTTGTCAATTCCAACACTTCAGATGTGTTTTGTGAAGTAATTTACCTCACGGTATTTAGAGAGGTCTACAGGCTAAATGACTAAATGGAATTCCAATCAAATTTGTGAAAATGGTAGGGATTGGTATGTAGTATGAGCTAATCTATATTTGGTGAAATTGTCTCCAGTGGCTTTTCTGTGAACTACTTTCCCACCTTTTTTGATGGTGCGCTTCCCAGGGAGCGACCCGGCACGCGAACCGTTGAGCGCCCCGGTTCGCGAACCTTAAGCGTTCCGGGAGTCCACCATTTTGTGTTTCGGTCGAATTTAGATACAAGATGGAGGGCAAATAATGTTCAGAATGGGTAGAAGGGGGCACGGTAGACTTATCTTGACCCCCTAGGTTTTGTGAGGGTGGCTGAGGAGGCCCATATGTGCGAAAAAAAAACATTTTTTAAAAAAATTTCGCGAGGTTAGCTCCCGGTACGCGTACCGGGTAGCGCCCCAGGGAGCGTACTTTGTTGAAAATTAGTGAAAAAAGTTAGAGTAAAATAATAATTGTGAGTGATTAGATGTAGGGTAGCTCTGAGAAGAGCTTTTGGGTTTATGGTACATTTAGGTACTTATAAGTAGGTACCAATGCACATTCTTAAATTCAGAGTGAAAACTCTGTTGCCCTCATCTGAGAAGTGAACTCCATCTCCTCTGTAGATATCTTGCATGTAGTAACGCAAGTTATTGTTGTACAGGGAGCCCATTCCATGGTCTCTCATGTAAGCTGAAACAGATTTGTTTACATGCTTCCTCGACTTCTCAATTTGTGGACAAAATTGGTTTGACCACCTCCATTTCTGTCTTTGGCATATATTTGAATATACCAAGGCAGTCTGAGGAAAAAGTGCCATTAATTGCTCAAAGGTGTCCTTTAAAAGCATTTCCAGACCTACACCAGTCAAAGTGCCCAAGTCATTACCTCCACAGTGCACAATTAACAGGTCAGGTTTTGGCAAATGCATAAAGGTTTTCACCAATGGTATCAATTGGTGACATTTTAATCCTCTGTGGCCAAACCACTTAATTTCCACATCTTGTAAATTGAGGTTAGGTAAATTCCTGCTTTCAACGTACCTTTGAGCCCAGTGAATATAACTATGACCAACAATCCAGACAGAAAACATGGTGAGAGAAGGTTCTCCTGCAGTCAGATGAAGTGTGGCAATGAAATGGCAGTTGAAAAAATGAGAGTGTAAAATGAAAAAAAAACTGTGGAGTTTCTGTGTTCATGAAGCAGTAACAGTGATTGGTGGATTTTGATTGATGAAAACAGAAAGTTAGGGTGCACAGATGTGTTCTTTGAAAGATGTATTTTGAGTGGTCAATAAAAAATCATTAAATGAAAGAATGCACTGGATATGCAGGTGCACTGAGAGTTCAGAGTTCAATTGCAACATTGTTGTGTGAACTTGCAAACACCAGAGTTTTTCCAAGAGGTGGTTGCTATGGAAAATAGGCAGAAAGGGCAGAGGGGGAAGGGTTTTCATTTGAAAAAAAGTGAGGGAAGAGTTTTGATTGGGTGACATGAGAAATATGTGTGAAGAATTACAGCATTTCTGTGCTTTTGATAGCTGCAGACTCTGGAGTGCATACCTTTTGCTCTGCTGAAGACAAATTGGTGTGTTTCTTAGACTGTTTTCAAACTCAAAGTATTTGCTAAGGTGAGAAAATATTTCTTTAATTTAGATAGAGAATAGTGTGCTTTAAGGAGAAAATTATGATTTATGTGGCGCAAATTGCTTGTAAATATGCTCTCACATGTGTATGGAAAATTTTGATTTTGAATGTTTGTGTTACATAGCCATGTTAAAAGTGACCCAACCATGCTGGAAAGCCAATCAAAAAATGCTTTCATGTGTTTTAATGACATTTTAAGTCATTTTCCCATGTGCAGTGTTTAGAAATTATGATTTGAAAATCGTTTTTGGGGAAAAGGAATTGTTTTTAAATTCATGACAAGGACATAATGGTGTATGCTTCTTTATAAGGCAATTGACTGTCCCTGATGTTATTTTTCTCATTTTAGTGTAAGACCTTTCTCTGTGGCGCAAATTGCTTGTAAATATGCTCTCACATGTGCATGGAAAATTTAGATTTTGAATGTTTGTGTTACATAGCCATGTTAAAAGTGACCCAACCATGCTCGAAAGGCAATCAAAAAACGCTTTCATGTGTTTTAATGACATTTTAAGTCATTTTCTCATGTGCAGTGTTTTGAAATTATGATTTGAAAATCGTTTTTGGGGAAAAGGAACTGTTTTTAAATTCATGACAAGGACATAATGGTGTATGGTTCTTTATAAGGCAATTGACTGTCCCTGATGTTATTTTTCCCATTTTAATGTAAGACCTTTCTCTGTGGCGCAAATTGCTTGTAAATATGCTCCCACCTGTGCATGGAAAATTTTGATTTTGAATGTTTGTGTTACATAGCCATGTTAAAAGTGACCCTACCATGCAGGAAAGCCAATCAAAAAACGCTTTTATGTGTCTTAAGGACAATTTAAGTAATTTTGCCATGTGTAGTGTTTTGAAGTTATGATTTGAAAATCGTTGTTGAGGTAAAGGAATGTTGTTAAAATTTATGTGCGCCATATGCCCCCAAATTACTTTTTTAGGGTTGCAGCAGGGTGTTCTTGAGACACCCCTGCACCTTTGGAATAAATTCCTAATTTGTGATGAGCAAATTGTTAATCGCAAATTGCACCTTCATTTATATGAGCCTCCTAGCCCATGGAAATGAATGGGTAAAATAGCAATTAGCAATTTGCTCATTGCAAATTAGGAATGGTAAAGAATTGCTATTTATTCCTTAAAATTCGCTATTTAGGAAATGCAAAATAGTTTGATGATACATATGGCGGTTGATCTCTAACAAGATAAGAAGCTTATGGATTCATTTATGGTGACTGGCGCAATGAAGTAGACATCACTTACTTCATTGGTAGAGCTTTACATGTATTATCTCCTCTGTATTCTTCATCAAGCGTAAATTTAATCTGCAATCCTGAGTAGGCCTCACTTTAAACAAACCTCTGGATAGGCTACATCTTATTGTTATCCTGTATTAATCATTTAAAATGCTAGGGACAGATTTATGATAGGTGTATACCTCTTTTGCGCCACTTAGAAAACATTGTCCATGGGGAAATGACTTAAAATGTCCTTAAGACACATGAATGTGTTATTTTAAAACGTTTGCAATTTTTTTGGGTCACTTTCAACATGGCTATGTGACTGAAACAGTCAAAATCTAAATTCGCAATGCACAGGTGGGAGCATATTTACAAGGAATGTGCTTCATGGGGAAAGGTCTTATAATGTAATATGGGAAAAATGACATCAGAGACACTGAAATGCCTTATAGAGAAGCATACACCATTATGTCCTTGTCATAAATTTGCAAACCATTACTTTTCCCCAAAAACGATTTTCAAATTATATTTTGAAAACACTGCACATGTGGAAATGACTTAAAATGTCAATAATTCAAAATTTGCGATTCCTTAAATGCAATGTATCAAAAAAAAAATATGTAAAAAATGATATTAAGGATTTGGAAACTACCACCAACTTCTAGTTTGTGGTAATTTGCGAATTCTTTTCAAAAAGCATTTTTTTCAACAAAAAAAAAAGGTCCCATATGACGCCCATACATGCCCTTAGGGCATGTAGGTGTGCCATATGCTCCCAAATTTCTTTTTCAGGGGTGCAGCAGGGTGTTCTTGAGATACCCCTGCACGCTTGAAAAAAATCCTATTTTGTGATGAGCTAATTGCTAATCACAAATTGCAACCTTCATTCCTATGAGCCTCCTAGCCCATGGAAATGAATGGGTAATTTGCAATTAGCAATTTGCTCATTGCAAATTAGGAATAGTAAAGAATTGCTATTTATTCCTTAAAATTTGCTATTTAGGAAATGCAAAATAGTTTGATGGTACATATGGTGGTTCATCTGTAACAAGATAAGAAGCTTAGGGATACATTTATGATGACTGGCGCAATAAAGTGCACATTACTTACTTCATTGGTAGTCCTTTATATGTATTATCTCCTCTGTATTCTTCATCAAGCGTAACTTTAATCTGCAATCCTGAGTAGGCCTCACCTTAAACAAACCTCTGGATAGGACACACTTTATTGTCATCCTGGATTAATCATTTAAAATGCTAGGGACAGATTTATGATAGGTGTATGCCTTTTTTGTGCCACTGTGCGTCACTTTTATGATGCAGCGGTGGTGCAAAAGATTTGCTATGAGGCGACAACATTACAAATTGATGCATTTAGGCAGATATGTCATGGTGTAAAAAAAACGTACCACATAAAACCCAAGCAGCAGTGATGCAAAAGATGCACCATGTCGCAAGACAGGCCTCACTTGGGGCCATATGTATCAAGCTAATTAGCATTTGCAAAGATCAAAATTCTATGAATTTCGGCCTTTGCGAATGTTAATTAGACAAATGGTATGTATCAAACAAGTTTGATGCAAAATAAGGAGTAGCAAAATTTGCTATTCTTTATTTTGCGATTGCACTGAAGCATTTGCAAATTTTGTGACTACTTAAATGCAATGTATCAAACAAAAACTATGTAAAAAATGACATTAAGGATTTGGAAACTATTGTGGTAAATTGGTGGTAATTTGTGAATTCTTTTCAAAAAGCTTTTTTTCAAAAAAACAAAAGGTGCCATATGACGCCAACACATGCCCTTAGGGCATGTATGTGTGCCATATGCCCCCAAATTTGTTTTTCAGGGGTGCAGCAGGGTGTTCTTGAGACACCCCTGCACCCTTGGAAAAATTCCTAATTTGTGATGAGCAAATTGCTAATCGCAAATTAAACCTTCATTCATATGAGCCTCCTAGGCCATGGAAATGAATGGGTAACTTGCAATTAGCAATTTGCTCATCGCAAATTAGGAATGGTAAAGAATCGCTATTTATTCCTTAAAATTCGCTATTTAGAAAATGTAAAATATTTTGATGATACATATGGCAGTTCATCTGTAACAAGATAAGAAGCTTAGGGATAGATTTATGATGACTGGCGCATCACCAGGGATGTGACAGTCATCCTGCGCCACTGTTCCGCCACCCATGTTGTGCTGCATTTACAATGCGGCGCAGCATGGGGCAAAAACGGCACAGATGCGTGACGCATCTGTGCCGTAAAGGTGGCGCATTGCTGGAGTTGTATCGCAAGTGCGATGCAGCTCCAGCAAGGCTCAGGGGTGCCCCATCTCCACAATGCTGCGTCAAGACCTATGCCAGCTTCAAGCAGGCGCAGGGTTTTGACGCAGCTTTCTCCTATCTGATTGTAAATGCGGCACACCATGGGTGGTAAAGCAGTGGTGCACATTAACTGGTGCATGCCTGGGGATGTGCCATTTAATATAAATCTGCCCTTTAACATTTAAGTATGTGCAGGGGACACAGAGTCGGTGAGGCTTATCCAAGGTTAAGAAGAGATGAGTCCTGTTCAGTGAAAAATTAGACATAGGCTTCACCTGCTCAGCATTGCTGGACATGGCTAAATAATAGCTGCAAAATGTTAATCTTGTTAAACAATTTTACTATTATAATCTCTGAGATTTGTTTCTTACTCTGCAACATCTCATTGTTGTTATCTTTCTTTAAAGATAAAGACAACCTCAACATTAGCGACAATCTGCAATCAGTTGATTTTGACCTCATCATTGAACTTGTAATTGAAACATCAGTGGATGTTGATCCTTTGGATGATTTAAATCCTGAGGATGAAGAAGAGCGTGATGAGGATGCAGATTTGTCCGAATTATATGATATAGGATGGGAAGCTGACCTGCTTGAGCCTTTGGAAATATAAACATTTATTTTTAAAATTTATAATCAATAAAAAGTAAAAAGGTAAACCGTTTAATTTAAAAATAAAGACACCTTCAAAAACAGGTTATGTGTAGTGTCTTCAATAAAATATTAAAATATGCTCATAAAATTAGATCAGATTCACATATAAAATAGCATAGGTAACATAAATATAAATGTCATTTCTTTTCTGGTATTTCTGTATTGTAAAATTGCCAATGACTAAAAAATCTTCAAATTAAAATGTCAAGTAGTGTGTTATGTTTTTGATCACTATTACTGATTTACTGTTTGATAATAATGTTTATTAACATTTTTTATTATATTTTTCCTCAGATTCAACTGCAGATCATTTCAAGATTTCACCATGCCTACAATACAAAGACAGATAAAGGCTGCAAAACGTCAAAGACAGCAGGTGAAAAAAAAAACGCAGCAGTCCTCTAACAAAAAGATTTCTCAAGCCACGAAGAAAGCACCGGGTAAGAGCTCTAAATATTTCATAAGAAATATTTGTAATAAAAAAAATATTACTACAGAAAATGTTTCAGTCCATAACACGAGAAGGAAATCAAATGGAAAGAAAAGGACAATGAAAAATGTTACTGCTAGAGCAAGAGATAAATCTGTGCATGATAGTAGAAGGAAACAACAGTTTAGGGAGATTCGTAAACGAATGTTCCGCAACAGGATAATTGGCAATTTGTTAAAAAATATTAAGAAAGGTCAACAGAAACTAGTTTTTTATAAGAGAAAAAAAAAAGTTGAGAAAGTTATTGATCAGGCATTTGAAATTAAACGTAAGTTATTTATTTTGATAATCAATAGAATTAGGAAGCTAAACAAGGCAATTTTTGATTTCAAAAGAAATAGTAGATGGAAGAGAATAGTTAATCGTAGTAATTTTTGTGAAGTTTTTTCTGGAGAATGGATGCATAGTTCAAGCTGTGAGGCATTTTTTAATGAGGAGAGTTATTTCCAGGATAATGATTTGGTGCATGCAGTTGACACCAGTGGTCGTGCTTATGAAGTGAAAGATGGTTGTCCAGTTGAAAAAGAAAAACTTGTGACAACAGAGGCAGAAGAGTTGTTAGGTAATGAGGTTTTAGGAAGACGTGCTAAGGGTCCTGTGTACACCTGGAAGTGTAGTAGTATTTGCAGTGTGCGACAGGATTCCATCAATTTGCTTTGTGATTTTGTACGGTCATTTAACAAAAAAAGTTTGAAGCAGAAAATGATGTTGTTGCAAGAATTAGATCCTTGCAGAGTAAGAGAAGTGACAGGTTTGCATGGTCATTCACTGGCTTGTCTTTCCAGGAGAGTATGCCAGAGTGTTTTTCATCATTTCAGGATGCTAGCAGTGCATCATAACAAAGTGAGGAAATTAGTTAGAATGTTGTATTATGCTAAGAGTCCAGCAATTATGCTGAAACAATTATGCGCTGCTCTTTTGCATGGTTCTGAAATAGATGTGAAGAATATATGTGAAGAAATTGAGTTTTGTTACTTTGGAAGTAAAGAGGAGAATGTTGAAATTGAGCAAGAAGTAGAGGGTCATGTGGAAGGTAGTGTACAGGTTTCCAGTACAGATAATTTCCAGAGGGAAATTGCGACGTTTGACGTGAAATCAAGTGAGAGGCCTAATTTCACTTGTGTGTGTTGTAGACGCACTTATTATAAGAATCAGACTAAGTTAGTGGATTTATATGCAAAAAGTGAAAGGGAAAATAATAGTGAATGGAAGGATTTTGCAACATACTTGATGGTAGAAAATTGTTTTGATTTGGGATTGGATCAACGTGTGTGTACTTATTGTTGTAACAAATTAAAACAAAACCAGATGCCTGCTAGAGCAGTTCATAATAATCTGGAATTGGTTGAGATTCCTTCTGAATTGAAGGACTTAAATACTTATGAATCTATTTTGATTCAAAGTATCCATCCCTTTCAGGCTATTGTAAGAATGGAGCCAAAGACAGGGAAATTGCCTCCATCAGATTTACAGAGAGGATTAAAGGGAAGAGTTGTTTATTTGCCTCTAGATTTCAAGAAAAACATTAACACAATTGGAGTAGAAAAAGTGGAAGAGGAACCTCTGGTTATCTTAGTTAATGGGGTTCCGACAAAGAATAAGAAAATATGGCAAGATTTAGTAGATGTTAGGAAAGTTAAAAAGGCAACATTGTATTTGAAAAAAAATAATAAATACTATAAGAATGTATATGTTGCAGAAGAGGAAGTAAGTGAGGAAGAGGATAGCGATTTGTGTGCTGGTCAAATTGAGAAAGTAGAACCCTCTACTAGTGAAGAAATATATGAACATTATAGTGTTCATCCTTTGCATTCCAAGGAAGTCATGGGGAATGCTATTGAGTTGTTTCAAATGAAACAAGCCAAAGGGAGTCCCATTAGTGTTTGGGAGGAAAGTTTGGAAGCTCGGTGTTTCCCACAGCTTTTTCCAACAGGTCAGGGAGGAAGATATGATGAGCGACCTCATCAAATTCCTGCTTCTGAATACCGGACTTTGCGATTGTATGCAGGAGATGCTAGGTTTCGACAATGCATTCCTTATTTGTTTCATCTCCTGTTTGAAAGCGATCTGTCTGGACTGTCATATGCAGTGAACCACATCTTGAAAAGTGGTATACACATGCAAAACATCTCGGCAAGTGATTTTATGGATAAAGTGAATGTCCAAGATAGTATTTTGGATTCTCACCTGATTAATCTCATGGCGTGTCAGCGTGGTACTAATGAGTACTGGTACCGTCGTCATGGTGATTTAAAATGTATGCTGAGGAACTTAGGTACTCCCACATGGTTCCTCACTCTGAGTTGTGCCGAGTATGGCTGGGAAGACTTACTTCAATTTCTACGAGAGGCAAATGCTAACGTAGATAACATCGAATTCAAGACACCTGGAGAACTGTGCTCTTTGGATCCAGTCAATGTATGTAGGTACTTCAATCATAGATTTGAAGCTATGATGTCTTTCATCATGAATAAGAAGAATCCACCTCTTGGAGAGGTGTTGGATTTCTTCTGGAGAAAGGAGTACCAAGCAAGAGGTGCTCCTCATATACATATGTTGCTGTGGATCAAGGATGCACCTAAATTTGGAACGGATCCAGAAGACTCAGTGATGAGTTTCATCCAACAGTATTCTACGTGTGCTGTTCCAAATGCAAAGGAGAAGAAAAGCCTAAGAGAAAAAGTTCTGCGTTTCCAAAGCCATCGATGTGGAAAGTACTGCCGTCGTAAATTCCGAAACAAAGACAAGTTCTACACCAAATGTCGTTTCGGCTTTCCACGACCGGTGATTTCTAAAGGAAGAGTAAACAGTTTGATGTCTTCGCTGCGACATAATGTGATGAAGAAATCACCTAAAAACACATACAATTTGAAGAGGAACGAAGAGTCCAAGTACATCAACGACTACAACCCGGTGATTTTGTCCATGTGGAATGCTAACATGGATATACAGTTTGTGGCTGATAACTGTATGGCTGTGGCTCGGTATGTGACGTCTTACATCACCAAAAAAGAGAAGACAGAATTGAAGGATATGTGGGAGGACATTTCCCATGAAAAGAGCCTCAGCAAGAAGTTGTACAGTTTCAGTCTGAAGATGTTGTCGCATCGAGAAATCGGAGCGTACGAATGTTCTGACCGGTTGTCTTCAGCAAGTCTCTATGCCAAGTCCAGGAGTATCGTTTGGGCGAGTCTTGGTCTTGCTGCAACGCGTAATCGAGTTCTCAAACCTGTGCGGGAAATTGAGTATTTGGCGGAAAAGGAGCCAAACAGTACCGACATTTTGAAGACAAACATGTTGGATACATATTATCCAAATCGAAGCAGTCACCTCGAGAATGTTTGTCTGTATGAGGTTCTGCAAAATTACATATTCAAGAGGAACATCAAAGAAGATACTGAGAAAGGAGTGTATGCTGTAATAGGAAGTGAGGGATGTCTGGTCAAGCAAAGAAAATGCCACTTGGTAAACCATCGAAAATTGAGTGGCGAATCTCCTGAAAAAAAGGAGTTTTTCTATTTAGCACTTTTGCAACTTTTCAAGCCTTGGCGTGCAGAAGAGGAACTGCTTGGAGATTTCCTCTGTTACGAAGACTCTTTCAATGCCGCCAAGGAGACCATAGAATGTCCTGCTTTTCCCAAATATGTAGAAATGTTGAATGCGGAAATTGAGCAGGAAGCAACGATTGCAGCCGAGATTGCCAGAGACAGTTCTCAGGACAGTCAGAGTTCTGCTTCATTGAGTCAGGATCCACTAGGAGGACCTCTTATCGAAAATGAAGCTGCCACTGCTATGAATGAAGTGGAAAGAGCCATGGCACATGCTCAAGAGGATGCGGTTAACTTAGAAGAGTTGGAAAGGCAACTCAACGTTGAGCAGAGGAAAATATATGACGAAGTTACCATGCAAATTGATCATGGATTAAGTCATGATAAGAAAGAGTGCTCATGTACGTCGTTGAAGCCTGTCCGACTGTACGTGAGTGGAGAAGCGGGAACTGGAAAAAGTTTCCTCATTAAAGCAATTTCATGCTATTTGCAGGAAAGGACAGAGTCATCGCTGTCTTGTGTTGTCACTGCTCCAACTGGACTGGCAGCACATAATATTAAAGGGATTACTTTACATCGTTTACTGATGCTGCCAGTGGAGCATGACAACAAATTAGAATATCACAAGCTATCTGGAGATGCTTGTTTTGAAGTTTCAAGAATCTTGAGGAAAATGAAACTTCTTATCATTGACGAAGTAAGCATGGTTTCCAATGTCATGCTTGCCTTTGTGCATTTGAGGATGCAAGAAGTTCTCAAAACAGAGTATGATGTGTTATTTGGTGGGAAACACATCATTGTTTTCGGAGATCTTTTGCAGCTGACACCAGTGAAAGGGCAACCTGTGTTCAAAATGCTCACGCATGAAGATACCAGGAAGTGCCTAGGCAGCATTGGCAACGTCAATATATGGTTAAACTTCAATTATGCTGAACTGCATGAAAATATGCGTCAGGCGAAGGATGAAGTTTACAAGACTATTCTACAAGATGTTAGAATTGGAAAAGTGACCGAGCATGGGAAAGAAGCTTTACATGCACGATTACTGTCAAATTTATATCCAGAACAAGATGTTGTGCCTGAGAATATTTTTCAGAAAATTACTGAAAAGAAATCTGGAATATGTTTGATGCCAACTCTTGCAGAATGTGCCAAATTTAACAACAAAATGTTGCATTTAGAAAAGCAAGAGATTGTGAAACTGGAAGCTATTGATAGAGTAGAGCATATGGGATCAACAATTATTTTGTCTGAGAATCTGAAAACAAAATTGGATTCATTAGAGAAGAGTATATCTAAAACTGCAGGTTTTGAAAAGACTCTGAATGTGTGCTTGAACTGCCGTATAATTTTAAGAAGGAATTTACATGTTGAAAGAGGTCTGGTAAATGGATCAATGGGTAATGTTGTTGATTTTGTGAAATACAGAAATAGAGATGGAATTGAATTTTTAAAAATTAAATTTGATGGCATTGAGGAAGTACAGCTAATTGCTCGTTGTTCTGCTAGATTTTTGCTTGTAAAAGACTTATATGTTCGCCGTAAGCAGTTTCCTGTTTGCTTGGCATATGCGGTGACAATCCATAAATCGCAAGGTTTAAGTGTAGACAGTGCATTGGTGAATATTGGCAGTTCTGTGTTCAAGGAGGGTATGGCATATGTGGCATTGTCACGAGTTAGAACTTTATCGGGATTGTACTTGATTGAGTGTGATGTCACAAACATTTGTGCAGATCTAGATTGTGTTAAGGAATACAATAGGTTAAGAAGAGAGTATGCGCCACATTTGCCTCAGTTTCCTTTGTTTGAGAAACGTCTGGTAGGCCGGAAACGAAGAAATGAGAACAATACTGGGGAGGTTATAGCAAAAAGACAAAAAGTGAATGAACCTAAAATTACAAGCAGAAACAAAAAGGATTCTGTTGAAGATGTTGTTGGTTTTCAGTTTGAAAACAGTTCTGGTGTCAACTGCTATGCTAATGTAGTAATTAATGTTTTGTTTTCTCTAAAAAATGTAAAAGAAGAGATTGTGGTCAATTCTGATCAAAGATTTTGCGGTTTGTTAAATTCTGTGTTAGAGAAATGTACCACTGATAGAAGAAACATAGAAAGTGTGTCTGAAATTCGAAATCTGTTAGACAGATGTTCAGGCCAAACACAATTCTCTCAAAATATTCAGCAAGATTGTCAGGAGTTTTTAATGTATATGCTTGATGTATTACATGCTGAAGGTGTAGATGTAGATCAGCTGTTTGGGCTTTCTTATCAATGGCAGCATGACTGCGAGAACTGTATGATATCAAGTACTACTAGTGTAGACTCAGAAAGATTTATATATTTAACTTTGCCAGACAGTAAATCAGTCTCCTTTAATAAGCTAGTAAAAGCTGCTAATCACAACATGGAGTGTAGCCAATGTAAATCTGAAATGATGTCCACATTATTTATACGAACATATGGCCAGTACGTCATTTTAATGTTCCAACGATGTAGGCCTGATGGAACAAAATTGACAACTTTAATAAAAAATGTTGTAGCTTCGCAGTTGTCAATATCAGGAAGGACTTTTGTAACTACAGCAATTATATATCATGACGGCCCTTCAATATCATCAGGACATTACACAGCTTATTTAAAGTCTAGAAATGGCTGGTCATTCTGCAATGATTCTGTTTTAATTTTCCAAAAAAAATTGCCGTATGACCTTAAAAACTCTTACCTGGTGTTTTTAAAACCAAAATTTTAGGGAAATAATCTCGGGATGTGCTCTGTGGAATTTCAAGAAGTTCTAATGGCTCCTACACAATTTGGCCTTGAGGATAAGTGTAGTTCAGAGACATAACTTCTAATCATAGGACTGGACATCATGGAGATATATGTGCACTTTGAATGAGTTCAGAAAAACTGTTTCTTTTTATAAGCTAATTGAAGCAGCCAATCAAAACATGGAGTAGAGGGAATGTAAGTCTGCAATGCTGTCTACTGTTTTACATTGCTTTGTGATTAAAAGTGATGTAGAGAATTAAATAATTGTTGTAGTCATAGAGGTAGTGTAAGTCTGCTTCATATTAAGCAGTATCAGTGTCATAGGAAATGTAGAACATGACTGAGCAAGAAGGGGAAGATATTACTATTCCAGGATTGTGAAAATGATCTTCAACATTTTAATTCTGAAAGTTGCGGAAATGCCAAATGATGGGATTGGCTAACAAGAAATCCAAGAGTTATACATGGCTCTGACAAGATTTGGCCTTGTGGAATCTTGTGGTAGAGAGCAAGAAGTCATTTATTGTATGTAACATGTTTTTAAAAACGATGGAGATTTTCTTTCAGAAAGTGGCGGGCTGAAAGTAATAACAGCACAAAAGAGTGTAAGCTATTCATAGGACATCCTTGGACGTCATGGAAAGTAAGTTAACTTTAAGGAGTTCTGATTTTTGATTTCTGATGTTGTATGGGTTTTTTAAACACAATCATTTTGATTGTGTTTTTTTTTCCCCGCTGTTACATGATGAATACCTTCAAGTCACTGTTTTTAGTGAATTTTGATACATTCTGAGAACAGCAAAAATAAACCATTTAACATGTATAATTAATTCTGTACTGTTTGCATTAATGATGTATATGTAGAACTGTGTAGGAGGCATGGAGAAGGTGAGGCTTCTGTAAGTGTCAAAGTTGTTGCATGCAGTGCTGCACTTCTGCGTATTCTTTCATATGCTAGACTACATCTGCACAATGAGATACCTAAGCAAAGGAAACACAAGTGATGTGATTGTGAAATGAGCAAAATAAATTGCATGTATTTCAATTACATCACCTGTGTTTCCTATCATTACGAATCACATTGTGCAGATCAAGTTTAGGTCTGTCCAGGGAAACATAGGAGGTTTGGACTTTGTTGAAGATTGCAGTGGACATGACTCACTTCATTGGTAGACCTTCACATGTATTATGTCCTCTATTCTCTTCAACAACTCGAAATTTCATCTGCAACCCTGAGTAGGCCTCACCTGAAACAAAACTCTGGATAGTAGACATCTTATTGGCATCCTGAAGCAATTATTTTAAATTTTAGTGTCTTGCGACACTTTTCTGAGACAACAGCAATGCAAAAGATGCACCATGTTTTAAGATAGGCCTCACTTCATCTGCATCAAGATAGTGTTAGTTTAAAATGTATATCTTTAGGACTGTGTAGCTTCTGTAAGTGTCAAAGTTATTGAAAAACTGTTTGTCCTTCAATCTTTGCCCTTGTCTTTTGTAATTTTTTAATACATGTTTTTATATTTTTCAAATGTTTGTTCTCTCTTTCACAGATTGAAAGTATAAAAATAAAAAATGAGTAATTTAACGACAATTATAAGGTAAATATTTTGTACTCTTTTCGTTACATTTCTATCACATTGAACTACTATTAGTTCCACTGCTTCATTTCTTTAATCCTCAGTTTCCTGCCTTTGCTACTTCCCTCATTCCTTTCTCTATTACCTACTTACTCAACTCCTTCCACTCTTTTTCTCAGTCCCTTTCTTCTCATAGTTCCTCACTCTTGTTCACTCACTCCGTCTCTATTACTCTTAGTGTCTTTGACTGATCACTGTATCACTATTTGTTCATAATGCTTTCTCTGTGTAGTTGAAGCACACTAAGGGGCATATTATGAATGCAGCCAATAAAATTATTGCTCTTTTTATTGGCAGAAAACTGGTGCAAAAGCGGCTTTAGCGGCAGTTTTCTGCCGCAAAAGCAGCTTTAGCGACACATTTCTGCCGATAAAAGCTGCAAAACTTTTATTGCCTATGTTGATAATATGCCCCTATGTTATTTACATTAGGGCTATATTGTCCAGTATAACAATCAAAATTGCTCTCCAAAGACACCAGGCAGAGCAGACGCTCCCTCAAACAGATCACCAAGCGCAATTTACCCTACTTACAGCCTAGCCTGTTCTCTGTCGAGACTTTAGCAATCTTTAGAGCACAAGATAAGATCTTTTCACATGGAAGAGCCAGACGTATTGCAATTCTACTTAAGAAACAAGCATTGGCATAGACAATAGGTCTCGCCTTTGGGACCTTATACGTGTTTAGCCATGCAACAGTTGATGTTGCTGCACCAAGGATATTATGCTGCATAACTAAATACTTAGAAGGTCCCAAAGTCGATACCTATTGGCTATGCCAATGCTTGTTTTTCTTTCACTTCGTTATCTATTTTGTTTTTCACAATTATACCCTCTTCTGTCTGTTCTTTGGTAAATAGATCTATTAAACAGTATCTCTTCTTTACTCCCTATAGCTGTCTTTCTTGAAACATCACTCTCTGTTTACTTTCCTTATACTTACACTTTTTTAAAAAAAAATTTTTTTTTTTTGGTTAGCTCCCGGTCCGCGTACCGGGAAGCTAACCCGGGAGCGAACCAAAAGAAATAGAGCTTGCCAGAGTGCTAAACATTGTAGCAATTTTTTTGGAAAGGGAAGGTAGTTCTGAAAAGAACTTTTTTTTAAATATTTTTGTTGTTTTATATTTTTTTTTATTTTTTGAACATTTTTTGTTTTTTTTGTATTTTTTGAACGATTTTATAATTTTTTTTGTTTTTTTTGTGGGGGGGGAAACAACAAAAAACAGGCGTTGAAAAGGGCTCAACAGGAGCAAAAAAAAATTACTGGGGGCGGTTAGGGCAATCATGGTGTTCATACGCCAGGTTCAGTGCATTGATGCTCATGTTGCCACAAGCTATTAATGCACGACAGTGCATACATAAGTGAATCATGTGCCCAAAATTTGGTTGGATATTTGGCACAGTTTCCCGTGCCTCCTCTGGTGATAAAGAAACCAATGTTGTTGGTCTCGCCACAGGAGTTGGTCGAGGATTGTCCATCATATCCCTTAATTCCGCCCGGCTGTAATTTAGGGGATGTTTCCTCGTCATGTGCCTATGCATGGTATGATTACCATAGCTGTATTTTTTGTCCGTCCCTCTGGACAATTGTTCCTTGCATATGAGGCATGTTGCGTACCTGGCATTGACCTTTTTTTGGCCACGAGGGATGGAAAAAAACTGCCAGATGAAACTGGGTTTCTTTCTTGAAACCCGGGGCAACTCTTCCAGGAATTGTGGTTGTTCTCCCTCCTCATCCATCTCTTCATCTTCCTCCTCAGTGTTGGTAACCACCTGGGGAGGTGGTCCTCTCTTCCCATGAGGAGGTGGAGGTGGTGGTGGGGGTGCACCAGCTGAAGCAATCAGTGAAGCCATTTTCATACAATCAAAATAGGTCTTCCAAGAAGCAAAATAGGTCTTCCTCTCACAATAATGAAAGTCAGAGTGAGGAAAGAAGGAGTGGTTTTCATCATTTGGAAAAAACAATACTTCTTAACCAATGAAAAGTGTTATTTTTAGGTCACATGACCTAGCCTTCCATAATTATGAAACTAAAAGTGAAATGAACCAATGAAAAGTTTTATTAACAAGTCACATGACCTCTCACGCTCATGTTACGCGCTGCGGAACGCTCCCCGGTTAGCTTCCGGGTCGCTCCCCTTCGCGCCGCGGTCCGCGCCCCGGGACACTTCCGGGTGCGCTAACGCGATACGTCACAAGACGTATTTCGCGGCAACGCGATACGTCGCGCTTTCGCGCCGGGGATCGCTTCCGGGGAGTTGCGATACCGTCACTATGTTGATTTGTTACCGGTTCGCGGACCGGATCGCGGAATCGAATTGAGCTAACGGGAAGCTTCCCGGTTAGCGGACCTGGAGCGAAACAAAAAAAATATTTAAAAAAATTTATTAATAAACATATAAAATATATTTTTGGATTTAAAGAAGAATACATTTTACAGCTGTAGATATTAGCTTTTAAAAAACCAATGAAATTCACTGAAAAAACCATAGGTTATAGACCATATATAGTTAGGAATTAGCATTTACAAAACCTTGAAAATTCACTGAAAAAACCATAGGTTATAGACCATATATAGTTAGGAATTAGCTTTTAAAAAACCTTATTTTACTCACACAAAACCATTGAAATTCCATATATAGTTAGTTGTACTAACTATATATCGCGCACCCGCAATCCACTGCTGATCATGTCACATATTACATCATTCATGACATGGTCAGTGACATCACTGATGACATCACTGATGACATCTCAAATGACATCACTGATGACATCACTGATGACATCTCAAATGACATCACTGATGACATCACTGATGACATCTCATTTGACATTACTGATGACATCACTGATGACATCATTCATGTGATAATACGATGAAGCTCTTCAGACTCTAATATAACCTTAGATACAGTAAGTGTAAACAGACACTCACAGACTGTCACTCATCCATAGAGTTACACACACACCTAGTCAGTCATGCAAAGAATCAATCACACATCCATTTTCTCAACTATACAGTTATACACACCTTACTTATTCAAACATATACTAACACATATTTACTCTCTTATACAATCCCTGATACAAGTTCACAATGATCCATACAGCCACTCACACATTCACTGGCTCTTATGCACAGTTATTTATATATGTCAACTCTCACATGTACTGTGTTTTACATATGTACTTACTTTTACATGTAGCACTGAGATATACATTCACTCAGCAATACACTCATGCACACAGTCAACCGCCCATACAGCTGTTTCCACATGCACTTTTGAACCCATACATCTAGTGAATCAACTGCTCACACATCTATGCACAGAGTCATACACCTCCCAGCCACCCATACACACTCTCAGTCTCCCATACAAATACGTAGGCAACCAATCAATAACGCATATAGTTAATCATATAGCTAATGATCAACACATGCAGCAGTTTATAGAACAACAGACATAATGATGCACAAATTGAGACAGTTTAGTCACTAACCCATGCACTCAGTGAGACACATTTAACCACTCACTCATACAGTCAGTCATGCACCTACTAAATCCTTCATCCAGACATTTATACATCCACTCATTCTAAAATATGTAAGACATATTTTAACTTTACAGAATTATACAGTCACTGGATGACGTCATCAGTGATGTCATCAGTGATGTCATTTGAGATGTCATCAGTGATGTCATCAGTGATGTCATTTGAGATGTCATCAGTGATGTCATCAGTGATGTCACTGACCATGTCATGAATGATGTAATATGTGACATGATCAGCAGTGGATTGCGGGTGCGCGATATATAGTTAGTACAACTAACTATATATGGAATTTCAATGGTTTTGTGTGAGTAAAATAAGGTTTTTTAAATGCTAATTCCTAACTATATATGGTCTATAACCTATGGTTTTTTCAGTGAATTTTCAAGGTTTTGTAAATGCTAATTCCTAACTATATATGGTCTATAACCTATGGTTTTTTCAGTGAATTACCTACTGGCGGTCGCCAGTAGGTATATATAGTTAGGATTTTTTCTCTATGGGTTTTTTGAAAATTCTATGTCTAATAACGTTGGCGTTTGTGGACGGAATTGGCTGAAATTTTCAGGAAAATGGCACATTTTGTTTCTGAGCAGCCCCTGAAAATGTTGGGGGGGTTCGTCAAGGGGGGGCCAAGAAAAAAGGGGGGTCCCAAAACGCGTTTTTCCCATGTTAATTTCCATAGGGCGGTTGGCCTCACTTTTAGCCTGAACGGCTGAATGGATTTGCACGAAACTTGGCAAAATTGTAGGGACTGGTAGCCCGATGTGCCTTTTGTAGGTCTCAATATATGTGCTTCAGTGGATTTTGAGAAATTAAGGTTCAAAAAAAGATATATATCTGTAACCGCGGACTGGGCAGCGCTCCGCTACGCGTACTTTTCGCGCAACGGAGCTTTGTGAAGCGAAGCTGATTGGTTCTCCGGCGTCTGTCAACATTCCAAACAGTCCGTAGCGGCCGCCATCTTGTCTCTCGGTAGGATCGAGAGACAAGGGGAGGCGAAAGCGAAGGGGCAAATGACCATAAGGGGCAATAGTAGATCCTCGCTGACCCCCTAGGTTTGATGTGGAGGTTTTAAAAGGGCCCCGCGGGGCAAAAAAAAATAATAATAATAATAATTGAACGGCTGAATGGATTTGCACGAAACTTGGCAAAATATTAGGGACTGGTAGCCCGATGTGCCTTTGCTAGGTCTCAATATATGTGCTCCAGTGGATTTTGAGAAATTAACGTTCAAAAAAAGATATATATCTGTAACAGCGGTCCGCTTCGCGTACTTTTCGCGTTACGGAGCTTTGCGAAGCTGATTGGTTCTCCGGCGTCTGTCAACATTCCAAACAGTCCGTAGCGGCCGCCATCTTGTCCCTCGGTAGGATTGAGAGACAAGAGGAGGCCAAAGCGAAGGGGGAAATGACCATAAGGGGGCATAGTAGATCCTTCCTGACCTCTTAGGTTTGATGTACCATTTTGCCAAGTTTGATGTAATTCCGTTCAGCCATTCAGGCTGTAGACGTATGTAAATGTCCTATGGAAAATTGCATGGGGAAAACACATTTGAAAGTGTTGAAATTTAGAACCAATTAAAATGTTACTTTGGTTTTGTATTTGTGTGTGATGAAAGTTAATTGGTTATGTATATATGTCAAATGAGAGGAAACCACAGCCATTTTGTGATACTACTGTCTGAGGTACATTTGTGAGGAATTTTTGGTGGTGAATTTCTGGTGTTTGATTTACACAGTACTAACACTTCTGCTACTTTTAAAAAGGTGAGTTGTTAATTTGTAAGGGGAACTATGTTGTACACTTGAAGATAATTTGAAAAATGTTTTCTGTTATTTATTTGCAGTCCTTCTGTTATACTAAATACTTGATAAAGTTAGTTTTATATTATGTATTACTACAAACGATAAATGAAAGTGATTATTTTTTTCTGCAATTTACAGCAAGCAATTTCAAAATAAAATGGCTCACAATGAAGAGACCGTGGCAATTTCTTTTGAATCGTCCACTACATTGATTGAAATTGACAGCACCAATAATGAAATATTGTCACAAGGAGGACATGACTTGTATGATTCCATTAGATTGATTGAAATGGACAGCACCAAGAATGAAATATTGTCACAAGGAGATGACTTGAATGATTCCACTACATTGATTGAAATTGAGAGCACCAATAATGAAATATTGTCACAAGGAGGAGATGGCTTGTATGATTCCATTAGATTGATTGAAATGGACAGCACCAATAATGAAATATTGTCACAAGGAGGAGATGACTTGAATGATTCCACTACATTGATTGAAATTGAGAGCACCAATAATGAAATATTGTCACAAGGAGGAGATGACTTGAATGATTCCACTACATTGATTGAAATTGACAGCACCAATAATGAAATATTGTCACAAGGAGGAGATGACTTTGTTGTATAGCTCCTATATATCCTTATATCGTGTTAAGTTAGCATAGGTACATTTGAGATTTAAACGCCATTTTTCCTTTCTTGCAACTTCTGCACACGACCCTTAATTGTTGACTTAGCTTTCAACCTAGTGGTTTGCCGTGGTGTATGTGAGAATAATATGTTATTGCTCTGATATCAGTTTTGTTTGTTAAACCATGTCTGCACGGAGAGTGCTGAAGTTTCAGGAGCAACACGATATGGAATTGTTATGAGGTCTGATCTCCACGCCTTCATAGTCATAACACAAGTGCAGCCTTTGCCAACTTGGGCTTGAGGCGGGATTGATATTGCTTTGCACGAGAATTGTTAACACACTTGATGCGGTGCACATGCAGAGAGAGCTGGTGTATGCTGATGTGATTCCTTCATGCTAGGACACTAAGGTATGGGCCCGCCCTAAAACAACCCAAAGAGACCTTCTTAGATAATAATATAATATATGTGTTAGGGAGGGTGAGATATAAGTGTTGTTAACTCTTATTCATTACAGCATGTTAACATGCTGTCACCATTCGCATTTTATGTCTTAGTAACTATGCTGATAATTTTGCTACTGATAATAAGTATACTTGTATTATCAAAGATACTGCGCCTGAGAAGACGGCATTAGTAAATAAACATTTCAAATGCACATGTGTCTTCTTTACTCCATGTTCTGGTTTGTAATGATAATATAACGAAAGAGTGTTCATGAGTCCCACGTACCCTGAGGTACTGTAAGTTCATGTTCTGGTTTGTCTAAACATTGGGTGTTTGATATGTCCAATGAGACACTGTAGCTAGCTCGGTAAGGGGTGAGTTGGTTGCTAAGGTAAGTTTTGGGACATCCTAATTTGCCGAGGTTCCACTCCTCTGTGCACAGTTCTGTGTGAGTACAGAAACCCTGCAACATGGCGCCCAACGGTTTCGGTGGTCTTATATCATGACACTCGAGTAGTTTATCGTTCATGCCTTAACCCCTTCACATCCGTTTCCGGAAAACGGGGTGTTGGTGAAACCTACCTATTTTTTCAAGTAGGTCTTTATTCAAGCTTGATTCTTACTTAAACGGTTTCTTTGAATTACTACCGAGTTGTGCTACAAAGTATTCTTTGTGTTTTCTTGTTTCCAATTCTGTAATGGCGGCAGCGGTGGCTATTGCGCAGCATAGTCGCGTAGCGGTACGCAACCATCTTCAGACGTACCAAGTCCCAGTAGATGGGATGGCTGTGATTTTCGTGGTGAGTGCAGATCCGGCGTTTCCTTACGAGTTGTTTTACTGTTGGGTTACGTTTCCGGCTGTGGACGCTAATTCTGGTTTGTACCACTCCTACACTGCCTCGGATGTCCCGGCTGAATATACGCCATACAGGGCATTGGAAATACCTATTGATCATTGGCAGCATCGAGTTTGGTTTGATGGCGCCCTCCCCCACTCTTTGTCCCGTGCGAGGTTAGGTCCACTCTCGATTCCAGGTACTAATTGGCCTGCGTTGGGTGGCTTTACCCCGCACCCGAATCACGGGGCTTGTACCCTGGCAGAAATTCGCAGGCTACATGTAGTTTCCATTTCCGTGATTCGTGCTTTAGTGCAATACATCGGTCGACATCTTCCTGGTGGTCCCCAGGGGGGTGCGGCCGCTCCCATGGAACGAGGCGGAATGCGTCTCAATCCAGTGATGGTAAATTCGGTTTTTGGTGCGCGTCCTGTTGACAACGATGACTTCCCATTCTGGCTAGCAGAGAAGTTTGATCAACTGGAGGCGGTTTTTCCGAATTCTACTCCTGCTGATAAACATAGAATGTTGACGATTACTCTACCGAAGGATATTACTCCTGAACTTGCTGACTGTGACAGCTGGGGAAAAACATTTGCGGCGGTTTATACAAGGTGCTTCGGCACCCCGTCTATGACTGCCCTGCCTGAAATCGTTAGACGTGTTCAGAATGATCACGGTCCAGAGGCAGCGGTTGAATTGGGTATGCGCCTGTGTGGTTCTTTTGAGATTGTAAGTGATCTCATTCTCTCCAATGTTAAAGGAGATGCAGTTAACTTTCAGGTGTCGAATGCTTTGGCTGCTCTGCCCGATGCCGACAAACCCCGCCAGTTAGCAAAGATTGTGGTGGCCGCTTATAAAACGATTGGCCGCACAAGTAGAGGTCTGAAATATTTTCCAGTGAAGGAGAAAAAACAACCACAGGGGCAATCTGCAGTGACAGATGCCCAGCCAAAGTCCAAGAAACAAAATTGGCCTAAAAAACAGACACAGGGGAAGCAGACAATGCAGACTCAGAGTACTTTTCCTGCAATACAAGCTCCTGCGCCATCCGAAAAAGTTTATGATTTGCGCGACCGCGCGATGATTAAATCACCTGATCGTTTTCAGGGTTCTGATCAACGCTCTCCTCGTTCCTTTCAGGACACATCGGCCCCGAAGACCGGTGGAGGAGGAGGGGGTGGACGTGGACGTGGTGGCCAACAAGGACGTGGTCAGTCCCGCCAGACGGACGGCGCAGTGAAGCAGGAGGATTCTACGCCTAGGCGTCCGCAGTTTGCGAAAAAGAAAGTCGCAGCCTTAACAGCGCATCGATATGCCACAGATAGTGAGAACGCGGCTTCGGAATCTGACGTGGGCTCTGACCTTGCTGGACAGCGCGGCGGAGATAACCATAGTCAGAGAGGCGCTGCGTCCACTACTGAGGGTGACAGCGACTGATGTCTACGTTGTGATAGAAACAGCGGATACGAGACTTGCTCCCCCTGAAAGACTATATGAAATTGTCCTGTTAATTGAAGGTGACATACAGCGTACCGTTAAAGGTGTATTTTGGGAGAATCTGTCTTCTACTTATGATATTTTACTTTCGGAGGCTGACTGGCCCCCACCTTTTGTGCTCGCGGCGCCGCGAGGGGAGGAGGTAATCCTACCCAGTTTCGCGAACAATGTCTCGAAAGAGCATGCGCAGCATTTTGCAGAAGAGTGGGCTCGGGCTCTCGCGCCGGCTCTGTACCGTAACCAATGTGGTTGGGATAAATTGTCGCCTTGCCACGAAATTCCGTTGCGGTCTCAGCCGCAGCCTCAACCACAATATCCCATTCGGCGTGAAGCAAAATCTTCCGTCGCGGAAATCCTTGAACAATTGGAATATCAGGGAGTTATTGAAACGTGTGTGTCACCGATGAATAATCCCCTTTTTACTGTGAATAAACCTGACGGATCATATCGTTTGGTTTTGGATTACCGGCATTTGAACTCGCATTGCCGTAACTGTGCAGTACAGAATACCCACGGCTCTGCCCTAGTGGATAGTCTCGTGCGTAAGCGTTTCAAGACAACGCTTGACATATCCAATGGTTTTTATGCCCACAGATTGGACAGCTTTAGCTCCCAATGGACCAGTTTTACAAGCGCTGGAGTCCAAAAACAATTCCGGCGTCTTCCAATGGGCTACAAGAATAGTCCTGGTGTATTTACCGCTCGAATTGTCTCTATTCTGGAGGCACTCGACCCTGATGCTTTTTCGTATGTGGATGACATATATCTCACAGACGACGATATTTGGGAGCATCTGTGTCGTGTAAATTCTCTTGTTTGCAACTTCGCAGACATGGGTTACAAATTCAACTTTGCAAAATCGCACATTGCTGAACACACAGTGTTGTTTTTGGGCTATGAGCTCAACAATGAAGGTAGAGGTTTGGCTCCTCACTTCTTGGAGAAGTGCGCACAATTGCGCGCACCAACAACTCTGAAAAAATTACAATCCTTACTGGGCTTTTTGAATTTCGGCAGAACTTACATTCCGGAATATGCCCAGCGTATCAAGCCTTTGTATGCTTTGATACAACCAACTTTCTCAAAATCATGCTGGCTGCCTGAGCATTCAGCCATTTTGCAATCCTTGCAGGCTGATCTGCTCGCTTCTAAATATTTACTGACTCGTGATAACCACACCAACCTGGTCATAAGAATAATTCCTGGGACGGTGGGTTTCACCTACCTCACTTTTAATGAAGGTGACACAGTACCTATTGCTTACAAGTCACACTTGTACACCTCGGCTGAGATGCGGTTTCCCACCATAGAAAAGGTTTTAACTGCTGTACAGATGGCTATTCTAAAGGAACGAGCTCTGTCACAGGGGAAACGCATGCTAGTGGTAACACCCTGTCCTCATTTGGAGGCAGTCACGAAAGCCAGTGTACCAAATTCAAAGGCTTTGCACCCTCGGTGGATTCAGTGGGCTGCGTCATTGTCATCCACGGATGTCATGTTTATTTTTGACGCTTCCTTACGGTCGCAGGAGTACTTGCAGTATGAATTCGTTCACCCTGCTCCTCTGGCGATGCGACCTTTGGAGGACTTCCATTGCATCATTTACACTGATGGGTCAGCGCAGGTTGCGCATGGCTCTAAACATGCCTACGTTTCCGCATGCGCCATTGTGGTCGGTGCAATGTTGAATGATGAGTTCATTTCCAGGGAGGTACAAACGTTGCCCCTGGGCGATTGCACCGCGCAATTAGCAGAGCTTCGTGCTCTCTTACTAGCTTTGGAGTACGCAGACCCAAGTGTTACTACTCTAATTGTAAGTGATTCTTACTACTGTGTCCAGTCTTACAATGAAAACTTGTTCTTTTGGATTCAAAATGATTTTCATGATTCCAAGGGTAGCACAATAAAACATAAAATGATCTGGGTTCGAGTGGCAGAGCTTAAGGCTATGTTGCCACTCGTTTATGTGATTCATACTCTCGGTCATCAGCGCGTGGGAGTTCACGCTGTTGGCAACTCGCTTGCTGATGAAGCGGCGAAATCAGCAGTATCTACATACTTAGTTGCAGCAGTTACTAGGTCTAAAACCAAGATTGACAGCGACATCTTGGCAGCGATTGCTGCCTCTGAGAAGGGAAGTAAACATCCTGCGGGGTTCCCTTCGAAGTATAAATACCACTTAAGTCCCGAAAAGGTTCCTTTTGTGACAATTCCTGATGTTGGGGAACGGCTGATTCCCAACTCGGATCGCAGAGCAGACTTGATTACAGCGGCTCATGAAGGTGTGGCGTCTGCGCATGCGGGCGTCTCGGCCACTGTAACTCAATTACAATTACGTTTCTGGTGGCGGGGACTGTACAAACAGACGCGTGATTATGTCCTTCTTTGTGACATATGCCAGCAGATTAAACCTTCAACTGCTACGCGTCCGCCTCAGACTCAGTTGTACATTTCTAATAAACCACTAGGCTGTGTTTACTTAGACCACTGCGGTCCATTTTCATCTGATACTGCGTATAAATACATCTTAGTAGCAGTTGACTCATGCACACGCTTTGTGTGGTTATGGCCACATCGCAGCGCTGATTCCCGGACTGTCGTCAGAGATTTGCGTATCTTTATAGGGATTTTTGCCTGTGGTACCTTCCATTCGGATCAGGGTCCGGCTTTCGCCTCTAAGGCGTATAAGGATGCCATGACTTCGATGGGGGTCCAAGTCAAGTTTTCGTCACCCTACAGACCTGAGGGTAATTCTGTAGTTGAACGAATGAACCGTGATTTAAAGCAATCTTTGACAGCCCGAGTTATAGGCACTGGCAGAAACTGGCTGGCTCACCTCTATGGCGTGCAGCGTGCTCTTAATAATCTCCCTAGAAGGTCTCTGGGTGGGCGGACCCCATACGAAATGCTCTTTGGCATCAAGATGTTCGTCCCTGACCTTGACGGTCTAGACTCGGTGGTTCGCGCCACTTCCTTTGACGCAGATGAACATTGCAATGTTTTACAGAATCTACAAAAGACGAGAGACACTCTTGCAAAGGAACATTTGCCCTCCACATCGGATGATGCGTTGCAGATCCCGGTAGTTGGCTGGCTACCCCAAGTTGGAGAACTGGTTCGAGAGAAGATCGACAACAAGAAAGAGTTTGGTCCCTCATATCGAGCTCCGGTCCCAGTGCTTGGAGTGAAGGGCACAAGAACAGTCATTTTACCTCCACTTCCAGGTCGTAAGGAAAACAGGTTTATTTCTATTGACAATGTCAAGATACACAGAGTGGCCGATTCTTCTTAGCATGACACCGGCTGTTTCCTGTCCTTCCATTGTGAGAAATTCAATTATGCCCACTGCTTCTAATAATGAACCTGAGGTGGCCATAGAATTACCTGCTGTTTCCAGTCCATTATTGAATAATTTATCAGGAACTAACCTTGATGAGACAGACTATACATACCCCACTGATTTGTCCATGCCTGACTTGCAAGCTCGTTTAGCCACGGAATCCAGATTTTCTTTTGACTCTGCTTCCCTTGCCTCGAAAAAACCCTCTAAAATTGCAGTATATGCTGGCCTGTTTAAAAAACATTTTTTGATACCTCCTTGGATATACATTTGGCTGGTCCTTTTTTCACTGTACCTTTTTATGTCAATTGGTTTTGTGTTTTATTTTTTCCGGATTATGAATGGACACTATGTCGAGGAGAGAACTTGCATTACTCATTTAAATGGAACTTTGGCCCCGCTTTCCTCTTCACATTCTACACATAGATTAAAAAGAGACTTGACTTTGGTTAACATCACAGCGTGGCCTGTTCTGGATGGAATCGCGTGGGATGCAGTTTGTTTTCAGATTCATGGCCCGACGGAAGTCGTTAATGTTCCTAATGTACTGAGAGTTAATATGGGGGATGTGGTGAAACAAAACATTCGTTCTGATGATTGGGATGTTAATGCTGTGGAAAGTTTGTTTTCTGATTTAAAATACTATGCTGCTTTTGATGCTGAGGATTTATATTTAGAATCTGCTAATTATGGTGAATTGTTCTGTTACCAACATTATGGCAATCACTTCTTACACAAGACATCTTCCCGAAGGGATGCAGTTAATTTTACTCAGTGGGAACATTGCCCAGCACCAACACAAGGGAGTTCAGAAACGTTTCTTAAGAAGTATACTTATTTCACTGACTTTAATCAGTCCAATCCCGAGTCCTTTTATTTTAAATTTGACAAACAGCCACTGTCCAAGGTTCGACTTACAAATACAAAATTGTTGTATTCGAGGGCCTTCCTGGATCAATTAGTTACTGGGGGGTATGAGTTATGGAAGGATACCATAGACCTTAAATCAGTTTGGGGCTCAAGGGCCTGGCAGGTACAAGGCACTGAGGCTTTGCACCGTGCATGTCTCATCCCAAATCATATGTGGTTTTTAAATGAAACCATTTCCCAGACCACATGCTTTGGATTGGCTACATCTAAAAGGTTAAACACCCCGTCTTTCCCGGAGTTGGAGGAATATGAGAATTGGAGTAATTTTACTAAATTGTCCATTAGAGAGATACAGGCTCTGCTTCTGAATTCCTCCTTTAACATTTCCAGTATGAATCCCAAGGGTTGGCTGCTTTGGCACCGTAGTGCTGATTCTTGCCAAAAGAGATTTTTAAATATGACTGACGGTTTTAAGACTGTTAGATCTGATCCCCGTTTTGATTTGAGTCATACTGTCACCTCTTACTCTGTGGGCAAGTTGTGTCAAGCTTGGCTGAAACATTCAACTTTACCTGCGGTTAAGTATCACCTTTCCAAACTGAATGCAGACGTGGATTTGAATGATTTCATTAAGGGCCCAGCTAGTGGCAGGTCGAAACGCTGGTTATATGGTGTTTACAATGAAATTTGGAAACTCTCACAAATTGAGGCTGCTTCACGCCTTAGGGCTATTGATCAGGCAAATCTTGAGAAAGTTCTTGCAGTTGTTGACAATAGCATTAACGTGCTTTCCTCAAGAATTTACACATTAGATAATATTGTGTCGTCTGTTGTTGATATTGTACATGATGAAGTATCTGTTTTATACCATGGTCAAAATCAATTACGTTCAATCATGCAGTTTGCATGGACACTTCAGACTCTGAAGATGGGTAAAGTTCCCTGGGGATACATGAATGTTTCTTCTTTATTTGCACCGTTTAATTTGACAGACAAACAACGCTTGCTTTCAATGCGTGATGCTTCCTTTTCTATGCTACATATTGAAAGGTTGGAATCTTTACCTTTTTCTGTGGCAGAATCCACTGCTGCTACGTGGCTTATCCACGGTTTAATAACGCTGCCTTTTGCTTTATATAAGTTTTCAAATTGTATGAAATATGTGCCAATAGGTCGTTTTGAACCCTTAGGTAGCGGTTTTCTTCATGAGGTCTGGTCACTCCCATACACATACAGATGTTTCAAGGATGAACAAGAAGTTTATCTAACAGGGGATGAGTGTACTGAGACGCCAGATCATTCTTTAATGTGCAGACACATACAGTTACACGGTTCATGTAATAAGGACCGACCCAATATGGCTTGCGTTTTACAGGGCACGCCAGTTCCTGCTATCATCCCCACGTTTAAATTGTTAGAGAATGGTAGTTATTTAATGCTCAATAATGAAAACTGTTGTGGTTTAATTAAAGGTATAGCTTTCATAGTAACAGTTAGTGAGCGAGTTATTTGCTGCAGAAATGTTCTTTATCCTCCCACACGTGAACATAGGGAGTCTTCCATTTGGCCACAGATACCGACCTTGGGAGCAGAATTCAGCGGCATGGCTAGAATAAGAGCTCTATTGTCCCAGAAAGAGGTGGCCTTGAGCTCGGCCCGTGAAACTTTCGTGCTTCACATTGCTAACACCCGCACGGAGGTTCAGGCTCTTTTAAACACTGATTTGCCTTTGCATTTCGGAGCCATGGTCCGTTCTATCTTTAACGCATCCTCCACAACGGGCCTAGCACATTTTTTTAAAGTTGTTAGCGGTGGTCTCGTGACTTCCTTTGAGAAGATTTTTGGAGTCATCCCTGCTTTCTTCCATTCTATTTTTCCATCCTTATTTGGAGGGTTCCCGTTTTTACTTGCTTTAGCGGCTGGCGCATTGGTGGTTTTCTGCCTTTTTAAATATGGATGCCCTTCCTGTGCAAGTCCACGCACAGCTACTACTGACGCGGTTTCGCAACCGCATGCTTGATTATTATGGCACACTGCCGTTGGCGACTCTAAGCACGGCTTTTGGATTATCTTTTCGGTTCTCCTATTTCACCTGTGTCCAGCCTGTATTTCGCTGCCTGACCTGTGATTTCCTTTGGGCCATTGATTTGTGTCTCTGCGGACCAATATCTGCTGACGTCGATTTTGATCAACTGATGAGTCCTATCATTGCTCACGAGTTGGTTTGTTCTGACGAAAGGATTATGGCCTTGGCGGTGGCACATGGACTAATGGGTCCCTGGGATGTATTGTCAGCAGCGCAAAATTTCTTGGAACAAAGTTTTCTTGAAAACCCACCGAGCTGTCCTCTGATGGTTATAGAGGATCCGGTGCTGGAAGATCACGTATGTTCCTTTCATCTTTTAAATTGGATGGCTGAACTGTTTTCGGATGAGGACAGTGACTTCCTCCTGGAGGCTGTTGCAGCTTACTTTTCATATACAGTCTTATCATAGACACTGCCTCAAATTGACATGCTGATTGATAGCATTTCCTTGATTTTATTGACTTTTAGTCAAGACATTTTTTTTCTTGCCTATTGGCTTGAGCCACATTATACTTGTGGGCTATTTTTTAGCATTAGTTTTTATAATTGAATTTTTATTCATGCTCGTTTATAATTGGATTCTGCTCTCATGTGATGGCACTTCTGTTATCTTATTTAGTCCGTTCTCGGATCATGGGGGGGTGTTGTATAGCTCCTATATATCCTTATATCGTGTTAAGTTAGCATAGGTACATTTGAGATTTAAACGCCATTTTTCCTTTCTTGCAACTTCTGCACACGACCCTTAATTGTTGACTTAGCTTTCAACCTAGTGGTTTGCCGTGGTGTATGTGAGAATAATATGTTATTGCTCTGATATCAGTTTTGTTTGTTAAACCATGTCTGCACGGAGAGTGCTGAAGTTTCAGGAGCAACACGATATGGAATTGTTATGAGGTCTGATCTCCACGCCTTCATAGTCATAACACAAGTGCAGCCTTTGCCAACTTGGGCTTGAGGCGGGATTGATATTGCTTTGCACGAGAATTGTTAACACACTTGATGCGGTGCACATGCAGAGAGAGCTGGTGTATGCTGATGTGATTCCTTCATGCTAGGACACTAAGGTATGGGCCCGCCCTAAAACAACCCAAAGAGACCTTCTTAGATAATAATATAATATATGTGTTAGGGAGGGTGAGATATAAGTGTTGTTAACTCTTATTCATTACAGCATGTTAACATGCTGTCACCATTCGCATTTTATGTCTTAGTAACTATGCTGATAATTTTGCTACTGATAATAAGTATACTTGTATTATCAAAGATACTGCGCCTGAGAAGACGGCATTAGTAAATAAACATTTCAAATGCACATGTGTCTTCTTTACTCCATGTTCTGGTTTGTAATGATAATATAACGAAAGAGTGTTCATGAGTCCCACGTACCCTGAGGTACTGTAAGTTCATGTTCTGGTTTGTCTAAACATTGGGTGTTTGATATGTCCAATGAGACACTGTAGCTAGCTCGGTAAGGGGTGAGTTGGTTGCTAAGGTAAGTTTTGGGACATCCTAATTTGCCGAGGTTCCACTCCTCTGTGCACAGTTCTGTGTGAGTACAGAAACCCTGCAACAACTTGAATGATTTTTTTGATCAATCTCTTGATGGCGAATTTATCGAGTGTTTGGAGACCATAGAGTTACAAGAATCATCATTGGAGACTTTTAATGAGGACATTGCTGATGAGGACATGTTACTAGTTCTTTCAAATTTAGAAAATTCTGAAGAATAAATTTATATTTAGAAATCAAAAATTGTTTGAGACATTATTCATTTTTATTTTTAATTTATGAGGTTGTAGCGAAGTGATTGTAGTATAAAATGAGACTTATAGTATAGAGTGCAACATTTTTATGTTACATGGTAAGTTTACTCATATTTACTTCCCTTCTGCCACTATATTATCTCCAATGTGTATTTGACATGTCTTCTTCATCTCCGGCCTCCTTTCTCTCACTGTGTGTCTCCGATGCATCTTATCGCTGGTATTTTGTGTAATTACAGAAGAGAGTAAAATAAAATAGTTCGGAACGTGAAAAGGGGGCAAAGTAGAGTACTCCTCACCCCCTAGGCCTTTTTAGGCGGTCCCAAAAGGATCAGTTTCTGCTTTCCTGAGAGATTATGGTATGAGTTCCATATACCACAATAACTTGCATTACAACATGCAAGATATCTATCTCCTATTACCAACTTTTGGAGATATTCGCGCTAAGCGCGAATATCTCCAAAAAGTAACACCTGCCCTGAGCAGTTCTTAGCCATGTTATCCAATGGGAGGTGGATAACATGGCTAAGAGCATTAGCTCGGTAATGCATGCATATCGCTGAGTTTTTAGCGATATTCATGCATTGCGGCCGTTTATTATCGCATTTGCGATAAACCTTGATAATAGTAAGGTTTATCTTCGATAATTTCTGACGATGCTTAGTGGTAAAAAATTGGTTGGTAAGCATCGTTAGCGATAAATATCGCTTAACTTTGGTAATATGCCCCAACGTCTGTTAACGTTCCATTCGAAGGAAATGAGGAAGTGTTGAAAAACATTGTCTGCGCCATCTTGCCTTTTTTGAAATGCCACACTTTTGTCGTGCACGGCAGCCATTTTAGGTGTCTTGACCAGACCCACTCTCTGCACGCTGTCGATTCGTAGCATGGCTCCTCACCCACGCAAGCATCTTCCCTAGGCACTGGTCACCACCGCTCTCTGTCTTATGCATGGGCAATAAACCTCCCCCCATCTGCGCTGCTCTTCCCTGAGAATCACACTCTGTGCCCGCCCGACACCTCCCTTTCGCCCTATTCACTACCGCACCCTCTGACACTCCTCTTTCTCTGTGTCCGATTGTCCAGGCTATCAGCTAGCCCTGTAGATGTAGTTTATGGCCCCAGCTGTAAAGAATCACCCCTCTTCAAAGGAGTTATAGTAGATCAAGGCCCACACTCGATGAGATCCGTCACACCACACGTGTTCCTACTATCTGAAAACCATCCGGTATTGTGATTGGGGAGGGGACCGAGCCTGAAGCGGAAGATTCCAGGAATGACTCTTTGTACATCAAAGTTTTTACAATTATGTGTCACATTAAAAATATATAGCACTCCAACAAAGTAGTAGGTATATAAAACTTTAATAACATATAAATATATACAACAAAACAAAAACAGTAAAAACATTTAAACAACGAAGAGACCGTGGCAATTTCTTTTTAATTATCCAATAGATTTATTGAAATTGACAGCACCAATAATGAAATATTCTTGTCAGTAGAGGTCTGTTGTGCGAATAGTTCCAAGGCAGCAGAACGCGCTGAAATCTAGATGGCACGAAAGTGATGTCTAGTAAGTTGCCGCCCAGCAAATAACGGCGTGGGGCGCCGCGGGGGTGAGTGAGTCCAGTAGGCACCACAGCTATTCTTACCGGCATTGCAGAATTACTGCTGGGGACAATGCCTGTGCTGTAGCAGGGTCACAGCAGAAACAAAAAGGATTCTGTTGAAGATGTTGTTGGTTTTCAATTTGAAAACAGTTCTGGTGTCAACTGCTATGCTAATGTAGTGGTTAATGTTTTGTTTTCTCTAGAAAATGAAAAAGAGGGGGAGGCAGTCCAAAGTTCCGTTAAAAGGGCAAAGGAAAGGATCGGTGGTTTGAACTATCAGTCAAAAAGGGGAGGGGGTGCAATAATTTTTCCTACCGGGTCACACTGTGCTTTCACCGGAAGTGAGGTCTGCAGGATTCTAGTAATTCAAGGTGAGGCTGGCGCCAGCATGGGAGCGCCGACGTCCCGCGGATACAGTTTCGTCACTCCACGGGCGATCATGGCAGTCATTCCCCATCGGGGGTCGGAGACTCCCGCGGCTCCTCTAGAATCTTCAAGGTCGTGGAGGACTACGGTGGTGGAGTCAACCAGTGACCGGGCCATTTCTTTATGCTGGGCCCGCTCTTGCCAGGTCGACCGCCATTTTGAGAGTTCGGTAGCTACCGGCGATCGCGGGGTCACATGAGCGGACGGGCTCCACCCTGCCGGGCGAGACGTTGCAGCATGGCCACAGTGGAAGAACCGTTATCTAGGTCGTTCCGAAACTGTGCAGCACTGTAGTTGTTAGGATGCCACCGCCTGGAGCGCTGAGGGTGCAGCTGGGAAGTCTCCACCTGGGGAGGCGGGAGAGGCCTGTTCGCACCGTCTCTCCCTCCCAGTGCACCCCACGGCGTCTCGCTTGAGATTTGTTATGGCCGGACCAGGCGATGAGGACGAGGGGGGGGTCGGAGGCATGTGCAAGACATCCCCCCCCAGTGTTGTCGCAGCCATTATAAAAGAAAGAAGTGTCCCGTCCGTCTTCGGGCCGGGCTTCCGGTGGATGTCGGCCGGACGCCCCTGGCTCTGGCCCCATGAACGGGTTTCTTGGTTTATCGGCTGCAGCCGGATCCCGTCGGCCTCGGCCCCCCGACCGTTGGTGGCCGGACCGAAAGACATGTGGCGGGACTACCTGAATCTCTCAAGGGCCACCGCGGCCGGACTGGGAGAGAGAGGGGAGGGTCGAGGAGACATTCCCCCCCCCTGCAACTGTTCAGCGTTGTAAACGCAATCCCCTGGCCGGGTCCCGCTGGCCTCGGCCTCTCCTTCGGCTACACCCTACGTTAGGATCTCCTGGCCGAGGCATGGCAGCAGGACCTGCCTTATATGGGCTGCTCCCGGCTGGGCGTAGCCGGAACCCTGCCCTACCTTGGAAGTTTCCAGAGTGGGGGTGGATGTTCTACTGACTTGCATTTTCCCTAGTCTATCGATTTGTTTGGCGTGGCAGGCGGTGGGACAGCGAGGGGTGATTTGGTTTCTCTTACTGTTTTTCTGGTCTCTCACCACTGGCATATTTTAACGTTTTCTTGTTTCTAGGACATTAATAGGTTTTATCATTACGTTATGTTATCGTTTCTTTGTTCGTTGTTTAATAAAAGTTCATGTTCATCAGTGGCCTACTGATTTTCGTTTTCCTATTCTTTTCTTTCCAGGTTGTTTCATGGTAAAGTTTCTGTTAACAGGATACAGTGATCACTTCGTTATTATTGCATATGTCCTTTTCACTAGGGGTGCTCTCTGGTCGGGCCAGATGACGTATCTCTAGTAAATGGTCCGGGTGAAAAAGGTGCATCAATCAGTGGGGAGTAGATAGGCATGACAGATTACAACGGGGGAGAACGGTCCGCATTACGTACCCTTTCACTACTTGCAAAGATTTTCCTACGTTTATTTGCAAACAGGGAATACCTCCAAAAAGAACTAATTCCCAAACAGTCAATGTTCGGACAATCAATCAATGAATGAGGAATGAAATAGGTACGACGTGTTAAAGGCTTGCGTTACCTACCCTTCACTATCTGCAAAGGGAGATAGAATATTCCTATTCTTCCTCGTTTGCAGGTAGAGAAGATCCTTAAGAGAATTAACTTCGAACAATTCAATGCTCGATTGAAACAATCAACAAGGGGTACTGTGAACACAAATGAACGCCGCTTATATACATACGCATTGCTATTTTCAACAGGTTGTTCCTAATGTTTCTATTTTAGCGAGGTCAAAAGAGATCCCATTAGTGGCCTACTGATTTTGCTCGATTCCTTTTGTTTTTTTACACGATTTTTCGCTATCTGCAAAGACTAAACAGAGTATTGCGACTCTGTGCTTGTTTGTAAATAGAGAATGAACCAAAGAGAACAATCAATCAAATGGAGAGAGAAGCAGGCACGACGGATTACAAAGGGGGCAAAGGGCTGCGTTAACTACCCTTCACTATCTGCAAAGAGAGAGTACTCCTAATAGAAATGAGGGGTGGGGGGCAGCAATCAAAGCAGATCAGTGTGCATAAACACGAAAATGTTTTTACTTACCACGTACTTGACATTCGACAGCTTATGATATTTGCTATTAAAAAAACCATTGAAATTCACTGAAAAAACCATAGGTTATAGACCATATATAGTTAGGAATTAGCATTTACAAAACCTTGAAAATTCACTGAAAAAACCATAGGTTATAGACCATATATAGTTAGGAATTAGCATTTACAAAACCTTGAAAATTCACTGAAAAAACCATAGGTTATAGACCATATATAGTTAGGAATTAGCATTTAAAAAACCTTATTTTACTCACACAAAACCATTGAAATTCCATATATAGTTAGTTGCACTAACTATATATCGCGCACCCGCAATCCACTGCTGATGATGTCACATATTACATCATTCATGACATGGTCAGTGACATCACTGATGACATCACTGATGACATCTCAAATGACATCACTGATGACATCACTGATGACATCTCATTTGACATCAATGACCACATCACTGATGATATCATTCATGTGACAATACAATGCATCTCCTCACACTTTAATATAACCTCTGTTACACCCAGTGTTAAATACAGAGTATAATTTTTGAAACCATTGACACACCAATACTAGTTACTACATACGCACTCAGTGATTCCTATGTTTACACACACATTCACTCATTTACCCATACAATCATTCATACATACAATCACTCATCTTTACAACACTATCATATGCACTCATACACCTATACAGACTCTCACACTCTGTCACTCATCCATGGAGTTACTCACACACCTAGTCAGTCCTGTAAAGAATCAATCACACTTTCATTTTCTAATCTATACAGTTAAACATAGAGCACCTTACATTTGAAACATATACTAACACATAATTACTCTCTTATACAATCATTGATACAAGTACACATTGATCTGCACAGAGTCACACACCTCCCAGCCAGCCACACACACACTCAGTCTCCCATACAAATACTTGGGCAATCAATCAATAACCCATATAGTTACTCATATAGCTACTGATCAACACATGCAGCAGTTTACAGAACAACAGACATAATGATGCACAAATTAAGACAGTTTAGTCACTAACCCATGCACTCAGTGAGACACATTTAATCACTCACTCATACAGTCAGTCACGCACCTACTAAATCCTTCATCCAGACACTTCTACATCTACTGATTCTTCAATATGTAAAACATATTTAAACTTTACAGAAACACACAGTCACTGGATGATGTCATCAGTGATGTCATTTGAGATGTCATCAGTGATGTCATCAGTGATGTCACTGACCATGTCATGAATGATGTAATATGTGACATCATCAGCAGTGGATTGCGGGTGCGCGATATATAGTTAGTGCAACTAACTATATATGGAATTTCAATGGTTTTGTGTGAGTAAAATAAGGTTTTTTAAATGCTAATTCCTAACTATATATGGTCTATAACCTATGGTTTTTTCAGTGAATTTTCAAGGTTTTGTAAATGCTAATTCCTAACTATATATGGTCTATAACCTATGGTTTTTTCAGTGAATTTTCAAGGTTTTGTAAATGCTAATTCCTAACTATATATGGTCTATAACCTATGGTTTTTTCAGTGAATATATATATATATATATCAAACACAATTCTGGCTCAATTTCTCGTGGTCCTCTGGCGCTCTCTCCACCGGTGTCGGGCTACTAAGCAGAGCCCCGCTTTCCAATTATTGCCACAAATCCCTCAGAGAGAGAATTAGTCCGCACTCACAAAGAGATTCTTCCCAAGTTACCTTTATTAGTCAAGGTTATTCAGCAATTTCGGGTTACAACACACAGGTGTGTTGTAACCCGAAATTGCTGAATAACCTTGACTAATAAAGGTAACTTGGGAAGAATCTCTTTGTGAGTGCGGACTAATTCTCTCTCTGAGGGATTTGTGGCAATATATATATATATATATATATTACCTACTGGCGGTCGCCAGTAGGTATATATAGTTAGGATTTTTTCTCTATGGGATTTTTGAAAATTCTATGTCTAATAACTTTGGCGTTTGTGGACGGAATTGGCTGAAATTTTCAGGAAAATGGCACATTTTGTTTCTGAGCAGCCCTTGAAAATTTGGGGGGGGTTCGTCAAGGGGGGGCCGAGAAAAAAGGGGGGTCCCAAAACGTGTTTTTAACATTGAGTTTTCCATAGGGCGGTTGGCCTCACTTTTAGACCGAACGGCTGAATGGATTTGCACGAAACTTGGCAAAATTGTAGGGACTGGTAGCCCGATGTGCCTTTTGTAGGTCTCAATATATGTGCTACAGTGGATTTTGAGAAATTAACGTTTAAAAAAAGATATATATCTGTAACAGCGGACCGGGCAGCGCTCCAGGACGCGTACTTTTCGCGCAACGGAGCTTTGTGAAGCGAAGCTGATTGGTTCTCCGGCGTCTGTCAACATTCCAAACAGTCCGTAGCGGCCGCCATCTTGTCTCTCGGTAGGATCGAGAGACAAGAGGAGGCGAAAGCGAAGGGGCAAATGACCATAAGGGGGAATAGTAGATCCTCGCTGACCCCCTAGGTTTGATGTGGAGGTTTTAAAAGGGCCCCGCGGGGCAAAAAAAAAAAATAATAATAATAATCGAACGGCTGAATGGATTTGCACGAAACTTGGTAAAATATTAGGGACTGGTAGCCCGATGTGCCTTTGCTAGGTCTCAATATATGTGCTCCAGTGGATTTTGAGAAATTAACGTTCAAAAAAAGATATATATCTGTAACAGCGCTCTGCTTCGCGTAACGGAGGTTTGCGAAGCTGATTGGTCATTCTGTCACTGGGCTATAGTTGGGCTACATCTGGCTGATATTTGGGCTACATTTGTTTTTTTTCGTCTCTGGCGGCCATCTTTGGGCTACATTGGGCTACATTGGGCTTCATTGGGCTTTATTGGGCTACATTGGGCTACATTTGGGCTCCAACATATATATAGGCCAATGTAGCCCAATATATATTTTTCAAAGTTAATTTTCGTAAAAACCACTGGAGCATATATCTTGAGACATAGCAAAGGCACATCGGGCTACCAGTCCCTACAATTTTGCCAAGTTTCGTGGAAATCCATTCAGCCGTTCGAGCTAAAAGTGAGTCCAACCGCCCTATGGAAATTAAGGAAATGAATGGGTAATTTGTAATTAGCAAATAGCTCATCGCAAACTAGGAATGGTAAAGAATCGCTATTTATTCCTTAAAGTTCGCTATTTAGGAAATGCAAAAAACTTTGATGATACATATGGCGGTTCATCTCTAACAAGATAAGAAGCATAGGGATAGATTTATGATGACTGGCGCATCACCAGGGATGTGTTAGTCATTCTGTGCCGCTGTTCCGTCACCTATGGTGTGCTGCATTTACAATGCGGCGCATCATGGGGCAAAAACAGCACAGATGCGTGATGTATCTGTGCCGTAAAGGTGGCGCATTGCTGGAGTTGTATCGCAAGTGTGATGAAGCTCCAGCAAGGGTCGGGGGTGCCCCTGTCGCAGGGTTTCTGTTCTCACACAGAACTGTGGACAGAGGATTGGAACCTTGGCGAATTAGGGTGTCCCAAAACTCACCTTAGTAATCAAAAACCCCTTAGCAAGCTAGGTACAGTGTCACATTGGATATAACAAACTCTCAATGTTTAGACAATCCAGAATATGAACTTATAGTACCTCAGGATACGTGGAACTCATGAACAGTCGGTCGTTATATATTTCTTAGAAACCAGAACATGGAGTTAAGAAGAACACATGTGTATTTGAAATGTTTATTTACTAATGCCGTCTTCTCAGGCGTAGTATCTTAGATAATACAAGTACACATATTATCAGTAGCAAAATTACCAGCATAGTTACTAGTACATAAAAAGCGAATGGTGACAGTATGTTAACATGCTGTAAATGAATAAGAGTTAGCAACACTTATAAGCAGCCGCGGGCCGTGGAGGGAGTTACGGTGGGGCAGGGAGGCGGGGAGGGGGAGGGGCAGGGTGGAGAGGGCTCCACCCTGCTTCTCCCTCTCCCCGCCTCCCTGCCTCACCGTAACTCCCTCCACGGCCCGCGGCTGCTTATATCTCACCCTCCCTAATACACCTATTATATTATTTGCTAAGAAGGTCTCTTTGTGTTGGTTTAGGGCGTGCCCATACTTTAGTGTCTTAGATTTGAAGGAATCACATCAGCATACACCAGCTCTCTCTTCATGTGAACCGCATCAAGTGTTGTGTATGTGTGTTCGGCAAAGCAATATAAAACCCGCCTCATGCCCAGAATTGGCAGAAGTTGCACTTATGTTATGAGTATGAAGTCGTGGAGATCAGACCTCATAACAATTCTGTATCGTGTTGTTCTTGAAACTTGAAACTTTAGCACTCGCTGTACAGATATAGTTTAACAAGCAAAGCAGATAGTAGAGCAATAACATATTATTCTCATGTAAACCACGATGAACTACTAGGTTGAAAGCTAAAGCAACAACTAAGTGTCGTGTGCAGAAGTTGCAAAAAAGGAAAAATGGCGTTTAAACCGGTAATGAGCCCATGCTAACTTAACACGGTGTAAAGATATCCAGGACCTAGATGACACCTCCCCATGATCCGGAAACGAACTGAATAAGATAATAGAAGTGCCATCTCATGAGAGCAGATTGCAAGTTTATATGTGGACGGTCCGCAAGGTAAAGCATTAAAAACTAGGAAAATTTAATGCTAAAGAAAAATAAAACAGCCAAGTACTTTATCGAGTCTTAAGCCAATAGGCAAGGTAAATAATAAAAACTTGACAAATAAGTCAATGAATTGTCAATGAAATGCTAGTACTCAGCATATCAAACATGAAAAAGGTCTATGACATAACTGTGCATGCAAAATAAGCTGCAACAGTCTCCAATAGGAAGTCACCGTCTTCATCCGAAAACAGTTCAGCCATCCAATTTAAAAGCGGAAAAGAACATACGTGCTCTCCCAGCACCGGATCCTCTATCACCATCAGAGGACAGCTCGGTGGGTTTTCAAGAAAGCTCTGTTCCAAGAAAGACTGTGTTGCCGCCAGTAAATTCCAGGGACCAATTAGTCCATGCATCAATGCCACAGCCATAATCCTTTCGCCAGGACAAACCAACTCGTGAGTAATGATAGGAGTCATCAGCTGATTAAAGTCGACGTCAGGAGAAACCGGTCCGCAGAGACACATGGCCCAATCGAAATCACAGGTCAGGCAGTGAAATACAGGCTGGACACAGGTGAAGTAGGAGAAACGAAAAGATAATCCATATGCCGTGCTTAATATCGCCAACGGCATTGTGCCATAATATTCTAGCATGCGATTGCGGAACAGTGTCAGCAGCTGCAGGGCGGGAGGTTGCATAGGAGGGACATTCATATTTAAAAATGTAAAAAAGCACAAGAGCGTCCGCTGGTAATGCAAGTAAAAATGGCAATCCACGAAGCAGAGTGGAAAAAATAGAATGAAAGAAAGCAGGGATGACTCCAAAGATTTTCTCAAATGAAGTCACGAGACCACTGGTAACAACTTTAAAAAAGTGCGCCAGGGCCTTTGTGGAGGATGCGTTAAAGATAGTCCGAACCATCTTGCTGAAATGGAAAGGCAAATCTGAATTGAAAAGGGTCTGCACCTCTGTACGGGTGTTCGCTATGTGAAGCACGAAAGTTTCACGGGCCGAACTCAAGGCCACCTCTCTCTGAGACAAAAGAGCTCTTATTCTTGCCATGCCGTTGAAATCTGCTCCCAAGGTTGGTATTTGTGGCGAGATTGAAAACTCCCTATGTTCATGTGTGGGAGGAAATAGAACATTTCTGCAGCAAATAACCCGTTCACTTACTGTTACGATAAAAGGAATACTTTTAATTAACCCAGAACAATCTTCATTATTGAGCATCAAATAACTACCATTTTCCAACAACTTGAACGTGGGGATGATAGCAGGAACTGGCGTGCCTTGCAACACGCAAGCCATATTTGGTCGGTGTTTGTTGCATGAACCGTGTAACTGTATGTGCCTACACATTAGTGAATGATCTGGTGTCTCAGTGCATTCCTCTCCATTCAGATAAACTTCTTGATCATCTTTGAAACATCTGTATGTGTATGGAAGCGACCAGACCTCATGAAGAAAAGCACTACCTAAAGGTTCATAACGACCTATTGGTATATATTTCATACAATTTGAAAACTTATATAAAGCAAAAGGCAGCGTTATTAAACCGTGGATAAGGCACGTTGCCAAAAAACCCGCAATCCTCTGCTGATGATGTCACTGAGCATGTCATGAATGATGTAATATGTGACATCATCAGCAGTGGATTGCGGGTAATAGTATCTCTAGTTTACTCCCCTATAGCTGTCTTTCTTTTAACATAAGTTTCTGTTTCCTTCCCTTATACTTACTGTTTTTGGTTCGCTTCCGGTTCGCGTACCGGCGAGCGAACTGGGAAGCGAACTAAGAGAAATAGAGGTTGGCACAGTTCGAAATATTGTACCAATTTTTTAATAACGGGGAGGTAGTTCTGAAAAGAACTTTTTTTTAATTGTTTTTGTTGTTTTATATTTTTTTTATTATTTTTCGGAACATTTTTTTACTTTTTTTGAATTTTTCTGAACAGTTTTATATTTTTTGGGGTTTTTCTTGGAGGGGGCAATGAAAACGATTCAGAACATATTACATCATTCATGACATGGTCAGTGACATCACTGATGACATCACTGATGACATCTCAAATGACATCACTGATGACATCACTGATGACATGTGATTTGACATCAATGACCACATCACTGATGATATCATTCATGTGACAATACAATGCATCTCCTCACATTTTAATATAACCTCTGTTTCACCCAGTGTTAAATACAGAGTATAATTTTTGAAACCATTGACACACCAATACTAGTTACTACATACGCACTCACTGATTCCTATGTCTACACACACATTCACTCATTCACCCATACAATCATTCATACATACAATCACTCATCTTTACAACACTATCATATGCACTCATACACCTATACAGACACTCACAGTCTGCCACTCATCCATGGAGTTACTCACACACGTAGTCAGTCCTGTTAAAGAATCAATGACACTTCCATTTTCTTGTCTATACAGTTAAACATAGAGCACCTTACATTTTCAAACATATACTAACACATACTTACCTTCTTATAGAATCATTGATACAAGTACATATTGATCTGCACAGAGTCACACACCTCCCAGCCAGCCAGCCACACACACACTCAGTCTCCCATACAAATACTTGGACAATCAATCAGTAACCCATATAGTTAATCATATAGCTACTGATCAACACGTGCAGCAGTTTACAGAACAACAGACATAATGATGCTCAAATTAAGATAGTTTAGTCACTAACCCATGCACTCAGTGAGACACATTTAATCACTCACTCATACATTCAGTCATGCACCTACTAAATCCTTTGTCCAGACACTTATACTTCCACTCATTCTTCAATATGTAAGACACATTTTAACTTTACAGAAACACACAGTCACTGGATGATGTCATCAGTGATGTCATCAGTGATGTCATTTGAGATGTCATCAGTGATGTCATCAGTGATGTCATTTGAGATGTTATCAGTGATGTCATTTGAGATGTCGTCAGTGATGTCATCAGTGATGTCATTTGAGATGTCATCAGTGATGTCATCAGTGATGTCACTGACCATGTCATGAATGATGTAATATGTGACATCATCAGCAGTGGATTGCGGGTGCGCGATATATAGTTAGTGCAACTAACTATATATGGAATTTCAATGGTTTTGTGTGAGTAAAATAAGGTTTTGTAAATGCTAATTCCTAACTATATATGGTCTATAACCTATGGTTTTTTCAGTGAATATATATATATATATATATATATAGCTCCAACACCTTACATTCCAAAAGAAGATATATATATATATAATCAGAACATAACTCACAATTCAAGGTTTCTTTTGATTTAGAAATGATTGTAAGATTAACTTAGGAGACAACAACTTAATGTCTTACATGGGCCTTCCGAACAAGATAGATATGACACAATGGCAAAGACCTATGCATTTATTGTAGCTGTGATGTTCAACCTTTCAGCATTTATTTGGAATTGAGTTGCAGTTAGCTTAATTGCGAGAAACCAAGCATTAAATTTGTGGTAGAGTAAAGTCAGCACCATCAATTCAATTTAAAGGTTTTTATGATGAGAAGTAGCCTTCCATCGTATTCATTACATGAAAGGTATTGTCTAAGTTATTAAAAAAAATAGAAAAGCAGTTTGTTATGAATGCCTTTTAAAAGATCCTAAGGTAGCCAGATTTGTATTGAATGTGTAGAATGTTAGGAGTAGTAAAACATTAAACCTACAGAGGATATTTGGAAAAGCTCCAAAGAATAAGAAGCCTGACCCCTGGAGCAGTCCAATATATGGATTTACATTTGAAATGCTACTGGTTCCATTGAGTATACTGGTTAGACAAATGTTTAGATTACGCTATATTGTAATGTTATCTTTGTACTCCTGACAAACATATATTTAATTATTTAGAGAATTTTATAGAACACATAGCATGGCGCATGGGTATCAGAGCACTGTACAACATATCACATTTCGCAACATTACACAATAGCTTTTAGGTGCTAGCATAATATAGCAATTAAAATTGTGCAATATAAAGAAAACCATACACATAAACTTAGTATGTTCACTTCCGTACCCCACTAAGGAGAAATTATAGTATGTGCTCTGAATGGGAAGGGTGCCCTATGCTCCCTGTGGAGCTTAAACCAGAGATCTTAGTCAAGGAATCAGTTGAGTAAAATCCTTTTGACCTTCTTCTGGAAGGTTAAAGTCAAAAAGTACTTTATTCATAAAAGCAAACAGTTTTAAAAAGACACATTTCATTAAAATACATTTTATGCCTAAAACTTAGGTCATATAAAAGTAATAAAAGTATCTACACTGAGCAATAAAAAGGTATCCTGCATTACTATTTCATTCCTCACATATAAACCTACAAAGAGTACATCAAATAAAGTGCAAAAATGCTAGGCATTAGGCCAGAAGCTATAGGCATTATCTGGCAGATCAGTGACTGAATATCGAGGAGCCAAATATCGACCTGCCAAAATATTGAGGAAAAAATATAGAATGCCAGAATATCAAATTCCTATCTACAAACAGATAAGTACAAAAATATTAAATCCGAAATATTGTTGTAAGTAATATAGTTTGTTAAAATATCGAATGTTTTAAATGTCTTAAAAGTAATGTAGAATTAATGAAATAATAATTATAATTAAAACATACTTAAAATACTTAAATACCCTTAAAATTAATAAATAATTGATGTAATTTTAAAAAATAAACATGCATTTTAATTTTTTAATATATATAGTAACTTAATATTAATAATAAAATATTCAATATTTTTTGCGTAGGATAGCGGGAGGGTAAAATTCACTATTCCCACTCCAGTGAGTGCAACAGTAGGGAAAGGGTTGGATAGCGGGACGGTAAAAATGACTATTCCCACTCCAGTGAGTGCAACAGTAGGGAATGCGTTGGATAGCTGGAGGGTAAAAATTACTATTCCCACTCCAGTGAGTGCAACAGTAGGAAAAGTGTTGGATAGCGGAAGGGTAATAATTACTATTTCCACTCCAGTGAGTTCAACAGTAGGGAAAGTGTTGGATAGTGTAGCGGTAAAAATTACTATTCCCACTCCAGTGAGTGCAACAGCAGGGAAAGTGTTGGATAGATCCTCTGGATTTAGGTCGCTATAGATGCTATCAAAATGCTGGACCCAGAGGTCAGCAAGTATCGTACAGTCTCTGCTAGAGTTTGGCATAACAGAAAAAAGAGGACTGGTGACCACCGACCAGAATCTAGCGAAGTCAGCCAGGGCGCTAGCTTGGCTTAGTGCCTCCCAAGCCTGCTCCCTTATCTGCTTCTTCCTTACCTGAACTGCAAGTTTATAGGCCTTCCTGTGGCTCCTAATTAATATTGCATCCCTCAGGTTTTGCTTAAGGGGCAGCATTAGCTCCTTATGGGCAGCCAAACAAGTATTGTCAAACCACCTTTTAAGTTTTGGGCAACTAGCTCTAGTTTTGGAGTTTAAGTCGGATGCTACCTGCTTAGTGATTTTGTTGAAGGCCTCAAGGATGGCTCCATCCTGTGGGACACAATCCACACAAACTTGGAACTCTGGGGCACAGATGGAATACACATTATCTAAAAAACTCTCTGTGGTGATGCTTTCCCACTTCAGTCTCGGCGCTTTGTGGTTGGTACTAATGTTAGCATTAGAGATTTGACTTGCCACCCCCCCTTTTATGGTGGCCGAAAGGGACAGATCCAGTATTAGAGGATTATGATCCCTGTTGCAGTTCAAAGTAACACTTACATTTTTTATAGCCGGCACTAAGAAAGCAGATAACATGATGTGGTCAATTATGTTAGAGCTACCACTGCCTACATAGGTAGGGACCAGGACTGAGGCGCCTGTTTGCTGCAGGCATCGCAGGTTATGGGCTGAGAAGGGAGACCTTCCAAAAAGATGCCCAATGTTGTGTGTTCAAAATGATTTGACATTTCGGAACCATCCACCTCCTCTACCGTGGAAATACAATTAAGACAACATTGATGGATGTTAAAATCCCTTAAAATTACCCTGTCATGATAAACTTGTCTTCCTTCCCCATAACTTTCAAAAATAATCTAAAGCTAGAAGATATTCAGTCTTGTGAGATCTGGAGAAGGAAATGTAAAAATTAACCACTAACATAGTGGGAACATTCTTGCATGACAGTTTCACTGCTAGCCCATGGGGTGATCAACAATCAATCAGTTTGGCTTGGCATGAAAGCTTATGAGAAAACATTAAAAGAAGATCCCCCCTACCTCTTCCTATGTTCAAGGGGATAGCGTGTTTACAAAATGTGATAAAACCATCCAAGTAAAAACAATTGCTGGACTCCCACATTTCGTGTAGGGCAATAATGTGGTGTGTAGCAAGAAAGTATTCCCAAGATATGTTGCCCCTCTTCGACCTGAGGCCAGCTATTTTCCAGGCCAGGACTTTCATGAGACAGTCAGCGTGAATGGCTGAAGTAGGAATGGGATTGGGGGGATTATCCAGCAAAGGTGAGGGTATCGGAGCAGGTACACGTGGCTTGGTAAGAGCCTTGGGTGGCGACTTCTTGCCCTGTGTTATTTCTGCCTCCGACGATAGTCAATCACTTTCGTCGAGGCTCTGGGGGCAGGCTAGAGGTAGATAATGATTAGTCAAATATAATACTGGGTTCACATTCACAAGGTGCCATCCTTGTATTGCCAACCTGCCAGTGCTTTAGCCTGCGTGGGAAGCTTGAAATGAACAATTATGCAATCCCCCTCAATGTTTTTCCTAGTCCCATTCCAACCCACACTTCTGGCCATAATGATGTCAGAGGAAATTTTAGGACCATTAATCACATTGTTGTTGCACCAGTGAGTGGTCTTATGGATATGGTCCAAAGAAGTTTCCTTGGTACCTAGAGTGAGTGTAGGAACCCCTAATAAAACAGCAACTAGGGGCATTTATTGGGGGGTGATCAAGTATACAATGGTTTTCAGCCGTGGGCATATTGGGATGGGGGAAAGAGTGTATCGGTGGTGGACCCTCATTGTTGGTTTCCTGCCCTACCATGTGGCCCTAATGTGTGATTAGTGTTAGATTTACTGGTTAAAGACACTGCCACCGCTTCTTGGATACAACTCGCCTGGGGAACTTTGGTTGGGCTACCAGATGCCAGACATGGACCCCACCTCCCCTCTGGCTGCTATGACAGGCCCTGTGGGACAATTATTATATATGGAGGCAAAATAATTAGGTTTCAGCCAAATCCCTACCAGTGTTGAAAATATGGGTGCTAACAGATCTTTGATCAAACTCTCAAGCTTTGCAACGAGACTGTCCAGCAACAGTTCCGGATTACGATCAGCTGGTGGTGGGGTTTTTCTTGTCCGCGGCGACTTTCTCAAGGCTCTATTACCACCAGTTCTCTTTCTTTTAGTGGGTGGGCAATTCGAGTCATTGCGCAATGCCAGGATGGCTGCAGGGGTGCAAATAGATGTTTCAACCTCCACAATTTGGCCTTCTATTGACGCGGGTAGAGGCATGAGGGGGAATATTCCTCCCGCTGGGTCCCTGATTACCTTCATCATGTCTCTATCCCTTACAGTTCCCAGTGCTAATTTCTCGCACCACATGGACAGCCTTTTTTCAGTCACGGCTATCTCCTTTGTGATGACGTTTGCCGCTTTAGTTAAAAAGGAGTCTATGCTCCCAACTGACCCAGCTACGTTGATACCTAGCAGACCCCCTTATCGATGCCCTCTCCCTCTTCTGGCAGCAGCAGCAACCACAAGATGGGCGGCCTGCACTGGGGGAGCCCACAAAGGGATTTAAAGCGCCTTTGGGTGCAAGAGACTGTCGTCAGCTGCAACGTCCGCTTGGGAGGCTGAGACATGTGGTTCTGCCCCCTCTCCCCTTTTTGGCAGCAGCAGCAGCAACAAGACAGGCTTCTCATGCAGCAGGAGCCCACGAAGGAATTTAAATCGCCTCCGGTCACAAGAAACTGTCGTGGGTGTCATCGGCCACTTGGGAGGCTGGGACTAGTTGTCCTGTCCCGCTCTACCCCTTCTGGCAGCAGCAACAGGATAGGCGTCCCGCGCTGCGGGAGCCCACAAAGCAATTTAAAGCACCTCCGGGCGCAAGAGACTGGCGGCGGCGGCAACAGCCGCTTGGGTGGCTGGGACTTGTGGTCCTGTCCCCATCTCCCCCTTCTGGGAGCAGCAGCAGCAACAAGACGGGCGTCCCGTGCTGCGAGAGCCCGCAAAGGAATTTAAAGCGCTTCTGGGTGCAAGAGATGGTCGGTGGCTGCAACGGCGCTTGGGAGGCTGGGACTTGTGGTCCTGTGCCCCTCTCCCCCTCTGGCAGCAGCAGCAGCAACAAGAGGGGCGTCTATTTCGATGTGACTGACCTTATAATGGGAGTCCGGGAGTTCCTTATGCTTGGTGAAGAACCAAAGAAGGTGCGGTATAGATCTTCTTACTCCTAAATTTAGGAGATTTTAGCTATGTTTTGTTGTTTTCATTTGTATAGCCCATTAATCACCCCAAAAAATGATTAGTAGGAGGAAGTGTGTAATATATTGTATCTATTACTCATTACGGTCTGTGTGATGGAGGAATACAATTTAATTAATTTTGATGACTATGTTTAGGGTTTAACGAAAGATGGAAACAATATCTTAAAAACATATGAATGCAAATTTGATCTGTGACATGGCTATAATAACATGGCCACTGTGCTGTTACTTTCTGCAGCACACATAGAGGAAATCACCATTAGTGATTGTTCATGTGGCGGAAGCTGTCCATTCCTGCACATGAACATTCATTAGAAAATGACGAGTTGCAACTTCTATATGTGCTGCATTCTGCAGTACACATAGAAGTTACACATCACCAATATTGATTGTTTATGTGCAGGAAGGAGAGCAACTTGGGCACCTTTGCATGTCATGCAAGGGTGCCTGGGCTGGCACTAGGCAGCTAAATTTAGCAACAGTGCTCGGGGAAATGCATGGGTGTGCCTTATTATTGCAAATATGTCACACACCTGCAAGTTCAGAATGTCGGAGAGTGGCGTTTCCAATTGTGGCATAACAACACTCTCCGCCATTCTATTGTAAATATGCCCCTTTGATTCTATCTCTGGCTTTCAAGTAGCCAATGTGTGTATTTACAAAACTTGCCCGGGCGCACTGGAGTAAAATTCCCTAACAGGGTGGCAAATTTACAAGAAACTGACGCATCTCGAGAGATGCTTCAGTTTCGCTGTGCCAGCCTGTGATACCCTTGCGCTCCCATGGATGTGCCATATTTACAATACAAAGTAAACACAAGGAGATGGTGGACGGAGTACTGAAACTTTTTAGACACTCACCCCCAGTTACAGATCTGGGTTAAATCCATCATTGTTCTTTATCTCACTTCCCACCCCAGTTTGGACCCAGCCATTAGCGAATCAGTCTTGACACTGTGCCCCATGGGAACAGTCCAGCCCAAACTGCCAGGCCAGGTCCTCCCTGGACCAGAAACAAGCCTCCTGGGACCTCTTTCAGGTTAAAACCCCACATCAGCCAGGCTAGCTTGAATCCAGTGGCAAGTGAGTAAGGGACCCACGTCTGGGCATACCCTGCCAACTTAGGGTGAACAAAGCAAACAAAAGGAGATGATGGACGGCGAGCTGAAACTTTTCAAACACTCACCCCAGTCACAGATCTGGATTGAATCCATCATTGTTCTTTAGCACACTTCCCCACCCAATTTTGGACCCAGCCATATGCAAAACAGTCTTGGCACTGTGCCTCGTGGGAACAGTCCAACACAAACTGCCAGGCCAGTTCCTCCCTGGACCAAAAACAAGCATCCTGGGACCGGTTTCGGAGTAACACCTCTCATGGATGGACTTTCATAATAGAGCATCTTTTGCAATAACCGACTAGACCATGCCATTTTCAAACCTGTAAGAAGAACAAGCATTGGCAAAGCCAATAGGTCTCAGCAGTGAAACCTATTTGCTTTTCCATTGCTGTTTTGGCTTAGATGGCTGCAAACGTTTTTAAAATAAAACATTAATAATTGCATTAAAACATGGCTGTTGTGGGTACTCGCACATCCATGGGGGCCATCACTGAATGAATTTGTAATGGATTTGTAATGTTTTAACAAATGTTGTTCAAAGATGGTCTCCGATGATCTGCACTCATCCATTGTGCCCATCTTTGAATACATTTATGTTCACTTTATAAATCGTGTTTACAGTTGGTTGTCATGCAAGCACAGCAGCCATCTTTGAATGCAAATTGTTAAATTAAAACGCAACCATACTTAGAAGCCTGGATAATTTATACAGAGGCTGAGGCAATAAACCATCCTACCTACCACTTTACTGAGTAAAAAAGTCATAATAGTTCATAACAGTGCAAAGACCAGGAGAGCCAGCACTTTCACTTCCCTTACAGGAAAAAACATTTTTTCCTGCACAAATTACACGTTTTCATTGGTCCAGCATAATACTTCAGTATACAATGAAAACAATTCCACACAGGTCAACACACTTGTTTTACATGATGGACAGACTCCATGAGTTTATTCTGAAGAAATGTATTTATTCATAATCAACTTCTTTAAATCAAATGTAGCGAACATGAAATGCATGTAATGGCCAGCGTACTACAAAAACCTGGAAAGTTACTATATGATTGATTGGTGGTTAGGCCAATCTCTATTTATAATTGAGTTATCACTGTTCATTAAAATGTGACTACAAATAAATAAGTGTTATACCCAAATTTAAATAATTTCATCATGGGACTATTCTTCAGAGAGTTATCATCAATACAGACCCAATGTTATAACCATCCAAGTTGAATTCCCAATGACCTTGTATCCAGTTTAGGCCAAAAGACTATTTATAGTTTTACATAAAAATGTTAGCTCAAAGATGTCATATTGTATTGCCACAGATTGTGACAAACCATACCTTAATATGAAAGTTTTTCGGAATCCGATAGAACAACGCAGTTTTAAAATATTTTGTATATTGGCACTTCTTGTATAAATCAAATCATTCTCAATCTGAAACAGATAGAAAAGCATGTTTTACCAAAGTTTGACGATCAAGAGGCAGCATGGAATTTATATATTAATGACAACCTCATCTAAAAGGAGGAGGAGGCATAAGTCTAATGGGAGGGTGCCCAGTGACACACATGTCGCGCTGTACACGGAATCCCAGGGTTAAATATAATTCTGGTCACAACTCCTGGAGAGAAATCTGACTCTGATAGCTTGCTTTACATGGATCCGAATAGTTATCCGTAAGTGGATCCTATTGGCACTATATAAAACAAATATTAAATGAAAGGATATGTCATTATTTATGATAAAATCAATGACTTTAGTATCTCATATTATTTGAGGATTTTATATTATTATATAGCACCCTCAATAGACGTTTTTATCTATAACTAAATGAATTTTGTCAAGTTGAAATCTGCATTCCTCTCTCTGGCATCTAGAACTAATTACATGTTTATACTCTTGTTACAAAACATAACTCTAGACATATAGAGGGAGGATTTCTCGAAACTATCTAAATCACGTGATTGCAATTATGTTAATACAGACGTTATTACTCTGGAGTGAAGCTTTAACAAAAAAAGATGATCATGAATAAAGAAATGTCTTCAGAATAAACTCACGGAGTCTGTGCATCGTGTTAAACAATTGAGTTGAACTGTGTGGTATTGTTTACATTGTATACTAAAGTATTGTGCTGGGCCATGGAAAATTCATACTTATAAAATTGTTACACATGAGTACTCATGCAAACAACGAGGGTGGCTATCTTGAAATGGTCATGAAACATTTTAAGATGACCCGCATCAATGGGATGGTGGGCAGCACAAATTTAAAACAAAAATGTTTTAAAAAGGAACAGGGTTTGGTGAGCAAAATGATGCTGGGTGGGGTGGGAGAAGTGGAAAAGCGAAGTGCATTGGGAACAGGGAGAAAGAGGGAAGAAAATAGTTACTTCCTGTCATTGGAAAGTTCGTCAGCAGTGGAAGGATACAATTCATCCTTCTACTGTGGGACTCAAATGCTTTTTTGCAGGCCGAAAACAAAAAATGGTGGTGTGGCATTGAATCCGTGTAGGTAAGTAATATAGACAACAAAGCCATGCAATAATGAGTAAGTCGGTGAGTTAAGGCATCTCTAAATGCAGGGAATGCATTGGAAACAATGCATCTTGTCAACAAGCAGGTAATGGCCGTCTTTAATAGAGGTCTAAAAACAGTGCTTCTTGATAAGAACAGGGTTGTATATGAAGAACTAAATCCCTTTGTCATTTCTCCCATTTAGGAAAAGACTTAAGACTCTTCTTTTTACAGAGGCTTTGGGAACATCATAGGCGCTGGCCGGGAGTACGTACAATCGATCATTGGCAGGGTTTAGTTACTCTCTCCCAGAGCTAAGAGACCTGTCGGAGTTTATGCGCTCTATAAATCCCAGTTAACATAACATAACATAGCATTTATGATATGTGAAAAAAAGATTGAACTCTTGAAATGGACAAAGTTTATGAGTCACTACAAAAAACTTTTTTTCATTTGCAAATTTTTTGGCAAGGAAGTTGAAGACTCCAAAACACAATCACACTTTGATTGCACTGTTTAGTTAAAAGCAACAACTATTTTTTTAATGCTGGTTGCTCAGATAATTAGAAACAAAAATTCTATATTTAAAATGTTAGACTGAAGGGAAACGTAAGTCAAACTGCAGAGGGTTTAACATCAACACGAAAAAATATTCAGCAAATCTAAAAAGGGAACTAAGGTCCTGATACACATGCCTTTCCTACTCACTATACCCCAAAACATATTTATAAGATTCACGATTCCTTGGAAGAAAGAATTACTTTAGGGCTTTTCCTGAATCGTTACTGTCTCCTAAACATACTTGTCATCAATCAATAAATTCAACTAAATTGTTACTTTTGTGAAGAATACTTATTTTCCCAAAGATTTATATAGGCCGGCCTCTACCTCCCAGTGCACCACTTTATTATTCTTGTTGATCGTACTTACATATGGATGGATGCCTGTTTTTAAGCGCTGAACCCACCTTCTCAGACAATGCACAAGTGTTCACCCTGGAGACAGTAATGCTGTGAACCACTCTGCACATGTCAGTCTGCTGTCCCAAGGGGGGACTTGCTTAACCTGTCAAGTAGACTCTGAGGTGGAAGCTAACAATCTTCTGGATTGGCCAGTCATAAATGCTGCACACGTGCTGGATTTTTATCACATCACTTCAAGACAGTTTATTTCTAAGGAGCGAAATGTCATGACAAATAGAAAAGGACTGAAAGACAGTATTCTGTCCTGGTTAACCGAGCAGCTTGGAACGGGCGCCTACACTTTAAATACATGTTTATGTGCTTTTACGGGAACCAGGTAGCATGCTTCTTTTGCAAGCTCTGTGAAACCAAATCACCGAATAAGTCTTATAAAAACAAATCATAGACTCAATCCTACTATTTGTATAGATTTATAACTTTTATGATTCACAAAAATCTTTCGCAGCAAATCTATGATTTGGGGGAGCTCCTCCAGCGCGCCAATGGATTTTTCAGCATGGCACAAATCCACATTGTAGCGCACGGAAGAGATGTGTAAACGCCTTTTACTTTTTGTTTCTTTTCTTTCGCACGTGGCGAATGGTGCTTCTTTTGAGAAAAAAAGTTATAATTTTCCAGTGAGTCATTTTCCCCCAATTCAGGGATTCTATTTACGTTGCATAGAGAATAAGCCTAGATTTAACTTCATATAGTCAGACAGTCAGATTGGTGTTGTCCAACATGAACCATTGACAAGTCAACCAATAGGATTTGACCTAATGTACATAAAGAGGTATTTTAGTGTGAGAACATAACAGTAAATGGAACATGGTGTAACTGAAAGAAAGTTATAAGTTATAGTCCTAATAGAAAGTTATAATATAATTAAAGGCAAGGTAACAGTGACTAATAACAATTAGCATATTTTTGAAATAAGGATATTTTAAACCATGCATCAATAATGCCATAGGGTAATAATGTAATTTAGGATAACACTGCAAACCACAGAGTCCCACGAAAGCTTCCACTGATGCTGTGACAGAGACCAGACTAAAACAGGCCAATTTATGCGTCCTTGTTTGGATTGAAGAGCCAGATCTCTGCAAGAAAGAGTCGTCTTATTCAACCTTATAACCCTCGACTTCCATAAACATGTAATGGGCTGGACTATGCGGTATTCATGTAATCTTCACCTCTACCTTTCTAAGAAATGCCTAATATTAATTACCATGGAATTTCTTTCAACATCAGCATGCCATGAAAGAAGGGATCCACAGAGGAGCACTGAACAGTAGCTGTTACAGGCACCAGAATAAACGAACACTCATATCATTGGATTCATATCTCATCAAGCCCTGACACACCAAACAAGTACCAGATTAGCTCCGTTTTGCAACTGGATCACTGATGGCTTGGATAAGTAATTACTGCTGAAGACACCTACTTGTTCTAAACATAGGAGAGAAAAACAGTGTATCAAAGAATATATACAGCAACAGAAATCAGAATGTGGCACACTATAATCCTAATGGACAAAGTCAAATGTCAAAAGCAGGAAACTCCTTTCACTGCACCATGCTAGAGCATGCACTAAAAGTAAAAAAAAACTGCAAAGAGACGAAACTACTCGACACGAATGCCCAATGTGGAATGGCCTTCTGAAAAATGTCATATTCTTGTAGAGTTTCCACAAAGCACCACCTTCAGGATACCATAATCACAACCCTGATGCACTATTAAAGAACCTTATCCCCAGAATAAAGAAGCTCGAAGTCTACCTCAGGAGCATAACAAAAAATACCGAAAATACAGCAGATATGATCAATGGAACTAATAAGCACCATCAAACAACTATCTATAGTCTACATTTGTTGAAACAGCTACCACACATGCAATGTATTGAGACAATTAAAGCAAGCAACCCAAATAGATTGTCTGCTGTTCCTGCAAAAATGTTCAAAAGCATTCCCCAAACTATCAGTCCCAGATTGATTTCATGGAATATTTTTAATAATTTATAGTTATGGCAACTTTTCCACCTAAACTCACCAAACAACACCTCCTCCAGCAGTCAACTCATCAAAAACAAATATTCGCAACCCATCTAATCAAGCCAAGCACAGACAGATTACGAATGGCCAATTCATAGAAAACAAAAGTGGTCATCTTTCAGAGGCCTTTCAATGTGCTGTCAGACCAACAATGTAAGGTTCTATTCGGCACAGGCACAGTTTCAGCAGACAAAAAGCAGCAACCTATGTGGTGCCATTGATGATCTGGCGGGAGAGACGTTGGTCCACCACTCCTTCACTCACTTATGATTGTTGCCACATAGTAGTACACGACAAGTGACAAGCATGAGCAAGACGACGAGAGACAGAGAACAGGTACTTCTCTTGTGCTGTGTGGTGCATATTTATCATTTTGGTATGCATTCAGTCTGGTCATGTTCTGTGTGCTGGAAACTATGTATGGATGTAAGATCGCTAAGCTGAAAAAAGTAATAGATTGTACAGGAACCATTACTTTACTAAGAATCAGTATGAAAGTACTTCACTTAGGACCTGTTGGACCTGGCTCTCTATGCAGGTTCACCCCAAACCTTTTGCCTTTTCCCCATTCACTTGTTGCTGAATTCTTTTTTGTTGGCCTTAGATCTCTGTGCAAGTTGCCACGCCTAACAAGTGCTAGAGTACTTGTGCTCCTTCTCCTGCACACGACATAATTGGCTTAGAATTATTTGGCATATTTATTTTAACTGTATGTTCCTTGTAGAATGGTATATCATATACCCGGGGCCTTTTAAATGAAATGCTATTCATGTACCTGTTCAGAAAAGGGGGTGGTGATGGACAGAGCATCTGAATTAAGCAGAACACTCATACCCAGTCAAAAGATCAGGGCTTAATCCATCACCGTTTTTTAGCTCACTGCACCATCCCAGTTCAGAACCTGGCTACATGCAAACTAGTCTGTCCCTGGCCCAGTGCATCATGGGAACAGGGCAGACCAAACTACCAAGCCAATTCTTTACTGGGAAGGAAACAAGCTTCCGGGGACCGGTTTCTGGCATTACAGCCGTCTTCGGCCCGGCTTGCTTGAATCCTGATGGTGCAGTGAGCAAGGGACTCACAGCTGAGCATATCCTTCCACGCTTGTGGTGGCCAAAACGATTCAGAAAAGGGGGTGGTGATGGACAGAGCATCTGAATTAAGCAGAACACTCATACCCAGTCAAAAGATCAGGGCTTGATCCATCACCGTTATTAGCAATACCTCTACATAACTTAGACAAAAGTGGATGCTTCCATTTAAAATGGCAGAGCGAAGTGGGAGGGTATTAATCACTATAATTTATTTAAAAATCATTGCATGCTCGAAGTTCACTCTGGTGGTGCGTTGACTCACCAATTCCATGAATGTGTGACTCGTACCAACTTTTCTTTTAAGTCAGTATGACGAGTCCCTAGGTAACCACATTGAAGATTTCACATACTTGGTGGCAAGCAGATTGGGGCACCCCTCTGCAGAAGACAGAAGAACTCTTATGTGAGAAATACAATACAACATGGTGCCGTGGTTACCGAGTGAACGGAATACCACGGATGCTAAAGGGTAGACTTTAATTTAAGACAGATAGTCCACAGAGTTCCTGGACTATTCACACTTACTTGCTGATTTCTTAGACATCAATTGAAGGAGAAAGGCATCATGGATCGGGTCTCACTCGCAAATGCCGATGTACGGCGTGTTTATATACTTCCTGATTTAATGATTCCAACTCATAGGGCATGGGTTTATGACGTTTAGGCAACATCGCACGTAAAAATATGGTGGCCATGTTAAAGGAGGACTAAGGGTCAGATGCATCAAGCATTTTTCTCCTCGCAAGTGGGCTAATTTGCAGAATTAACCCTTTTGTGATTGCAAAAGCATTTTGCGATTTGGTAACCTGTTACTGAATTGCAAAATAGGTTTGCGATTCGCTATTTGGGAGGGGCGTCTTTAGAGCGTCCCTTCCAAATAGCGAATCCTAACAGTTTGCATGAATGTTTTGTGACACTGAATGCTGTCGCAAAAGATTTGCATGTTACCACCTGCTTCAAGTAGGTGGTAAGATAGTCGCAAATTGGATGGGGTCCACTTAATTGATAAGAAACTCCTCTTTTTGATATATACTACAATCAATCAGCATTTTAGACAAATTCAAAACATCACATAAACAACACAATCAAAATGATCACCCTAGAAGAAAGCTCATAATTGTGTACACGTATTTAAATGCAACCTTGTATATTAAGCAATAGTATCATTAAATGACTTCTAATGCCAATATGTATTCATCAAATGTGTTAAACAGATGGATGAAAAGCACTCTGTTATATACAGCTTCTAGTAGGTATTCAGATACACACATGTATTTATCAGAATTGATATATGAAGAAGAAAAACCAACTTTTCACAAAGGGATGTATTTCCTTTATGTCAATAATTGATTACCCATCTCCAAAGGATTCAAGCATGTGTATGTTAAATAAACTGCCTTTTCAATTAAAAATGCAGTGTTTTGAAACATGCCACTGGATGCTGATTGATCTAATGAAGCACATGCCTTTCATCTACAGTTCTGGAATAGCTGTTGACAAAAGTGTCAATGAGAAACCGAATAGTGTATAAAGAAAATTTAACTAATTTCACTTTTGTTTACTTGTTATTTACATTTTATGTACCCTCAATGAACGTTTCTATATACATTTATATTTTTCTGAAAAAAGTATACACACATCTTGTTTTTTGTTTGAGATTCATTCAGGTTGATAAGATATGTTTAATTAAAAAAATTAATTGTTGGAGGTGACTATTTAGGACTTCATGAATATATGAGAACAACATCAAAAACAAGATATAAAAAAATCCCTTTGTTGACACATTTACTTATTATTGTAATTTACCCAAGCCTCTATGGGTTTATTGGGTTGCCCAATTTTGTTGTATTAACTTTTGGAAAGTTGTTATTTTCCTGCCCTTAGCCCTTTAGTGCCTTCTTCCTGGTCCGGATCACTTGACTGGGTGTAACTGACAGACTTTGTGAATTCCTCCCAACCAGTCACACACTAGAGTGATTAGATGTGCCTCAATGGTCCATCTGCAGGCATGATGCACAGCTCCACATACAACTGAATAGGGTTGGGCTTGCAAATACCCAAGAACCAATTAAAAACATTAAGACGCCCCACCATTTATGACTAGGAAAACTGGTAGATGTTGAAACATATACCCTGGCACTTTTTTTTTTTTTAAGTTTAAAAAATAATGTTATTAATCATAAAATAAGGCATCAATACAGAATAAGGGAAGAAAAACGAGGGAAATAAAGGAAGGGGAAGGGGAAAACAAAGAAAAAATAAACAGGATATACTTTACAAGGAAATTAAATATTGAAAAGACTTATCATGGGCAATAAGATCAAACGGGATACAATAATTGTACATCAGAAGCAAATGTGAATAATGACATAGTAGGTAATAATGCAGAAAAAATAAAGGAGTTGAAAAGGGCATCAGGGGAGTTTGGGAACCTACTGCTGAGCAGGTCTTGGGCGAAATGAACGGGTCTTACAATTATCCAAATACATTGTAACAGGAAACCATAAATCTGCACGTATGGCTGCCAATTGGGCAGGAAACACAAAAGCAGTATCAAGTCTGTGATTATGACAAACATTGTACCACCATGCTTTAAATGAAATGTTAGAAGAAGTCTTCCAATCGATGGTAATCTGTTGCAACACAACAGCCAATAATAAATCAACAATGCCAACAGGTGGTTCGGGCTGAACTGTTCCCATGAGGCACAGAGTCAGACTGATTTGCATATAGCCATGTCTGAACTGGGGTGGCAGAGTGGGCTAAAGAACGGTGATGGATCAAACCCAGATGTTTTTACTGGGTGTGAGTGTTTGATTGGTTCAGATGCTCCGTCCATCACCACCCCCTTTTGTACCGCTTTGGCCGCCATAAGTGTGGCAGGGTATGCTCAGACGTGAGTCCCTTGCTCACTTTCCCACTGGATTCAAGCAAGCCGGGCTGAAGACGGCTGGAATGCCAGAAACCGGTCCTCAGAAGCTTGTTTCCGGTCCAGGGAAGGCATGGCTTGGCAGTTCGGACTGGACTGTTCCCATGAGGCACAGGGTCAGACTGATTTGCATATAGCCATGTCTGAACTGGGGTGGCAGAGTGGGCTAAAGAACGGTGATGGATCAAACCCAGATCTTTTGACTGGGTGTGAGTGTTTGATTGGTTCAGATGCTCCGTCCATCACCACCCCCTTTTGTACCGCTTTCGCCGCCATAGGTGTGGCAGGGTATGCTCAGACGTGAGTCCCTTGCTCACTTTGCCACTGGATTCAAGCAAGCCGGGCTGAAGACGGCTGGAATGCCAGAAACCAGTCCTCGGAAGCTTGTTTCTGGTCCAGGGAAGGCATGGCTTGGCAGTTCGGGCTGGACTGTTCCCATGAGGCACAGGGTCAGACTGATTTGCATATAGCCTTGTCTGAACTGGGGTGGCAGAGTGGGCTAAAGAACGGTGATGGATCAAACCCAGATCTTTTGACTGGGTGTGAGTGTTTGATTGGTTCAGATGCTCTGTCCATCACCACCCCCTTTTGTACCGCAGTGGTGAGGGTAATGGCATGGAATTTGAGATGTGGGGTGAAGGTGGGCCAGGGTCAATACATGAGGAGTGAAAAAAAAACATAATGTTTCCAGCAGGCTTTAAAAGGATAATGTTTTGATATTTTATGTTTTGCTTTCATCTATAGTTTTTGTGGTATTTCATGACCCAAAACTGTGTTCCTGGACAGCAGGAGCTGTGTAGGTAACTGTCGACAGAGGCTGCCGATGGATGAACTGTTAGTACAAGAGAATTAGTGAAAAGCATTGATATATTTTTGTTTCTGTGGGCCACAGGGCATAAACATAGTCTCAGTTTCTAAAAAATACCGATGATCAGACATGTGACAATTGAAAGCCATCACCTTCTGCATGTGCAACATAAATACAGCAACAATGCAGGTATGTCAGCTGGATGTCTTATACTGGGCATGTCTCACTCTTTGCTCTTACTTTTCTGTTGGGCTATCATCTCTAATGTTTAGATACTTTGATAATCAGGTGCTGTCCAGTTGAATTGATGAACGTAGCATTAGATACATCTATTTCAGGGACCTACCTTTATTCAGAAGGCTTCTTAAAACTGTTTTGTTTTAGACACTTTTGTGTCAGCCTAATCTCGCATCTCCGCAGCGCAGAGATACCTCTTCTGGTGTGATTCAGGCACTATACAAAGCCCACAAATAAATTCATGTTGGTCCTCTGCTTTTATGTTTATCATTAGTCCCTTTAAGCTGTGTAGGGCTCTTTACTTGCTGCTGCCTGTTCACCCTCCGATAACAATGTTAAATATTTCCACATTAAAGTCTGTCCATGTGTTTTCTCAAGTTGCAACTCCCTCAGTCACCAGCTCAATCAACCTTTTCCTCCTGGAGACCCCAAAAGCCATGACAGTATGCCCCATCTGATTAGCAAGGGCTTGAGGGTCCTGGGCTTTGATGATCTAACACGGGTTTTGAGGATCCCAAGATTTCAGTATCTATCTTGGGCTAAAAATTCTGCGGACTCGATAATTCTCGCCCCGGTGCCTCCTCGACTCACGGGTTCACACTCTGCGACTCTGGGCAATAGCTTGCTTAATCTCCACAACGGCCCCTCGCGGCGGGATGCCTGACTTTCACCTTGTGGATACCCTGCTATCTCACAGTGGAATACCAGGAAGGGTTCCCTAAGCAAGCGCCGGGACACCCACTGCGGGTAGCTGTGCGCTATATAAGCTCAACTACATACATTAGAGAATCTGAGCATTCAACAATCTATTGAAGTCACACCCTCAGCATAGCCAGGTTATTGGATTTATTCTCTATTGAGGACAGGAATCTGTGCTTATTCTATGCACTTATGGTGTGTCCTGGCTCTCTGGTGGAGAGTATCCTCATGCCAGATATCTGGAACATTTTCCGGGAAGCTTTCTGATTAGTATAATAAGGACCTCACTTGTGAGCGAATGCAGAAAATCTGAGAGAAGCCGTATCTGACGTGACAAGCTCTGTGACTATAATTCAACAATGCTTCTTGTGTCCCTTCTGACACATACCAATCCCACTTCCTCCATCATTGATGTCAATACTTTGTGCAGTGTTGGACATTTTTGGTGCAGTTGATGAGGAATATGGCTGGTTGGTTCCATGTTGCTCCCACAGCAAAATAGAGATCTACAGCTTAATAGTGACTTGAATGTGACAGAGGTTATGTTATGTTCTGTCTCTCATCATCCCCAGCAGGGACCACATACACTAGACATAAAAGAGAGTATTGGAAGAAGAGATAGGGGAAAAGAACAAAATAGACAACATAGGCACATGCCTCAACATTCTTCCTGATCACTTCTGGTGCCAAGGATAATTGGAGGTTTTAATGGCTCTGTACATGACAAGTCACACCTTAAATAACGTGCCAATGGAGCACTAAATATAATTGAAATTGTGAAATGATATGCCTTAATAATATTTGCTTTGAAGGGGTACTGTGATTTCCTTGAAACTAAATATAAATAGACAAAATATAAAATAGTTTAACGTTGTTTCCAAATCACACATGACTTCATGATACTTCTCTGAGAGCCAAAGGAGGATTGTTACAAGAAAATGCCGGAGAGCAGTCTTATGCCAAATTTGGAATGCCATGCTCCATCATTTTCAAAACACAGGGCTGCGACGTATTTTCAAAAAACGCAGGGATGAGATGTGTTTACAAAAATATAGAGCACCCCTGCGTTTCCTCTGGCGCTAAAAAAGCTGCCTAATGGCAGCATAGGCACACTTGCGCAGTGTTGCGAATATTTATGTGCAGGAAGGGATACCTTCCAGCATATAAACAATCAATAATGGCGATTTGCTCTACAATCAATAATGGCGATTTCCTCTTTTTATGTGTGCTGCAGAATGCAGCACACAAGGAAAGTGCACAAAACAAGATAAATTAAACATTTCTCCCTGTATCGCCATTTTAAGACCAGGTATTACCTGGCCTTAGTTTTTAGCGGTGCATCAGCCTTGCAAATCTGGGGCAGCATAAAAAAGTAATGGGTGTTGTGATGAAACAATAAATAGGAGATATGAAAGAATACCAGGAGTTATTGTGAATTTTCTGATCCTCCCAGAGAATCTCGCTTTTTTTATTTACCTGTGGTACCCCTTCTCTTGGCCCACGGGGTTGCACCTTCTTTGCAAGTAAAGTGTTCTGATGAAACGCCCACAGTAACACCCATTGCCCTTCCCTTTGCCGCAGCAGACTGCTGCTGAAATGGACATATTTACAAGGTGGTGTTAAGCCACATAAAGTGGCATAGCACCACCATGAAAATATGGGGAATGGCGCAACACCACTGGAGTGTCAAAAAAAGCGATGCTCCAGTGGTGTTAGGGGCTTATAAATATGCCAAAAAAGTCCACAATGTAATCCTTAGGGAAATGGAGGAATTGATGTTTGAAAGTATGACTGCAGCAGTCTTGTAGCAAAAATTTCCTTGCAAGAACACGAAGCACAACAGAGGATTTTATACCCGACAATCCATTGTGGCCAACATCTCTCTAGATATTGCAGTGAATCGAAATTTGCCTAGCAGTGTAACGGTAAGTTTCAATTCTATTAAGGACACGGAGGCGAGGATTATGCTTTTTACCTTCTCCGCTGATTTATTCACAAAACTCACAGCAGCCAAAAAGCACATAACATCAGCCTTACCTCAAACAAAGGGTATGGGCAAAACAAAATGAATATGACCATCAAACTACAACATCCATGAGCATCATAAGGCAGTCCATAATGTAGTCCCTTCTCAGTGTCCACTGCAGCTAGGGAGGACATCCCCTTCATGACCACTTCCTCTCTCTTCGCGCGAGGCACGCTATTCCACTATTGGTCATTCTTTGCGCCATCATTTCCTACAAAAAAAATGCCACAGCGTCAGCAGTGAAAGGGAAACTGTCAGCGACTAAAGAGTACACAATGCACCACGTTCAAGTCACATAACCATAGGACTGGAAAACCTGAGTACTTACTGCAGTACGGGTGGGAAATCTCTGCAGGCGGATCGGAGGGATAATCCTTGCCTCCGTGTCCTTAATAGAATTGAAACTTACCGTTACACTGCTAGGCAAATTTCGATTCTATGTCAGGACCGGAGGCTTCAGATTATGCTAGTTTAAAGCTTACTCACTACCAAATGAGCAATATCAACCACCGGTTTGAAATAGAACCTTTTAAAGGTGGAGTCCGAAGACCAATCTGCAGCTCTCATCAAATCCTCCAATCTGGCTCCTAAAGAGAACGCCTTCGAGGCCATGGCCCCTCTAGTGGAATGAGCACCAAACTGTTTTGTGTCAATGCCTGCTTCCTGCATGATCCACCGTACCCATCTGGCGATGGTGGGAGAAGAGACAGCCTTGTGTGGCTTTCGTAGGTCGTTCGCCCGGAGGGCGAAGTTCCAAGGTTAGATCCTCATAGGCCTTCAAACACTGAACCACGCATAGTTTGGGAGAGTCCACGAAGTATGGATAAGAAATGGACCTTGAAGCACACTTCGTGCGACGCCCCAATGTGAAGACCACCCCATCAGGGGAAAAAACCCTCGCCGTGACATCCGAAGCGCGTACATCCGACACTCGCCTGCACGAAACCAGACATAAGAGCATTGCCAACTTCGCCGAAAGCTCCTTCAGAGACAAATACTTATTTGGGGGCCACAACAAAAACAGATTAAGCACCAGGTTGACATCCCGGAGAACCGAGTAACACGGTTCTGTAGGCAAAGAAAGTCGAATCCCCCGCAGGAGACGACAAACAAAAGGATGTTCTCCTAGCGGTGCTCCCGCCACCGGCTGGTGACCCGCCGAGATCGCCGATCGCATTGCATTGATAGTACGGTAAGCCAGACCAGCCGCGGCCGACTCCGCCAAGTAGTTCAACACAGGAACGACGCCTGCGACCAAGGGATCCAGGTCTCGTCGAAGACACCAACGGGACCACTTATTCCAGGCAGAGCGATAAGGTTTGGTCATGCTGCCTGCCCAGGCCTCCGAGAGGAAACTCTCAGCTGGTCTCGAAAGGCCCGGGAGCGACCAACGTCGCCCGAAAGCCTCCACGCCATGAGGTGAAGAGAGCTCTGAGTGAGCAGGTGATGGGGTTCCCCGTCCGCGTCGAGAAGAAGCCGCGGAAACCGGGGGGGGGGGGGGTAAGATTGGAGAATTCCAAGAAAGGTCCAGAAGAACCGGAAACCATACTTGAGACCTCCACCAGGGAGTCACCATCACCACATCTGCCCGTTGGCGGCGCAGATGGGCCGCCGACCTTAGTATCATCGAGAACGGGGGAAAAGCGTACGATTTCTCCCGGCTCCAGTCCTGGAGGAAGGTGTCCGTGGCCTCCATCAGACGGTCCGGCCTCCAGCTGAAGAAACGTGGGAGCTGAAAGTCCAGGCGGGACGCAAAGAGGTCCACCGAGAACGGGCCCCAGGTGTTGCTCAGCCACCTGAACACTTGTGTATCGAGTTTCCACTGACTGGAGTCCCGAAGATATCTGGAATGCCAATCCGCCACCTGGTTGTCTTGACCTGGCAAGTATTCCGCCGTCACAGACACCTGGTGCGCCAGGCAGTAATTCCCAAAAACCTTTGCCAAGTCCGAAAGAGCCTTGGAACGAGGGCCACCCAAATGGTTTACGTAGCGCACGGCCTAGATATTGTCCATGCGAAGCAAGACTCAGGAACGAACCGTGTCCTTGGTCCAGCAGCGAACCGCGAAGGACCCGGCTAACTGTTCCAGACAGTTGATATGGAGCTCTTGCTCCTTGGACGACCAGGCGCCGCCTGTGGAAAATTCTCCACAGCGAGCGCCCCTGCCCGCGCGGCTGGGTCGGACTCTATCACCAAGTCCGGGACAGGTCCGAAAATCGCCCGGCCGTTCCAGGCCTCCATATGCGCGAGCCACCAGTTCATCTCCTCCTTCACTTTGTCCGATAGGGGAACCACCTGATCGTACGTCAGGCCCCGTCGGAGGTGATGAGCCTTGAGGCGCTGAAGAGCTCGGTAGTGCAGGGGCCCCGGAAAGATTGCCTGGATGGAGGAAGATAGTAGACCCACCACCCGGGCAATCTGACGGAGAGACGTATGCGATCGCGAAATCGTCTGGCGGAGGATGTGGCGGATCTTCCCTAGCTTCCTGGAGGGAAGGCGTAGGTTGCATTGCACCGAGTCCACGGTAAAACCGAGGAACACCACCGACTGGGACGGAACCAGTACAGACTTCTCGCTGTTGATCACAAAACCCAGTCCCTGAAGCAATGAAATCGTTTGGCGTAGTTGAAGATCCAACTGCCCGGGACACTGAGCCATCAGTAGGATGTCATCCAGATAGACTATCATCCGAATACCCTGGCTCCGCAAAACCTCCACCACCGGCCGGAGGAGCTTGGTGAAACACCAAGGGGCCGAAGAAAGCCTGAAAGGAAGGGCGGTAAACTCGAACACCTGTCCTCCCCACCGGAACAGCAGGAAACGCTGGTGCGGGGGATGAATGGGAAACACAAGGTACGCATCCTTGAGGTCCAGGCATACCATCCAATCGTTGGGAAGCAGCACATCTCTCAGAAGATGGATACCTTCCATCTTGAAGTGCCTGTAGACCAACCAACCGTTGAACTCTTTGAGGTTGATCACCGGACGTTTCCCACCATCCGCTTTTTCCACCAGGAACAAATTGCTCAAAAACCCCGCCGGGTGTCGATTTGAAAGGCAGGTGGCACCCTTGCGAAGCAGGTCTGAAACTTCGTCGTCGACTAGCCGTGCGTCCGCACAAGAAAAAACGATGGGAGGAGGAGGCCTGCCCTGACGGGGCTGATCGTAAAATTCCACATGGAAACCCCGTATAGTCTGCAGAACCCAGGCGTCCGCCGTGATAGCGGCCCAGGCCTCTGGAAATAATGCCAGTCGTCCCCCCACGCGGACCTGGTCTGCCGAGATGACACTCACCATTGGAGGAGGTCCCAGCAGCGTTCTTGAAGCCAACACGGCCACGGAAGCGTTGTCCTCTGGTAGGATAGAAGGTGTTGTAATTTTGCGAGGAGTTATACTGCCCTTGACCGGAGCCTTGATTCCTGTTGGTCGCTTGCTGACCACCACATCTGGTCGCGCGGCCCCCTCCGCGACCGGCCCCCCTGAAAAAACGCTGGTGGAAGACTCTTTTGATATTTGACTGGGCCCTATCTAGGGATGTAAAGGTATTGACGAACTTCCCCAGTTCCTTTATAAACGGCTCTCCAAAGAGACAGCCCTGGGCCACCGCCCCTGCCTCAGGAAAGGCCAGATCCCCCAACTTAGGGTCTATTTTAATCAGGAGGGACCTTCTGTGTTCTGTAGACAGTGCGCCGTTCGCGTTCCCCAGGAAAACAACCGCTCTCTGCGCCCAGTTGGAGAGGACCTCAGGGGAGATAACCGCCCTGGACACCTTGGCCTCCTCAGCCATGTCCAGAATTTTTGTTATGGGGCCAATGGCATCCAACAGCTTATCTTGGCAAGCCCGCCAGGAGCGGTCAATGCCCTTCCGAGGATCCTTTACAAACTTAGCTAAAAATGTGGCCATTTTCGGGTCTAACTCCGGGGTCAGAGCAACCTTCCCTTCCAGCGTTGGCTGGGGCATTCCCCACGCAAACAGCTCCTCACCTCCTTTTCCAAGGGCTTGCGGAGGCGGCCAGCGACAAACTTCGCCACCTTCTCCCCAGGGGTCCAGACTGCTGACCTCAGATGCATTATTTCATCCGGGTCTAGCATACCCGAACTATCCTGTGGGAGTTCGGCGGCGGAGCCCGAAGGCCGCCAAGAACGCTCTGACCCATCCTCATCATCGGTATCCGCCGGGGAGGTTTGAGCGGGTGACTAAGGAGCTGAACCTGCGGAACCCGAGGGGCCCGGGGGCGGGGAGGACGCAGGGGTGGGATCTGTCGCCTTAGCTAAGAATACGTCGCGCAACCTCTTGAAGGCGTCCTTGTCCACACCGCACGCTCCACTCGACACCCCATCCTTACATGGTCTCTTAGGGGCCGGGGGAGTACTCCCCGGCGGGGTCGTAGAACTAGCAGGAACCCCTAGGTGTGCCTAAGTCACCCTCTCGCACTCCTGTATAATGCGTGCTGAGAGGCGTTCTTCCATAGGACCCACAATCTCCGTGACGCACCTCTATATAGAGCTATCAACAGCCTGATAAAACTCAATATCATTGAGGTAGCCCTGCGACTCCTCCTCTTCATAATACTCATCCCCCATCTCCACCAGGCGCCCAGCACTAACACAAAGCCCTAATTCTATGAAAGGGTCAGGGTCTGCCTGAAGGACAGGGCAGCAGGCTATAGCCTGTACAGGAATTTGGGGCAGAGCGAAGCTACCAGCAGATGGTGCCCAGTGGAGCCGGGAATATCTGGGGGGCACTCACCCCACTAGCGCGCCGGCCCTCCTAGCAAGACCGGGCCTTGTCACCTCCCTGCGTGCCAGAAAACCATCAGTTGGAAGCTTTGCACAAAGTGCCCTGTAACGACCGCAGACGGCAACGCGGTCACGCCGCAGTACTGACCCCAACCGGGGCGTTAATATCAAACGTGGGGCTTAATACAGGCTCAAACGAGCGTCTTGGTGAGGCGACCGGGAGAGCAATGTCGGAAACGTTCTCCTCAGCGCGGCTCCCTGACGAGAAACTACGCCGAGGAGAACGAGACGTTCTAGCTCCCCCTAGCGGCCGGAGGCGGCGGAGAAACGGGCAAAGTCGCGTAGGGACAGAAAAAATGCTCCCGCAACTAAAATGGGCTCCGAAAAGGAAAACGGAGCACCATAACAACCCCACATGAAAGAAACAAGCAATACTGAGTACGAAAAAAAACCCAACAATCCACAACTATGAACAAAATTGAGGAGAGAGGGGAAAACCACTTAACTGGCTGCGAAGCAGCGAAGAAAGAGGAAGTGGTCATGAAGGGGATGTCCTACCTAGCTGCAGTGGACACTGAGAAGGGACTACATTATGGACTGCCTTATGATGCTCATGGATGTTGTAGTTTGATGGTCATATTCATTTTGTTTTGCCCATACCCTTTGTTTGAGGTAGGGCTGATGTTATTTGCTTTTTGGCTGCTGTGAGTTTTGTGAATAAATCAGCGGAGAAGGTAAAAAGCATAATCTGAAGCCTCCGGTCCTGACATAGAATCCAATCAGCACCCACACTCTGCACTAACCACAAGCCTTTCCTCTGTTGGAAAGTCTTTAGTGTAGATGATCTCAAAGTACTGCTTCCTTGTGTGTGTATTGTATGGATGATATGTATAATATGAATGGATAATAAGTATAATATGAATGTGATTAATTCGCAAAAATTTCCCAAGCGTGATTACATGGAATTAGTGCAAAATTAGGAAGAATTATACGAGAAGTGTAATCTGAAAGTTTGCGCAATTTTCTTAATGCAAAATACACCCTCACATTCAAAACGGACCAGAGAATGCATTTTGCTCTGTGAAAATAGTGCTAAATGCAACAGAACATGAGCAGCTGCAGCGAGCAGTGGCTCATGCTCTCTTTGTTGATCCTGTGCATGTGCTGTACGATTTTGCACCAAATTACTCTTAATCACATGGTTGGGCATAAACACATAGTTTAGGGAATTTATCATTTTCAAAATTATTCTGATTACTGTTGCAATTAAAATTCCTCTAAGATTTCTCTAAGGCCTAATATATATTTAAATCTACATATACATTTACAGAAAATATGTTCTTAATTTAAGTTCAGGTGCACCTTCCATAACCTCAATGAGAAAAAAATGAAAGGGATACCTTCCAGCACATAAACAATCAATAATGATGTTTTACACTTTTTATGAGTGCTGCAGAATGCTACAGACAAGGAAATGCGCAAAACGAGAAGAATTTAAACATTTCTCTTCGTATCGCCATTTTAAGACCAGGTATTACCTGGCCTTAGTTTTTAGCGGTGCATCAGCCTTGCAAATCTGGGACAGCATAAAAAAGCAATGGGTGTTGTGATGAAACGCCCACGGTAATACCCATTGCCCTCCCCTTTCCCACAGCAGACTGCTGCGGAAATGGACATATTTACAAGGTGGTGTTAAGCCACATAAAGTGGCATAGCACCACCATGTAAATATGGGGAATGGCGCAACAACACTGGAGTGTCAAAAAAAGCGATGCTCCAGTGGTGTTAGGGGCTTATAAATATGCCCAAAAAGTCCACAATGTAATCCTTAGGGAAATGGAGGAATTGATGTTTGAAAGTATGACTGCAGCAGTCTTGTAGCAGAAATTGCCTTACAAGAACACGAAGCACAACAAAGGAATTTATACCCGACAATCCATTGTGGTCGCCATCTCTCTAGATATTGCAGTGAATCCAATAAGCACCCACACTCTGCACTAACCACAAGCCTTTCCTCTGTTGGAAAGTCCTTAGTGTAGTACTGCTTCCTTGTGTGTGTATTGTATGGATAATATGTAAAATATGAATGGATAATAAGTATAATATGAATGTGATTCATTCGCAAAATGTTCCCAAGCTTGATTACATGGAATTAGTGCAAAATTATGAAGAATTATACGAGAAGTGTAATCTGAAATTTTGCGCAATTTTCTTAATTCAAAATACACCCTCACATTCAAAACAGACCAGAGAATGCATTTTGCTCTATGAAAATAGTGCTAAATGCAACAGAACATGAGCAGCTGCAGCGAGCAGTGGCTCATGCTCTCTTTGTTGATCCTGTACATGTACTGTACGATTTTGCACCAAATTACTCTTAATTACATGGTTGGGCATAAACACATAGTTTAGGGAAATGTTCGTATTCAATATTATTCTGATTACTGTTGCAATTAAAATTCCTCTAAGATTTCTCCAAGGCCTAATATATATTTATATATACATATACATTTACAGAAAATATGTTCTTATTTTAAGTTCAGGTGTGCCTTCCATAACATCAATGAGAAAAAAAATGAAAGCAAACAGTTTTGCCCTGGTTCATCAAATTCCAGCAGGGCATCAGCAGTTTTCCCACGATAAAATCACTGTAAAACACTACACAAGTCCTAAAATGAGTATTGTATCACCAAGAAATGTTTTATATTGTGAATAATCTGTAATCACCCTTTATATGTGCTCCTTTTGGGACCCTCAGAAGCAGATATTCTCTCAATGGGCTCCACGAGTCCGGTATTGGCTGCAAATAAGTGTTTTCCATATTTTGACCAGCCAATCAACTATGGCGTGCCTGCCGCCCCTCCTCTCCCACCCCCCATGTGCTCTCTGGGGTCAAGGTGTATTCGTTCTACCCCATTATCTACATTTGTTTATTTATTTATTCCTTTTCAGGACCCCAGGAACATTTTCCTGAGTCCTGTAATGGCTGTTACAACATATTGCTCAGGTTATGACTAGCCAATCAGGATTGAATAGTCCGCTTTAATATGTCCAATCAGAGAATACTTTGACCACGAGAGTCCAAATATATCTATTTTTTTAACTCCCCTACAAGACCACACTGAGCACATCTTTAAACACAAATGTTTGATTTGGTAAAATACCTTCCGTAGTTTTCGAGAAATGAAGATGCAAAGTTTATAGATATCTAGAGATGACAACCTGCAGATTACAAGTTGAAATCTGATGCGCATACTCACATCAACACATATGTTTTAACATAGGGGGGAAATAAACCAGTACTTATTAATTTGGGGAGGTGCCATGTGACCCCTATTGCAGAGCCATTTAATGGCCCAAAGGACCCCACCTCCAGGACTTAATGAGCTACTTAATAATTGGGGATTATGCATGGGGCCCACATCCCTGAGTCAAATAATGGCCCCAGGGACCCCATCCCCCACTGTCCGACTGCAGAACAGCCTCCTGGGGACCCTATCTCCCAGGATACTGTGCTGCTCCCTGCACACAAGAGCACAAACCGGGAACACTTCATTGCTCCTGCCCAGCAGGAGCAGAAAGGAAAGCTACTCCTGCTGGATGGGAGAGAACAACTGGAGCTGGCTCTTGCCGGCAACACAGGATGGTCATTATGAGGGAATACAGCAGGACTGACAGGGCCATGGGCCTCTTCCCATTGCCCTCAATAGCATTAAGTGTGGGTGGATGCTTCGTGTGAGGCTGGGGCATCCATGAAAACAAACATGGCTGGCTCCCATGATAGGGTGCTAGCTGGGGAGTAAGTGAGGATGCTGGGGGCATGGGCCGCATCATATCCCTCAAGGTTTTTCATACTTGTTGTGTGCTGGTTGCTTTGTGAAGGTGGCATTAAAATAATAAAAGGACAACACAGACCACATACGACTAATGCCATTAAACACCATTGAAGTCAATGTGGACTGTACCAACATTCAACAAAATATGCATTCTAAAAAATGAGCAGATCTTTTTTTTTTTACTTTCCCACTGCTATCACTGCGGCTTTAGAACTGACTGACTGACCAACTGATCTGCCTTGGGTAGCTGGGGGGAGTGTTGCATTTCTGGCAACCCCCTCCAACACTTTGTACAAATGGTAGGGTTCCCCTGCACTTCCTGGGGAACCACACAGGTTGATATGCGGCTGCAGGATGCATATGAAATTAGGTGCTTTGCTGCTTTAGGAAAAGCCTTTCCTTTCCCATTTTTGTGGCATCGCCGTATTATTTCCCATTTTTATATATAACAGGTGTTCATCCCTTTAATTGCACAACTTAGGCTACGGTAGTGTGGGCAGTCCACTCTTGTCCTTCCCAGTTGGCTTGCGCTTGGTTGACACTGCTCTTGTGCCGGTATGGGAACTGACACCTCATGTCACTAGGTTGCATCCTCGAGGGTGCGTAGCGGTCTGTGTGGTGTTCCCACAGACATGGGCTCAGGTAACTGGAGCTGCAAATCAAAGGAAAAGGACCGCGTCGGTGCTCATCTTTGTTTCTGCCCCTTAGAGATGGGGTCCATCGGAATTGCTTTCCAGTGCATCGGTTCCTTTGGGATCAGCTCCCATGGGCCGTATGTCTCCTCAGTACAGGGGCTCAACGCATGCCACTTCCACATTAAAGATGTAATATTGGAGGTTGCAGCAACCCCTGGGGGCTTAGCCCTTCCTAGTGTTATTTTCAGTAATAGTAGCATAGCACTACTTCCTTCATTCATCTATTAGGGCCCGGGATACAATACTTCTTAGATAATTTTCTCCAGCCCCATAGGACCACTCTGTATGAATGTTGTTTTGCTCCTGGTGGGCACAGTTCTAACCATCAGAAGCATTTCCGTCATGCCTCCTGGCCTCTCAATGTTAGATTAATTCTTGGAGCGTGGTTCTCTGTCACTCCATTGCCTACCTGTAGAGCACACTCCCTGCTGCAGTCCCCAGGCCATAGAGTTTTAGCCATCTTGCAGGGCACTTTTGTGTCATCACTGGAATCAGTGGTCCCCTCCTGATGGAGGTCACACATCTGCTGGACCAGTCCACAGAAGATCCAGAGGAACCATCCAGGGTCCCACCAAGCAGGCCCATCTCTCCACTATCACTCATGGAATAAAAGGTGGTCTGCATTGCTGACACTCCTAGTGACTGGATGCCAGATGGGGTCAAAGTCCTTAGGTCCATCCTTGCCATGGGGTCAGGGGGCTTTTTAATCCATATGGACAGACTTTCTTCATTGTTGTTCCCAGGTCCAGTGAGTTTTTAGCAGTCTCTCTCTTGTGCATGTTTTTTCAAAGGTTTTTAGGTGGGGTGGAAAGTCCTAGAAGGAAGGCATCTGGTCTCAATGGTAGGGTGCCATATCATCACTTCACCCATGCCCCAAACCTCCCTCACGGCATTTTGGGAAACTTAAACTTGCAGACCTGAAGTCATCTACGGAAAGACCTTCCCAGACAGCTGCAGCTCTGCCCCCAAATGACACAGCTGCCTGATTCTTTCCAACCAAAACTTCAAGCGAGCCCCTCTTGTGTTTGGCTCTAGAGCACAGCTTTTCAAACTGTGTGGTGCAACACATTACTGTGTTGTGCCCCATGCGTAGGTGTGTCGTAAGATGCAATGCGTTGACGTCAGGGGTGGCCGATATAGGGGAGTGTGATTCGAGCCTCGCTCAGTATTTGCGTGCAAGGCTGAGTAGCAGCGGAGCAGCAACGGAACCTCGTGGAGCCTCATGGAGCCTCGTGGTCAGGAGCTCCATTCAGCTATACCGAGTCTCAGCTTCGGTCTCAGGCACTCACTCGTTAAGTCTCCCTCTACTCGGGGGGACGAGTAGATTAATGTCTGGAGAGGGGTAGTGTGATTTCTTGTTAGATTTTAAAAACCTTCAAGGAGTTTTTTCATCTCAATGTTGCAAGAACTGTATGCAATATCGATGAGGGGGTGGGAAGGGTTAACGCCTTTTCCTTCTTTCATATTTGACCTCGAGTTTATTTATCTTTACTGGTATTAACTTTTTAATAAGACCTGCGGCTTCCATTTCCGGGTAAAGTAATCATGGCAAAGAAATGTAATGTAGGGGGTGCTGGGTTAAATGCTCTCTTTCTGTGGAATTTATATTAAGCATGTGATCCGCTGCCTTTGTTATTGCACGCACCGCCATTTCTGACACAATATGTGCTGTTTTTTGTTTAATTATTTTCGAACCGTGAGTCAAACTTTGATGCTGCAAGTTTTATTAAAATAGAACTGTTATGTAGATTCCTAACAAAATTGACCCTAGGCGAGTGCAGAAGGCTGTCATTTTCATTCAGCGTTACTCGTTATTTCGGGGTGAGAAGAATGAGCCATTGAAACCTGGGACCTGACCTTTGCACACAGGTCTCTGCAGCAGGCGCTCAACCCACCCATTTTACCAGCTTAAAAGTGATTGCCTTATTATAACATGCCAGTGGCCGGCAGTGCTCACTCTCGGTGTCACCAGGTGCACAAAGGTGCTTTGCTAGCGCTGCTTCCAGTGTTTCACAATCTCTCACACTCACTTTCACTGTCACGAGGTGCACAGAGGTGCTTTACTAGTCTCAACAAGGCCACTGTTTCCAATGTTTTACGCTCTCTCACACTCACTCCCAAGGTCACGTGGTGCACAGAGATGCTCTGCTAGTCTCAACATGGCCACTGCTTCCATTGTTTCACGCTCTCTCAAGCTCCCTCCCACAGTCATGGGGTGCACAAAGGTGCATTGCTAGTGTTGCTTCCAGTGTTTCACATGCGCTCACGCTCACTCCCACAATCATGGGGTGCACAAAGGTGCAATGCTAGTGTTGCTTCGAGTGTTTCACATGCGCTCACACTCACTCCCACTGTCATGAGGTGCACAGAGGTGCTTTGCTAGCACTGCTTCCAGGATTTCGCAATCATTCACACTCACTCCCACTGTCACGAGGTGCACAGATGTGCTTTGCTTGCGCTGCTTCTTTGTTTTACCTTTGCTCACACTCACTCCCACTATCATGAGGTGCACTGAGGTGCTTTGCTAGCGCTGCTTTCAGTGTTTCACAATCGCTCACACTCACTCCCACTATCATGAGGTGCACAGAGGTGCTTTGCTAGTGCTGCTTCCAGTGTTTCACAATTGCTCACACTCACTCCCACTATCATGAGGTGAACAGAGGTGCTTTGTCAGCACTGCTTTCAGTTTTTCACAATCGCTCACACTCACTCACACTATCACGAGGTGCACAGAGGTGCTTTACTAGTCTCAACAAGGCCACTGTTTCCAATGTTTTATGCTCTCTCACACTCACTCCCAAGGCCACATGGTGCACAGAGGTGCTCTGCTAGTCTCAACATGGCCGCAGCTTCCAACGTTTCACGCTCACTCGCACAGTCATGGGGTGCACAAAGGTGCATTGCTAGCATTGCTTCCAGTGTTTCACAAGCGCTCACACTCACTCCCACTGTCATGAGGTGCAAAGAGGTGCCTTGCTAGCACTGCTTCCAGGATTTCGCAATCACTCACACTCACTCCCACTGTCACGAGGTGCACAGAGGTGCTTTGCTTGCACTGCTTCAGTGTTTCACCTATGCTCACACTCACTCCCACTATCATGAGGTGCACATAGGTGCTTTGCTAGCACTGCTTTCAGTGTTTCACAATCTCTCACACTCTCTCCCACTATCACAAGGTGCACAGAGGTGTTTTGCTAGCACTGCTTCCAATGGTTTGCAATCACTCACACTCACTCCCACTGTTATGAGGTGCACAGAGATGCTTTTCTTTCTGTTTGTGACCTTTTCCCCTCCTTTAGACCTCCTCTCGCTCTAATTTTTCAGACTTCTTGCATTTCTTGGCTTCCGTATGACCCCCACTCTCCCTTCCTTCTGGTCTCTTCGACCCTTTGCATACCCCAGCTGTTGTAGATGCCCTCATATCTTTATAATCTCTAGTTCCTAAAACACTGGTTGCTTGATTCCCACTTGTATTCTTTTCTTTTCTGTACAAGCCATATTGCCCCAACCCCTCCTTAGACTATACACACCTGCTGTTTCCATTTCTTGTGCGTTTTGTGTGCTCTATCACCCCACCTGCTCTCTGACCCCATCCATACTGGCTAGACTATCTGGATCCTGGCACTTTTCTCATCTACGATGCCCCAGCTACACTCGTGCACCTGTATTTTAGGATCTTAAAAACACTTATCTTTGCCGCCACATGAACCATCGTGTTGCTTTACTGTCTTTTCCACACTTATTTTAGAGGATAAATTAGTGTAAATCAAATAATCAAGAAATTCTTGGCACTGTGCAGGCGTTAAATGGAAACCCACTGTAAGTTCAGCAGCCTGTGCACTGCAAACAAGTATAGCTTATGAATACATTTTTGTATCTGTTTTATAATAACTCCACATTTGTAATGCTCTGGTTCCCACACATATTGTGTACTCCAAAAATGCTCACCAGTTTCTATGTGACCTCTTTCCACACTACTCACCACCCCTACATAGTAATGTGCAGTGTCCTTTGATCTTGCCTTATTTGATTTGCCATCTTTACAATACAGGACAAAACATTTTGTGAAGTTGCTTTTTGGGATTTATAGTACACTGCATTAGCCACAAACCTAACCAGGACTCAAGCCCCCCACACCCTCTCCCAATTACAAGACAAGTGACACCTATGCAATATTTTATACATTCCAATTTCACAAAAGCACACACTCTCCCTGATCCAACACAGACAAACCAAGGTAAATTAAAAATAGAGACAAAAGTGATCAGTTCACTCATTGTAATACAAAAGTAAAAGATAAAAATATATTTGAGCAATATGGGCTTTATGAAAGATAGCAATAAGATACAAATACATTACAATTCTCATTGTGACACAAACACTTTAGCTGCAGAGAACACAGCTTGTATTCAGTACATGTGGCCATAGAATTTTCTGAATGACTTAGAAAAGTATTTTAATGGCCAGAAGTCTGTTTGATCCACTTTCTCAATGTGTGTGTCCATGGGAAGAGCACATTGTTGTCTTATAATAAACGCACCTCCTAGTCACCAACAGACGCCTCGTTGCCACCGTACCCCTCCCCGCTGCATTCGTAATGCGATTAATCTTACAGATAAGGGATATAGCTGCAGTTGTGTGCCCAAAGAATAGGTCACTGGAGTTAATTGTGACCTCAAACACTGGCACTAATGATGTGATGCAAAACCCTGTGGGGAGTTAAGCTACCCCGCTGCACTTGTTTGGGGTGGACACAGTCGAGTGGGCTGCCCTTTTCCCTGGACACACCTCTTGGTGGATAAGAGCTCTGCGAATATAACTGTAAAACTAAAGTTGTTCAGTTAGCCATTATGATAGTGTTGCACTCTGGTTGTTTGTACATTCCAAAAGTCATGTTTCAAGCACACGTTTTTTTTCTCTTAAGGAAATGCTTTGTTAATATTTCTGGCTTTCCAAACTGGTTGCGATTCCAGCTGTGTTTACTACTTACTCTTCTAGTGTACATTCATTGTCATATAGCTGGGGCTCAACTGAGGTGGCGAAGTGAGCTAAAGAATGATGACGGATTCAACCTAGGTCTGTGCTTGGGGGGGTGTCTGTAAATGTCCAGCGCTCAGTCCACCATCTCCTTGTGCTTGCTTTATTGTTTTATAGGCCAATCTTAAGCCCGATGACATTCTTGACTAAATTAGAACTAGGTTCTTGAAAGATGGCAGCCATTATTTTCAACACGGCTTGGGCAACAATTTGATTTCTCAACCATTTTAGAGGTTTCAGAAATGTGGTCCTCCAACTTAATTAGAATTTCCCATGGGCAATGTTGGTGTGGTGCTTCCACCTTCAATGGCATGTTTTCCACGTGCTTCACTGCTACTAGAGCCAGCGTCAAAGCAGTTACTACTTCTGTCCTACCTTGTGCTCAGAGCTTTGATTTCACCTGATTATCTACTACTCAAACCCTGAAGGCTTACCTGAGAGAATGAAGACTGTAAGCAAGGCGTAAGATTGTTAAACTTCGTATCTCATGTTCTTCCTATCTCTAGATTACCACATTTCTTCATTTTCCCGGAAGGCAAACAGAAACTCAAAATGGATACGTTTATAATTCGGAAACGAAAAGCTGGTGACAATGACGTTTGCGAAGAACCAACTGTTGCAGCGATTGAGCAAAGTACGCAAGAATCTTCTGAACGGTCTGTCTCAGTACATAAGAAGTATAAAGGGAAAATCGCCAATCCTCGTTATATAATAAATCTTATATGGAACTGGGATTCACATTTTCTGGTACTGAAAACCATCCTTGTCCCCAGTGTTTAGTTTGTGGGGAAATACTTGCAAATGAAAGTATGGTACCATAGAAATTAAAACGCCATTTTACCACAAAATACAGCCATTTGTCAGAAAAACCAGTAGAATACTTTATTGACCTTGCAAAATCTAAAAGGAAGCAGTCTGCATCATTCACAAAGAGAATGAAGACCTCAGAGAAAGCTCAAAAGGCAAGTTACTTGGTTGCTCAAATAATTGCCAAATACAAGGAACCATACACTGTTGCCGAACCCACCATAAGGCAATTTTGCTGTGCACTTGTTCGAACAATGTTTGGGCCAGAATTTGAGATTGAAGTTAATAAAATCCCTTTGGCAGATAACACAATTGGAAGACGGATTCAAGATATGTCTGCTAACGTTAAGCTGCAAATGAAGGACATTTTTCAAGACGACAATATGATATTTACATTGCACCTAGATGAATCAACAGATGTCAGTGGGTTAGCTCAATTACTGTTTTTTATACGTTTCATTCATACTGACAAAATTATTGAGCAATTCCTGTGTTGCCTAGAATTTCCATTGAGAACTAAGGTGAGGATATATTTCAAACTTTAGATTGCTTCATGAAGGAAAATAATTTGCGCTGGGTAAATTGTGTCGGGATATGCACAGATGGTGCACCTTCAATGGATGGCTCAACAACAGGTTTTATAGCTTTAGCAAATAAAGAAAATGAAACTATCATATTTACTCATTGCTTTTTACATCGCGAGGCACTAGTCGTGCAAACCATTGGGAATGAATTTAGGGAAGTATGGACAAAGTGATTCAAATGGTGAATTACATTAAAAGACGACCTCTTAAATCAAGAATATTTTCTCATATTTGTGAACAAATGGGGGCAAGGTTTAAAAAGCTCCTACTGCACACAGACGTTCGTTGGCTCTCAAGAGTCGCGTGCTTTGTCGTGTATACGAAATGCGTGACATGATGCTTAAACTTTTTGAGGACAATAAGCAGCACGAATTATGCGGTCTAATTCAAAACAAACTTTGGTGCACAAAATTGGCATATCTTGCTGACATATTTGAACATTTGAATAAAATTAACACCAGTATGCAAGGAAAAGGAGAAAATATCTTAACAGCAGAAGATAAAATTTGTGCTTTGAGAGACAAAATAAAAATTTGGGAAAGAAGGCAGTTTTTAAATGTTTTCAAAAATAGATGAGTGTCAGATGAAATGTGATATCAGCCCGCTGATTGTTGACCATTTAACATTGCTCGGAGAGAAAGTTTCTCATTACTTTCCAAATGTTGCAATTCAAGACTATGATTGGATCAGAAATCCATTTCTTTCAAGGGCACCTGGGAACTTTTCTCTTACTGAAGAATAAGAATTAGCTGGAATAAAAAATTATCAAAGTATGTTCATGATGCATGCAGAGGGTGAGTTAGACAGCTTTTGGGTTCGTGTTACAAAAATGCATCCAAACCTAAGTAAAAAAGCGTTAAAAATTCTCTTGCAGTTTTCTACTACATACATTTGTGAAGTATCCTTTTCAACAATGACGAACTTAAAGACACTGGAACGTGGATGCTTGAAAAGGCTTGATGATGAAATGCGAGTATCAAGTATTTAACCAAATATTGACCAGCTGTGTTCATCCTATCAGCCTCATATATCTCCTTGAAAAAGTTAGACAAGTGCTGTTGTTTTTTTTCACTTTTTGTAATTCTTGTGCTATGAGAGACAAAGGAGCAATTCGGAAAAGCAAAGTGAACGAAGGAAGTTTTGAAATGTTTTCCAAAACTGCTGAGTGATATCAGCCCGCTGATTGTTGACCATTTAACATTGCTCGGAGACAACCTTCATCATTACTTTCCAAATGCTGATATCCAAGACTATGATTGCATCATTGTCTTTATCTAATATTCCACCAAATATTGACCAGCTGTGTTCATCTTATCCACCTCATTCATCTCAATAAAATAGTACGTGCTGTTGTTTTTATTCAAAGTTTTTCATTCTTGCACATATTTACATATTGTTACTCATAAAGGACATCATGTTTTGGAATGGATTTTTGTATAACTGATATTCAGCAAGGCAGCAGGTGGACTTTGTGTGAGGTTAAAAGGGTTGGCAGTGTGTGCACCCGCCCTTTTTGTGCCATAAATCACTGGGGCATGTGTCAATGTGTGCTTGATTATATTCTTGTTTCATGCACAACCCTAACCCTGATTACACTTGGGGCTCCCGGTTTTCCGTTTAAACGGATTTTACATACAAATACAGACGGAAAACAATTTTTCCTTTGTCTGTATTTATATGGAAAAACGGGAAAATACAAGAAAATTGCTGCCGTGCTCGAATCCAGAGCCCCTTCTAAAGAGCATACAATTTCCTTAAAATAGTACACCAGAGACCACAAGCAGCTGACGGTAAACCGCCTAGAGGCTATCACTCGGTATGAGGTTCCACAACGGTTTTGTCACTAGAACATAAGAAGCCAGTTAATCTACAGAGTATTAAACAAGAATAGGCGCGCCAAACTTTTATCCAATATTTTATGCTGTTAGTAATATTGGAAAATGTTAGTTTGTCAAACCACGCCTTTCCTTGGAGTGGGGCTAGGCGGGGCTTGCATAATGCCCCCAAAAATTTTGTCGAGTGGCGCCGAATAAAATAAAGGCGTGGCTTGGCAAACTTTTTTTCAATATTTTATGCTTTCAGTAAGAAGTGCAGCATGCTGCCTATGTCGTGCTGCTTAGACAGAGCCTTTCCTTTGCTACCCAAAAAAAAAACAATTGTGTTGCGAGAGAGGTATGCTGTGGCTGTGTGTGTGCCCAGGAAGCTGTCTCATCCTGGGCTGCCACACACGACGAGGAGGAGGAGGAGGGGGCGCACCCTCCTCCTCATCGTTTGTTGCAGCCCAGGATGAGACAGCTTCCCGGCACACTCACAGTCACACCCGAGCAGTTCACAGGTCTTTAGAAGACCATTTGCATGTTAATGAGGCTTTGTTGCTGTTTCACCTAGAACAGACACACAGTGACACTCAGGCTCCAGCAGTGATGTGCTGTCTTTGCCCTATATTTCCAAGCTCCTTCAGGGAAGGCATTCATGAACTGGAGTCTCCATTCTTGCCGTTTCCATCAATGTGAGCATTCAAAGTGGATGCTTTGGGGTTAATCATTGCCCGGAGCACGGATGCACTTGGCACAGTAGGGTGAACACCTGGAACTCCAAGGGTGATAGTACTGCATGCACCATGACGCACTCTCACTGCCTACTGCTGCAGCGCAACAGAGTAGCCTGAAACTGCCCAGCTCAGACTGCCCAGGGCTGCACTGATGCAATGTACTTTGAAATCCATCTGCGTCAGCCCCCACCACTCCAGAGCAGGGCCTGGATGCCCCGCACCAGGAGGACGCAGACTGCACATGATGCAGCAAATCTAATAAAACCATTTTACAAAGCTGCCTGCACGCTCCTCTTGGCTATGTAAATGTGGGCATTACAGCTTAGATCAAAGAGCCTTTCATACTGCTTTAAAACAAAAGAGAAGGGTGGCCTACAAATCAAACACGTTACCCTGCAGTCTTGCTTTTTTTAAACAAGCCTTTTGGCCTATTGAGGTAATTCACTATCCAAATACACCTTTGTGTGCTAGGCTGTTTTATTTCTAAAATGCAGATGGTTCAAAATGTGTTCTCCAGGCACGTTAAAAACATGCATGACATCCCGCTGTGCTCATTGCACGCCATCTACCAAAGATTCTTCTCTGGAGAGAACACTCAATACATATCTTTTTAGAGCAGTCTGTGCACCCATTCTTTAAGAAAAAGGCTTGCCTCTATGCGATTAATTCAGTGGGCAAAGTTACATGATACAGGTTTATTCATTCATATTACTCTTTTTAAAGAATGTACTCCTCCACGCAATTCAGACTGAACTTCCAAAATACAAGTTTATTCATCCATTAATTCATTATTTCAGTCTTTAATAGAGCGCATGCATGTAGGTGAGTCGGTTTGCAGAGTTACACAATACATATTTCATTCATTTCTCATTTTCAAAGAATGTATGCCTCTGGGGGTGATGCAGTTTGCAAAGTTAAGTAATATTTTATTCATTCATTCATTCATTTCACTATTCCTTTTATTTGCCTGCAGCTCTGTACATCAATTCCGTAAATTTCCTTTTTATCAGGTCAGTGTTTGATTTGACAGCCAGAACGGGGAAGACTGGCAAAAACTGTACTGCGTGACAAAACTTATAAAGTCCCAAAGGCGAGATCTATTGGCTATGCCAATGCTTGTTACTCAGCTTTCTAGTCTTGGATTTAGAGTGTGTAAGGCAACAGAAATCACCAGCTTTTCAGGACAAGAGCTGACTAGTGGCGACACACACAGACGCACGCATACTCACACACACCTCTGCTACACACCTCTGCTGAAGATCTGATGGCACAAATAATAAATAATTACATAGCGCATGGATTCCACCCACATGCCCTATAGCGCTAATCGGGAACCAACCAGAATTTCAGCTAACTCCTTCGACCTGGACATTGGAACAATAAAAGGAAGGTAAAACCGCAAACTACAGTTTTTTGTGTAGTGCTTACTGCCAGATTCTTATGGATTCATAGCACTACAAATGGGATAATGTGCCGAGCTTTGGAAGGGTTAAAAACAGAGACCGTACAGAGATTGAACGTGGGACCTGTATGCTGCACAAATGTTAATACCTTGCGCGCAAAGCCCGTTGGGCTCCAATGCTTCAGCTGCTCAGAAGCCAGTACTGTCTTGTTCTATTCTCTATATGAAGAGAAAAATATTTGGGCTCAGGAACGCATAGAAAAATATAAAGCGATTCTTCACAACATTTAAATGTACACTCCCATATTTCAATGCACACTCCAGAATCTTTAAATACACACCGCATGGCTAATTCCAGTCTTTTGGTTGTGGGTTGTGCACTGCCTCTGTTTATCTTTATTTTCCGTGCTATACCAGGGTATCACTCCCCTCCTGGAGTGTGTATGAATAATCCTTAAGTTGCAGCTCCACTACTTGTAGGTCTGTCACCCTAGGCACTGGGTTAAAGCTGAATCCTATTCAGCCCGCATTTCATTCATGCTTTACAACAATATGTTCATACTCCTTATTAAGTTCAATGTTTGGTTTATTTTTCCATCATGATTATCAGTTCATTCGTATGTTACATTCACATGTTTATATCTTCATCTTCCAAATACATATACATGAATAGGATTAAGCTTTAACCCAGTGCCTAGGGTGACAGACCTACAAGTCATGACATGACGTGTAATTCCACAGCCTGCAGATCCCAGCAGCTCAAGCTCATGGCATGCGCCCTGGATTCCACGCATCTCAACCAACCTCCACCAGAGGGCTTTAGATGGAAATACAGAAGGGCTGGCGCATGTTTCTTCCTGATAAGTGCTTGTACTCTATCCTAATGTGTCTTATAACAGAACTGAGAAGCACAGGTACTTCCTTTTCAAATTACTCAGTACCGGACCATTTAAAGCACTGCAAAAAGCAACAACAAATCGCTAGTTTAAGTGAGCGGATGTGTGCATTGTCAATTTGAATAAATGTGGAAAAATAGTAGCTGTAGCTTCGCCTTTTGCTTGTGGGAACAATAAATGTGAATAAATACAGAAAAAATGCCCAAAAAATAAATATGGATAAATACAGACGGAAATGGCAAACAAATAAATACCATAAAACCGGGAGCTCTAATTACACTCAGTTTTGCCAGTCACTGTCTTTGTAAGAACAGTTTAATAATCGCTTTAATAACCTTCCTGCTTTCTCAAATTTGCTTGGAAATGCACCATTTGCCCACTACTTTTTCAAAATTTTTTATTGGCCTTGCCCTTGCTGGTTCAGAGTGAAGAGCTAATTAGCACATGCAGATTTCCATCCTACCCCTTCCTTTCCCAGGAACTCGGCCAATCACTGGCAAATGGCTCTATTTTGTAGAAAAGACTTTGATCCTACTGTTAGCCAGTAAAGTAATTAACTTTGCCAGTAGGGAAAACTCAGGACTGAAATCTGAATATGAGGGACATATGGCAATTCCGCAAGTACCATAAGGAGTGCAGTAATGGTGAAACTGATATTGGATCTGCTTGCAGGGTACATGTTTAGTGCAATATTGATGCCTGGCCAGTATTGCTAGGCCTACATAGGGTGAAAATGTGCTATGTAAGAGATTTCACCCATAATGTGTAAATCAGTAAACCATACAGACGTTTCAGTATTCATTACAGATGTAGACTATGAATGCCCGCTCACAATATTAGGCATCACTAGCTCAGCCACAATCCTTGAAGGGGTGCAGATGCCGCTCTGAGCTAAACAGAATTCTCACATGCTCAGCCTACACATGTGTGCACACATGTGTGCTTGTGAGTTCATATGTTACTACCCCATTGCCTTTGACCCTAGCTGCAGAGCACCAGACTTTATCTTAAAATGTCAACACTGGTGACTGGCACTCTCAGTCTATTTTCACAGAATTTACTCTGAGTGAGACTCATTTTGTAAGATTCACTCACAGTAAAAGTCCAAAACAGGACATCAAAGTGGTCATACAGTGAAAAGGCCAGGGGAATTACACTACCATTTTAATGTAATTTTGATGTTTTTGTTTTTTTGTGAAGTGCTAGAAGTTTGTGCAACATGCACTAAGCTCTTAGCGCCTCATCTCACTACAACCTCACATTAACTTTAGTTATTTTTTTTACTGAAACCAATATGTGTCTATATATTTTTCAGAGCAGTAACCACCTAAATTTCCTACATAACAATAATAATCTTTATTTGGATATAAAAAAAGATATCCTTAAAAGCACGTCTCAATGACTCACACAACTGTACACATTATTGAGTGACAGAAAAGAGATCAATTGAACAACAACAGTAAATAAGGATCATCCGGGTCACGTCTTTCAGTTTCTGTTACGTGTTAGAGGTTAAAACATAATTTGCAAGATAATACGGACACATAACATTAGGACAAAAGGGGATTGTTACGCTGAGCATTAATGTTATTAAACTTGTAAGGAACAATCCAATGTTCAGAAAATTAGTGCTGGTTACAATAAAATGCAGTCAGATTAAAAGAACGAACTGGTCAATGACAACAGTTATAATTAAATACAATCAATTAAAACATTTTTTAATTTTTTTGAAATAAAGTGTATTTAGGTATAAACAGTTAGATGAATTTCCTACATGATTTTGTCAGAGTCCCTACATCTTCTTCTTGTAAAAACAGCACCAACAGCCCGTTTTCCAGCATTGCATGATGATGTTAATGAACTGTATCTAAGATTATCTTTGTCTCTTGCATAACTCCTCCCAATGCCAATCTCTCCTAAACCTCTGGAATCAAAGTCAGACACACCTATTATAAGAACTTGTAAGTTCCCTCCCCTTTAGAGAAAAGCTCCTGCTCTTTGAAGCTAGTGAGGGAGACATTGTGTTGGCTTCCTCTTACCTACTATTAATACAGAAAAGTGCAGTGATAGACAGGATGCCCATGGTGAGGGATGCTCTTGAAAACTTCGAAAAATCAATGAGACCTTGTTTATTAAGATCACGTTTCATCAAGCCTAATATGAGCCAAATTGCTGCCTTATGAAGAGTGTCATATTTACTCAGTGACATACTACCAATCTTTTGACTAAATCAAAGCAAACACAAGGATTTGATGGACGGAGTGCTGAAAATGTTCAGACACTCACCCCCAGTCACAGATCTGGGTTGAATCTGTCATTGTTCTTTAGCACACTTCGCCACCGACTCCGGAGTCAGCTATATGCAAATCAGTCATGATCCTGTGCCTCATGGGAACAGTCCAGCCCGAGCTGCCAAGCCAGGCCTTCCTTGGAATGGAAACAAGCATCCTGGGACCACTTTCAGGGTAACACCCCTCATCAGCTAGCTTGAATCCAGTGGCAAAGTGAGCAAGGGACCTATGTATAGGCATACCCTGCCAACTTAGAGCAAACAAAGTAAACCAAGGAGATGATGGACAGAGTGCTGAAACTTTTCAGACATCCTCAGTCACTGATCTGGGTTGAATCCATCATTGTTCTTTAGCTCACTTCGCCTCCCCAGTTCGGTCCCAGCTACATGCTAATCAGTCTTGCCCCGGTGTCTCATGGTAACAGTCCAGCCCGAACTACTAAGCCAGGGTTTCCTTGGACCAGAAACAAGCATCATGGGCCTGGTTTCGGGGTACTGCCCTTCATCAGCCAGGCTAGCTTGAATCCGATGGCAAAATGAGCAAAAGGCCCACGTCTGGGCATGCCCTGCCAACTGAGGGCGAACAAAGCAAACACAATGGAGATGAAGGACAGAGCTCTGAAACTTTTCAGACACTCACCGCAGTCACTGATCTGGGTTAAATATGTCATCATTCTTTAGCTCACTTCACCACATCAGTTCAGACCCAGCTGTAGGCAAATCAGTCTCAACCCTGTGCCTCATGGGAACCGTCCAGCCCGAACTGCCAAACCAGGTCTTTCCTGGACCGGAAAAAAGCATCCTGGGACTGGTTTCAGGGTAACACCTAATATCAGATAGGGTAGCTTGAATCCAGTGGCAAAGTGAGCAAGGGGCCCACATCTGGGCATACCCTGCCAACTTACAGCGAACAAACCAAATAAAAGGAGATGATGGACGGAGCTCTGAAAGTTTTCTGTGACTGGGGGTGAATGTCTGAAAAGTTTCAGTGTTCCGTCCATTATCGCCTTGTATTTGCTTTGTTCACCCTAAGTTGGCAGGGTATGCCCAGACATTGGGCTCTTGCTCACTTTTCAACTGAAATCAAGCTAGCCTGGCTGATCAGGGGTGTTACCCCAAAACTGGTCCCAGGGTGCTTGTTTCTGCTCCAGGAAAGACCTGGCTTGGCATTTCGGCTGGATTGTTCGCATAAGGAACAGGGTCAAGATTGATTTGCATATGGATGAGTCTGAACTGGGGTGGCGTCGTGAGCTACAGAACGATGATGGATTCAACCATGATCTGTGACAGGGGTCCATTGTCTCCTTGTGTTAGCTTTTGTCTAAATCAGCCAAAGTCTTCAGGCGATGATTTTTACAGATGGATGTCGAACAGGAAGGAGTCTGGAGTTAAGAAGCCTGATTTTTAAAGTAATCTCTAATCAGAGAAATAACTTGTTAAAGTAGCTAATTTCTGATGAGATGCAAGGAACAAAGCCAGGACAGGAGATTATAGTCAGCAGGTTTAAACTAGCCTATTTAAAAGCAGGAATAGGGCAACCTTTCTTAAGTTGTCCTTGCATCATATAATATAAAATCCCAATGTAGGAATTATTTTAATTCTCAATATTTAGAAATATGTTACACTTGTAAATATGGAGGTGCATGCAGGCCAAATATGAGTACTATGGTACTGGGCTTTGCTATTACAACACTGAATATTTAATACAACTATGGTAAAATTGGATTGGCTTTCCCTTTTAAACTTCCAATCCTAATTTGAATTGTGACATAGATAGCTGCCAGTTTACGTCTTCATGTTTGTTCCCAATTTCAGTTCTAAAGATATGCAGCCTATGCGTTCTGTGCAGAGTTAATGATGGCTTTCAGAAATAGTATTAATGCTGTCAAGACATCAAAATGGTAATCATGTTTTCAGAAAGGCACATTGAGCCAGAACCTGTTTGGAAATTCCTCACTGCAGAAAGTTCTAAAGCACGGCTATCCAAGTACCAAAAGTAAAAAAGTGGCGGAGCACATACAAAAGAGATGTATACCCTATAGAATGGTGTGTGTGTGTGTGCATGCATGCGTGTGTGTGTGTGTGTATACAATGAAAAAAACATTGGTTAAAGGGACATTATAGTTAAGTAAAAATGTCAGTGGAAACATACCATTTCAAACAAAAACACATTGGAATACTTGAATTCTAATTATCTTAAGTATTAACTTATGTCCCCACTAGTCCTGTCATCAATGTTATCATTTCAGATGCTCAGCCATGTTATCAATGATGTCAATAGAACAAGTTATGAGTGATGTAATATGTGAGGTCGTAAGTAATGCATGGCGAGGGTGAAAACTATGGTTACTTTAGGACACACATTACTGCAGATTTACTACACTTGCACACAAATATTGCATAACTTGAAAACATTTAAAAAAATGTTTTTAGATCAAATAGTTACAAATAATTTTGATGGGGATTATTTTGCATTAATGCATGCATAATTTAGCATTTTGTGCTCCGTACATTTGAATACCCTGCCACATAGCATTATCCTCTATTTGTGTAGAATTCTAGTGGCCCTGGCAATGTTAACGGTCTGGAGAGTGGCTTGGAAGATGTAATTGAAACGAAAATGCCCATATTATGCAGGGACTCCTGAAATATGTTTCCACATTGAAAGGTTGCCTATGAAATGTTTCTTTCTACACCACAGCATTTTGTGCAGCAAATGCACACGAGCATGTACTATATGTTTATATAGCAGTAAATTGCATCGCCATTATTGTGATTGTTTAAATGTTTGATGCACTGTTACAAGGTATCCAAATCCATGGTTTCTGATTGCTATCTGTATATTTTAATGTGGCTTCTAAATGTTAATCACTTTCACAAAGTAAGATGGCAAAATGTATTTGGCAATTGAAACTTAGTGTATCTTTCAAGCAATAATTTTGGTCATTGGGGAGAACACAAATAGCTTACTTCCAGGCAAAATAAACATTCACTGCCTTAGGCATTGGTAGTAGGGGGTACTGGAAGTGCTGCAGCCCCCCTAAAATAACCCTGCTGGAGGTCAGAAGGTGAATGAAAAACAAAAATGCCTTTACATTTTTTTTATCGAGTTACATTTACTGTGCACTCAGAGACAGGTCAAAAGTGTGGGTATGTCTTCTAACACGTTGCTGCTTATTATTTTAGGATGGAGATTGGTATTTAGTTTTCTAAGACTAGACTGCAACTTAAAAGGTATTTTGTTAAGTAAACTCTATGACAATCTAGCTAGAGTACAGGAAATGTCAAAGCAACGCTGTAAGATGTCAATTTGTTTAACCCACAATAACATTGAAATAACTGTGAATGTACTGTACAAACATTTCAAGATATATTTATAGTTAGTGATGGAAACAAAGATTTCCATCACTAGGATCAAAATAAATTAAGACCCTTCACTTGCTGATGCACAAATAATAAATAGTTGCTGAAACTCAATTCCCACACTGTGTTATATACTTTAGTATTAAAATTGCATGTCTGTGCAAATCTAGTGGCCATTTCAATGGAAAATAAATATGCTGTCTGTAAATAACAGGGTGCTACCACACCATGCTTTATTAACATATTTGTCACAGTGCGCCCATAAAATGCACCACCGTGCACAACCTACATCTTCACCATTCTCCTTCTAAATGGATCTGGCTCATTTTTACACTTGTTCCTTTTATGAGGTTTGGATTTTTCACATTCCCCGTGGCTTCAGATTCACACGTCCGAATCTAGCAAATCTGTTCATGGACTCTTATGAGGATCCATATAATCAACAAGGTCCACCTTACGTAGAGTTAGTGTATAACCAGGTGTTTATGGAATACACAATATGTGTTAAAATACCCCTCACACACCAAAAGGGCCCTTGGTGTCATGCTTCATCATTGGGGTCTTCCCGCCCCGCTGCGGGACGGGACAGTGCTGCGACAAGCGACTACGCTGGAGCACCTTTTATTTTGAGGCTGCTATGTGAGTGAATGGGAGTGAGTGTCAGTAGGGTCAGGGGTGAAAATAAATAAGTGATGTTAAAAAATACCTGGCCTAGTGGTAGAAAAAATATTTTAATAAACACTGGCTGGTATTGTTAAAAAAGTGATGCGGAGAGGTAAAGTGGGTTAATGAACTTACTCTCCTGTGCGGGTCAACATGTTTCGGGGCCTCAAGCCATATAGCCATATAGCCGATATAGCCAGGAACACGTATATTTATAAATTATATATATACACATTGATCATTATTAAGTACATACACCCTAATTTTTTGTGGCTAAACATTAGTGAGTGACAGGGGGATCAGTCCCCGGTCCTGACGAAGGGGCTTGAGGCCCCGAAACATGTTGACCCGCACAGGAGAGTAAGTTCATTAACCCACTTTACCTCTCCGCATCACTTTTTTAACAATACCAGCCAGTGTTTATTAAAAAGTTTTTTCTACCACTAGGCCAGGTATTTTTTAACATCACTTATTTATTTCAAGCATTTCAAGCATTGTCCCACACAAAGTTGTGGTTGGTCAGAAAAATAAGGATAAAACACTGAGTCCAAATTAGTTTTAGTTCTTCTGCGAATCTGGAACGTAACACCTGTAGGGGAAAATTGTCGAGAAGAAACATCTAAAGCTCTAACATCTGAAACCCTTTTGATAGAGATCAAACAAAGTAACATGTTCAGCTTGGCAGATAACATTTTGAGAGATAAGGCAGAGTTAGCAGGCCAATTCATGAACAGTTTAAGAACCACTGAAACATCCCATAAAAAGTTATACTTAGCCAAAGGAGGTTTAGCACATCGAACACCCTTGAGGAGGCAACAGATCAGAGGATGAGCGCCAACCGGTTTGCCATCGATCTGAGAATGGTTGAGGGAAATCGCAGAGCGATAAAGGTTGATGGTACGATAGGCCTTACCTGAGCTGGCCTCAGAAGCCAGAAAATTGATTATAAAATTCAGAGGGGCTGAAAGGGGATCGATATTCCTTTCGCAAACACTAGCTTGCCCAAAGAGACCAGGCGGATTTGTATGCTTTAGAAGTCCCAGGGGCGCAGGCCTGGTTGATGAAGAGAGCAGCCTCTTGCGAAATGAGGATGTCAGGAGGGGAAGGCCGGAAACTTTCCAGGCCGACAGAGTCGAGGAGTTGTCTAGAATGAGGCTGTGATGAAGGCCCTGGGGATTGATGAGCAGGTCGTCGAAAGATGGAAGAAGAATAGGAAAATCTATTGCCATCTCCAACAAGGAGGGAAACCAAATTTGAGTTTGCCAAAAAGGCGCAATCAGTACCAGAGAAGTGGACTGGCGACGAACTTGAGACAGAACTCTGCTGATCATAAGAAAAGAAGGAAAAGCATAATTGAGGTGATGAGACCAATCCTGGAGGAATGCATCTGTAGCTAGGGCCAGAGGATCCGGCCGCCAACTGAAGAACTGGGGTAATTGACAGTTGAGGCGGGAAGCAAAGAGATCTATGGAGAAGGGACCCTATTTGTGAGAAAGAGAAAGGAAAACGGAGGGACAAAGCTTCCAATCGCTGGAGTCGTGGAGAAACCTGGAGTGCCAGTCCGCTACCGAGTTGAGATTTCCGGTAAGGTGTTCTGCTGTTAAAGAAAATTGATGAGAGAGGCAGAACTCCCACAGACTTTTCGCTAGATCCGCCAGAGGCTTGGACCTGGTCCCGACAAGATGATTGATATAGCGAACCGCAGAAACATTGTCCATGCGGAGAAGGATGGAACATTTGATTCTGTCTTTGGAAAGGCTTTGGATCGCAAAGGAACCTGCAAGCGTCTCTAAACAGTTGATGTGCAACTTGGACTCCTCTGACGACCATGTACCGCCAGTCGAGATTGGTCCACAGCGGGCGCCCCAACCCGACAGGCTTGCATCGGATTCTAATACAAGATCTGGGGCAGTGGCGAAGATAGTGCGCCCATTCCACGCATCTAAATGGTCTATCCACCATTGAAGCTCGGAGCGGGACTCTGAGTCCAAAGCGACGAGGTCTGCGTAGGCAAGGCCTTGACGAAGATGTCTGATTTTTAGGCGCTGAAGAGCACGGTAGTGCAGAGGGCCTGGGAATATGACCTGGATAGAGGAGGAAAGAAGACCGACGATCCTGGCCAAGGACCTGAGGGACAGAAGGGACGACTGAAGGACAGAAGCAATCTCCGCTTTGATTCTGGAAACCTTGGAGAGGGGCAGGCAGAGAGAAGCGGCCACCGAGTCCACAAGGAACCCTAGGAACCCCGTGTTCTGAGATGGAATCAAGGAGGACTTCTCCGGGTTGATGAGGAAACCCAAGTCCAGAAGAAGAGACTGAGTCGTCTGAAGATCGGACAGAAGAGAGAGTCTGTCGGAATTGAGAGTCAGAATATCGTCCAGGTAGATGATAAGTCTGATTCCTAGAGAACGGAGGAAGGCAACCACTGGCTTCAAGAGTTTGGTGAAGCACCATGGAGCGGAAGAGAGACCAAAGGGGAGAGAGGTAAAACAATAGGTCACTCCTGACCATTGAAACTGAAGAAACTTCCAATGGGACTGATGAATAGGAACTGTGAGGTAAGCGTCCTGAAGGTCCAAACGAACCATCCAATCTTTGGGGGGAAGGGTGTCCCGTAAATGGAGAATAGTCTCCATTTTGAAGTGACGATAAATCACAAACTGGTTGAACCACTTGAGGTTGATGACAGGACGCAGTTTTTTGTTTTTCTTTTGAACTAGAAAAATGGAGCTTAGAAAGCCTGAGGAGTCGAAGGGAAAAATCTGAATGGCCTGTTTCCGGAGGAGAGACTGAATTTCGTTTGAGATTAGCGTGGCCATATGGGTGGAGAAAACTAGAGGGGGGGGAAGAGGTTTGGAGAGGAGGAGAAGAGAACTCTATGAGGTAGCCCTGAACAGTGTTGAGAACCCAGGGGTCTGAACTTATGGTGTGCCATTTTGACAGAAACAATCTTAGACGACCCCCTACAGGAGAGGAAGAAGAAGGGCTTACCTTGCTGGTTGGGGTTGGAATTACGGTAGTTCTTTTGTCCTCTACCTCGGAAGCCACGGACTCGTTGTGGATAAAACTGGGGCTTGTAGTCCTGTGTGTTAGAGTAGGAGCCTCTGGAGCCTTGGTTATAGGGACGGCCGGAAGAGCGACCCCTGCCTCGTCCGGCCCGTCCAAAAACACGAGGGGCAAAGACTTTCTTGATGGACTGTTGCGCCTTATCTAGAGAGGCAAAGGTAGAAACGAACCTGCTGAGGTCCCGGACCAGGTTATCTCCAAAGAGGAGACCATTAGCTTTGGATCCCGGATCCATGGGAGCGAGATTGGCGAGTTTAGGATCCAGTTTGATCAAAAGGCCTTTGCGTCTTTCATGGGTAATGGCAGAGTTGGCATTGCCTAAAAGACAGAAAGCCCGTTGGGCCCACATGGAAATGTCTTCTGCAGAGAGGTCGGAACCTTCCAGGCGGGCGGATTCCGCCATGTCAAAAATACGGGCCAACGGCCCCACTATATCCAGCACTTTGTCTTGACAAGTGGACTATGCTTTGTCTACCCCTCTACGGGGGTCCTTGCCGAATTTGGAAAAGAAAGTGAGGAGAGGCTGATCAATGGAAGGGACTTGGGTAATTTTTTCAGGCAAGGAGGGCTTAGGGCATTCGGATTTCAATCTAGACCGCACCGCTGTCTCCAGGGATAGGCGTAAACGGGCACAAATATATTCACCCACATGATGAGAGGGGAGCCATTCGGTGGAATTGGGGTGACGAATGGAGGAAGGGTCAAACATGGGGAGACCCTCAGAATCATAAACTGGCTCAAACGTAAAGGAATCGGACTTAGAAAGTTTGGAAGGAGGGGAGGGAGGGTCAACAACATCAAAAACATCAAATAAGTCATCAGCGTCAGCCATATCATCATCTGTGTCCAAGGCGGTGGAGATAACTAATTTTTTTATCGGAGACTGCGTGCTTTGTCTTTTGCTTTTTCTTGCCCTCGGAACTGACAAACCCCTCCTTGGTAGGAGGCCTAGGAGGCACCAAGTCCTCAGTCATATGCGAGAAAGACTCGCTAACCAAAAGTGACGCTTTTTTGGGTACATGCACAGAAGCAGAGTGGTCCACCTTACGCTTTCTGCTATCCCCCGCAGATTGGGCCAAAACCTTGGACATTAGGCTGAGCATAGAATTTTCCATAGTTTTTAGACATGCGTTTCATTGAAAGTTCAACAGCATGTTCGACAGAATTATTAATACATTTGTTTAAATCTTGCTTGAAAGAACCACTGTCCTCTTTCCATAACAATGAATAAAAGCAGCTCAAATCGTGGTAGGAAGGGGTTAATAAGAACAAGGAGAGCACTGGGGGCGTGTGCGGGCGGGCCAAACTGATAGAAGAGCTGACGTGCAGTTCAACGCAGGACGGCAGCAGCGGAGCACAAGCCTGGCAGACCGGAGCACTGTGAAGGCAGCGTGAAGGGCCGTGAGGGAAAAAGCAGGCAGAGGCGCGAATGCACGCGAGAGGACAGAGCTGGGAGATACCACCGAACGGTAGGGTGGGAGGGGGGAAAACCAGCGGAAAGGCCGATCACGGCCAAATGCAATAAAGAAGGCAGCGCGTGAAGCGCGAACCGGCCAGACGCGCTGCAGCGCAAAACAGAGAGGAAACCTTGAAAATACGAGAAATACCAGCAATACATATAATGCCACAATAGAATAAAACTGAGAGCAAAGATAAGAGAACACTTATCTGACTGCGAGCAGCTAGAAAAGAGGAAGCTGCGCAGTCAGTATGGCCTCTTATCTATTTACTTGGTGCTGATTGGTTACTGTACTATCGTTTTTTCTCGTTCCCATGGCCCAGTTGTCGCCTGGCCCTCTGGGAACTGTAGTTTATTCACTTATTTGGCTGCTGTTGCAATAAATGCAAGATTAGAATGCATAATAGGAGCCTCCGGTCTTGTCATAAAATTGCATGTCAACTTGACAATATCCGTTTTTTAAATTACAGAAATTGCACGCCTTCCAAGGGGGATAATTCAGTTTGTAGCCGTGACTGAAAACAAAAAGTTTAGCAACAACTTAAACACCACGTATTTCAGGACAACGTCGGTCCCTAATTTTTAACAGGTAAGACCGTGATTTTAACTCACACTATGCCTTTATTTGATGAATTGTCTACACAAATAGGTATACTAATCCTCATCTCTGCATTTTGCTTTAGCCTCAAATGGAAGAGTTTACCCGAGACTATTAAAAAGACTTCAGTGATTTTGCCACAATCACGATTTGCAGGACAACGTGGGTCCCTGATTCTCATCAGGTAAGACCACAATTCATGCTATGGCTTTATGAGATGAATCGTTACTATGAATAGGTACATTAATCTTCCCCTATTCCCTTTAGGCACCCACCAGCCTCCATTGTAAGAGGTGCACTTGCGGGAATTTATAACTCAATTTGGGTGCGTAACTCAACTTGACGGTGTTGCCAATTGGCCACTTGACACTGCAGTTCTGGAACACATGCCCTGATAGAATCTCTTTATTTTTAGGCGGTCTACTACCCCCTAGCCTTGAAGAAGACCCCCCACATCGATGAATTAGCCTGTTGTCAGGGTCGAAACGTCAGTGTTACACGTTGGCTCAGCTACACCAAGTCTCATGGTTTAGAATAAAGAGCATTTTTGCCTTTTACCGGAGACATTGATTTAATTTGCTCTGACCTTTTTTCCCTTAATTGTAAATCCAGTCTGATCGTTTGTAAATATTTTACCCACACCTGTATATAATGCATTCACGTCACTGAGTACTTCACTGTACTATATGTCACTATTTTGACAGCCTTAGAAACTAAAATAAATATTCTGATTGTAGCTTATATTTATGAAGTAATTTTCGTTTGTTTTCCTTTGGTATTTAAATTGAGTGATACTATTTAAATTGCCTATACTTATGTGAAGACATCAGCCTTGTACCCTACGGAACCACTGTAGTTTTCTTGTAACACTGATAGCAGCATCCTCACTCTCAAAATTGTTTCAGCTCCTCTGTTCACTAATAGGCTCTGTCACAATGGACATTGCCAGCAAGCATGGACATCTGTTGTCACTATGATAGACTTAGAAAATGTGTTGGCTCTTGTTTGTTTGGTCACAGTATCTCATGTTAGTCATGAATAAGATGGATTTCCTATTAGTCATGAAAAAGATGGATTTCCTATAAAAATAATTGGATGAATTAAACAATTGCATCTCGCTCAGACTTTCTTCACCTCCTAGCAAGACAACATATGGCACACAGGAGAACAAGTATTTTACCTGAAATGTAACCAAAACTCTGTAACCAAGAATGACTTGTATCCTATTGAGGTTCCGTGAATCCTGAACCTGTTTCATTGTTTCGTTACGAATGTGGTATTAGCGAACCGTAACCAGTTAGTACGGCAAGCATGAGTGTTTTCGTCGCATTACACCGATATATTCACCACGTATTTAGGGATTCATTTTGAACCCTTGGGTTCCATTTTGTATACGGCAGCCATTTTGTGGTTGCCCTCACATAGGCCGATGACTTCGGCCGAACGAGTCTTTAGCACACGTACACTTTAGCTGACTTCTGAATGACCCGATTCAGAAAAGGGGGTGGTTAATGACCCGAGCGAACGACCCTCTTGCCTGAAGCCAAACCTGCTAGGCCAGTTCCTTTCCCAGTAGCTGATCGAGATTGAGAATCAAGGCACAGGAGATCATAAACCCTTTATTGCACACAACTATGTCTTATCTTACTCACACCTGTCTCTGCTCCTTACTCCTCTGGCTTTTTACGATGGGGAGGTGCCCGATTTTATGATGGGTTTTCGATCGACCTGTCTGATGAAAATGTTGTGTTCGACCAATGATCAATCGTGGGCTGGGCAACTGAAAATTGGGTTTTTACTGTCATGCGATACCTCTGATCTAAAGGCATTTTGATTGGACAGTTTGTAAATGTAAGGCATTTGTTTGGAATGTGATTTTTGGCATAAAAAGGATGGCTTGCTTGGTACAATTTGAGTAGTCTCCTACGAATATACAGCCATTGTACTTCGTGGACCTCTGTTTCTGACTGCAGTTAATAAATTCGATCTTTGACGTCACCAAGAAGATTCCGTGTCTCTGTGTTTTGAAGTCAGGTGAACTCGGAGACTTTGGGCGTGTCCCCTGACGCCGCTAGGTCTTAAATAATCCGGTTCTTCATTTGGCGCCCAACGTCGGGCGACTTCAGCTGTACCGGTCCAAGCCTGAAGATCGTGAGGAGCTTTGTGTGAAAATTCTGGAGGAAGGCCAACCACTTCATCGACCCCTGTATGTCGTCGTGGTCCGAAAGTCTTTGCTGCGAGGTTTCCCGCTTTCCGACGGCTACAAAGGACTGCTGCCCTGACTGTCACCCTGTCTTGGAGCCTTTGATGACTTGTAGAGCGAGACGATAGACGGATCTTCTGGCGACGTCATCTATACTTCAGTTAAGTATGAGTGGAGCATCTCCCAGTACTTAGTTTTGTTTTTGGGTATCCCTTGGGATCTTTGATTTGAAACTCGTGATCTTTGATTTGAAACTTGCAAGCTCAAAAGCCGAGGGACTCGTGTATTCACGAGACTATCGTGTCTGATATTCCCTTGAAGTTTGAAGCTAGACTAGAGAGCGAAGATGCCTGGTCTTAGCAGACTTGGAAGAATATTTTGTTGTGGTCGTAATAAGGATTCCCGATTGGAGGATTTGTGTCCGGTTCCTCCGATTGGAACTCCAACCTATGAGCTCTATGTGAAACATGGCATGGGCCCCATCACGTATAATGAAGTGTGGCTTAGGTACACAAGAAAGGACGGTGTCCTTAAATGGCCCCAATATGGTAGTTTTGACATGGAAATTCTAGATAATCTAGAAGTTAGACTTTTTAAGAAGAAAGCCCGGCCGGCGTTGTTTGACTCTTTCCGCCTATGGCGAAAGGAAGCCAAACAGAAAGAAATTAAATTAGCAAAGAAAAATAAAAGAGAAAAGGTTATCTCGATAATGGAAGCTGCTATACAGTTTAAAGATAATGAAAAAGAACAAACGAGTGAGCAGTTGCACCAGCAACGTAAAATGGTGATAGATAAATGCTATCCAGTTTTGCCGCCTCTTCAGCAAGATGCGATGAAGGACCTTGTGAAAGATCCTTTGATGTCGCATTTGTTGAATTCGCCACCCCCTTATGCTCAAAATGCTACAGCACCTCCGCAACCTTTAGTTGCGCAACCTCCGGGTGTTTTGCCACTTGCTGTTGCGCAACAGCCAGCTCCTCTACAGTTGGCTCCTATTCCTCTGGCGCAGCCTTCTCAAGGGCTGCCGACTTTGCTACCTGCTCCGCCTTTACTTCCTACGACTCTTCCGCCTGTTCCCGCTGCCTCTTCTGCTACTGCTCCTACATCAGCTCTTTCTCAGTCCGCTTTATCTCCTGTCCTGTCAACTTCTCCTTCCGTTCGACAGAGAATGACGGATACTGTTTCTAGTCTTTTGTCTCCCTTCTTTGAGTCATTTAGTACGACCCCCGTTTCGGAGCATAAGCAGTTGCGTAGCCAACTGCCGGATTCCCGAGAGAGGGAAGTATTGGATCATTTAGCCTGTAAATGGGTCACTCGTCCTTTAAGATATGATGTAGAGTCTGTTATGGATGTCTTCCGTCAATGGGAAGCACCGAAGCAGAGATATGTCTTCTATAAGATGTGCACTTTCCTTCGTGAGGAATGGGAAGATGGTGATCTGGAACAGACTCTGCCTGAGTTGTTCCGTGTACAATCCGAATTTGCGAAAGGCACGATTGTGGGTCTCGACGTTGAAAGAGCGGTAGCGACACTGCTTTCGTTCAGGAGCGAGTCTCCTTCTCGGTCGTTGTTTGAGCCTGACCCTTCTGTTAGGAGGAATGTGAGACAGTACCCAATGAGAGAGGTTCCTCCGGTATGGAAGGAAGCACTTCAGGCTGATGTAGGTCTTGGTATTTTAGCTGCACCGGCTCATTTCCAACGTGTTTGGGTACATGTTCCGTGGAAGTGAGCTGAAGTTTTGGCTCTTAAGCAGACTTTGCCTGACCCCCGTAAAAATCCCGCAGGGTATTATAAGGAATTATCACAGACTGCAGACTCGTGCGTTATGAATCTAGCGGATATAGACATGTTATTTGGTAATGTGGTCCCACAGCCTTTATGGGGATTGATTCGTCATACTGATCATGCGCCGCAGTTAGGTGATACATGGGTTAACATTAGTGCTGCGGACGGCCGACAAGTTGGTGGTGCTAAACCTGAGCCTGTAGTTGCAGAACTTCCTGGTAGGATCATTACTTACATGAAGACTTTAATGCCTGCTATGCGAGTAAATTGGGACAAATTGTCTGCGTGTAAGCAGAAGAAAGATGAAACCGTATCTGATTTCTTCACTAGGTTTGAAGAAACGTTTATTAACCATAGTGGTCAAGATATGAGTACCGAGGGTGGTCAACGATTGTTTGTTGATAAGTTTGTGCATAATTTACTTCCCGAATTTTGTACCAAGTTAAAGGATTCAGAGAGTTCTTGGGCTGTTTCCTCGCCAGCACAGATATTGGCTACTGCACAGTACTACGAAAATAGGGATAAGGATGAGAAGGATAGAGCAGATAAGAAGACTAAAGATTTAAAGATGAAAATTCTTTTACAGTAAGCGCACCCGCCTCGTAATAACCAACGTGATTATCAACAACCTCAGCAGTTTCAGCGAAACTCGCAAAGGTTTGAGCCTTCTCAGCCGCGTTTTGCTGTAGGCCCTAATCAATGTGCATATTGCAAAGAAGAGGGTCCTTTTAAAAATAATTGCCCTGTTTTGTTACAGCGTATGAATGGTGTTTCTGGCGCAAGAGGTCGGGGTGTTCCGCAAGCTTCTAGAGGTAGAGGACGTGGAGGGTTCCCACAGAACGCGCGTTCCTTTCCCCCACAAAATTCAATGAATTGTTTTGATCAGCAGAATAATGCGTCTGGTAGGACGACTCAGTACTATGCGGACGACTACTATGTCGAAGGTGAGAATATGGATGGTAATGATTGCTGGACAGCCATGGACAAAGAGAGGGAGTTGTTTCAGTTCCAGTAGATCAGAGTGGACCTTATGTTGAAGTGATTATATCAGGTGTGTCAGAGCCTTTTCTGTTGGATACTGGTGCTACAAAAAGTTCTATTATGCACTCTAGACTCCCTGGCGCACCTTTGTCTGGCTTAACAAATGTTTCAGTAGGTTTTTCTGGCACCCCAGTTAAAAACCCGATTTCTGATCCTTTTTCTCTTTCTGTTGGACCTCGTGAATTTGAAGCACCCCTTATTCTGACGACAGGTTGTGGTGAGAACTTGTTGGGATTGGAACTGTTGAAAAGATTGTATGCGACATTGTATTGTTCTCCTTCGGGAGTATAACTTACATTGGGTAAGAAAGTGGTCTCTCCGGTGTATTTGTCGAGGGATCAACTTCCGACAGAATTGTCTTCTCTTCCTGATACTATTTGGGCTACTGGTCCTAATGATGTGGGTCTTTTGGAGATACCGCCATATGTTGTGACACTGAAAGCGAATGTTAAAATGCCACGCATTCCTCAATATAGGATCTCTAGTGATGGTGAAAGAGCGTTGCTAGCGATTATCCATGATCTAATTGAGAAAGATGTAATTGAAGAAACGAGAGGTAATGTTTGCAACAGCCCTGTTTTGCCTGTCTTGAAACGCACTGACCTTTCTCAGCCACCTGTTTACAGGTTTGTGATCGATCTCCACGAGGTGAATAAGATTGTAGTTCCACAATTTCCTGTTGTTCCAGATATCACTGCCTTATTGATCATGATTCCAGCTTCGGCCACTTGGTTTTCGGTGATTGATTTGAAGAATGCTTTCTTCAGCATCCCGATTGCTGAGGAGAGTAGGGATATCTTTGGCTTCTCTTTAGGAGGCCGAAGCTTCCGGTTTAAGAGAGCTCCCCAAGGCTATTGTGAAAGCCCTTCTATCTATAGTCAGGCTTTAAAAACACAGCTTGATACGATTGCTTTACCTGATGGCGCTGCTCTTCTCCAGTACGTTAACGATTTGTTAATCGCTGCCGATACTGAGGAGATTTGTAAGGAAGCTACCCTGTCATTGTTGCGTCATTTGTCTGACTTCCACCACAAGGTGTCTCTTTCGAAGTTACAATATTGTCGACAAGAAGTGACCTACTTAGGTAATCTCTTATCGAAGGAGGGAAGAAGATTGACCCCAGAACGAATTCAAGCAATTGCGAAAATGAGTGTGCCGATTACACAGAGAGATGTGCGTGCGTTCTTCGGTATCACGTCATATTGCAGACAATGGATACCGAATTTTTCTTTGCTGGCTAAACCTCTGGTGGCATTGACTTGTAAAGATACACCAAATCCCCTCCCGTGGTCTGACGACTGTCGGAAAAGTTTTTCTGAAATTGCGCGATGCATTATGTTCGGCTCCTGTGTTGGGTACTCCCGACTACAGTAAACCTTTTACGCTTTATATCCATGAGAGAGAGGGATGCGCGTTGTCAGTGTTGACGCAATCTTTTGGGGACAAGCAACGCCCATGCGCGTATTTTTCGTCGACCTTGGATCCAGTAGCTAGAGCGTTGCCGAGTTGCTTGAGAGCCACAGCGGCAGAAGCTGTTTCGATTCGACAGTCTGCTGGCTTGGTAATGAATAATACGTTGATTGTAATGGTGCCATATGCAGTGGATACTCTGTTAAACAGGACTAAGACACAGCACTTAACTAGTGCTCGATTGTCAGGTTATGAGTTGACACTCTTAGCGAGTCATGTGCACATAAAGAGATGCAATACGTTGAATCCAGCTACGTTGCTACCGAGTTCAGTAGAGACAGATGTTTCTGAACAGCATGATTGTTTTCTCAGGACAGAAGAGGAAACGAAAGGGAGAATAGATCTTACGGACACTCCTCTTGTGAAGTGTGATGGTACCTTATGGGTGGATGGTTCATGCTTCAAGCTTCCAAATGGAGACACGACTGTGGCATATGCTGTTACGACTTTGCATACGATTGTCGAAGCTGCACGTATCCCACATAATTCAGCTCAAGCAGCCGAGTTGATTGCACTTACGAGAGCGTGTGTGTTATCGAAAGGAAAGAGAGTGACCATATATACCGACAGCCGGTATGCGTTTGGTGTGGCTCATAGCTTTGGACGATTGTGTAAGGAACGTGGGTTCCTCACGTCTCATGGAACGAAGATTCAGAATGGTCAGTTGGTGAATGAACTTCTTGAGTCACTTGCCTTGCCGTTGCAAGTTGCGTTTGTGAAATGCAGTGCACACAAGAAGGTTACCGATGACGTTGGTCGCGGTAATGCGTTTGCCGATGAAGTTGCAAAAGAAAAGGCGAGGGATGTGATGAGTCGAATGTATGTTGCAGGTCCGGCTAGATGGGTTCCGGATAGAGGAATGTGTGAAGATACGATAGAGAGTGTGAAGTCTATTCAAGCTCAAGCTACAGAGAAAGAGTTGAGCGTATGTAGAGAGAATACGGGTAAATTGGATGCGAATGGTTGCTGGGTTGAGTTGTCAGAGCATCAGCGATGGTTGTTACCCGATGCGTACGTGCTTGCAGTGGTTACGATGGCGCATGGAATGGCTCATATCAGTATGGAAGGGATTTGTAAGTTGTTGGCTCCAGTATGGCAGAATGCTGGAATTCCTAAGTCTGCAGAGAACGTGGTCAAAAATTGTATGGTTTGTCTGACATACAACCCTGGTAAGGGAACTCCAACTCCAGCTGTTCATTTTGCGCTTCCAACGTATCCGTTCGAGGTTTTGCAGCTAGATTTCATCCACATGGAGAGGTGCAACAATTTGAAATATGTGCTTGTGGTTGTTTGTGCCTTTTCGAGATGGGTAGAAGCATATCCCCTAAAAGATAACACTGCCTTCTCCACAGCTAAAGCCCTTGTTAAGGAGTTCTTCCCTAGGTTTGGTTTGCCGAGAATGGTCTCGAGTGACAATGGGAGAGAATTTGTGGGTCGAGTGATGAAGAGAGTGTGCAAAGGGTTAGGTATCCGACAGAAGTTCCACGCTGCAAATCACCCACAATCAGCTGGACTAGTAGAGTGCTATAATGGCACTCTTAAGTTAAAACTTGCCAAGATATAGGTGAGCTCTGGTCTTAAGTGGCCTGACGCATTGCCATTAGCACTTTTGTCAACTAGGATGACTGTACATTCTCGAGTGGACTTAGTCCCTATGAAATAATTTTTGGTCGCCCGGCAAACATATGGGGAGTGCCGAGTCCGACGAAATTCAGCGAGATTGAGCACCCTGTATTGCTTGACTATCTGTATGATTTGACGGCTAAATTGCGTGTCTTACACCAACAGGTTCACGATACACTGCCTCAGGCTTCTGACGATCCAGGACATGTCATTGATCCCGGCTCATGGGTGCTGATCAAGAATTTTCAGCGGACAAAGAACGATCAGCCTCGCTGGATTGGCCCCTACTTGGTACTCTTATCCACGCGATCTGCAGTGCGAGTGCAAGGAAAAAAGAACTGGATTCACGGCGTACATTGTAAGAGGGTTCCTTTGCCTCTGCCGTACGACCGGTGGGTTCAGGAGGGCATTCCTGATTCGGAAACTGACACTGTGCCTCGTTTTCTGCCTGTTAGCAATGCACGTTTAGAGGGGACAAGTTCTGAACGTGAAAGCGACGATCTTCTGCAAGAAGCTGTGCCACCGTCAGTTCGATTAGACACTACTGAGCCTGAACTCTTATTTCACGACCAGACATTACCTGATAAAAGCCGTTATAATTTGCGACCAAGAGTCATGGGACAAATAAAATGACCAGAAATTCGTATTAGGATAGGATGCACAGCTCGTAAGTGTGAATTCGTACAATTGGGTTCACCTAGGGTAGCGTAGATACCCCTAAAAACGCCAGTAGTAAGAACGTAAAAAGTGATTCCAGAAGGACACTTTCAACCAGAGTTTTAAAGAACCTCCTCTATTCGCATTTACAAGATCAAGAAACTTAGGAGAAATGATTCAACCAAGAACCTCCATCTCTGAAATCTACCAAGGAACTAGACCATGCTATAATTGCGGACACTGCAATAATGTGATTAAAGGAAACAAAATCAACCATCCAATGAAAGGCCAAGAAATTAAATTGAGAGTTAATGCCACTTGTGATTCGTCGAACATCATATATGCCCTTAAATGCCCGTGTGGCAAGTTATACATCGGGAAGACTGAACGTAAGATGAAAACTAGACTCACAGAGCATAAATCTAATGTGCGTTTAAAGAACGTAAAATCAACCGTTGCTATGCATTTCATGGAAGCTAAACACAGCATTGCCCAGCTCAAATTCATGATCCTAGAGACCATTAACAAAATAGAAGGAAGAGACAATACAAAATATATTCTCCAAAGAGAGAATTATTGGATTTTCAAATTGTGCACGCAGAAGCCATTTGGTTTGAATGATAGAAATGAATTCTCATGTTACCTGTGAATTATAATGTAAACTGTAAATTTGCCCATGTGTCTTGTAAGTTTGGTTCTCCTGTCTAGCATTTACCACACCCATATTAACGGTCATTCCAAACCAAGTCGTCAATAGCACCACTTACTGGAGCATGTCTCTGGAGACCGCTCCTCATGCTTACCGGTTCGATACCACGTCATCCACTTTTTGTCCAAATTTCCTTTTTATTACCATTTTTTCAGTCGTTTCATACACTCAATTTACAGCGTTTCATTTACTCATTATTTAAAGTTCAGATAAAGTTGACACTTATGTGTGGCACTTATCTTTGGCACGTACAAACCACGATACGTGTAATTATTTCTAGTTACTCCGGCTCGATAGTCTTTTTTCTAACCTCATTACCCACGTGATCGGCATCGCGTTTCAAATAATTAACCGAACAGCAACAATGTTGCATTGAGAAATCTAAAATTGCCGTGAGCACGGACCCTCTGACTAGCGGGCACACTCACGTTTGAACACACCGGTCTTACCGAATATCAGGTTAGTGCATCTACCAAAAAGCAGCAGATACGCCACATTTTACATTTCGCGTCTACATAACTCATTACAACCCGCGTTTCTCTTTTCTTTGTAACAGCGCTAATACACCGGTTGAGCAGTTACCAAATCACTCAACAGACATGTGAGTTACTCATCTATAGTTGATTGGCTTTTTTGATTTATGGTTCAAACAATGTTTCGTTTTGTATAACCGGACAGATGCACGTTTTGAAATCATAAGAGGCTTAATTGAATGAACTGTATAATGTTATATGGAAGGTGGTGACTTTGAATATTTCTTTTGTTACAGCATTATTCCCTGATGAAGGGCATATAGTACAGCCCGAAATGCATTGGATATTTTGAACTATAATGATGTCTCAGGAATTAAGGTGTCACTCATGCTTTCCAATGAGTGAAAATATGAACTAAATCAATATGTTTTGAATCAACATTTAATGAACTTTTGATCAATAAAAAGAAAAACTTGACGCATTTAACGTTGTGGAATCCTCTGTCCATAAGAGGAAATTAAGGTGTTCCCTAGGGGATGGTCCCAGTGTCCTTCTGGAATCACTTTTTACGTTCCTACAAATAAAATGACAACATTTTCCTTTTTGCTATCTTTGAAATTCAGCTCTCCCATCTGAGAAACTGTTTTGACCGATTTTTGTTTTTCGAACCGCCATCCGGGTTCAGCTGTAAGGTCGCGGTGTAAAGTCTTGGGAGTGCAAGCCGAAGACAAAAAGTCGACGGTTCTGGTTGGTTCTAGGGCGTTCCCTGGACCGACAGGCGCATTCCTTAGCACGGAACACCCAACAGCCGCGAACAGCACGGTTAGAGGATGGAGTTTTTCAAGATGGAGAGACCTGTTCAGGAAATACGTTTTAAAAGCAAAATGTGTCAAATAATGAGTAGGAAATGTTTTTTAATATTATGTCTTTTTATGTTACTTAGCTTAATGGTGTTTTTAATGGGATATATTGTATTCTCTTTTCAAGTGACGTTTGCACCCACTTCACAACCCATACCTTCTTCTACTGTTTCTTCGCATTCTTTTCATCCTCTGCCTGAACATGAATCCATTAGAAGATTGGAATTCATTAATAACTCCTTTGTTCAGCTTCTGCACCAGCACCAACTAGTAGTGAACACGACTAACTGTTGGGTGTGTGGCCTTATGCCTCATACTACTGAAAAAGGTATTCCTTATCTGGTCCTGCCATTCAGCTATAATGGTTCTTTCTGTGTGGGCATACAGAACGATGTTCATCTATGCCCGTGAAATTTACCCCCTACGTTCTGTGAAGGATAATCCAAAGAATAGTGCTCTAGTTCAGGGAATAGTTGATATGATTAGAGGAGTTAGCTCCTATGAGACAATACCGAGCGATGAGACACTAGCGTATATTGGATGGAACGTTACTGGATATGGAGCTAGTCTGAGTGAGAAGCAGCGAGCGAAAAGATCCTCTCCGATTTGGATTGTACCCCATCAGGGTCATTACTGTCTGCAAGGAAATGGCAAGAATCCGAGAGCTCAGTTAGGGAAGAGTGTTTGCACGGAGACGTATGTTTTTGCGTCCCAGACTTCCCCACCGTTTTTAGCTGCTAAGGGTATCTATTTTGTCTGTTACGATAAAGCGTACACATGGTTGCCCCCTTATTTCTCGGGCACATGTTTTGTCTCGTTCCTGTTGCCTCCCACCTATACAGCTGTGGCAGATTACCACAAGACGAGAATTGTTAGAGGTGTCTTCAGTAAGGAAAATACTACAGGACAAGAATTAGGAGATTTCTTGACCGGTTTTCTGCCGTTTTGGGGACCAATGGTTAACAGCAGGAACATACGGCAATTGACGAGAGTGGTTGAGTCCACCGAAGTTGAAACTGCCGGTGCCCTTAGTAACTTGACTGCGGAGCTCCAGTCGGATCGTCTTATGACTCTCCAGAACAGAGTTGCGTTAGACGTCATACTTGCAGATCAAGGTGAGGTATGTAAAGTGATCCAAACAAGCTGCTGTGTTTTCATTCCAGACAATGCTCCGACAGTGTACCAGGCCATTTCCAAATTACATAAGATCTCCGACTCTATACACGTGGATAAGGGAGATTGGTCATTGATGGGATGGTTCTGGGAACTGTTATCCACCTGGGGATGGAAGATTCTGATGGTCATTGGGATAGCTTTAGCGATTCTTTTCCTGTTCTGTCTTTGTGTACAGTGCGCTCCTGCTGCATGTGGCCTTTGTGCTACTACGTGTGCAAGGAGCCCTGTCCCAAGAGAGGTACTAAGTAATAGGATTATGCTTCAGCAACACCTTGATGATCTGATGAATATAGACCTGGACTCAGATTGACGTGAGTGTAGGTAATTGCCTATGTAAGGGCAAAAGGAGGGTCTGAGGTTCCGTGAATCCTGAACCCGTTTCATAAAGGTCATTGTTTTGTTACGAATTTGGTATTAGCGTACCGTAACCAGTTAGTACGGCAAGCATGAGTGTTTTCGTCGCATTACTCAGTTTCAGTACTGCTGTGGACATGGGACTGATTTCTGTAAACTACAATGTTAATGCCTATCATGACATAGTGAATATGTTTCCAACCTCGCTTCATGGACTAAGAAGACTCAACACCATAAAAGTGCAACTTCACATAAATGAGGATATCCATCCTGTTGCTCTACGACATTGTTTATTTGCAAATCATTCACCAGTGGCTGCTGATAAAGAACTTGAGGCATTATTAAATCATGACATCATTGAGCGATCCAGTGGTCTGACACCCTGAGTATCACCCATAGTGGTAGTGCCAGAAAAGGATAGTGGAGGAGCTGTGCGCATCTTTATTGATATGCGGCAAGTGAACAAGGTGATTGAAAGACAACAACATCCAGGTCCACACACTGCTGAAATGATTACACGGCTAATTGAAGCTAAAGTCAAGTCAAGTCAAGTCTTTTTCCACCTTGATCAAACAAAGGGTATCACTAGCTCAAAATGGAAGAGAATTGCAAGTACATTGCTATCTTTTTGCTTCATGTTGGTTTATTTATATATGAAAGGCTAAGTTTTTGAGTGTCAACAGCTGTAGAACCTTTTCAGTATTCAGTTATAGTGATGACACTAGCTTTTGGGGCCACACATAAGAAACATGATAAAGCTTTTACAAATGTGTGTCATATACTTGCCAATGCAGAGTTTCATAAAACTAAACTCAAGTTGTTCATATCTTTTCTGATGAGGTAATGACTCCAGATCCAATAAGGTACACGCCTTGTCATTTGCTTCTTCCCTAAAAGATGTAACTACTCTGTGATCCTTCCTCAGTATGGCCAGTTACTGTTCAAGATATACACGTGACCTTGTCACTATGAGTGCCCCATTGAGAGACTTAACAAACTGAAATGTCTCATTTCAATGGTCAAGTGAATGTGATCAAATCTTCAAGACAACCAAGCGTGCAACTTTGATTCAAAATTGCAGACAGAGGATGTTGTTAATGCAAGCCCTTTGCGGTTGGGTGCCATCCTCTCCCAGCACAATGGACATTCAATGCCCCAAGACATATTGTGGCTTATGCTAGCTGAAATCTGTCATCTGCAGAATGGGCCTATTTACAACCTAAAAAGAAAGTCTCACTGTGGGCTTGCGAGCATTTTCATGTGCTCCTATAAATAAAGCGTTTCACAGTTGTCACTGATCACCAAGCATTGCTCACCATTTTCGACAATTCTAAAATCAAGATATCCCCTCACATTGAGAGGTGGGGGTTGCAATTGTAGGAGTATGATTATACAATTGTACATCATCCAGAAAAAGACAAAAAGTCTGATGACTACTTCAATACAGTGTTATGGCACTACTTCTAAAGCGGGTGATGCTAATTTTAACTTCATTGTGAAATTCAGTATCCCAGCTACCATATTGGTAGAACAAGTCATGGCTGCCACAAGTACTGATAGGGATTTGCTTATACTCAAAGATAGTATTACACACCAATTATGGTGAAAACATAATCAACCTCTTCATGATGACCTTGAATACCAGAAATTCAAATTTGTACAAGTAGAACTTTCAGTTAAACAGAAGGCAATATCTATGAGGGTCAAGAATTGTCATGAAATGAATTTGTACTTGTATAGCGCACTTATACCCTGAGGTGTCTTGGCGCTGTAGGCATACCACTGTGGAACCCTTCCTGGATTTTCCCTGTGAAATGTCCACTCCAGGGCATCCCCAAGGTGAAGCCATGCATCCCAGCGCTGTTGGGGCCGTTGTGGAGATTAAGCAAGCTATTGCCCAGAGTTGCAGAGTGGGACCCATGATTAGAATAGGCACCAAGGCGAGAATTATCAGGTTCGAGGAAATTGAGGCCAAGACCCGCAGAGGCGGGAATTGAACCCTGGTCCCGGGCCAGACCTCTGCATCAGGGTCTGCCGCTCTAACCATTGAGACAACATGTTATTAAACTAGCCCATGAGGTACACCATGGAGTCTTTGCAACAACACATGACAAAGATGGCAAACATCTGGCTTATAAAGTCTGTGCGTGCTCGCACCCCCTCCTTGAGGGCCTCTCGAGAGATGGCACACCTCTTCAGATGGAAAGGGCTGCGGAAAGTGACAAGGAGAACTCTGGTGCAACCAGCTTCCTCCACACTGGTAGCCTGACTAAGAGTCCCCCTTCATCTGGCACTGGGTTATTGGACCTCTAAACTACAGTGGTCGGAAGAAAGGTGACACATTACTTGGACTACCTGAACCACTCTGCATCAACATGCCCTTTGGAAACTCACAGGGTCTCTGGTGGCTCACAAGAAGCAGAAGAGGAGGGCAGACTGTCCTGAACTTTCAGTTGCATCAGATCTGATTCTTGATTTAACAGCAACAACACCAATAAAAGGCCTCCGGATAGACTCAATAGCGCACACAACTGCAAGTAGCTCCTCAGGACTCAGTGTCACCCTTTCCCAGCCAAAGAATACATCCAAATTCAAATTCCTAAAAAAGGCAGGGACAGATATTTTTTCCAGCACCTCAAGTCTAAGAGGCCTACCCATCGCTCTGAGCTCCATAGTGACTATTTGGAAAGGGGCCTCAATCCAGCACCCTCACAGCTGGAGGTAACATGAGGAACTAGAAAGCCTCCTGGCTCCTCTGAGCTTACTAGCGGGCATCTCCAAATGGAAGGTGTACCCTCTCCGTGCTGCCTCTGCCACAAAACCCTGGGGTCAACCCGTACCAGCACAAGAGAAAAAAAGGAAGCCTGAGAGATCTCAAACTCAAAGATGGAGGGAGATCTACCACAGCCCATGCTCAAATCGTAACTGGGTGGGGTAGACTTGTTCCGCTTAATCACTCAGGTAGAGGAAGAAGAGAAGCAGGAAGACACTGGACACAAAGTATGCTCCACTTCACCGACAACAGGCCAACTAGAGGCCGACAAACTGGCCAACTAGAGAGGACACCAGCTTGTCACAAATTATGCACCGCTTCGCTGACAACAGGCCAACTAGAGGGGGTGCCAACACCCCCATATATTGTGATAAATCCAGGAAGTAAAAAAATCACAGGTATCAGGACTCAACCAATCAACATTCACTGAAGACTCACAAAATCTTGCAAAAGATCTAACCTATCTCAGCTGAAAGGAATGGGAGATCATGTTGTCATCCTACGTAAATTAGGGGCCCGATGTAGGTAAATCTCATTTACCGACTCTAGAATACTGAATTTTACCGATTCGGTATTCTAGATTCGGTAAATGCGATTTAGGTAAAAATTAGGTAATTTCTACCGAATCGGTATAATTCGGTAATTACCGAATTGGTAAATACCGATTCGGTAAAATTACCGAATTGTCAAGGGGGACAGGGTGTCACTTTGACACCCTGTTGCACCCCTGATTCTTGCTTGTGTGCCATGTGGCACACATACAAGCTCTAAGGGCATGTATCTGTGTCACATGGCACAGGTGTACATGCACAGATGTGCATGTATACAGGAATTTGTTATTTACCATGAAATAGTATTTCATACCCTACCCAATGTTTCAAACTAGGAAATGTTCAGCTCTCTCTACCCTACCCTACAGATTCATAAGACCAACACCAAGGAATCCCCCAAAGCGAGCATCCCAACAGACGGTGTGGACCCAGCAATTACAGCGAACAGGGTCTCCCCCTGCAACTCATGGAAAAATAGTCAAGCAAAACTGGGTTAAACCAGTCCCGAGCATTCTGGTGAGGGACCCTAGCATCTGATTGAATACGATGCCCGCCAATCGGAACAGGACCATTAAGCACCAAATGACCTCTTCAACAGAATCTGAACAAGCAAGTGCCCTATACAATGACACTGGCCAGCTACAACGAGTAAAAAGAGCCCCACTTATCTTCTCAACTTCCCCCTGGAATGGCTAGCCCGAGCTTGTTCTCTAACCTCCATGAAGGGGGCCTACGTTCACTTCATAGGTACCAGTTCACCAACAAAAGGGAGACAACAGTCACTCTTCATGGTCTTGGGAGAGCAGCCCCAGATTCGCTCACTCCATCTGCCACAACTGAATCTAATTCAACATCCTTCACCCCTTCAACCAGGGGCATTAAAGCTCCTGCTAGAGCACAGGATGGCTGCCCAAATGCTACACAACTACAAACTGCAACTCCCTGTGCGTTACTTTACCCAGAAAATAAGTTTAAATGTCAATTTGATAGTATAAATTGTGGTAACATTCTCAAACTAATCTGAGCCATAGACACGCTGGGAGAAGTCACATCGCAAGAGATCGTATCCATCGAGTTCATAGCTCCTGGGCCTGGCCAGAACAATGGAACAATGAAGGTAACCTGGTAAACTATGGAGCTAGCTAAGAAAGTCCTGGGACACACTTTAAACAGTGGGGATTCGTCATCACCTCCCCAAAGGAACCCGGATACCCACACATCCTTGAAAGCTTTACAAATGAGGTTGTAACAACAGCTCAACCCTGACTGGTTTACTCGGTCCTCAGAGGTGCAATAGGTATAACTCCGGAATCTCTCACAGAGCAAAAGAAGGGTGGCACGAAACACAAACCACTGGCCCTAAAGTGGCAAAAAATTGGACATGGCTGTCCGGAACTCTCAACTCAACCGGAATGTTACACTGACATTGCAGCCATCTAACCTGACCCTCTGACTGACCGCTCAAGATAGGCTCTAGGCACATCAACAGACTGGCTAAAAAATAGGGTGACCGGGACATTATCTCTTACCTACATTCCTTTGAAATGTTCCTATTACAAGAGACTTGGTCACAGAAGGCTCACCATCTGGAGGGCTATAAAAATCACTTCACTCCTGCAACCAAACAACCGAAGTATGGGCGTAGTAGTGGCAGCCTTGCAATATACGTATCCACTACCAGTGCTATTCAATCCTGGGAACAAGACAACAACACTACAGGAATACAAGAAGTGGGCATATCTCCCAAAATAGCTAATGGCCAGCCACAGAGAATAACCTTGATAAATGTTTACATCTGCCCTAACTGGAATACAAGGCCAGCTCTGTCTAGGAAGCTGATCAGAACCATCTTAACTCTCAGACCAGAGAACACCAGTACCGACATCATAATATCAAGTGATTTCAATATGTGGCTATGAGTTTGACAGTCTGTGTCCACAACCTCCACGCTTGGCCAGGCTTTAAGTCCCTTTGAGTCCTTGTTAGTCCTTTGTTTGACCTTTGTTACCTTTGTCCTTGTTTTGCGTGAGTTTCCTTATGCTGCTTTTTGGATTGGGGCTGGTCCACTGTGATAAAAGAGCAAATTGCAGCTGCAGGTGTGGGGCTTGTTTGATATTGTGGTTCCAGTTGATTTGTGGGCTGAGTGTAAAATTGCAGTTGATTGGCCAAAAGATTAATATCCTAGAGATATTAAAACTGGAGCACCCTCAGAAGAAGTGATGAGAAAATATAACCAGGTGATTATTTAAAGGGTAAAATTTCCCCAACATAAACTGATTGGGTTAAGATTGAGAGGACGACCCAATAGTCAAAAGAGTCAGTACATGCTTATTATGAAAGGCTTTTACAAGTGTTCAAACAGTATAATGGTTTTGAGAACATCACAGACAAGCATATTGGAGACATTTTGTTATATAAGTTTGTGTTTGGATTGAATCCTGAGATTAATAATATTATTCAGCAGCATTTGATTTGTTGGCAAAATAAGACAATCAATGAGATCCTGAGGTATGCAAAATATTGTAGTGATGATATTGAATCTAGACAAAAGAAATTAAAGGAGAAAGTGATGTGGGAACAGGTGAAAGTAGCAAATCAGAAAAAAATGAGTTTTTCCCAGATGAAAGGACAGAATCAGAATTTTCTAAATGGTCAAGTGCCTATGAATATTGGACTGAATGGAGTTGTTCAAATACAGTTACCGGCAAAAGGTAGAGGCAAAGGTAACAAAGGAGAGGTGAAAAAGAAATTTCCATGTCACGAATGCGGTCAGTTAAGACATTGGAGGAACAAGTGTAAGGCTTTGCTAGGAAGTAATAGAATGATTAAACATTTCAATCCACAGATGCAGAATGAGGTAGTTGTGAATCAACAACAGTTGCAGCAGCAATAGTTAGTTATACCCCAGGTACAACAGGTACAAGTGCCTCAAGCACCTATGCCAAATAATGTGAATGCTCAAGTACAGAGATACAGTGTGAATGCTGGATTTTACACAAGTGAACAAGTTGGTAAGAATCAAAATGTACAAATGGTACAGCAATATTGGTTGCAATGTTCTGAGAGTGATTCAGATTCATCTGAATGACGGTGCCTGAGGGGGAAGGAAGAGTGCGTGCTTGGCGCATCTTTTGAGGTAAATCGGTCTGGTCCTTTTGTGGATGGAAAAGTGGAAGGTAATGATAATACATTCCTTGTGGACACTGGTGCTACCGGTTCTACTGTGAGAACAGCAGAAATTCCAAAGCTACCCCTCTCGGGAGAAACTATACCCAGATGTGGGAGTTTCAAATATGCATATTAAGACTCCAGTAACTAAACCAATGGAGGTACACATTGAAAGATTCAAAGATTTGCATCAGTTTGTGGTGTGTGACCTTTTAGGTAGGGATTTGTTATGCAAGATGAATTGGATCATCTATTGTACATTGGATGGTGTAGCTTTCCAAACTCCAGTTGAGGATGTTGCTTTTAAAATGATGATGGCACAGCAAGGGACTGAAGTGAATCACCTATATCCTTTGTTTACAGCAAATTACTTGCCTGTTGAATTGAAAGATACAGTGACAGCTGATGTGTGGGATTTTTCAGGGAAGGATATCAGATTGATGAAAGGTGTTGATCCTATACAGATTTTGTTCAAACGGGGTGCAGACTTTCCGACAACACCACCGTATAAAATTAGTCCTGAGACTATAGAGGGAGTTACTCCTGTAATTGAACAGATGATTGAGCAAGGAATTTTGAGAGAAATACTTGGAAGTTCATGTAATTCAACTATAATGGGAATTAAGAAACCAAGTGGGAAGTATAGGATTGTGCAAGATTTGAGAAAGGGGAATAAGATTCTGGTATCTTGTTGTCTGATAGTGCCCAATCCAGCAGTGATTCTTTATCAAACTCCTTTAGATGCGGAGTTGTTCACAATGATTGATTTGTGTCAAGCCTTTTTCTCGATACCCCTAAATCTGATCTGGATAGACAGTATTTATTTGCGTTCCGGTTCGGAGAACGTGTCCTGGCATTGTGCCGACTTCCTCAATGGTATACAGAGAGTCCTCCAATTTTTAATCAGATCCTATAAAAAAATTCTGGAGTCATTGGTTATGCCAGAAGACTCAGTTTTGGTCCAGTATATTGACAATCTATTGGTGGCACCAAAAACACTAAAGGCAAGTGTGACAGATATGATTGATTTACTGAACCATTTGGCAGAAGGTGGGCATATACTTTCACCGGCAAAATTACAGTTTTGTCAGTAAGAGGTTCAATATTTGGGACACAAAATTGAAAAAGGAGTCAGGAAAGTATCACAAGATCGTATTGCTGTGATCTTGCAAATGGGACCTCCCAAAATGCAGAAAGAGGTTTGATTGTTTTGGGGTAAGGTTGGATACTCTAGGCAATGGATAAATGGGTTCTCATTGAAGCTAAGCCATTACAGATGTGGTTGATCCGATTCAGTTGGATGAAGAAAGCATGAAAGCATTCATGGAACTGCGAGATAGTTTGTGTTGAGCACCTGCATTAGGAATGCCAGATTATTGTAAAGAGTTTGCATTGTTCTGTTGTGAGAGAGATGGGTGTGCACTTTCAGTTTTGACACAGACACATGGAATGGCGCTTCGTCCAGTGGCATATTTCTCTGCTACCTTGGATTCAGTGGCTGCAGCATTGCCAGGCTGTTTGAAAGCAGTGACTGCTACTTGTGTGAGTTTGGAGCAGAGCGAATCGATTGTAATGGGACATCCAGTGAAAGTATAAGTGCCACATTCTGATGACATTCTATTAACACGTACCAGAACCCAACATATGACAAGTAGTCGTTTGATTAGATATGAAAGTGTGATCCTGGGTGCTGAAAATGTGACAGTAACAAGATGCACAACATTAAACCCAGCGACATTGTTGCCAAGGTCATGTTGTGAAGAAGTGAAAGATGAAGCAGATCATGATTGTTTGGATGTGACAGAGTTGTGCACGCAACCAAGGCCTGACATAACAAATGTACTGTTGTCAGAGTCAGATTGTGTTATGCTTGTCGATGGTTCCTGTTTGAAGGACGAAAGAGGTGTTTTGCGTGCTGCGTATGCTGTATGTACAGTGGCCATGGTTCTTGAAGAATCTTGTATAAGAGTGATACATTCGGCCCAAATTTCTGAGTTGGTCACTTTGACCAGGGCCTGTATAATTGGCAATAATTTGAGAATAACCATATTTACAGACAGTCAATATGGTTTCGGGGTAGTTCATGATTTTGGTCAATTGTGGATGCAACGGGTATTTCTGACTTCTTCAGGATCACCAATAACAAATAGTAAAGATGTAAAAGATTTGTTAAATGCACTACAATTGCCCAAAGAGATTGCAGTGGTCAAATGTCCAGCCCATAAATCAGGAAATGATTATGTGACAAGTGGAAATAGATACACAGACCAAGTCGCTCACTTATGTGCACAAAATTCAGTTTCAATTAACAAAGGATCAGAAAAAAAATACAGATTGTCATTTGATGTTCTCTTCAGTTGATGGGAAGCTTAACCGTATAATAAAATATCTCACCATATGCCACCATATGGTGAACTAGACCTAAGTGAAACCGTGTGAGTATATAGCTATGAAATGTATTGAAAGATGGGGTTGGACGCCATCCTGATAAACTGTAGGAAAAACATTTGCTTGTGACTCATCATGAACTCTCTTTTGTTCTCTAATGACAATGCACAATAACAAATCCCTTTCTATATTAACAGTTTATCAAGGCTGGTGTTTGCAAGAGTTCATGCTCATATAATTTGTTTAAAAAGTTTTAATATTTTGTACCAAGGAGTACTATTGGTATGATGTAGACCAAGGCAACCCTTTAAAATCTCTCTGGTAAAGGAAGTTTCTGGCTTGACCCATACTGCATTACAGAGAAGTGCAGGCTTAACACATAGAATGTCCTCAATAAGGGGTATACCTAGCTCTTTCTGTATAGCAGGCACAGAGATAGATTTCATCAGAGCAAGGCAGCGTACAAGGGCCACATGTAAGTACCTTTTTTAAGGTCACAAACTGCCTGATTCGCAGAATCGGGCTGTTTGCAACTGGAAAAAAGGCTTTCCCAATGTACCAAACCCTATTTTGCAATTCGGTAACCTATTATCGAATCGCAAAATGGGTTAGGGATTCACTATTATGAAGGGTCATGTTTAGAGCGTCCCATCCTAATACCGAATCGCATCAGTATGTTGGAATGTTTTGTGACCGAAATGCGGTTGCAAAACATTTGCAATTTACCACGTACTTCAAGTAGGTGGTAACGCATTCGCAAATGGGAAAGGGTGCCCAAGGGCCCCCTTCCCCTTTATGAATGTTAGTAAAAGCATTTTTTAACAGGCAGGCTGTGGTCCCACTGACCACTGCCTGCTCTTAAACAAGTATTTGCAATGCAATCGGTCTTGCCTTTGGGACCTTATATGTATTTAGCCACGTAGCACATTAGCCTGGGTGCTAAAATATCTACTGTTCTTTAACATGGAGGGAAAGTAAGTACCAAACTGCGTGACATGCCAGGTATGGGAACATAGGGAGAGAAATATTGCTTTTCAGCGGGGAATTTTATAGTCCAACGCTCTGTTTTTAATATAAAATCAGGGCCGTCAGTGTTCATATCACTGAAAATACAAGATTTGAAAAAAAAATAATTGTCTACGGGTGCTTGTGGAAGACAATTTCTATGGACTGGATTCTAGAGAATGCTAAAGTCATTCTGTTATTTTACCGACCTCTGCTGGTTGTTTTTCATCAAGAAAGTTAAATAGAGGCAGTTGCCAGAAAAAATAGAAAGTCCCTCAGCAGAAAGCAATTCTGATATTTTACTGACCTCTACTGCTCATTTTCAATCAATACAGTTAAATAGAGGCAGTTGAACAAGCAGAAAACCATAATGTTTCTGTACTGACCTCTACTGGTCGTTTTCTATCAACAAAGTTAAATAGAGGCAGTTGAACAGCAAAAAAGTCCCTAAGCGGAAGCAGACAAGTCCAGAGCCCACAAAGTACATACACATATAAGTATATACTAAGGTATATACATGAGGTCTAGAATGCTCAACCTTAAAATGGAAAGGAAACTTTTCATTTCTTTTTTTTAAAAAGCAACCCATTTTCCTTTAAGGAAAACGGGCTGCATTTAAAAAAAGATTGCTCTATTTAAAAGCAAGCACAGACATGGTGGTCTGCTGAGCCCAGCAGGCCACCATCCCCATGATTTTAGCAATTCCTAGTGGGTCACAAATTGTGATCTACCTCATTAATATTAATGAGGTCGTTTTGCGACCCCCTAGCAATCTCAATGGAACTCTAGGATTTTCATACATTTGTAATAGCGATTACCTAATTGCGATTCACAGAAAATCAAAATTAGGTAATTGCTATTACAAAGTTGATACATGTGGCCCTTAGGAACTTATTCTCTTGTCTTCGAGCTAATATATGTGTACCAAAGCCCATAAGTCTGCCATGTATAAAGCTCCATCTATGCACCCACTGTTAAATATGGTTAACATTTCCCTTATGGGTTTGGAGTCAAATTTTGTAGCGAATAAAAAATGGACTTCTGGCATGCGCACTAAATATAAATTGATGGAGACATGTTATTTGTGCTTAGTCCACGTGTCTGTATTGGAAAACTGGATCCCCAGATATACATTCTCATCACGTCCTCCCCATTTATGTAGTGTCCCCTTGTTTTTGGTCTTCACAGATCATGGTGAAGCTGTTCTTAAGGTTAACGTTCAGATCCCTCTTCTCCATAAATACAGTAAAGGTATCAAGTAGATGCTGTAATACATTCATTCTTTGCGACATCAATAGAGCAGCATCTGCATATAACAGTAGAGGCACTTTTCAGTCTCCAATTCTAGGGCTGTCCGAGTTCAGTGACTTTAATTCTGCCTCTACCCCATTAATATAAAGGGAGAAAAGAGAGGGTGTATACCCGATAGAATAACTTGATTTCCACATATTATTGTCTACAGAAATCATGATTGGACTTCTGACGTGTCACCAGCACTTTAACCGCAAATCACTATTTTTTGTTTTACAGGGATTGTGCATCATATGCTAAAGCAAGTACAAAGAAATTGCTGAAGATGGACCATGGAGTAAAGTATTATTTGGTTTACTTCATGATGCGTGCCCTGTAGGTATTTAATGTGCATGTTTAAATTGATACGATTCACTTGCCATTCTTCGCTTGCAGCAAATTGCTAGCTGTTAGTGTTTACGTAAATGAAATCCTTCTTCATCACAGCTACGTAGAGATGAGTCAGATATGTTTTCATACACAGGTGGGAAGACAGTTTTTATATCTGTTATTATAAATGTCAACATAGTTTAAGCAAAAGCCACCACAAATCACATAGTTTGTTCTGCAAATAGGATAGAGTGAAAAACCACAGAATGCTAAACATTTCCCTTTTAAATGCAAGATTAAGTTGAAAGGGCTGCAAATGAGGCAAGCTCCTTTTTCCAATGTAAACCGGTAATAAGTAAAAACGAATTTAATTGTTGAACATCCCGTTGACAAGTTGGCATTTTGTTCAGGAAATTTAATGGTGTTTTATTTTTCCATGGAGGATTCTAAATTGTAAACCTAGAACTGGGTCACTCTGTACCTTGAGAATGTTCAAAATGTTATATCGTTATGCAAACCAGTCGTAATTATGTTAGTGTAAATCTTTTAGAGCTTTAATATCAAAGACCGGCAGGCTGTCATGTAATTAAAGAAAGAAACGTTTAAACAGAAAACATGAAAGGCGTTGCTATTGATTTCACTATGAATCAAATGTCAGGTATTATTGAATTGCTGTGAACATAGTTTCAGAGAAGAGTGATATCAAGTGGGGCTCTGGTACACAAACCAGTGCAGGCACCAACATTTGCCCCAGGGATTGGGCTCTGTGTAACTATAAGTAGGGACATTATAAAATATGTTTTATATGCCCTTTAGAGGAGAAAACTGGCAATTTGGTTTCCTCCATTGTAGCAAATTTTCTCCATTGGTTAACATAGGAATACTATAATAAAGTATATATATATTGCCAGAAGCCAGCTAAAAATATACTTTAACGTATTAATATAATATACATTCAACAACTTGCCAAGGTTAGATTTATTATAACTATCACAGAAAATAAGCTATAGAAATGTATTTTCCTGCCTTTCAGCAGCTTCACCTGATTGGCCAGCCTTTGGCAGGCTTAGCCAAACTGCTCTGATGAGGTATCAATCAATTAGAATAAGCTTCATTCGAAATCACAAAGGGAATCATAAAAGCTACAAAAATACATCCATGACAGAGTTTAAAAAGCAGAATACAAGTTTCAAACAGAGTACAAAAAGTTATTCTGTTTAAAAACATATATATAAAAAAAGTTGTCAGCTGCGTGGTCACTCAATTACTGTTTACAGCTGCTTCCTGTAATTATCAACGGCCAGCAGAAAGCGTGCCGTTACTACACGTGTATAAGTTCGGTAGCATTTGCAGGTAAATAAAAGCTGGGCGACATTGTGTAAAACCCAGCTGTAAAAACAAAGGTTTGATGAATTTCTTTCTCAGTCCTGAAAAATGTTCACAGAAAAACACAGTGTGCATGGTGTTCTGTGGTGAGATATCATCACACAGGCAATTCCCCAGGTCAGGTGACCAGTTGTTAATAGTAGGAAAACTAATTATATGGTGGAAGATATCCAACCAAAAAGGGGTCAACACAAACCTGTGTCACCGATTATACACATTGGCTAAACATGGTTGCATATAGTAACTAGTCAGAATCATTTGATTCCTCACCAAAGATGGATTCCAAATTTCAGAAGACAATCTTGTTTCCTCCAATAATGAAATGCATTTCAGTTTCAAGGCTTTTCTTCGGACGCTGACCAGACTCTCGGGAAGATTAAAGTATTTCGGATGATTGTGGTCTGTCAGGAAATTGTGCACAAATTTAAGCCAGGGGATGGTAAGCGTATGGTAAGATTTTAAACAGTCAGCAAGTATGGCTTGTTTGAGAGTAGTATGTTCAGATGGCCAAATTATATGCAAGAGTAGGACCGGCTGGATCCTGATCAACTCTGCTATGTAAAGGGATCCTAGTTCGAAGTGACAGACGTAGGTTGGGCTACTTTTCGGGAGAGCAAGGAGAGTCCATAAAAAAAGCATTTTCTTCAAGCTGGAGTGTATCAATCTTTCCATGCCCCCAGAGCTCAGCCCCGTACATAGCAGTGGATCTGCATTTAGCCTTATAAATTGTCATTAATTCCTTCGGGTGCTTAATGCCAAGTTGTCTAGCTAAATTTAGTAGAGCCATTATCGTTTTGACAAAATGGAGTCGCCTTGATTTAATTGCCCCTTGCCAATTCCCAGATTGACTAAACACAATGCCCAGATCTGAAAATGATGCTGTGAACTGAATTTCATAACCCTTAATTAAGATGTCACAACAACGGATGGCCTTCTTCCTAATCTTCATGGCAAAGGTTTTGCTAATGTTAATTTTTAGCCCAAGGTTCTGCATGAACTGTGCAAACTCGTCAACTAGATATTGGAGGCCAATAGGAGTACGGGCCATTAGTACAGCGGCATCAGCATAAAAAAGAGCTGGTATAGGCCGATGTCCCACCTGAGGGAGGTCCGCACATTTGCTTGCCATTATGTCGCCTGCACTGTTAATATAGTGATTAAACATTAGGGGGCCAGTACGCATCCCTGGCATACCCTTCTTCCTATTTTAAATGGCCCAGTACAGTTGCCATTAAGGCCATAGCAAACTCTACCCCTGCCTTAGGCATACAACTCTCTTAGAATGATAGTGCAGTCCAAGCCCATGTTAGCCATGATTGACCATAACTCATTGGGAGCCACAAAATCAAACGCAGAAGATAAATCTACAAAAACGAAAAGCAAATTGCTACCTTTTATATGCACATATTTACCAATTAGTAAATCTAGATTAATGGTCTGCTCTACAGTCCCAAGCCCAGCCCTAAAACCATACAGTAGGTCCGAGAGGATATTGTTTGTTTCTGCCAAGTCCTGGAGTCGTCCTAAAAGAATATGACCAGTCACCTTTACCAAACAATCCAGAAGCGAAACAGGCCTGTATTGCGCTGGGTTGTTACGGTCACCCTTCTTGAATATAGGGACAATAAGCGATTCAGGCCAGGTGGATAAAAAACCTTGTTCCCTACAGGCTCTGGAGAGCAAGGTAAGGATTGGGCCCCAAAGACCAGTGTTAGATTTAAACCGATCAATAGGGATCCCATCAGGCACCGCAGCTTTACCCCTCTTACTTTCCGTGCCAGAACAACTTTGTCCAAGGAAAATTCTGGATATCTCAAGTTGTTTAAAGGTCCAGTAGAATTGGAAACGTTAGTGAGAGGGGCTGGAAAATTGGGCACGGAAACAGTAGGGGCATTGCAATGTCTTCCTTAGGAAAATACAAATTAGTAAAATGTGCTATCCATGCGGCCTCTGTGATGGCTATCTCTGCTCGAGGGAAGTCAGGGGAATTATGGGAAGGAGTGTTGATGACACGGCAAAACATGGTGTTATCATTGGACAGACTAGCCTCGAGTAATCTATTCTACATTTCCTCCTTCAGGTTTCTTTTCCGTTGTTTAATGGCTACTTTATAAGCTAGTCTTCATTCCTGGACCTCATTAACAGATCTTGGTTGTTTAGCTAAGGCCAATTTCACATTTCTGTGAGTTTTTGCACAAGCTGGATCAAACAAGCCACAATAACCCGCCTTTGCTATTTCCTACTTTACGTGGAGCCCCTCCCCAATGCCCTTTTTATGCGATTGAATGCTAAAGTAAACTTGTGTGCCTCTGTTGTTTCATCGAGACATACTTCAAAAGCCTCCCTCTCCTTTTGAATTAGTTTACTAAAAAGTTAGCTTGACCCACATGGACCATCTTAACGCGTACCTGTTACAGCGGGAGATCACAATTTCCTCTAGTGCAGTAACATTTTGTGCATCTTGTAACTGGCCAAAAAGGTGAGGTGTCAAGCAACCTGCATAGAGACAAAGGACATCTGCTGCAGAGCAAAAGGCAGGCAGGGGGCTGAGTAGCCAAACTGATCTTCAACTAGGGGAAAACAGAAAAGGACACTTGCTCACCCCCACTTCCTGCATCACCAGTTAGACAGGAGCCCCAGTAATCGAATTAGCAGAGGGGCTGGAACGGGAGTGTTAGGGAAACTTTGCCAAGCCAATAGGTTGAAAGTAATAGTGCTTTCTAGCACAGCAATGTGCCACACCTTAGAGGAAGTGGTCATACCCCATTGGTCAAGGGTGCCCCCCTGTTCTCATCAGGACGACTGAATAAATATGGGAGAGAATCCCAGCAACTCGGATCCCTGCCTGATTTACAAGATGAAAAGGACTGCCCTGCTAGAGTCCTGGCCTACACAAAACTAACTGTAATCTGAAAGACTGCATCTGCTGCACACATTGGGAACTAAAGGCCTAAGGAATTTGCTTTACTTTAAAAAGTGAAGAAGTGTAATCCCTGAAAGCAACATGTTGAAAGACCTTCACCTGCATCATCTCTTGGAAAAAAAACCTCTGAAGGAAGCCAAGGACAATATGCTGGATCATTTACTAGGCCTGAGTTCTCACATGGCAGTGTACATATACAAGGCAAGCAGAAAACTGGAGGCTACATGAAACTCTTGTATGACCAAAAGGCTTCTATGCCTGAATACTCTCCAGGATATTTGTTGTGGGGGTTGGAGGCTATGGCTCCCTGGGGCATCCCGGACAAGTGGGTGGACTGAGCCCTACATAATCCTGGAGAAGCAGGGTGAGGTTACCTACCAGGTAGACCTTAATACTCCCAAAATCCCCTACAGAGTCCTGCATGTCAATTGGTTGAAACCCACAAAGGGCAGACAGTGCCATTTTGATGGTCACAGATGAAAGAGGAGAGAAAGAGAATGAACCATTGAAAGATCTCTTCTCTACCAATGTGCAAATGGGTCAGTGGAGGGAGTTGTACTCTCTCCCAAATTGACAGACCATCAGCACAGAGACTGGAAGCAGGTACTGGAGCAGCTTGCTGGTCTGCTTTCTTTGACTCCAGCTATCACCAATTGTGGATTTAGGGGTAATGGGTGTTGGGTGCATTCCCTTCTCCTCATCTCTCCTCATTCCCTGTCTTGTTTTTTGTTCCTGCCTGTCTATATGCAGAACTTGGGTGCACGCGAGAATAGTTAGCGGGTTGTCTTTAATGCCGCTAGTATTTAAAGACCCTACCTTCGATATGCTGGTGTTTAGTCTCTTTTACGGTACCTTGCTTCGGGACTTCCGGTTCCGGCTTTTGTTTCCCCTGAGCCATGCTGGTGGATCATCGGCTGTGGACTCTGTGTGCCTCCCGGTGCTGGAGGTTGGGCACTTTCGTCTCTCCTAAAGATGATTGCGTCTAATGAACGGATGATTAGGGAATGAGAGGAAAGACGTGACTGCGTTTCTCGTTTTCTCCGGACTGGACTTCCTGGATTTGTTTACCCTATCCGCCTCATTATGCATGATTGGGCGGAATCACGAAGGAGCTGAAGGTCGGTCATTTTTTGAGCTCTCCGCCTTTATTTGTACTAGGGTTTTTTTTGTTTCACGTTGTGATTCGTCCCCCCCTCCCCCTTATCTCTTTCTTCAATTAGTTGGGTTTTTGGTCCTAAAGAGAAGGTGTGTTATTACTGATTGGGTACAAAGCTATTTTTGGATTCACTGCAGTTTCTGCAGATAAGGGGGAGTACCTTTGTTACCCCTTTCCTCCCTTCGTTATTTTTTGTTTCTTTTTTCCTCTTAACCTCCATTGGACTGGTGGAGTCAAGTATCGTGATGTTGCTCCTCTTCATATTAGAAAGGCCTCCATCCACTAAATTGGGTAAAAAAACATTTTGTGGGTTCTTCTGTGCACCTAGTTATGCATGTAGCGGATTTTTAGTATATTGCGAGGTCTAAAGTAATACTGATGTCCCTTCTAGTCTTTAAGGACACTGCTGTGGTCTTCCAATTGTTGGTTGGGTGGTAGCCAAGAAGTTAAGAAGGACCACCTGTGCAACTACTGTGTTTTGTTGGTTCCTTGTTTTTTCCCCCACCTTCTCCCTACATCGGGGTCACCTGTCACTCTGATTCTATAGTTGGGTGTAGGGTGTCTGCGGTGGGGGTAGGGGATTGAGACATTCTTTGCTCCTGCAGTGCTGGGCAGATTGGCAATGGAACATGGTGTATACATGCAGTGGTGTAGCTAGCCCTTAGGCCGCCCGTGGCCGTCCCTGACTTTGGCGCCCCACGCAGCCAGAGTGAAGATCTCTGGTTTGTTTGCCAATTGAAGAGCAGGAGAGAAGGGGGGCCTGCCCTAAGACTGCAGGTAAGAGCAGTGGGAGGCCACTCCCCTCAAAACTCATGTCAGAGGGGCGAACAACCCCCTCCTTGCTGTACCACTGGATACATGACATTGACACTGGTCAGCAAACCTGTCAAACATAAACTGTACAGGTTATCTGACCATGTCAGAAACAGCAACATGGCTGAAGTAGTTAAGATGCTCGAGTTGGTGGTAAATAAGCCCTTCGATAGTCCATGGGCCAGCCTAGTGGTGCTGGTGCCCAAATCTAATCCCCAAAGGGGAAGGAAGAAGTTACGGTTCAGTGTGGACTTTAGAGGACTGAATGCATTCATTAAGACTGATTTTTACCTATGCCTAGAGCTGATGAGCTAATTGATAGGTTAGGGGCTGCAATGTACCTGAGTACATTTGATTTGACATCAGGCTACTGGCAAGTGAAGGAGCAAAGGAGAGGTCAGCAATCTCCACACCAGAGGGACATTACCAGTGTAATATAATGCCCTTTGGCTTAAAAGAGGTACCTGCCACCTTCCAAAAGTTGTTGAACATGTGTCTGTCTGGATTGGAGCAGTACATTGCAGCTTATCTGGATGATACAGCTGTGCACAGTTCCACCTGGGAGGATCACATGGACCAGCTGAATTATTGCTTCATGCCCTGCAGCAGGCGGGCCAGACTATCAAAGCCAGTAAGTGCCAGATAGGACAGAATTCAGTGGTATACATTGGCCACGTTGTAGGTGGAGGGCATGTACAACTTCTCCAGCTGCTACAACCCCAACACAGGTCAGAGCATTCCTTGGTTTGACTGGGTACTATTGAAGATTTGTTCAGAACTATGGGACCATTGTGACTCTCCTGACAGAACTCACTCAAAAATCAGCCCAAGAAATTAAATTGAATCCCTGAGTGTCACAAGGATTTAAAACTCTGAAAGAGGCTATGTACTCAGCACCAGTGCTACTGGCCACGGCTATACAGAGGAATTTGTGTTTCAGACAGATGCTTCAGAATAAAGAATTGGGCCAGTGTTGGCACACGTAAATGAAAAGGGCGTAGATCAGTATTAAATCAAAAGAGGGAGAAGGAAGAGTTTGTGATCCATTCAGCTTCCTTGTTCATTATCAAAAAATCAATGTGGGGAAGGATCACTTGTCCTGAGTAACCAGGGTTTTTTTGTTCTTCGCTCTGATACCGATAAAAAAAACCTCATTCACGTACTAAGGCTCGAATGGTGGTATATCTTGGTTCTCCGCCTTTCTTGTTTTTTAGCTACGTGACAGCATCATTATCGGGTTAATTCGTATGCTTCCTCCACCCGGAGGTGAACCACTGGTTAGTACAGTAGTGATTAATGATGAAAAAAGTGAGTGAGAAAAGTTCTTGATAAAAAAGCTTGGATAACCAGATAGAACGGAATTTCATTAGGTCTGGTGTCAGGCTTGTTAAAAAAGTTGTTTCGTGCGTAGGAAGGGAAGTTATGGGGCTTCCACACTGTATATAGTCCATAAAATGGTCGACATGTTTCAGCCTTGGTCTGCCCTGGGGGGGTCAAGTAGGCTTTCTTCAGGACCTAAAAACTGATACTGAAGATAAAGGATCACCTATTTGTTCTTAAGGTGGGTCTAGGTATATTATCCTGACCTATATAGAGGTCTTCAAGTGCCTGTAAGTAGAAGAGGAAACATGGCAAACAATCAGAAATAGATAGTGGCAGTTTGTGCTTTAACTCATGGTTGCTGTTTGAGTACCATTGAGCGGAAGGAAAATCAAGGAACTAAAAAATGGCAATTCTTTGCGTATAATGGAAAAATTCACCCATTCCTACTAGGCAAAACATCTCTCATTGTTCACTGTTCATATGTGAGGTCAATCATTTCCAAGGTAACCCCATTCTTTCATTAGTGGAGCAACGGTTATTTTCATTATATACGGTAACATTTAGCTAGTGAGGATCTGATGTGTTGTTTTGTCAAAAGGATTTAATTTACGGTTGTGGTGCTTTCAACAAGTACGGTTCAAGTATGGACATTGTGTTATTATGTGAATGACGGGCACCTTATGTTTGGCAGTGGCCACAATTACATTAATGAGTGGCGTGTTGTTCCTGGTTATGGGCGTGGCTGTTCATATTCTGCCGGATCGTAAAATAAAGTAGCGGTTGATACCGCTGTAAGCAGATAGCATGACTAGAGGCAAAGTATCGTGGGGTAAAATAAAACATTTTATGCGGCAGATATATCTATTACATTGTGTAAGTATCAGATATCACAGCCCTCAATTCCCCCTCTTAGTATCTGTACCTTGTCGGAGATTATTTGTAAACTTCATCGGGCGTACAGAGAGGGGAAACCTGCTGAGGAAATAATATGCATATGGTGCGCGTTAGGGAAGTCACAGCAGTAATACGTTACGGTTTTGTCGCGGTGATCCTCATTGGCGTTGACGCTACCTGTTGCGCAGGGTTGCACGACTTGTGCTTACTCAGCCTCCCAGGACCCGGATTCAGAAGGCAGATCTTTTCTGGTGTATTTATGTCGATATTGAATAAGAAGAGAAAAAAGACTATGCCGCATGTGAGGTAAATAATAAATTTGTTTTTAAAAAAGGCTTCTCTTCTTTTAAAAAAAAAAGAATGGGCATAATTATAGTGAATCTTAAATTTACTCCTTTCTTAAATCAACACTAGTGTTAATGTGTTGACGTGCTCGTAGTAAGACATTAAGTGAGGCTGTCTATTTTAGATCTCAGTTGCGGTATGGATTTAAATTTGTGATGGTAGTGTTCTACTCCCAATTAGGTCTGTGCATACAGGAACCTTACAGGTTGGCACTCGGTGCATCAATAATTCCTGTATGGTTCTGAAAAAGTAGTGGATGGGTCCTTTTAAATATATATAGTTATAGGTATTTGAAATGGTTAGAGCTCTGTTGTTATTCAGGGCCTATTGTTATTTCAGTTGTGGCTTAAAAAAGTAGCGCCCTTGATGGTGTTCATCGGTTTAGGCTGAACCAGGGAATTTGAACATTGTGGTCTTTTGTGGCTAGGGTTTCTAAAATGACCCATCTCAAATCACTAGTTTTGTGTTTGGTCTCTATATAGTGAATACTCATTTTGGTTGTGTTTCTTTGGCATTTGACGTTGCTTCTGTGTTCGACTATCCTCTGTTTCACTTTTCGGCACGTCATCCCAATGTAACGTAAGTTACAGGGGCAAGTGATCATGTATATTGCATGGGTGGTATTGCAATTGGTATGGTATCTGATTGTCCATTTTAGATTTAGAAGAAGTTGTAGGGTCTTCATTTTGGTTGTTAGTTCACAGACCAAACACGATCCACAAGGGTAATGACCCATTACTGGGGGGTTATGCCATAATTAGGGGGTGAGGTCACCTCTACGTGGTGGTGGTGGTCTGGTGTGTACTAGTATGTCTTTTAAGTTTTGTGTTCTCTTGCTGGCAAATCTCGGTTTGGGCCAGGTTAGTGTTCAAGATGTTATGATTCTCCAGTTTTTGTTGACAATTGTTTTCACCTTGTTAGAGGCAGCATTGTAGGTGGTTACACAAGTTACTATGTCTTTCTCTGGTGTTCTTGTAGTGGTATCCAAGAGGCATTCTCTGGGTCGGTTTTTTGCCCTTTGTTACTTTTACTGATTGTCCTCTGTGTATTCTCGTGCTCTGAGTTTGGTACAGAGGTCTTCTGCTTGTTTCTTGTAGTCATGTATGTTGCTGCAGTTGCGCCTAAGGCGCAGGAACTGACTGTAGGGGAGATTCTCCCTCAGAGGACGGGGATGGAAGCTTTTGTAAGAAAGGAGACTATTCTTTGCAGTTGGCTTAAAGAAAGTTCTCGTCTGTAGGGTGCCGTTCACCGCATAGATGGTAATGTCTAGGAAGTCGAGACTCTTTTCATCAGCTGTATAGGTGAATTTCAACCATTCGTCGTTGGTGTTCAGCCACTTGTGGAATTCTTCCAGGCTTGTTTTGTCACCTTCCCAGATCACTTTTGCCCCAAGCGTGGTCGGGCTCTACGTTAGCAACTTCAAAGAGACCCATATACAAAACACGACCAATCCCTATCAACAGAAGATCCTTTTTTGGAAGCGTTACATCGACGATATTGTCATGATCTGGGAAGGTGACAAAACATTTGACAGGCTGAGCCAAACTGCTCTGATGAGGAGTGAAGTGGTCTGTATAGAAACATAGAACATCTGGGGAGGAGATCCATAAGCTGCAGACCAAAAGGCAGGAAGAGGGCTAGGAAGCCAAACTGGTCTTCAAAGAGGGAATGGCAGTTAGGACAGGGCACAGGCTCGCCCTCACTTCCGGAACTCCCAGCCAGACAGCATCCCCAGTAATTGACCTAGCAGAGGGACTGGAAGGGAAGTGTTAGGGAAATTAGGTTGGTTGAGCCAGATCCCAACCTCCAGGAAAGAGTTTCTCCATGTTGCTTTCTGGGACACAAATATGTCACACTTTGGAGGAAGGTGGCACACTACTAGGTGCCACCCTGTACTCCATTGGCCTTGGCTTCCAACCTGCTTGTCACCCAGGAGCACTGGATAATTATGGTAGAGCTACCGAACAACTCATATCTCTGCCTGAAGCTACAAGACGAAGAGAGAATGCCCTGCTGGAACCCTGGCCTGCACCACGAAGACTGCACTCTGAATGACTGCACCTTCTGCACACTTTTGGAACTACAGCCCTAAGGACGTTGCCTCGGTTTAAAAAATGAAGGAGTGGGCTCCCTGAAAGCAACAAAGTAAAAGAGCTCCACCTGCATCATCTCCAGCAAGAAGAAACCAGCTGACAACCTTCAGCTGGACTTTAAAGTATTTGGGCAGGTGCATTGTGGGAGACGTAGTCCCAACATCCAAAGGAGCACCCTAAACATTCTGCAACCTTGGTTTGGTGTTGTGGACCCTTTGGAATCCCCCAAGAAAGACCTTCTGGAATAAGATCCACAAGTTTGGAGAATGTTTAGTAAAAAACTTCATTAGGTGACTTACCCTTCGACGAGAGTCTCCGGCATCGAACCACGACCTGGCCTAGATTTCAGTTTTTTCCTGCAAATGGCTTCTGAGGTCAGGAATTCCAGGATTTCATTGATTCCTTGTGCTGAACAAAGCCGCCATCATCGACTCGCAACCTGGCCTGATGAGGAGCCTCGCTCAATGTCGAGAAAAAAAGCTCCAAAAAAGTAAATTAGTCAGAAGGTAAAAACGTGACTGGGCCCTACCGCTAAGTGCATCGGACCCACGTGCCAATGCAGTTGCTCTGTAACTTTGACTTTGACCCAGTCAAGTGCAGCCAGATGTCCCAAAGTGGCGCTTTCTGCTTTTAGGCAATAGAAGTGCTTATTCTTTAAAAATTCTTATCTCCGGTTCCCCACATTGGATTTTTGTTATTTTGGTGTCATTTTAGTCATAATAATATTTCCTATTTCTATAAATTGATTTGGGACTTTTAATTGTGTGTTTTGTCTTACTTTTTTAATGTATTGATGTTTTTAAATGCTTTAAACACCTGTCTCCTAAGTTAAACTTGGCTGCGCGTGGCCATACCAAGAGTTGAGCAAGGGAATCATTTAATAAGACCTTGACTGGACCTTATATTGTGATTGTGGCCCTATTATTAGTGGAAAGTCCCTACCTACATCTACTAATAAAACACATTCCAACACTCATTTCCCCTGTCACAAATCTGTAACAATGTGTTATACTCCCAGGTAGCTACAATAGAGGTTGCCTACCTGGTTGCCCCAGACTTTCCTGTGCTCTGGCTGCCACCAAGACAGGAATCTGACCCCATCCCAGGAGTTGGGAAATCTCCCAGGAGTAGGAAACAGTGGACTGGACAGGATGGAGGTCACGCATCCCTCTCTGACAGGACGGCTAGTGAAGTGGCACATCACAACGGTGGGTTTTAAAGACTTCACCACCTGTGATATGCAACCAGGCTGCCTCCCAAAAGAGGAAGCAGCCTTCCCCATGCACACTTGCACTAGGGAGGCAGGAATATTAGCTATTCAGAAGGTGTACATCCCTAGAAGGCTAGCCACACCTCTTGGGTGGTCAACTTGGTCTGCACAACTAAGGAAGACTTCTGCCATTTTTAAAAGTGGTAGCCTAGAGGGTTCTGGGTAGGAAAGGTGACACACACTCAGGATGTGGTCACCTCAAGGGTGTATTAGCCGCTGGGGCTAGTACCCCATTGGCCACTTGCACCCACACCCCTAACAGCCATAAATCAAGAACTTAAGGGCAACCCCTGACACCAGAACTTTGGTTTTGATCTGACTTACAAGAAAGGGCAAAGGGGAGACCTGTGTCTGCAAAAAAAGGATCTGCACAAAGCAATGGCATAATACCCTGCATCTGTAGCAATCTTCCTGGAACTGCATAACTGAGACTCGTCCTGGACCAAAGCTTGTTTCCCCCAAACAGAGTGACCCCTTTGAGAGCAAAAGGCAACTCTAGACTCCCCTGGACTACTGGCACTAGTCCCTTACACACTGCAGGTGAAAGCAACATACCGTTACCAAAGAATCGCTGGTCATCAGGCCCTGCAAGGGATCACTCCAAAAGTAGATGGTCCAGTGCATTGTGGGAAATGTTTCCGGTGTCTACAGTTTTCTCTCAGACTTCCAGATATTGAAATAGCTCTCTGGTGACCTTACTGCTGTCAGGGCTTGTTGATCACCAGTCGGGCAGACACCCCCTTTAATCAATGCTGCACCTCAAGGAAACTCTGCAGAACCTTTTTCCGACATGAGCAGTAACTTTGCAGTGTACTTTTGGCACCTGGTTCCCCACCAGCACCTTCTAAGTGGCAAAACAAGCATTCCCTTGGCACCCAGACTTCTAAAGCCATGTAAAATTGTACTGACCATTGGTATGAGCATTTGAAGCACTGTGAGTGACTAATTGTCACTAGTGCTTTTCACCATTGACTGAAATGATAAAGTTTTGCAGTACTGTTTGGCACTGATTTAAAATTGTTTCGAAAATCCATAACTCCGGGTGTTCTTATCTGATTGACATTGTTTTGGTGTCTAAATGTATATGAAAATTTGTTTTATTGTTAAAAAATGTTTTGGATTTCTTTCGAGTCATGTCAATTACTTATCGTCATGTTAGTAGTCTGAAATGCTTAACACATGTTCCTTTAGTAAAGCTTGGCTGCTCTTTGCCACTCTACCAGGACTGAGCTAAGGATTTATTATTGTGAATCCAAGGCCTCTATTTGGGGTATTATGAGAGTATTTCACGGTGAAGCCTAGCTATCATCAGCACATAATACTCCACCTTCCTACAATGGGGTTATATTGGTGGGATCCTGAACTTGTGTTTCACAACACCACTTGGTCATAAGTGATTTTTGCACACAAAAAACACTTTTGGCTTTAAACTCACAAATGATTTTTTCAAAATGTTTTCGATTTTTATGAATTTAAATTTTAGGGGAATGTGTAGATCCCCTTTCCAGTAGTACAACAAAAAGACTTAGGAAAGATAGAAAACAGTGAATTTTTTTAACGTTTTAAAAAGGTTCCAAACTCCAGATAAAAAGTTAGGCACAATGGAGGCTAATAAGAATCGCAAACTGTCAGTCATCCCAGCCATGAAGGTTAGTGATCTGGGGGTTTTGTACAAAGCAAGTGGAATTAGCTTTAGAGTTACAGCTAAAAAGGAGGAACTTCAAAAAGCTCTCAGCTCTCAGCTCCTATGAAAAGGAAAAACTAGAGAGGGACTGTCATTCCTCAGAGGAAGACCTTAAAGAAGGTGAGAATGAGGCCCTAACCCAAATTGAAGATAATGGGGAAAAGGGTGAAGACCAAAACTCTCCACCCTTCCCCAGATCTCCTTCACCAGTGGGAAGTGACAGGAGTCACTGTAGCAGACCCCTTACTGGTAAGGTGATAGTTAGACTTGAGGAAGAGCTTGATCTCAATGAGGCAGACACTTATGATGGCCGAAATATTTAATTAACAAGGCACACATTTTAAATTAATTGTACTGCAGCGAAATTGCATCAGCATTTGGTTGATTCCACGTTGTCTTCTCTAAGAGAGCTGGGGAGGATAGCTGGCAAATGAGTCAGAACCAGAGTATCCGGAAGGAGCCACAGTGGGAGTGACCAGAAAAAGGGTGCTCAGACATCCTAGCAGGAGAAGGTGGTGAATAACAGCAACGATAAAAAAAGGAGTTCTCGAAGGGCCCCTTAAGTTCTTTTCAGAAGGGTGGACCCCCAAATATCTCCAAGACCAAAGGCAAAGGTTATCAGGGTAAAAACTGCGACCAAGCAAAGACTTCTGGGTAATGTCATGCCTGTCATCAGGCACGACATGAGAAAGAAGATGCCAGTGTCACTCTGGTGGCTGCTAGACTGGCTTTCTCAATACAATTAATGCAAGGTGTTAGTCACCAGGTTACCAATGCTGACAATGAGACTAAGGGCCTTATTTAGATGTTGGTGAGACTACTGTCAGTCTGCGGGAGAGTTTCCAGAGGATGGATTAAACCCAGATCAGTTGACTGGGGTGAGTGTTTGATTTGTTCAAACGCTCCGTCCATCATCCCCTTTTGTATCGCTTTGTTCGCCCTAAGTGTGGCAGGGTATGCTCAGACGTGAGTCCCTTGTTCACTTGGCCACTGGATTCAAGATAGCCTGGCTGATGAGGATTATGAATCCGAAACCGGTCCCAGGATGCTTGTTTCCGGTCCAGGGAAGACATGCCTTGGCAGTTCGGGCTGGACTGTTCCCATGAGGCACAGGGTCAGACTGATTTGCATATAGCCATGTCTGAACTGGGGTGGCTGAGTGAACTAAAGAATGGTGATGGATTAAACCCAGATCAGTTGACTGGGGCTGAGTTTTTGATTTGTTCAAACGCTCCGTCCATCATCCCCTTTTGTATCGCTTTGTTCACCCTAAGTGTGGCAGGGTATGCTCAGACGTGAGTCCCTTGTTCACTTGGCCACTGGATTCAAGATAGCCTGGCTGATGAGGATTATGAATCCGAAACCGGTCCCAGGATGTTTGTTTCCGGTCCAGGGAAGACATGGCTTGGCAGCGGGGCTGGACTGTTCCCATGAGGCACAGGGTCAGACTGATTTGCATATAGCCATGTCTGAACTGGGGTGGCTGAGTGAACTAAAGAATGGTGATGGATTAAACCCAGATCAGTTGACTGGGCGTGAGTGTTTGATTTGTTCAAACGCTCCGTCCATCATCCCCTTTTGTATCGCTTTGTTCGCCCTAAGTGTGGCAGGGTATGCTCAGACGTGAGTCCCTTGTTCACTTGGCCACTGGATTCAAGATAGCCTGGCTGATGAGGATTACGAATCCGAAACCGGTCCCAGGATACTTGTTTCCGGTCCAGGGAAGACATGCCTTGGCAGTTCGGGCTGGACTGTTCCCATGAGGCACAGGGTCAGACTGATTTGCATATAGCCATGTCTGAACTGGGGTGGCTGAGTGAACTAAAGAATGGTGATGGATTAAACCCAGATCAGTTGACTGGGGGTGAGTGTTTGATTTGTTCAAACGCTCCGTCCATCATCCCCTTTTGTATCGCTTTGTTCGCCCTAAGTGTGGCAGGGTATGCTCAGACGTGAGTCCCTTGTTCACTTGGCCACTGGATTCAAGATAGCCTGGCTGATGAGGATTATGAATCCGAAACTGGTCCCAGGATGCTTGTTTCCGGTCCAGGGAAGAATTGGCTTGGCAGTTCGGGGTGGACTGTTCCCATGAGGCACAGGGTCAGACTGATTTGCATATAGCCATGTCTGAACTGGGGTGGCTGAGTGAACTAAAGAATGGTGATGGATTAAACCCAGACCAGTTGACTAGGGGTGAGTGTTTGATTTGTTCAACCGCTCCGTCCATCATCCCCTTTTGTATCGCTTTGTTCGCCCTAAGTGTGGAAGGGTATGCTCAGACGTGAGTCCCTTGTTCACTTGGCCACTGGATTCAAGATAGCCTGGCTGATGAGGATTATGAATCCGAAACCGGTCCCAGGATGCTTGTTTCCGGTCCAGGGAAGACATGGCTTGGCAGTTCGGGCTGGACTGTTCCCATGAGGCACAGGGTCAGACTGATTTGCATATAGCCATGTCTGAACTGGGGTGGCTGAGTGAACTAAAGAATGGTGATGGATTAAACCCAGATCAGTTGACTGGGAGTGAGTGTTTGATTTGTTCAAACGCTCCGTCCATCATCCCCTTTTGTATCGCGAGTTTCCAGAGTACTCTATCAAGCTGATAGAATTCCACCAATCCTATTTAGATGTATGCAGGCTAAATCTCCATCCGCGTCGGCCGAGTGTTTACCGTCTAATATGCTGCACAGGATACTCTGACAGCAATTTGGTGATGGAGGCAGGACCTTAGGTCCCATCAGTTGCAGTGGCCAAGAGAGCTGCCATCACACCTGCCAACACCCGGAGGCACCTTCATTAGAAACAGAGCTTTCCCGCTGCACAGGATACTCTGACAGGGGTTTCGTGTTAGGAGCAGGATGACACAATGCCCAGATCTGAAAATGGTGCTGTGAACTGAATTTTAGAACCCTCAATTAAGATGTCACAACAGCGGGTGGCCTTCTTCCTAATCTTCATGGCAAAGGTTTTGCTAATGTTAACTTTTTAGCCCTAGGTTCTGCATGAACTGTGCAAACTCGTTAACTAGACATTGGAGGCCAATAGGAGCACGGGCCATTAGTACAGCGGCATCAGCATAAAAAAGAGCTGGTATAGGCCGATGTCCCACCTGAGGTAGGTCTGCACATTTGCGTGCCCGTATGTCGCCTGCACTGTTAATATAGTGATTAAACATTAGGGGGCCAGTACGCATCCCTGGCATACCCTTCTTCCTATTTTAAATGGCCCAGTACAGTTACCATTAAGGCCACAGCAAACTCTACCCCTGCCTTAGGCATACAACTCTCTTAGAATGATAGTGCAGTCCATGCCCATGTTAGCCATGATTGACCATAACTCATTGGGAGCCACAAAATCAAAATAAATCTACAAAAACTAAGCAAATTGCTACCTTTTATCTGCACATATTTACCAATTAGTAAATCTAGATTAATGGCCTGCTCTACAGTCCCAAGCCGAGCCCTAAAACCATACACTAGGTCCAAGAGGATATTGTTTGTTTCTGCCAAGTCCTGGAGTCGTCCTAAAAGAATATGACCAGTCACCTTTACCAAACAATCCAGAAGCGAAACAGGCCTGTATTGCGCTGGGTTGTTACGGTCACCCTTCTTGAATATAGGGACCATAAGCGATTCAGGCCACGTGGATAAAAAACCTTGTTCCCTACAGGCTCTGGAGAGCAAGGTAAGGATTGGGCCCCAAAGACCATTGTTAGATTTAAACAGATCAATAGGGATCCCATCAGGCACTGCAGCTTTACCCTCTTACTTTCCGTGCCAGAACAACTTTGTCCAAGGAAAATTCTGGATATCTCAAGTTGTTTAAAGGTCCAGTAGAATTGGAAACGTTAGTGAGAGGGGCTGGCAAATTGGGCATGGAAACAGTAGGGGCATTGCAATGTCTTCCTTAGGAAAATACAAATTAGTAAAATGTGCTATCCATGCAGCCTCTGTGATGGCTATCTCTGCAGTCAGGGGAATTATGGGAAGGAGTGTTGATGACACGCCAAAACATGGTGTTATCATTGGAAAGACTAGCCTCGAGTAATCTATTCTACATTTCCTCCTTCAGGTTTCTTTTCCGTTGTTTAATGGATACTTTATAAGCTAGTCTTCATTCCTGGACCTCATTAACAGATCTTGGTTGTTTAGCTAAGGCAAATTTAACATTTCTGTGAGTTTTTGCACAAGCTGGATCAAACAAGCCACAATAACCCGCCTTTGCTATTTTCTACTTTACGTGGAGCCCCTCGCCAAGGCCCTTTTTTATGCGATTGAATGCTAAAGTAAACTTGTGTGCCTCTGTTGTTTCGTCGAGACATACTTCAAAAGCCTCCCTCTCCTTTTGAATTAGTTCACTAAAAAGTTAGCTTGACCCACCAGGACCATCTTAACGCGTACCTGTTACAACGGGAGATCACAATTTCCTCTAGTGCAGTAACATTTTGTGCATCTTGTAACTGGCCAAAAAGGTGAGGTGTCAAGCAACCTGCATAGAGACAAAGGACATCTGGTGGAAGGAGATCTTCAAGCTGCAGAGCAAAAGGCAGGCAGGGGGCCGAGTAGCCAAACTGATCTTCAAATAGGGAAAAATAGAAAAGGACACTTGCTCACCCCCACTTCCTGCATCACCAGTTAGACAGGAGCCCCAGTAATCTAGTTAGCAGAGGGGTTGGAACGGGAGTGTTAGGGAAATTTTGCCAAGCCAATAGGTTGAAAGGAATAGTGCTTTCTAGCACAGCAATGTGGCACACCTTAGAGGAAGTGGTCATACCCCATTGGTCAAGGGTGCCCCCCTGTTCTCATCAGGAAGACTGAATAAATATGGGAGAGAATCCCAGAAACTCGGATCCCTGCCTGAACTACAAGATGAAAAGGACTGCCCTGCTAGAGTCCTGGCCTACACAAAACTAACTGTAATCTGAAAGACTGCACCTGCTGCACACATTGGGAACTAAAGGCCTAAGGACTTTGCTTTACTTTAAAAAGTGAAGAAGTGGACTACCTGAAAGCAACATGTTGAAAGACCTTCACCTGCATCATCTCTTGGGAAAAAACCTCTGAAGGAAGCCAAGGACAATATGCTGGATCATTTACTAGGCCTGAGTTCTCACATGGCAGTGTATATATACAAAGCAAGCAGAACACTGGAGGCTACATAAAACTCTTGTATGACCAAAAGGCTTCTATGCCTGAGTACTCTCCAGGATATTTGTTGTGGGGGTTGGAGGCTATGCCTCCCTGGGGCATCCCGGACAAGTGGGTGGACTGAGCCCTATATAATCCTGGAGAAGTAGGGTGAGGTTACCTACCAGGTAGACCTTAAAACTCCCAAAATCCCCTACAGAGTCCTGCATGTCAATTGGTTGAAACCCACAAAAGGGCAGACAGTGCCATGTTGATGGTCACAGATGAAAGAGGAGAGAAAGAGAATGAACCATTGAAAGATCTCTTCTCTACCAATGTGCAAATGGGTCAGTGGAGGGAGTTGTACTCTCTCCCAAATTGACAGACCATCAGCACAGAGACTGGAAGCAGGTACTGGAGCAGCTTGCTGGTCTGCTCTCTTTGACTCCAGCTATCACCAATTGTGGATTTAGGGGTAATGGGTGTTGGGTGCATTCCCTTCTCCTCATCTCTCCTCATTCCCTTTCTTGTTTTTTGTTCCTGCCTGTCTAATGCAGAACATGGGTGCACACGAGAATAGTTAGCGGGTTGTGTTTAATGCCGCTAGTATTTAAAGACCCTACCTTCGATATGCCGGTGCTTAGTCTCTTTTACGGTCCCTTGCCTCGGGACTTCCGGTTCCAGCTTTTGTTTCCCCTGAGCCTTGCTGGTGGATTATCGGCTGTGGACTCTGTGTGCCTCCCGGTGCTGGAGGTTGGGCACTTTCGTCTCTCCTAAAGGAGATTGCGTTATTTATTGCTGCATTCCTCTTTTTGAGCCTCGGAGGAGCTACTGAGTCTAATGAACGGAGGATTAGGGAATGAGAGGAAAGACGTGACTGCGTTTCTCGTTTTCCCCGGACTGGACTTCCTGGATTTGTTTACCCTATCCGCCTCATCATGCATGATTGGGCGGAATCACGAAGGAGCTGAAGGTCGGTCGTTTTTTGAGCTCTCTGCCTTTATTTGTACTAGTGTTTTTTTTGTTTCACGTTGTGATTCGTCCCCCCCCCCCTTATCCCTTTCTTCAATTAGTTGGGTTTTTGGTCCTAAAGAGAAGGTGTGTTATTACTGATTGGGTACAAAGCTATTTTTGGATTCACTGCAGTTTCTGCAGATAAGGAGGAGTACCTTTGTTACCCCTTTCCTCCCTTCGTTATTTGTTGTTTCTTTTTTCCTCTTAACCTCCATTGGACTGGTGGAGCCAAGTATTGTGATGTTGCTCCTTTTCATGTAAGAAAGGCCTCCATCCACTAAATTGGGTAAAACAATATTTTGTGGGTTCTTCTGTGCACCTAGTTATGCATCTAGCGGATTTTTAGTATATTGCGAGGTCTAAAGTAATACTGATGTCCATTCTTGTCTTTAAGGACACTGCTGTGGTTTTCCAATTGCTGGTTGGGTGGTAGCCAAGAAGTTAAGAAGGAGCACCTGTGCAACTACTGTGTTTTGTTGGTTCCTTGTTTTTTCCCCCACCTTCTCCCTACATCACTCTGATTCTATAGTTGGGTGTAGGGTGTCTGCGGTGGGGGTAGCGGATTGAGACATTCTTTGCTCCTGCAGTGCTGGGCAGATTGGCAATGGAACATGGTGTATACATGCAGTGGTGTAGCTAGCCCTTAGGCCGCCCGTGGCCGTCCCTGACTTTGGTGACCCACGCAGCCAGAGTGAAGATCTCTGGTTTGTTTGCCAATTGAAGAGCAGGAGAGAAGGGGGGCCTGCCCTAAGACTGCAGGTAAGAGCAGTGGGAGGCCGCTGCCCTCAAAACTCATGTCAGAGGGGCGAACCACCCCCCTCCTTGCTATACCACTGGATACATGACATTGACACTGGTCAGCATACCTGTCAAACATAAACTGTACAGGTTATCTGACCATGACAGAAACAGCAACATGGCTGAAGTAGTTAAGATGCTTGAGTTGGTGGTAAATAAGCCCTTCAATAGTCCAGGGGCCAGCCTAGTTGTGCTGGTGCCCAAATCTAATCCCCAAAGGGGAAGGAAGAAGTTACGGTTCAGTGTGGACTTTAGAGGACTGAATGCATTCATTAAGACTGATTTTTACCCATGCCTAGAGCTGATGAGCTCATTGATAGGTTAGGGGCTGCAATGTACCTGAGTACATTTGATTTGACATCAGGCTACTGGCAAGTGAAGGAGCAAAGGAGAGGTCCGCAATCTCCACACCAGAGGGACATTACCAGTGTAAAGTAATGCCCTTTGGCTTAAAAGAGGTACCTGCCACCTTCAAAAGGTTGTTGAACATGTGTATGTCTGGATTGGAGCAGTACATTGCAGCTTATCTGGATGATACAGCTGTGTACAGTTCGATCTGTGAGGATCACATGGACCAGCTCAATTATTGCTTCATGCCCTGCAGCAGGCGGGCCAGACTATCAAAGCCAGTAAATGCCAGATAGGACAGAATTCAGTGGTATACCTTGGCCACCTTGTAGGTGGAGGGCATGTACAACTTCTCCAGCTGCTACAACCCCAACACAGGTCAGGGCATTCCTTGGTTTGACTGGGTACTATAGAAGATTTGTTCAGAACTATGGGACCATTGTGACTCTCCTGACAGAACTCACTCAAAAATCAGCCCAAGAAAATAAATTGAATCCCTGAGTGTCACAAGGATTTAAAACTCTGAAAGAGGCTATGTACTCAGCACCAGTGCTACTGGCCACGGCTATACAAAGGAATTTGTGTTTCAGACAGATGCTTCAGAATAAAGAATTGGGCCAGTCTTGGCACACGTAAATGAAGAGGGCGTAGATCAGTATTAAATCAAAAGCGGGAGAAGGAAGAGTTTGTGATCCATTCAGCTTCCTTGTTCATTATCAAAAAATCAAAGTGGGGAAGGATCACTTGTCCAGAGTAACCAGGTTTTTTTTGTTCTTCGCTCTGATACTGATAAAAAAACCTCATTCACGTACTAAGGCTCGAATGGTGGTATATCTTGGCTCTCCGCCTTTCTTGTTTTTTAGCTACGTGACAGCATCATCATCGGGTTAATTCGTATGCTTCCTCCACCCGGAGGTGAACCACTGGTTAGTACAGTAGTGATTAATGATGAAAAAAGTGAGTAGAAAAGTTCTTGATAAAAAAGCTTGGATAATCAGATAGAAGGGAATTTCATTACGTCTGGTGTCAGGCTTGTTAAAAAAGTTGTTTCGTGCGTAGGAAGGGAAGTTATGGGGCTTCCACACTGTATATAGTCCATAAAATGGTCGACATGTTTCAGCCTTGGTCTGCCCTGGGGGGGTCAAGTAGGCTTTCTTCAGGACCTAAAAACTGATACTGAAGATAAAGGATCACCTATTTGTTCTTAAGGTGTGTCTAGGTATATTATCCTGACCTATATAGAGGTCTTCAAGTGCCTGTAAGTAGAAGAGGAAACATGGCAAACAATCAGAAATAGATACTGGCAGTTTGTGCTTTAACTCATGGTTGCTGTTTTAGTACCATTGAGCGGAAGGAAAATCAAGTAACTAAAAAATGGCAATTCTTTGCGTATAATGGAAAAATTCACCCATTCCTACTAGGCAAAACATCTCTCATTGTTCACTGTTCATATGTGAGGTCAATCATTTCCAAGGCAACCCCATTCTTTCATTCGTGGACAAACGGTTCTTTTCATTATATACGGTAACATTTAGGTAGTTCAAGTGAGGATCTGATGTGTTGTTTGTCAAAAGGATTTAATTTACGGTTGCGGTGCTTTCAACAAGTATGGTTCAAGTATGGACATTGTGTTATTATGTGAATGATGGGCACCTTATGTTTCGCAGTGGCCACAATTACATTATTGAGTGGCGTGTTGTTCCTGGTTATGGGCGTGGCTGTTCGTATTCTGCCGGATCGTAAAATAAAGTAGCAGTTGATAACGCTGTAAGCAGATAGCATGACTAGAGGCAAAGTATCGTGGGGTAAAATAAAACATTTTATGCGGCAGATATATCTATTACATTGTGTAAGTATCAGCTATCACAGCCCTCAATTCCTCCTCTTAGTATCTGTACCTTGTTGGAGTTTATTTGTAAACTTCATCGGGCGTCCAGAGAGGGGAAACCTGCTGGGGAAATAATATGCATATGGTGCGCGTTAGGGAAGTCACAGCAGTAATACATTACGGTTTTGTCGCGGTGATCCTCATCGGCGTTGACGCTACCCGTTGCGCAGGGGTGCGCGACTTGTGCTTACTCTGCCTCCTAGGACCCGGATTCAGGAGGCAGATCTTTTCCGGTGTATTTATGTCGATATTGAATAAGAAGAGAAAAAAGACTATGCCGCATGTGAGGTAAATAATAAATTTGTTTTCAAAAAATGGTTCTCTTCTTTTAAAAAAAAAAAAGAATGGGCATAATTATAGTGAATCTTAAATTTACTCCTTTAATACTCCTTTCTTAAATCAACACTAGTGTTAATGTGTGACGTGCTCTTAGTAAGACATTAAGTGAGGCTGTCTATTTTAGATCTCAGTTGCGGTATGGATTTAAATTCGTGATGGTAGTGTTCTACTCCCAATTAGGTCTGTGCATACAGGAACCTTACAGGTTGGCACTCGGTGCTTCAATAATTCCTGTATGGTTCTGAAAAAGTAGTGGATGGGTCCTTTTAAATATATATAGTTATAGGTATTTGAAATGGTTAGAGCTCTGTTGTTATTCAGGGCTTATTGTTATTTCAGTTGTGGCATAAAAAAGTAGCGCCCTTGATGGTGTTCATCGGTTTAGGCTGAGCCAGGGAATTTGATCATTGTGGTCTTTTGTGGCTAGGGTTTCTAAAATGACCCATCTCAAATCACTAGTTTTGTGTTTGGTCTCTATATAGTGAATACTCATTTTGGTTGTGTTTCTTTGGCATTTGACGTTGCTTCTGTGTTCGACTATACTCTGTTTCACTTTTCGGCACGTCATCCCAATGTAACGTAAGTTACAGGGGCAAGAGATCATGTATATTGCATGGGTGGTATTGCAATTGGTATGGTATCTTATTGTCCATTTTAGATTTGGAAGAAGGTGTAGGGTCTTCGTTTTGGTTGTTAGTTCACAGACCAAACACGATCCACAAGGGTAATAACCCATTACTGGGGGGTTGTTCCATAATTAGGTGGTGAGGTCACCTCTCCTTGGTGGTGGTAGTCTGGTGTGTACTAGTATGTCTTTTAAGTTTTGTGTTCTCTTGCTGGCAAATCTCGGTTTGGGCCAGGTTAGTGTTCAAGATGTTATGATTCTCCAGTTTTTGTTGACAATTTTTTTCACCTTGTTAGAGGCAGCGTTGTAGGTGGTTACACAAGTTACTATGTCTTTCTCTGGTGTTCTTGTAGTGGTATCCAAGAGGCATTCTCTGGGTCGGTTTTTTGCCCTCTTGTTACTTTTACTGATTGTCCTCTGTGTATTCTCGTGCTCTGAGTTTGGTACAGAGGTCTTCTGCTTGTTTCTTGTAGTCATGTATGTTGCTGCAGTTGCGCCTAAGGCGCAGGAACTGACTGTAGGGGAGATTCTCCCTCAGAGGACGGGGATGGAAGCTTTTGTAAGAAAGGAGACTATTCTTTGCAGTTGGCTTAAAGAAAGTTCTCGTCTGTAGGGTGCCGTTCACCGCATAGATGGTAATGTCTAGGAAGTCGAGACTCTTTTCATCAGCTGTATAGGTGAATTTCAACCATTCGTCGTTGGTGTTCAGCCACTTGTGGAATTCTTCCAGGCTTGTTTTGTCACCTTCCCAGATCACTTTTGTCCCAAGCGTGGTCGGGCTCTACGTTAGCAACTTCAAAGAGACCCATATACAAAACACGACCAATCCCTATCAACAGAAGATCCTTTTTTGGAAGCGTTACATCAACGATATTGTCATGATCTGGGAAGGTGACAAAACATTTGACAGGCTGAGCCAAACTGCTCTGATGAGGAGTGAAGTGGTCTGCATAGAAATATAGAACATCTGGGGAGAAGATCCGTAAGCTGCAGACCAAAAGGCAGGAAGAGGGCTAGGAAGCCAAACTGGTCTTCAAAGAGGGAATGGCAGTTAGGACAGGGCACAGGCTCGCCCTCACTTCCGGAACTCCCAGCCAGACAGCATCCCCAGTAATTGACCTAGCAGAGGGACTGGAAGGGAAGTGTTAGGGAAATTAGGTTGGTTGAGCCAGATCCCACCTCCAGGAAAGAGTTTCTCCATGTTGTATTTGAAAGGAATAGTGCTTTCTGGGACAAAAATATGTCACACTTTGGAGGAAGGTGGCACAATACTAGGTGCCACCCTGTACTCCATTGGCCTTGGCTTCCAACCTGCTTTTCACCCAGGAGCACTGGATAATTATGGTAGAGCTACCCAACAACTCATATCTCTGCCTGAAGCTACAAGACAAAGAGAGAATGCCCTGCTGGAACCCTGGCCTGCACCACGAAGACTGCACTCTGAATGACTGCCCCTTCTGCACACTTTTGGAACTACAGCCCTAAGGACATTGCCTCGGTTTAAAAAGTGAAGGAGTGGGCTCCCTGAAAGCAACAGGGTAAAAGAGCTCCACCTGCATCATCTCCAGCAAGAAGAAACCAGCTGACCACCTTCAGCTGGACTTTAAAGGATTTGGACAGGTGCATTGTGGGAGACGTAGTCCCAACATCCAAAGGAGCAACCTGCATCTGTAACCTTGGTTTGGTGTTGTGGACCCTTTGGAATCCCCCAAGAAAAACCTTCTGGAAGAAGATCCACAAGTTTGGAGAATGTTTAGTAAAAAGCTTCATTAGGTGACTTACCCTTCGATGAGAGTCTCTGGCATCGAAAAACGACCTGGCCTAGATTTCAGCTGAATAGAAACGAAGGAAACCCTGCCAGGGTCAATTTCAAGGTCCCACTAGGGGATCCTCACACTCAAACAAAGGGTGACAAAAAGTTACATATCAAAGCTGACATTGATTCACATAGGGTCCATACATCTTTTTTTTGAAAAAATATATATTTTATTTATCATTGATTAAGCTAGACTAGATATAGAAGATTCCACATAGGTGCTTAGAAAAAACATATAAAACGCCAATTGATTTAGGATCTAATATGCAATGTGCCATAGGAGTTTTAGAGTGACGTACATTTCTTCAAGTCCCACACACTCCCACAGTCATCCACTACAGATACTCTCACTCATAACCTCAAGCAAAACAATATTTACACATTCATACATAGACCATTAAAGGGATACATGACAGCCTGCAAAAAAGGTTTTCCAATAGCCGCTAGAGCTGAAACTGTAACATGGAGGCAATACACAGTAAACAAGATGGTAAAACATGAGCTACATAGATGCCATCCATTTTGGTCACGCCTAGATTTCAGTTTTTTCCTGCAAATGGCTTCTGAGCTCAGGAATTCCAGGATTTTATTGATTCCTTGTGCTGAACAAAGCCGTCATCATCGACTCAAAACCTGGCCTGATGAGGAGCCTCGCTCAATGTCGAGAAAAAAAGCTCCAAAAAAGTAAATTAGTCAGAAGGTAAAAACGTGACTGGGCCGTACCGCTAAGTGCATCGGACCCACGTGCCAATGCAGTTGCTCTGTAACTTTGACTTTGACCCAGTCATGTGCGGCCAGATGTCCCAAAGTGGCGCTTTCTGCTTTTAGGCAATAGAAGTGCTTATTCTTTAAAAATTCTTATCTCCAGTTCCCTTATTGGATTTTTGTTATTTTGGTGTCATTTTAGTCATAACAATATTTCCTATTTCGATAAATTGATTTGGGATTTTTTATTGTGTGTTTTGTCTTACTATTTTAATGTATTGATGTTTTTTAAATGCTTTAAACACCTGTCTCCTAAGTTAAACTTGGCTGCGCGTGGCCATACCAAGGGTTGAGCAAGGGAATCATTTATTGAGACGTTGACTGGACCTTATATTGTGATTGTGGCCCTATTATTGGTGCAAAGTCCCTACCTACATCTACTAATAAAACACATTCCAACACTCATTTCCCCTGTCACAAATCTGTAACAATGTGTTATGCTCCCAGGTAGCTACAATAGAGGTTGCCTACCTGGTTGCCCCAGACTTTCCTGTGCTCTGGCTGCCACCAAGACAGGAATCTGACCCCATCCCAGGAGTTGGGAAATCTCCCAGGAGTAGGAAACAGTGGACTGGACAGGATGGAGGTCACGCATCCCTCTCTGACAGGACGGCTAGTGAAGTGGCACATCACAACGGTGGGTTTTAAAGACTTCACCACCTGTGATATGCAACCAGGCTGCCTCCCAAAAGAGGAAGCAGCCTTCCCCATGCACACTTGCACTAGGGAGGCAGGAATATTAGCTATTCAGAAGGTGTACATCCCTAGAAGGCTAGCCACACCTCTTGGGTGGTCAACTTGGTCTGCACAACTAAGGAAGACTTCTGCCAATTTTAAAAGTGGTAGCCTAGAGGGTTCTGGGTAGGAAAGGTGACACACACTCAGGATGTGGTCACGTCAAGGGTGGATTAGCCGCTGGGGCTAGTACCCCATTGGCCACTTGCACCCACACCCCTAACAGCCATAAATCAAGAACTTAAGGGCAACCCCTGACTCCAGAACTTTGGTTTTGATCTGACTTACAAGAAAGGGCAAAGGGGAGACCTGTGGCTGCAAAAAAAGGATCTGCACAAAGCAATGGCATAATACCCTGCATCTGTAGCAACCTTCCTGGAACTGCATTACTGAGACTCGTCCTGGACCAAAGCTTGTTTCCCCCAAACAGAGTGACCCCTTTGAGAGCAAAAGGCAACTCTAGACTCCCATGGACTACTGGCACTAGTCCCTTACACACTGCAGGTGAAAGCAACATACCGTTACCAAAGAATCGCTGGTCATCAGGCCCTCCAAGGGATCACCCAAAAGTAGATGGTCCAGTGCATTGTGGGAAATGTTTCCGGTGTCTACTGTTTTCTCTCAGACTTCCAGATATTGAAATAGCTCTCTGGTGACCTTACTGCTGTCAGGGCTTGTTGGTCACCAGTCGGGCAGACACCCCCTTTAATCAATGCTGCACCTCAAGGAAACTCTGCAGAACATTTTTCCGACATGAGCAGTAACTTTTTTTTTTCTTTTTTTTATAGAACTTTTATTTTTTTTTTATCCCGTGGTGGTGGGAGACAGGTTATACAAATAAACATAAATCTTACATGTTTTACACACACAAAATTATAGAATGAAGATGAAAAAAACAGTATTAATTTGCCAACCACTTTTCAAATGGTTCCCAGTTCTTGGAAGCTGTTAAGCGTCTTTTCTTTCCTCTGAACTCCTGAACGGAAGTCTCTAATTTAAACCAGGCCAACATCCTGGCCTTCCAATGACAAAAAGTATGAAGTTCAGGATTTATCCAGAGCGATGTAATGCAAAGTCTGACCATGGCCATAGCAATAAAGAGAAAGGCTTGCAAATATCTTGTTCTTTCGGGGGCCATAGAGTATTCATAACCAGTAATTACCATTTCCGCTGAGATTTTAACTGAAGTTTGAGTTATCTGAGTAAGAAAAGTTTCAATTTGGTTAATAAAAAAAGATAACTCCGGACAGACATAGAACATATGAACAGAATCTGCAGACGGAAATTTACATCTTGCACAGAACGACCCTTTGCCCCCTCTAACTACCCCCCATCTGACAAGTTTTGCAGGCATATAATAAAGATTGAAGATGGCCATATAACTTTGTGAGCGAAGAGTACCAGAAACCAAAACAGACCTGGCTAAAACCAGTGGAAATTTTAGATCAACAACGGGTACTCCAAATTTAGTCGCCCATTTATTTTTCTGATCATCTAAATCGTCTGGGAGTTGAGATAGAAAAGACTGGTATAAACTACCAATTTTTGCCTTCTTTCTTATTAATTCAACTATATAAATTTTTTGAAACAATGTTGGATTTGAACGGAACTTTTTATCAAGAAAACTTCTAAATTGTAAATATAAAAAAAAAAATGGATAGACTGCAAATGAAATTTGGGGAGGACAAACATTTTAAGGATATTACATCGGCCGAATAATGAGAGGTGTAAATGATCCAGCCTCTCTAACTTGTTGTGAAGTAAATCAATAATAGGGGAATAATTCAGATCAGAAATCTGATCTATATCAGGCCAGATTTGAATGCCAAGATATGTTGCCACGCTAGTAATAGGAACAAAGGAAATTGGCATTGCCGCAGATTGTACAATTTGCGTCTTTGCAAGATTGTACAATTTGCGTCTTTGCAATGTTTAACTTGTAGCCCGAAATTGAGCCAAATTGAGCAGCGAGAGTCTCCAATGCAGGAAAAGATCGGGCGACATTATCAGTTAATAATATAATATCATCGGCATATGCCAATGCCTTGTATTCAATTCCATGAACACTAATAGGAGATATAGTCTGCGATTTTTCTATCAAACATAAAAAGGGATCGATAAATAAAGCAAAAAGAAGAGGAGAACAGGGGCATCCTTGTCTGGTGCCCCTGCTAATAGAAAAATAATGTGATTCATTACCAGAGATACGAATTTTGGCAGTTGGAGATATATACAGGGCTTGTAAAGCCCGAATAAATTCCGGTGTGTAACCCTTCCAGCGCAAAACACCCCATAGATACCCCCAGGAGACCCTGTCGAACGCCTTCTCCGCGTCCAACAGGATCACCCCGAGGGCGGAGTTTGTAACCTTTGCCCAGTCTAACAGGGCAACAACACGCCTGATGTGGTCGGTCGTATCCCTAACAGGAATAAACCCATGCTGGCGAATAGAGACCAGAGGAAGAATTGTTTGGGTTAGACGAAAAGCCAATATCCTTGAATAGATCTTGCTATCCGTATTAATTAGCGCTATCGGCCGGTATGATGCAGGGTTTAATTCGTCCTTGCCTTTCTTTTTAAAGAGAACGATTGTCGACTGCCTCCAAGAATCAGGGACAGATCCAGTCTGGGCAAGGCGAAAGACCTCTAGCATTTGCTGTTTAAATAAATGTGAAAAAGTCTTATAAAATTCTAAATGAATAAGATCCGGCACGGCAGCTTTACCATTGGAAAGAGATTTCATAGCAGTTACGACTTCCTCCCAACTAATAGGTTCTGCCAAAATTTGATTCTGATCATCTGTAACCTTCTGTGTATCCATAGACTGAAAAAATTGGTGCAGGCTAGTTTGCTGTTGTAGAGTTACATTCGTATCCTCTGTATATAGGATTGAATAAAAGTCAACAAAAATATTTAAGACATCGTTGGGTGTATCATGAATACTACCAGACTGATCCTTAACCCTGATAATCTGATTAGCTACAGCCCTTTGTTTTAAACTTTTTGCCAATACTTTACCAGAATTTTCCCCCAACTCATACATAGAAGTTCGAAATTGAAAATACTTGGTTGCTAAATCTTTATAAAAAGGTTCTAATAAATTGGATTTTGCTATAGCCACCAATTTCAAACTTGCTGCCAGATTTCCCCCCCTACGGATATTAAGACTTAAATCCAATTCAGCTTGTTGAAGCACTGCCAGTCTAGTTTTAACGATTTGCTGTTCAGTTTTCCAACGATGAGAAGCAAATCGCTTAGTTTCACAGCGCAGTGCAGCTTTAAATGTGTCCCAAACAGTACCAACCGATGCGGTGCGACTATTAATTTAAAAAAACTCTAAGATCCAAACAGTGAGCTGTTCCTGATACAATTTATCTAATAAAAGTTTTCTATCGAAAGTCCATGGCCTGATTTGGTTAACAGGACGATCACATGGAAAACTGAAAATAATGGGATTATGGTCAGATATAGTCCTTGGGTTTATTTCAATCTTAACAGACCCTACAGCTTGGGCAGACATGAAAACAAAATCAATACGGACCATTTTGTTATGGGGTATTGAATAAAAAGTATAGCCCTCTTGATTTGGATAATGATAGTGCCAGAGATCTATCAGACCATGTTCAATTAGAAGAATCCGAAGCGCCTTATATACTTGAGGCTTTCGTCCAGCATATGCACTGTGCTTAATCATATCTAACTCACTGGGAATATTGATATTGAAGTCACCACAAAAAAACAATGGCCGGGGCCAGGTAGCTAGCTCTAGATTTAGATTCCTCAAGACCTGCGGGTCATCAAGGTTAGAAGCATATATCGAGCAAACAGAGAACAAACGACCATTGACCAATAATTCTACAATTAACCATCTGCCAGAATTATCTTGCTTTATCCTTCTAACCCGCCCTACCCTGTTTTTTAAAATAATAGCAACACCCCTGATTGTAGAGGTTTGTCGAGTACAAGTTACCAAATCATAACCAAAAAATCTAAGATGAGCGCGACTACCCCAAGGAATATGAGTTTCTTGCAAGCAGATTAAATCCACTTGCATCAGCTGCAGCATCTTATGTAAGATCCTACGTTTTTTCGGGTCATTCAATCCACAGATATTCCAGGTTGCACATGTCAATCTAGAAACAGCCATTAGATTTAATCAAGACAAACAGCCCTGGAAAACTGATAAACATTTTTATGAAACAAGTAATTGCAATCCAGCTTGTTTTGGAGAAAAATTAGAAAATTGCAGTCAATTTGAGTACATTTGAAAAACAGAAACGGCTGTCAGTAACCTTAGACCTAGTCATCTCCAACCACCACCAACACACCACCCAAGAACCCACCCCTACCACTCCAACTAAACCCACCCAACTACCCAGTGCACCCCCGCACCCCTCTCCCCCCATACAGAGCATCAGGACCGTGGTCCTTGTGATGGTTGAGTAAGCGTTTCCCCACACTCCACTGAACCCACAGTTTCCCCCTATCCAAAAAAAATAACGGATGACCCTAGAATATCAACTAGAAAAATAATTCAAAGAATTTTATATAAACCAATCAGGCCATCAGTAAAGAGAGACTAAAGACATAGCAAAAAGAAATGACGACTGCCCTGCATTAGAAAACAGAAAATACATTATCTAGCTCAAACTATATTGAATCCAAATATTCCTTAGCAGGTATCTCCGACAGAAAAAACTTTGTTTGACCCTTGAAAATCACTTTTAATTTTGCCGGAAAAAGCAAAAATGGCTGGGCCCCCTTAGCCTGAAATAGAGAAATCTGTTGCCGGAGATGCCAGCGGCGGTCAACCGTCTCTGAACAAAAGTCCGGACGGACAAAAAATTGGCAGTTCTTAGCAGATCGCTTCTTATTAGGTCTGGCAAGATCAAATATACGTTCACGGGCGAGGAAATTGTTGAAACATACCAAGATCGCACGTGGATAAGGATTATTGGCGGTGCCAGAAGATTGCTTTTTTTTATTGAATGGAAAGCGATGCGCTCTCTGTATTTCGAGATTCCAATCCCACTGGGTGACTTCTGGGAAGGCATCGGTGAAAAGCTCCACTATAAACTGTCGGACATCATCACCTTCTTTATTTTCCTCTATCCCCAAAACCCGGAGGTTATTCCTTCTAGCCCGATTCTCAAGATCTGCAAGCTTCCATAAAATATCCTTGCGTTGTTCTTTGACCTCTATGACAAGATCATTCTGTGCGGCAGCGGCATCTTCGAGATCCGAAATCCGTTCTTCAGCTTCACTGACCCTGGTGGAAGTCTCAGCGCAAGTTTTAATAACGCGTCGAAGAGAGTTCTGCATTTTGCGGCAAACCCCATGGGTGCGCATGTTTTCTTGTCTTGTTGCTTCTCTGTGCATCATTATAGTTTTATAAATGGTAACCAAAGAAACAACATCAGGGATATCTGACACGGCCCCCGTAGTATCTCCACACATATCCTGAAAATTCATTTGAGTTTGTTCAACAGATAAGTCATCCTGCAAGTTTTGCTGAGTAGATTGGGAGGATACTTTAGATCTAGGAGCTTTGCGAATTGTATCGGTACTAAGATCTTTAGAGGCCGCGCTAAGATGCCAATCAGCAGAGTCACTATCATAATCTGACCATTGAAGCTCTGGATTGTCATTATGATCCTCCTCTGAAACCGAATAAAACTTATCGGTGGACTCACTGATCACTGACCCTCTTGTGTCATGAGAACGTTCTGTAAGGAGCTTCAGAGAGGCAGATGCAGGGCTATTAGAAAGGCAAACTACATTACCCAGCATGCACTGGGCAGGAGCACATAAGACACTAGAAGAGTCTGGAGCTAAATCTGAAATCATGACTGTCTCTCTTAAGAAATTACTAGAGTTAGTAAGTCCTGGAAGGTCAGAAGGGTCAGTGTGGAGGGGGGGGGCTTCCTGAACTAGAAAGCGTTATAGTAGATACTGCTAAAGGAAGACTCACCCCCTCCTTACCAGAAAAATCTTCGGGAGTCTTTAGAGCTTGTCCTTGCGTTGTATCAGGCAGGGTGGTATTTGCGGTGGAAGTTTTTGGCTTGGCCCCGAGCCTATCGAACATTGCAGGCAGTGTTTGAGCCTTGACAGTGATCGGGGAGGCAGTGGCGATCACCGTAGGAGTTGCCGGTGAGGGTTTGTCAATGTTTGCTGGGCGCCCCTTCTGAGCCGGAGCCGCGGAGCCCTTCGGATTCAGCTCAGCCTTCTGCTGATTCCAAGTTGAACTGCGAGACTTAAGGGCGACGGCCGCCGCCTCAGACAGAACTTTCGGCGGCATCCTGGTTTCACTTCTGTAAGCCGAAGGTGAAGGGCCTCGGATCACCGGAGAGCAGCCGGCGGGCTTAGAAGCGGAGAACACCGTACGGCACACCAAGCCAGGTGAGCAGCGGCTGGGACGTTGAACAGCCCGCCAAAGGCACCACAGCTTCAGGGACACACCAGGTCTAGTGGACGCCAACCGGAACATAAGAGCCATAAATGAAGTCAATTACTTTTCCTGCTGAGTGAAGAGGCGATCAATTTTTAGCAGATTTTACGCGGGCAGGGCAGAACGGACATTTCAAGGGTCCACTGTGGTTCAGGAGAGCAGAACGCCAGCTCACTCGGCCGAGGACATGGCCGCCATCTTGAGCAGTAACTTTGTAGTGTACCTTTGGCACCTGGTTCCCCACCAGCACCTTCTAAGTGGCAAAACAAGCATTCCCTTGGCACCCAGACTTCCAAAGCCATGTAAAATTGTACTGACCATTGGTATGAGCATTTGAAGCACTGTGAGTGACTAATTGTCACTAGTGCTTTTCACCATTGACTGAAATGATAAAGTTTTGCAGTACTGTTTGGCACTGATTTAAAAAAAAATCGAAAAGCCATAACTCCGGGTGTTCTTATCTGATTGACTTTGTTTTGGTGTCTAAATGTATATGAAAATTTGTTTTATTGTTAAAAAATGTTTTGGATTTCTTTCGAGTCATGTCAATTACTTAACGCCATGTTAGTAGTCTAAAATGCTTAACACATGTTCCTTTAGTAAAGCTTGGCTGCTCTTTGCCACTCTACCAGGACTGAGCTAAGGATTTATTATTGTGAATCCAAGGCTTATATTTGGGGTATTATGAGAGTATTGCCTGGTGAAGCCTAGCCATCATCAACACATAATACTCCACCTTCCTACAGTGGGGTTATATTGGTGGGATCCTGAACTTGTGTTTCACAACACCACTTGGTCATAAGTGATTTTTGCACAAAAAAAACACTTTTGGCTTTAAACTCACAAATGATTTTTTCAAAATGTTTTCGATTTTTATGAATTTAAATTTATGGGGAATGTGTAGATCCCCTTTCCAGTAGTACAACAAAAAGACTTAGGAAAGATAGAAAACAGTGAATTTTTTTTAACGTTTTAAAAAGGTTCCAAACTCCAGATAAAAAGTTAGGCACAATGGAGGCTGATAAGAATCGCAAACTGTCAGTCATCCCAACCATGAAGGTTAGTGATCTGGGGGGTTTGTACAAAGCAAGTGGAATTAGCTTTAGAGTTACAGCTAAAAAGGAGGAACTTCAAAAAGCTCTCAGCTCCTATGAAAAGGAAAAACTAGAGAGGGACTGTCATTCCTCAGAGGAAGACCTTAAAGAAGGTGAGAATGAGGCCCTAACCCAAATTGAAGATAATGGGGAAAAGGGTGAAGACCAAAACTCTCCACCCTTTCCCAGATCTCCTTCACCAGTGGGAAGTGACAGGAGTCACTGTAGCAGACCCCTTACTGGTAAGGTGATAGTTAGACTTGAGGAAGAGCTTGATCTCTTCATCACTATAGGAGAAAAAGATTGAACTTGATGAAAGGAGACTAGCCATTGAAGAACAAAGCATCAAGATGAGCTTAAGCCCAAAGATAATGGTGGCGGCAACTTCAATTGGAAAAAAGAGGAATCTTTTGACCCAGAAAACCCCAAAGTTTAGTGATGGTGATGACATTGATAAATGGTTCGCAGCCTTTGAGAGGACCTGCAAAATGAGGAGGATTGGTCACCAGCACCAGGGAGCTCTACTGTGGGTGTTATTCTCAGTGGAAGGTGCAGGTAGACTTCTTACTTTAATGACCTTTTATGAAGGAGACCTTGATAGGAGGTTTTGGACTCACCACAGAGGAAAACAGATTGAAGTTTAAGGACAACCGTTAAGGTCAACACCAGACATGAGTGGACTTTGTGGAATCTGCAGTCAAAGCACTAGAAGTCTGGATGACAGGCAATGAGGCAGACGCTTATGATGGCCTAAATATTTTAATTAACAAGGCACACACTTTAAATTAATTGTACTGCAGCGAAATTGCATCAGGATTTGGTTGATTCCACGTTGTCTTCTCTAAGAGAGCTGGGGAGGATAGCTGGCAAATGAGTCAGAACCAGAGTATCCGGAAAGAGCCACAGTGGGAGTGACCAGAAAAAGGGTGCTCAGACATCCTAGCAGGAGAAGGAGGTGAATAACAGCAAGGATAAAAGAAGGAGTTCTCGAAGGGCCCCTAAAATTCTTTTCAGGAGGGTGGACCCCCAAATATCTCCAAGAACAAAGGCAAAGGTTATCAGGGTAAAAACTGGGACCAAGCAAAGACTTCTGGGTAATGTCATGACTGTCATCGGGCATGACATAAGAAAGAAGATGCCAGTGTCACTCTGGTGGCTGCTAGACTGGCTTTCTCATTACAATTAATACAAGGTGTTAGTCACCAGGCTACCAATGCTGACAATGAGACTAAGGGCCTTATTTAGATGTTGGTGAGACTACTGTCAGTCTGCGGGAGAGTTTCCAGAGTACTCCATCAAGCTGATAGAATTCCACCCATCCTATTTAGATGTATGCAGGCTAAATCTCCATCCGCTTCGACCGAGTGTTTACCGTCGAGTATGCTGCTCACCGCTTCTGACACAGCGAGCACCTATGTTGGTGAATAGTACTCCATCGCTGAGAGGGCAGCGGGGTTGCATTGACCCTATTTCGATTACATATATACTCTGACAGCAGTTTGGTGGTGGGGGCAGGACCACAGGCCCCAGCCGTCGGAACTGCCAGGAGAATTGTCAACACTTCCGCCACCCCCTGGAGGCGTCGTCATTAGAAGTAGAGTTTTCCTGCTGCGCAGGATACTCTGACAGCAATTTGGTGATGGAGGCAGGACCTTAGGTCCCATCAGTTGCAGTGGCCAAGAGAGCCGCCATCACACCTGCCAACACCCGGAGGCACCTTCATTAGAAGCAGAGCTTTCCCGCTGCACAGGATACTCTGACAGGGGTTTTGTGTTAGGAGCAGGATGACACAATGCCCAGATCTGAAAATGATGCTGTGAACTGAATTTTAGAACCCTCAATTAAGGTGGCCTTCTTCCTAATCTTCATGGCAAAGGTTTTGCTAATGTTAACTTTTTAGCCCTAGGTACTGCATGAACTGTGCAAACTCGTCAACTAGACATTGGAGGCCAATAGGAGCACGGGCCATTAGTGCAGCGGCATCAGCATAAAAAGAGCTGGTATAGGCCGATGTCCCACCTGAGGTAGGTCCGCACATTTGCTTGCCAGTATGTCGCCTGCACTGTTAATATAGTGATTAAACATTAGGGGGCCAGTACGCATCCCTGGCATACCCTTCGTCCTATTTTAAATGGCCCAGTACAGTTGCCATTAAGGCCATAGCAAACTCTACCCCTGCCTTAGGCATACAACTCTCTTAGAATGATAGTGCAGTCCGTGCCCATGTTAGCCATGATTGACCATAACTCATTGGGAGCCACAAAATCAAACGCAGAAGATAAATCTACAAAAACTAAAAGCAAATTGCTACCTTTTATATGCACATATTTACCAATTAGTAAATCTAGATTAATGGCCTGCTCTACAGTCCCAAGCCCAGCCCTAAAACCATACAGTAGGTCCAAGAGGATATTGTTTGTTTCTGCCAAGTCCTGGAGTCGTCCTAAAAGAATATGACCAGTCACCTTTACCAAACAATCCAGAAGCGAAACAGGCCTCTATTGCGCAGGGTTGTTACGGTCACCCTTCTTGAATATAGGGACCATAAGCGATTCAGGCCACGTGGATAAAAAACCTTGTTCCCTACAGGCTCTGGAGAGCAAGGTAAGGATTGGGCCCCAAAGACCAGTGTTAGATTTAAACAGATCAATAGGGATCCCATCAGGCACCGCAGCTTTACCCTCTTACTTTCCGTGCCAGAACAACTTTGTCCAAGGAAAATTCTGGATATCTCAAGTTGTTTAAAGGTCCAGTAGAATTGGAAACGTTAGTGAGAGGGGCTGGCAAATTGGGCACGGAAACAGTAGGGGCATTGCAATGTCTTCCTTAGGAAAATGCAAATTAGTCAAATGTGCTATCCATGCAGCCTCTGTGATGTCTATCTCTGCAGTCAGGGGAATTATGGGAAGGAGTGTTGATGACACGCCAAAACATGGTGTTATCATTGGACAGACTAGCCTCGAGTAATCTATTCTACATTTCCTCCTTCAGGTTTCTTTTCCGTTGTTTAATGGCTACTTTACAAGCTAGTCTTCATTCCTGGACCTCATTAACAGATCTTGGTTGTTTAGCTAAGGCAAATTTAACATTTCTGTGAGTTTTTGCACAAGCTAGATCAAACAAGCCACAATAACCCGCCTTTGCTATTTTCTACTTTACGTGGAGCCCCTCGCCAAGGCCCTTTTTTATGCGATTGAATGCTAAAGTAAACTTGTGTGCCTCTGTTGTTTCGTCGAGACATACTTCAAAAGCCTCCCTCTCCTTTTGAATTAGTTTACTAAAAAGTTAGCTTGACCCACCAGGACCATCTAAACGCGTACCTGTTACAGCGGGAGATCACAATTTCCTCTAGTGCAGTAATATTTTGTGCATCTTGTAACTGGCCAAAAAGGTGAGGTGTCAAGCAACCTGCATAGAGACAAAGGACATCTGGTGGAAGGAGATCTTCAAGCTGCAGAGCAAAAGGCAGGCAGGGGGCCGAGTAGCCAAACTGATCTTCAAATAGGGAAAAATAGAAAAGGACACTTGCTCACCCCCACTTCCTGCATCACCAGTTAGACAGGAGCCCCAGTAATCAAATTAGCAGAGGGGTTGGAACGGGAGTGTTAGGGAAACTTTGCCAAGCCAATAGGTTGAAAGGAATAGTGCTTTCTAGCACAGCAATGTGCCACACCTTAGAGGAAGTGGTCGTACCCCATTGGTCAAGGGTGCCCCCCTGTTCTCATCAGGAAAACTGAATAAATATGGGAGAGAATCCCAGAAACTCGGATCCCTGCCTGAACTACAAGATGAAGAGGACTGCCCTGCTAGAGTCCTGGCCTACACAAAAATAACTGTAATCTGAAAGACTGCACCTGCTGCACACATTGGGAACTAAAGGCCTAAGGACTTTGCTTTACTTTAAAAAGTGAAGAAGTGGACTACCTGAAAGCAACATGTTGAAAGACCTTCACCTGCATCATCTCTTGGGAAAAAACCTCTGAAAGAAGCCAAGGACAATATGCTGGATCATTTACTAGGCCTGAGTTCTCACATGGCAGTGTACATATACAAGGCAAGCAGAAAACTGGAGGCTTCATAAAACTCTTGTATGACCAAAAGGCTTCTATGCCTGAGTACTCTCCAGGATATTTATTGTGGGGGTTGGAGGCTATGGCTCCCTGGGGCATCCCGGACAAGTGGGTGGACTGAGCCCTACATAATCCTGGAGAAGCAGGGTGAGGTTACCTACCAGGTAGACCTTAAAACTCACAAAATCCCCTACAGAGTCCTGCATGTCAATTGGTTGAAACCCACAAAAGGGCAGACAGTGCCATGTTGATGGTTACAGATGAAAGAGGAGAGAAAGAGAATGAACCATTGAAAGATCTCTTCTCTACCAATGTGCAAATGGGTCAGTGGAGGGAGTTGTACTCTCTCCCAAATTGACAGACCATCAGCACAGAGACTGGAAGCAGGTACTGGAGCAGCTTGCTGGTCTGCTCTCTTTGACTCCAGCTATCACCAATTGTGGATTTAGGGGTAATGGGTATTGGGTGCATTCCCTTCTCCTCATCTCTCCTCATTGCCTTTCTTGTTTTTTGTTCCTGCCTGTCTACATGCAGAACTTGGGTGTACACGAGAATAGTTAGCGGGTTGTGTTTAATGCCGCTAGTATTTAAAGACCCTACCTTCGATATGCCGGTGCTTAGTCTCTTTTACGGTCCCTTGCCTCGGGACTTCCGGTTCCAGCTTTTGTTTCCCCTGAGCCTTGCTGGTGGATCATCGGCTGTGGACTCTATGTGCCTCCCGGTGCTGGAGGTTGGGCACTTTCGTCTCTCCTAAAGGAGATTGCGTTATTTATTGCTGTATTCCTCTTTTTGAGCCTCGGAGGAGCTACTGAGTCTAATGAACGGAGGATTAGGGAATGAGAGGAAAGACGTGACTGCGTTTCTCGTTTTCCCCGGACTGGACTCCCTGGATTTGTTTATCCTATCCGCCTCATTATGCATGATTGGGCGGAATCACGAAGGAGCTGAAGGTCGGTCGTTTTTTGAGCTCTCCGCCTTTATTTGTACTAGGGGTTTTTTTGTTTCACGTTGTGATTCGTCCCCCCCCTATCCCGTTCTTCAATTAGTTGGGTTTTTTTGGTCCTAAAGAGAAGGTGAGTTATTACTGATTGGGTACAAAGCTATTTTTAGATTCACTGCAGTTTCTGCAGATAAGGAGGAGTACCTTTGTTACCCCTTTCCTCCCTTCGTTATTTTTTGTTTCTTTTTTCCTCTTAACCTCCATTGGACTGGTGGAGTCAAGTATTGTGATGTTGCTCCTCTTCATATAAGAAAGGCCTCCATCCACTAAATTGGGTAAAACAATATTTTGTGGGTTCTTCTGTGCACCTAGTTATGCATGTAGCGGATTTTTAGTATATTGCGAGGTCTAAAGTAATACTGATGTCCCTTCTTGTCTTTAAGGACACTGCTGTGGTCTTCCGATTGCTGGTTGGGTGGTAGCCAAGAAGTTAAGAAGGAGCACCTGTGCAACTACTGTGTTTTGTTGGTTCTTTTTTTTTCCCCCCACCTTCTTCCTACATCGGGGTCACCCGTCACTCTGATTCTATAGTTAGGTGTAGGGTGTCTGCGGTGGGGGTAGCGGATTGAGACATTCTTTGCTCCTGCAGTGCTGGGAAGATTGGCAATGGAACATGGTGTATACATGCAGTGGTGTAGCTAGCCCTTAGGCTGCCCGTGGCCGTCCCTGACTTTGGCGACCCACGCAGCCAGAGTGAAGATCTCTGGTTTGTTTGCCAAATGAAGAGCAGGAAAGAAGGGGGGCCTGCCCTAAGACTGTAGGTAAGAGCAGTGGGAGGCCGCTGCCCTCAAAACTCATGTCAGAGGGGCGAACCACCCCCCTCCTTGCTATACCACTGGATATATGACATTGACACTGGTCAGCATACCTGTCAAACATAAACTGTACAGGTTATCTGACCATGTCAGAAACAGCAACATGGCTGAAGTAGTTAAGATGCTTGAGTTGGTGGTAAATAAGCCCTTCGATAGTCCATGAGCCTAGTGGTGCTGGTGCCCAAATCTAATCCCCAAAGGGGAAGGAAGAAGTTACGGTTCAGTGTGGACTTTAGAGGACTGAATGCATTCATTAAGACTGATTTTTACTCAAGCCTAGAGCTGATGAGCTCATTGATAGGTTAGGGGCTGCAATGTACCTGAGTACATTTGATTTGACATCAGGCTACTGGCAAGTGAAGGAGCAAAGGAGAGGTCCGCAATCTCCACACCAGAGGGACATTACCAGTGTTAAGTAATGCCCTTTGGCTTAAAAGAGGTACCTGCCACCTTCCAAAGGTTGTTGAACATGTGTCTGTCTGGAATGGAGCAGTACATTGCAGCTTATCTGGATGATACAGCTGTGTACAGTTCGACCTGTGAGGATCACATGGACCAGCTGAATTATTGCTTCATGCCCTGCAGCAGGCGGGCCAGACTATCAAAGCCAGTAAATGCCAGATAGGACAGAATTCAGTGGTATACCTTGGCCACCTTGCAGGTGAAGGGCATGTACAACTTCTCCAGCTGCTACAACCCCAACACAGGTCAGGGCATTCCTTGATTTGACTGGGTACTATAGAAGATTTGTTCAGGACTATGGGACCATTGTGGCTCTCCTGACAGAACTCATTCAAAAATCAGCCCAAGAAAATAAATTGAATCCCTGAGTGTCACAAGGATTTAAAACTCTGAAAGAGGCTATGTACTCAGCACCAGTGCTACTGGCCACGGCTATACAAAGGAATTTGTATTTCAGACAGATGCTTCAGATTAAAGAATTGGGCCAGTCTTGGCACACGTAAATGAAGAGGGCGTAGATCAGTATTAAATCAAAAGCGGGAGAAGGAAGAGTTTGTGATCCATTCAGCTTCCTTGTTCATTATCAAAAAATCAAAGTGGGGAAGGATCACTTGTCCAGAGTAACCAGGGTTTTTTTGTTCTTCGCTCTGATACTGATAAAAAAACCTCATTCACGTACTAAGGCTCGAATGGTGGTATATCTTGGTTCTCCGCCTTTCTTGTTTTTTAGCTACGTGACAGCATCATCATCGGGTTAATTCGTATGCTTCCTCCACCCGGAGGTGAACCACTGGTTAGTACAGTAGTGATTAATGATGAAAAAAGTGAGTAGAAAAGTTCTTGATAAAAAAGCTTGGATAACCAGATAGAAGGGAATTTCATTACGTCTGGTGTCAGGCTTGTTAAAAAAGTTGTTTCGTGCGTAGGAAGGGAAGTTATGGGGCTTCCACACTGTTTATAGTCCATAAAATGGTCGACATGTTTCAGCCTTGGTCTGCCCTGGGGGGTCAAGTAGGCTTTCTTCAGGACCTAAAAACTGATACTGAAGATAAAGGTCACCTATTTGTTCTTAAGGTGGGTCTAGGTATATTATCCTGACCTATATAGAGGTCTTCAAGTGCCTGTAAGTAGAAGAGAAAACATGACAAACAATCAGAAATAGATAACAGCAGTTTGTGCTTTAACTCATGGTTGCTGTTTTAGTACCATTGAGCGGAAGGAAAATCAAGGAACTAAGAAATGGCAATTGTTTGCGTTTAATAGAAAAATTCACCCATTCCTACTAGGCAAAACATCTCTCATTGTTCACTGTTCATATGTGAGGTCAATCATTTCCAAGGTAACCTCATTCTTTCATTAGTGGACAAACGGTTCTTTTCATTATATACGGTAACATTTAGCTAGTTCAAGTGAGGATCTGATGTGTTGTTTTGTCAAAAGGATTTAATTTACGGTTGCGGTGCTTTCAACAAGTATGGTTCAAGTATGGACATTGTGTTATTATGTGAATGATGGGCACCTTATGCTTCGCAGTGGCCACAATTACATTAATGAGTGGCGTGTTGTTCCTGGTTATTGGCTTGGCTGTTCGTATTCTGCCGGATCGTAAAATAAAGTAGCGGTTGATAACGCTGTAAGCAGATAGCATGACTAGAGGCAAAGTATCGTGGGGTAAAATAAAACATTTTATGCAGCAGATATATCTATTACATTGTGTAAGTATCAGATATCACAGCCCTCAATTCCCCCTCTTAGTATCTGTAGTTTGTTGGAGTTTATTTGTAAACTTCATCGGGCGTCCAGAGAGGGGAAACCTGCTGGGGAAATAATATGCATATGGTGCGCGTTAGGGAAGTCACAGCAGTAATACATTACGGTTTTGTCGCGGTGATCCTCATCGGCGTTGACGCTACCTGTTGTGCAGGGGTGCGCGACTTGTGCTTACTCTGCCTCCCAGGACCCGGATTCAGGAGGCAGATCTTTTCCGGTGTATTTATGTCGATATTGAATAAGAAGAGAAAAAAGACTATGCCGCATGTGAGGTAAATCATGAATTTGTTTTCAAAAAATGGTTCTCTTCTTTTAAAAAAAAAAAAGAATGGGCATAATTATAGTGAATCTTAAATTTACTCCTTTAATACTCCCTTCTTAAATCAACACTAGTGTTAATGTGTTGACGTGCTCTTAGTAAGACATTAAGTCGGTGCTTCAATAATTCCTGTATGGTTCTGAAAAAGTAGTGGATGGGTCCTTTTAAATATATATAGTTATAGGTATTTGAAATGGTTAGAGGTCTGTTGTTATTTAGGGCTTATTGTTATTTCAGTTGTGGCATAAAAAAGTAGCGCCCTTGATGGTGTTCATCGGTTTAGGCTGAGCCAGAGAATTTGATCATTGTGGTGTTTTGTGGCTAGGGTTTCTAAAATGACCCATCTCAAATCACTAGTTTTGTGTTTGGTCTCTATATAGTGAATACTCATTTTGGTTGTGTTTCTTTGGCATTTGACGTTGCTTCTGTGTTCGACTATCCTCTGTTTCACTTTTCAGCACGTCATCCCAATGTAACGTAAGTTACAGGGGCAAGTGATCATGTATATTGCATGGGTGGTATTGCAATTGGTATGGTATCTGATTGTCCATTTTAGATTTGGAAGAAGTTGTAGGGTCTTCGTTTTGGTTGTTAGTTCACAGACCAAACACGATCCACAAGGGTAATGACCCATTACTGGGGGGTTGTTCCATAATTAGGGGGTGAGGTCACCTCTCCTTGGTGGTGGTGGTCTGGTGTGTACTAGTATGTCTTTTAAGTTTTGTGTTCTCTTGCTGGTAAATCTCGGTTTGGGCCAGGTTAGTGTTCAAGATGTTATGATTCTCCAGTTTTTGTTGACTATTTTTTTCACCTTGTTAGAGGCAGCGTTGTAGGTGGTTACACAAGTTACTATGTCTTTCTCTGGTGTTCTTGTAGTGGTATCCAAGAGGGATTCTCTGGGTTGGTTTTTTGCCCTCTTGTTACTTTTACTGATTGTCCTCTGTGTATTCTCGTGCTCTGAGTTTGGTACAGAGGTCTTCTGCTTGTTTCTTGTAGTCATGTATGTTGCTGCAGTTGCGCCTAAGGCGCAGGAACTGACTGTAGGGGAGATTCTCCCTCAGAGGACGGGGATGGAAGCTTTTGTAAGAAAGGAGACTATTCTTTGCAGTTGGCTTAAAGAAAGTTCTCGTCTGTAGGGTGCCGTTCACCGCATAGATGGTAATGTCTAGGAAGTCGAGACTCTTTTCATCAGCTGTATAGGTGAATTTCAACCATTCGTCTCTGGTGTTCAGCCACTTGTGGAATTCTTCCAGGCTTGCTTTCTCACCTTCCCAGATCACTTTTGCCCCAAGCGTGGTCGGGCACTACGTTAGCAACTTTAAAGAGACCCATATACAAAACACGACCAATCCCTTTCAACAGAAGTTCCTTTTATGGAAGCGTTACATCGACAATATTGTCAAAGGATTTTGGCAGGTGCATTGTGGGAGACGTAGTCCCAACATCCAAAGGAGCAACCTAAACATTCTGCAACCTTGGTTTGGTGTTGTGGACCCTTTGGAATCCCCCAAGAAAGACCTTCTGGAATTAGATCCACAAGTTTGGAGAATGTTTAGTAAAAAACTTCATTAGGTGACTTACCCTTCGACGAGAGTCTCCGGCATCGAACCACGACCTGGCCTAGATTTCAGTTTTTTCCTGCAAATGGCTTCTGAGCTCAGGAATTCCAGGATTTCATTGATTCCTTGTGCTGAACAAAGCCGTCATCATCGACTCGAAACCTGGCCTGATGAGGAGCCTCACTCAATGTCGAGAAAAAAAGCTCCAAAAAGTAAATTAGTCAGAAGGTAAAAACTTGACTGGGCCCTAGCGCTAAGTGCATCGGACCCACGTGCCAATGCAGTTGCTCTGTAACTTTGACTTTGACCCAGTCAAGTGCGGCCAGATGTCCCAAAGTGGCGCTTTCTGCTTTTAGGCAATAGAAGTGCTTATTCTTTAAACATTCTTATCTCCGGTTCCCCACATTGGATTTTTGTTATTTTGGTGTCATTTTAGTCATAATAATATTTCCTATTTCGATAAATTGATTTGGGATTTTTAATTGTGTGTTGTGTCTTACTTTTTTAATGTATTGATGTTTTTAAATGCTTTAAACCCCTGTCTCCCAAGTTAAACTTGGCTGCGCGTGGCCATACCAAGAGTTGAGCAAGGGAATCATTTATTGACACCTTGACTGGACTTTATCTTGTGATTGTGGCCCTATTATTAGTGGAAAGTCCCTACCTACATCTGCTAATAAAACACATTCCAACACTCATTTCCCCTGTCACAAATCTGTAACAATGTGTTATACTCCCAGGTAGCTACATTAGAGGTTGCCTACCTGGTTGCCCCAGACTTTCCTGTGCTCTGGCTGCCACCAAGACAGGAATCTGACCCCATCCCAGGAGTTGGGAAATCTCCCAGGAGTCAGAAACAGTGGACTGGACAGGATGGAGGTCACGCATCCCTCTCTGACAGGACGGCTAGTGAAGTGGCACATCACAACGGTGGGTTTTAAAAACTTCACCACCTGTGATATGCAACCAGGCTGCCTCCCAAAGGAGGAAGCAGCATTCCCCATGCACACTTGCACTAGGGAGGCAGGAATACTAGCTATTCAGAAGGTGTACATCCGGAGAAGACTAGCCACACCTCTTGGGTGGTCAACTTGATCTGCACAACTAAGGAAGACTTCTGCCATTTTTAAAAGTGGTAACCTAGAGGGTTCTGGGTAGGAAAGGTGACACACACTCAGGATGTGGTCACCTCAAGTGTGGATTAGCCGCTGGGGCTAGTACCCCATTGGCCACTTGCACCCACACCCCTAACAGCCATAAATCAAGAACTTAAGGGCAACCCCTGACACCAGAACTTTGGTTTTGATCTGACTTACAAGAAAGGTCAAAGGGGAGACCTGTGTCTGTAAAAAAAGGATCTGCACAAAGCAATGGCATAATACTCTGCATCTGTAGAAACCTTCCTGGAACTGCATAACTGAGACTCGTCCTGGACCACAGCTTGTTTCCCACAAACAGAGTGACCCCTTTGAGAGCAAAAGGCAACTCAAGACTCCCCTGAACTACTGGCACTAGTCCCTTACACACTGCAGGTGAAAGCAACATACCGTTACTAAAGAATCGCTGGTCATCAGGCCCTCCAAGGGATCACCCAAAAGTAGATGGTCCAGTGCATTGTGGGAAATGTTTCCGGTGTCTACTGTTTTCTCTCAGACTTCCAGATATTGAAATAGCTCTCTGGCGACCTTACTGCTGTCAGGGCTTGTTGGTCACCAGTCGGGAAGACACCCCCTTTAATCAATGCTGCACCTCAAGGAAACTCTGCAGAACCTTTTTCCGACATGAGCAGTAACTTTGTAGTGTACTTTTGGCACCTGATTCCCCACCAGCACCTTCTAAGTGGCAAAACAAGCATTCCCTTGGCACCCAGACTTCTAAAGCCATGTAAAATTGTACTGTCCATTGGTATGAGCATTTGAAGCACTGTGAGTGACTAATTGTCACTAGTGCTTTTCACCATTGACTGAAATGATAACGTTTTGCAGTACTGTTTGGCACTGATTTAAAATTGTTTCGAAAATCCATAACTCCGGGTGTTCTTATCTGATTGACTTTGTTTTGGTGTCTAAATTTATATGAAAATTTGTTTTATTGTTAAAAAATGTTTTGGATTTCTTTTGAGTCATGTCAATCACTTATCGCCATGTTAGTAGTCTGAAATGCTTAACACATGTTCCTTTAGTAAAGCTTGGCTGCTCTTTGCCACTCCACCAGGACTGAGCTAAGGATTTATTATTGTGAATCCAAGACCTATATTTGGGGTATTATGAGAGTATTGCATGGTGAAGCCTAACCATCATCAGCACATAATACTCCACCTTCCTACAGTGGGTTTATATTGGTGGGATCCTGAACTTGTGTTTCACAACACCACTTGGTCATAAGTGATTTTTGCACAAAAAAACACTTTTGGCTTTAAACTCAAAAATGATTTTTTCAAAATGTTTTCGATTTTTATGAATTTAAATTTTAGGGGAATGTGTAGATTCCCTTTCCAGTAGTAAAACAAAAAGACTTAGGAAAGATAGAAAACAGTAAACGTTTTTTAACGTTTTAAAAAGGTTCCAAACTCCAGATAAAAAGTTAGGCACAATGGAGGCTGATAAGAATCACAAACTGTCAGTCATCCCAGCCATGAAGGTTAGTGATCTGGGGGTTTTGTACAAAGCAAGTGGAATTAGCTTTAGAGTTACAGCTAAAAAGGAGGAACTTCAAAAAGCTCTCAGCTCCTATGAAAAGGAAAAACTAGAGAGGGACTGTCATTCCTCAGAGGAAGACCTTAAAGAAGGTGAGAATGAGGCCCTAACCCAAATTGAAGATAATGGGGAAAAGGGTGAAGACCAAAACTCTCCACCCTTTCCCAGATCTCCTTCACCAGTGGGAAGTCACAGGAGTCACTGTAGCAGACCCCTTACTAGTAAGGTGATAGTTAGACTTAAGGAAGAGCTTGATCTCCTCATCACTAGAGGAGAAAAAGATTGAACTTGATGAAAGGAGACTAGCCATTGAAGAACAAAGCATCAAGATGAGCTTAAGCCCAAAGATAATGGTGACGGCAACTTCAATTGGAAAAAAGAGGAATCTTTTGACCCAAAAACCCCAAAGTTTAGTGATGGTGATGACATTGATAAATGGTTCGCAGCCTTTGAGAGGACCTGCAAAATGAGGAGGATTGGTCACCAGCACCAGGGAGCTCTACTGTGGGTGTTATTCTCAGTGGAAGGTGCAGGTAGACTTCTTACTTTAATGACCTTTTATGAAGGAGACCTTGATAGGAGGTTTTGGACTCACCACAGAGGAAAACAGATTGAAGTTTAAGGACACACGGTAAGGTCAACATCAGACATGAGTGGACTTTGTGGACTCTGCAGTCAAAGCACTAGAAGTCTGGATGACAGGCAATGAGGCAGACACTTATGATGGCCTAAATAATTTAATTAACAAGGCACACATTTTAAATTAATTGTACTGCAGCGAAATTGCATCAGCATTTGGTTGATTCCACGTTGTTTTCTCTAAGAGAGCTGGGGAGGATAGCTGGCAAATGAGTCAGAACCAGAGTTCCGAAAAGAGCCACAGTGGGAGTGACCAGAAAAATGGTTCTCAGACATCCTAGCAGGAGAAGGAGGTGAATAACAGCAAGGATAAAAGAAGGAGTTCTCGAAGGTCCCCTAAAGTTCTTTTCAGGAGGGTGGACCCCCAAATATCTCCAAGACCAAAGGCAAAGGTTATCAGTGTAAAAACTGGGACCAAGCAAAGACTTCTGGGTAATGTCATGACTGTCATCAGGCAGGACATAAGAAAGAAGATGTAGTATGCTCCAAAGAGTCCCGCAGTAGTGACCAATCCAAGGGATTGGCTAGCAAATGAGTGGCGATGGAAGTGTACTCTGGAGAGGCCAGAGCATACACCTATGCTAGCTTAGCTTTCCCGGGTGGGATGGCTAATTAAGCTCTGGCTATCTTCCCTCCAAGCCTGAAGAAGTATAGCTAAAGGCCTAAAATCAATGGGACTGAAGTAGAGTCTCCGAAGTGATGCAGATGCCAGTGTCACTCTGGTGGCTGCTAGACTGGCTTTCTCAATACAATTAATACAAGGTGTTAATCACCAGGTTACCAATGCTGACAATGAGACTAAGGGCCTTATTTAGATGTTGGTGCGACTACTGTCAGTCTGCGGGAGAGTTTCCAGAGTACTCCATCAAGCTGATAGAATTCCACCCATCCTATTTAGATGTATGCAGGCTAAATCTCCAACCGCGTCGACAGAGTGTTTACCGTCGAGTATGCTGCTCACCGCTTCTGACACAGCGAGCACCTATGTTTGCGAATAGTACTCCATCGCTGAGAGGGCTGCGGGGTTGCATTGACCCTATTTCGATTACATATATACTCTGACAGTGGTTTGGTGGTGGGGGCAGGACCACAGGCCCCAGCAGTCGGAGCTGCCAGGAGAATTGTCAACACTTCCGCCACCCCCCGGAGGCGCCGTCATTAGAAGTGGAGTTTTCCTGCTGCGCAGGATACTCTGACAGCAATTTGGTGATGGAGGCAGGACCTTAGGTCCCATCAGTTGCAGTGGCTAAGAGAGCCGCCATCACACCTGCCAACACCCGGAGGCACTTTCATTAGAAGCAGAGCTTTCCCGCTGCACAGGATACTCTGACAGGGGTTTCGTGTTAGGAGCAGGATGACAGGCTCCAGTAGTTGCAGCAGCCAGGAGAGCCACCAACACCTCCACCAGCACCCGGAGGCGCCTTCACTAGAAGTAGTAGAGCTTTCCTGCTGTGCTGGATACTCTGACAGCAGGCAGTTTGGTGGTGGGGGCAGGACTACAGGCCCTAGCAGTCATTTCAGCCAGGAGAGCTGCCAACACTTCCACCAGAGCCCGGAGGATGCTTCATTAGAAAAAGTGTTTTCCCGCTCCGTGGGATATTTTGACAGCAGTTTGGTGGTGGGGGCAGGAACACAGGCCCCAGAAGTTGTACCGGCCAGTAGACCCGTCAACACTTCTGCTATTGCCCAGAGGCACGTTCATTAGAAGCTGAGCTTTTCCGCTGCACACGGCATGCCCAGGGCATGCCCAGGGCATGCCTGGGCGACGACCGGGCCCAAAGCTGGCCCGTCTCTACCCATCCGTGGCCAAACAAAGGCTGGACCACAGCTCTTTTGTCCCTTATCTTCATCTTGGCCTTCAAGGGATCCAAACCAGCTGCCTAAACTAGTGACGCGAGAAGAACCTGGTCAGTGGTGTGGCTCGGCTCGTTCTATTTGCTTTGCTTTGTTTCCTTCCCCTGCTGCTCCTGCAAAATAAATAAATGGGGGTATTGCTGGGTGATCTTCCAAGAGCCAAGAAATCATGGGGAAGCAGGGCTGCCAAGAAAAGTCACAGGCACAGACTTTAGCTTCACCCCTGCCACCAACATCTATTGACAGAATGCTACAGAGAGCTATATGAGTCATAGCTAACAGAACTAACAGAAAGGCTGCTATCTCTAACTCGATTCTTGACGTACCTTGGCAGGTTTGATGCACCCTCCAGCTAGCCCCTGTGACCAGTCCAACTCTCCTTCGTCTTAAGAAGGTGACAATGACAAAATTCAGAGTTGCTCCCAGAGAAAAACTGCAGGGGAGGACGCAGGTCTTTCTATGCCGATATAACAATAAAATCTACACAAGGTGCAGCTAAACGTAGGAAGCCAAATGTTGGAGTACCTGACAACTCTCCTTGCCTCGATGACATAGACCCCAGCACCATCAATAGACCAAGAGATGGTAATAAATACCCCATATGGACGGCAAACCTATTAATGACAAACGGGAGCAGGTCAACCTCATTGTGAAGGAACAACTTTCCTCCCTGGCAGTATGCCTGGACAGAGTGACTGAATTCTGCGAAAAGTTACATGACAAGATTTACAACAGAACTTCTGGGGCCATAGCCAAGGGATCTGAAGCTATTTGTCAGACTGTTTCCCCATCCCACTGAACCATCAAGGACCGCCAATTTGTGTGCCCAGGAAGGCAGGACTAGCAATAAAGATTGTGGTGGTATGCCAGGAGGAGATGACTATTCCAATAGAGCTCATTTGAGCAATTGCATGCCTAGGAGCTTGCCTAGGACCACAGAAGAGGGGGAAAGGATTGAGCTGGGAAGATCTGACATGGCAAATTTCCCCACCCTTAACTTACCACCTGCCTCATGCCCATAAGTTGTCCTTGCAGGGGTCCCCCAGATACAAACAAAGGCAGAGAGATACCCAGAACGAACTTACCAACAAATGCTTCTATTGGCTAGCTAGATATAGACAGTTCTCATACGATAGAGCAGAGGAGGTCCTCATGACTTGCAGGGTCAACTGGGTAGGAAACAGAACTAAAGATAGGCAAGGCGATTGTGTTGTGATTAATTTTAGAAACCCAAAGACCATTTCTAGTCTCTTGCTACCGGATTTTTCCAAACAGGACTTCCGTACAGTGATCAAGCCCTTCCCACCTGGCTATTTCTATAAGCCACTGCATGTCCAACCAACTAGGAAACAAAAGAGTACTGTATTGGCCACCCTGAATCTAACTAAATGGCAGACTATACACCCACACCAGACACCTATGTACCTGCTCTTTACACTACCCATAACAAACAGATCTGGGGATTCTGGAGGGGGTGGAATGAATTTCTGACCATCATATGTTAGACCCAGCAAAATTCATTGAGGGGGGACCAATGGAGAGGTAAACTCATGAACCATGGCCATGCAGTGCTCAGCGTACCTGTGGGCCGTGGAAAGGAGGAATGGAGTTGCAGGTCAAGCCTTCCAATGCTAATACCAACAAGGAAGGGGGCAGAGAAGGACCGATGAATAAGTCCCTGCCCCACATAGGATCTCAAATCATGCAACACACATGTTATGTTATGTTAAAACTATATTTCTTGAGCGCACGGCTACCCAGAACGGGTGTCCCGGCGCTTTGGCAGAGTCCAAACACAACCAAGAAAAACCCAGAGGCAGAAATACTGTAGACCCACTGGTTAGGCGGAAAAGAGGAACGTCTTAAGCTCCTTTCTAAAGGCCAGGAGATTGTTAGCCTTCCGGAGTGACAGAGGGAGCTCATTCCACAAACTAGCCGCCATAAACTGGAAAGACCGGCCACCCATCCGCACGCGTTTGATCACTGGTACCTCCACTTTAGCCAGGTCAGCAGATCTCAGACTCCTCCGGGGAACGTAAAAAGCAATCCGCTTCCTAAGGTAAGCTGGGCCAATACAGTGGAGGGCTTTAAATGCCAACGTGAGGACCTTGAACCTAATTCTGCAAGCGATAGACAGCCAATGCAGCCTGCCGCGCAATAGAGAGGCACTAGCTCTCCGTGGAAGGCCAAAGATGGCTCAGCCAAGTGGAGCCGGAAAGGGGCAGTAGGCTAGAGAAGTCCTTGAATCGATGTTGCAGGCAACAGGAGCATACAGCCAGACTCAGGGGTGAGGGGATCTCTAGATTGCAGAGGAAGATCTTTCCACACAGAAATGCCCCTAACAAAGCAACACCCCTGGGGATATTATACTGTAATGCTACTGGCCTAAAGAACACATTTGATTCCATTGACTGGGGGTCCTATGTAGACCAGTTTAACCTATGCCTTCCAGAAAACATTGTCTAGGGAGGACGTATTTGCGGTCGGGTTTTGTGACCTTCTCAGCAGCCCCCATTTCCAGGGTGAGGGGTACCCACCTGGGATGTATGACCAAGAGGATAGAGTTCCCCTCAAATGGTATCCTGTACAATTTACTCACTTTGGCCCCCAGGGTTAAAATAGCATTGATTAATCTCTACTCTAGACCCATAAGAATAGGCCATGAGTCCTTGACTTTGGAAAATCTCGCCTCTCTTCTGTCCGTTGTCATGGACAGTGCTTATTTGGCCATAGGGGGCGATATTAACTGCAAATTTGAGCCCCTGGATCACACTTATTGTGATGCTGTATGTGAAGAAGAGAGACTATGGGTTATTCCAGAGTTAAAAATACCTCCCATTAAAACCTGGTCCCCACTGGGCCACCAGATCAAATCCCTCACTTTGAATTATTCAGTTAGGGCTTGCAATGGGCATACAAAATTGGACATCCATGGGAAGCATACTTTTAACTGAAAGGGACATTCTTTCCTGATTGACTACATCCTGGTAGAGACCAGGTTGTGGCCAATGGTCTTAGACTTTGCAGTCCTGCCCAGACATGATAGTGACCACAATGCACTGACCCTGGACCTTGCCCTACCGGTAGTGCGAGTGGTGCTCCTAGCAAGCACACTATTAGATGACAGGTTAATACTGACAACTATCAGGAGAAGAATACATTGGCCAGTAATGCAGCAATTCCTTGATATGATTGCAGCCCTATATGAGGTAACGAGTTGCTCCCTAATAGACTTGACCAAAGTCATTATGGAAGAAGGCATAATATTTTCACTTACAGGGGCCTTGGAGATACACACTGAACTCACTAACAAACTAATGGGCATATTCCACCCAGAGGGACGGTATACAGACATAATATCGATTCAAAAATATAGAATAGCACAAATATCGAAGTAAAAATATAGAATGGACAAACTATCGAATGGACAGAATATAGTGGTGCAAAATATCATTTTGAAGTTAAGTAATTTAATATCGATTTTTAAAATATAGAAAGTTAAAAAATCGAAGTATATAATATAGTAATTAAGATATATCGAATTTTTATTAATATCAAATTTTTTATGTTATTTCATTTTTGTGTAATTTAATTCTGTAGCGGGTTGTGGGTTTATAGGGGAATAGGGTGGGCCAGTAATTTAATTGTAATTAATTAAATGTGTTAATTTATTTATAGGTATTTATTAAGAATTAATTGTTAATTAATTATTAATGTGTAAATAATTAATTTTTCATTGGTAATTTATGTTTAATTGGTAATTATTTTTTATTAATTGATTATTGATAAGTATGTTAATGTAATTAATTTATTTTCCGTAGCGGGTTGTGGGTTTATGGGGGAATAGGGTGGGAAGTAATTTAATTGTAATTATTAAATATGTTAATTTATTTATTGGTATTTATTTTGAATTAATTGTTAATTAATTATTAATTTGTAATGAATTAATTTTTAATTGGTAATTAATTTTTATTAATTGATTAATTGATAATTATGTACATTGTATTAATTTATTTTCCGTAGTGGGTTGTGTGTTTATTGGGCAATAGGGTGGGAAGTAATTTAATTGTAATTAAATTAATCATTTTTATTTATTTATGGGTATTGATTTTTAATTTAATGTTAATTAATTGTTTTATTGGTATTAATATTTAATTTCTTTGTATTAATATATTAAATGTTTACTTTCCCTACTGTTAAACTCACTAAAGTGGGAATAGTATTTTTTACCCCTACGCTATCCAACGCTTTCTCTACTGATGCACTCTCTGGAGTGGGAATAGTAATTTTTACCCCTACGCTATCCAAAGCTTTCCCTACTGTTGCACTCTCTGGAGAGGGAATAGGAATTTTTACCCCTATGCTATCCAACGCTTTCCCTACTGTTGCACTTTCTGGAGTGGGAATAGTAATTTTTACCCCTACGCAATCCAACGCTTCCACTACTGTTGCACTCTCTGGAGTGGGAATAGTAATTTTTACCCCTACGCTATCCAACGCTTTCCCTACTGTTGCACCCTCTGGAGTGGGAATAGTAATTTTTACCCTCCCGTTATCCAACGCTTTCCCTACTGTTGCACTCTCTGGAGTGGGAATAGTAATTTTTACCCCTACGCTATCCAATGCTTTCCCTACTGTTGCACTCGCTGGAGTGGGAATAGTAATTTTTACCCCTACGCTATCCAACGCTTTTCCTACTGTTGCACTCTCTGGAGTGGGAATAGTAATTTTTCCCTGTACGCTATCCAATGCTTTCCCTACTGTTGCACCCTCTGGAGTGGGAATAGTAATGTTTACCCCTACGCTATCCAACGCTTTCCCTACTGTTGCACTCTCTGGAGTGGGAATAGTAATTTTTACCCCTACACTATCAAACGCTTTCCCTACTGTTGCACTCGCTGGAGTGGGAATAGTAATTTTTACCCCTACGCTATCCAACGCTTTCCCTACTGTTGCACTCACTGGAGTGGGAATAGTAATTTTTACCCCTACGCTATCCAACGCTTTCCCTACTGTTGCACTCACTGGAGTGGGAATAGTAATTGTTACCCCTACGCTATCCAACATTTACCCTACTGTTGCAGTTGCTGGAGTGGTAATAGTAAATTTTACCCTCCCGCTATCCTACAGTAAAAATATTGTATATTTTTAATTATTATTGTTAATATATACATATATATATGTGTTAAAAAATCTGTGTGTTTTTTTAACTTAAATTAATTATTTAATAATGTTAAAGTTACTTAAGTATTTTTAAATATGTTGTAGTTAATTATAGTTATTATTTAATTAATTTTAAATTACTTTTAAGACATTTAAAAAAATCGATATTTTGACTAACTATATATATTTTTTCGATATTTTTGTACTTACCTGTCTGAAGATAGGACTTCTATATTTTTGCTTTCTATATTTTTACTTCGATATTTTTGTCTTCTATATTTTTGTATTCTATATTTTGTCAGTGATCCAGAGGGACATCACAGAGGCCAAAGGATGCCTCAATACTCCTGGTTCAAAGGGCGGTGCCGGGAAGCAAAATTGGCATTGCTGGGAGCTTTAAAATCCAATGACAGTTATTAAACTTAAGCGGACCATATATAGAGAAGCTATGCCTACAGCCAAAAACTCCAGGGAGCAGGAAAAATGGGATTATTTTCATGGGGCATTGCTATCTAAGGACATGAAGGCCTTCTGGAATCTACTCAATGCAGGTCTCAGAGAAGGCAAAGAGGCATTTGAGCCCAGCATTGTGGCTGAAACCTGGAACTACCATTATCACATTCTGTATGCTATTTCAGAGACAGAGGAGAATACAGTCTACCCAACCGGGAACTTGTTACAGAGCGCAGCCTGGAGTACCCAGTGATAAACCTGCCTACGGTACTTAGTGCCATCAACAAAATAGCTCTGCACAAAGCACATGGAATGGCAAAATTCCAGGGGACCTTTTTCTCTCTAATCCAACAATTTGGTGGCCATACTTGTGGGCAATATTTAGTGCTGTGATGGGAGGAAATGCCAATCCCCAAAACCTGGGCCAGAGCAGAAATCATTCCAGTCTACAAGAAGGGTGCCCCACTTCTACTAGGCAACCATAGACCTATCAGCCTGATTGACGTGAGGCAGAACGTTTTTGCTTGGGTACTTCTGGTACGCTTACAGGCCTGGCTAGAGGACAACAATACTCTGAGCCCCTTTCACACAGGATTCAGACAAAGACTTTTACCATAGATCAAATTTTAAGGCTCCAGCTTTTATACTGGAAAACAGTCATTCTAGAGGGTGGCAGCCTCTATCTACTATTTGTTGATCTAAAAACAGCATTTGATTAAGTACCCAGAGATAAGTTGTGGTCCGTATTAAATGGTATTAGGGTTCCTCCATTTCTTTGTCATATGTTCTGGAGACTACATGAGGGAAGTTTTGCTCAACATCCTCAATAGTTTTGATTTTTCTGCAGCACACGAGGGCTAGTAATCAATATTCAGAAGACAAAATACATGGTTTTCATCTCAGCAAACTTCACACGCCCCAATCCTTGCCTGAACGGCACTCCCCTCAAGAGGGTCTCCACTTTTGAATATCTAGGGGTCACCCTAACTGAACACATGGACTGGTTGACACACATCACAAAAAATGAGCCTCAAGCTAACACAGACATCATGGAGGCTGGCCAAAGTGCATACAAAATCTTTTGTAAAGCCATTGGCCTTACTGTTGAAATCTACAAAGTGCAAGCTTATGGGCGCCAGCATGTATAGCGCGGGACTATGGGAACACTGCCCTACAAAAAGCATATCTAGAACTGAAAATAATTTCATCAGGAAGCTAGCTAGTCTTCCCCCAGCACCCACTTTTTCCAATCCGACTGGATCTAGGTGTTAGACTGGTTTCAGAAGAAGTAGGACTCAGACCGCTTACTTTCTGACAACGCATTTGGGCTACTCCGGAATTGTCTTCTTATAGGCTTGAGCTGGAGGAGGTATTGGGACTTCCAGAGGCCTGGGAAACTACTCAGGTTCACATACATTAGGGACACACTCCACAGTGTCTGCAAAACAAACATGCGGAGGCCAGCATGTATTAATAGTTTTTAATTCATAGTAACCCTTGACAGAGTAGGTTGGAGACTAATTGGACTTTTGCAGCTAACTATAATTGCACTTTAGAAAGATTTCTGCTAATGTCCCAAAGACTTGGGGCCTCATTAGGATGACGGGTGGGCCCCCAAAAGCAAAGACTGACTGCCTTTCCGTGGCGGCATCGCCGCTGCGGAAAGGCACCTATTTGCACGCTCATAATATGGCTGGCGGTGTCCATTGGACACCGCCACCATATTATGCCCTTTCCGCCGCGATCGGCAGGCGACCGGGGCGGAAAAGCGGCGGACGGTCTTTCCATCCGCCGCGGTCCCCCCGCCATACTAATATGGCGGGGGGAATTTGGGAAACAGTGTCGGGAGGATTATAAGCTCAACTTTTCTCAGTTAAGGCAGGAGTCTTGTTTTGTTTTCTCTGTTTCTTTTTCCCTTTTCCTTCTTTCATTTATTTTCATGTGGGTAATATAATTGATTTCAAATCTATTAATGTAGATAATGGCAGGAAAGAAAAATCCCCATTTTACAAAGGGAGAATTGTCAGTCATGGTGTATAAAAATATTAGAGCAGAGCCACAATTGTTTTGAGATCAAGTGCAAAATATAACCGTATGTCTGAAAAGGCTAATGTGGGCCAGAGTAGTTGACAGAGTGAATGCTGTAGTTCACAACCTGTTCGCACAGATGGAAATCAAGGAAGAGATGGAACAACCTGCGGGGGAGAGTGTGATCCCTGGCCTCCAAGCGTCACCTGGAGGGCAAGAGGACTGGTGGTGGTTTTCCCAGACCCCCCTTATAATCTTTCACTGGGAGGAGAAGGTCTTGCCGATCCTACATCCTGAAGGCTTGCCAGGAATGCCTGGTGGCATGGAGATTGGTAAAGTAGACCGTTGAATATGTCTTGTTTGTATATTTCAATATATTATCTTTAATTTAAGATTATAGGTTTCAATCTCCATTACATTTCCCACAATGTAATGGCCTTTGTAAGTGTTTTTACACCAATTAACATATTTCATATATGTGTCTTTACTCTTATATGTTACATTTCTGTTATTTTTAACGGCATATTTTCACTAGGTATGTTGAACTTTTACTGTTGCAAGTGTTGATATATAATCGAAATGACTACAACTACCATGATACCTTGTTTTGTTTTTGTGAAAATATTATTGCTATGTTATCTTGGAGCTAAGACTGCAGCTCTGGTTATGCTGGACCTGACACTGTGTCTCATGGTCTGTTACTATAATGGCTTTGGAAGTTTGGTATGGGGGTCGTGCTCTTAGTTGGATTGCAGATTTCCTCCAAGATCACACCTTCCAGATTTTTCAGCAGCCGTATACCTCTGGAACTCTACTCCTGCAACAGGGGGTGCCACAGGAATCAACATTAGTCCTACCCTGTTCAACTTGTATATGCTCTCCCTGGCAGAGTTAATAGAGTGCAAGGCGTTAAGTTAGTGTCATATGCTGATGACACCCAGCTGATTATTTCTTTTGCGCAGGATGAGGGTAAAGCTGCAGCAGAGTTTAAGGCATGTCTGGTGGATCTGTCCAAATGGATGGACTCCAATTGCCTCAGACTACATGCAGGTAAGACGGAATTCCTAGTGGTAGGAAAACAACAGTCTATATGGTCTACTGTGTGGTGGCCAAATAAACTAGGTCCGGCACCTATTCCTAAATCTAAGGTCAAAAACCAAGGCATCTGGTTTGACTCCTCCCTAACATTGGACAGCCAAATGTCCTCTCAGGCCGGAACCTGTTTTGGAATTTTATAGATGCTTCGCCAAACCTTAGCAACTGCCTGACTCTGCTAGGAAGATTGTAATCTAGATGTTTGCGGTGTCTCGTTTAGACTACTGCAATGTACTCTATCTAGGAGCCTCAAAGGTAATATGGGAATGCTTCAAAGGGTTGAGAATTTCGCTGTGTGGATGCCTTTGAACTTTCCAAGACGTTCCCCCACAGGTACAGCTCTTTCAAAGCTGCACTGGCTTCCCATTTAGACTTGAGTCTCCTTTAAGGCACTATGTTTCTGCCAAAGAAAGTTCCTTGCTCCTTTTTTCCCTTAAACCTTATCTTCCAAACTGATTCCTCAGATCTTCAGGGACTGCTCAGATTGTGAACCCAAAAATACAAAGCGTGCATTTGGGAGGTGGTTCCTTCAGCTTCTTGGCTACCAGGCTTTGGAATTTACTCCTTGTGGACCTAAGAATGGAACCTTCTGAAGTCTTTTCCAGAAACACTGAAGACTTGGTACTTCAGGTAAACTTCAGGCCCTTATACAGTTTTGGTAGGTTTCTGTGATGCTCTAAGTGAACATCTAGCTCAGGGACATTTCACATGGAGTAACCAGGTGCTTTATAAGCTCCTAACACAACATCTTGCTCATTCTCTCTGGTCTGCAACATTTTCACATATACTTAAGTGTAATATATTTATCAATCAGTAATCCATGCTAAGTTTAGAAATGTTGTAAGGTTTTGTCCTATCTTTGTTATGGTATAGAATTGATGTCATGTGTTTCACAAAACAAAGTTTGTTGACTTAAAAATTGTAAGATATGTAAACTTGTATGCTGAATATAAGTGTTTTTTAAGAAAATGAACTCTGTATTACTTACATGATGTCTAATGCTATGTATCATTCTACGTTGTGTAATATCTGCTTTTTTGCGTGTGAGGCCTTGGAATGATTGATTTCACATTTCTCTTCTCTAGTGTGTTGTTTGGAATGTTTGGTATATTTAATGTATACTTTAAAAAAAAATCATTCCAGGACATCTTTTTACCTGCTCTGATTTCCTTCTGTGTATCATTTAAACAATTTATGTTATTGATTATAAACCATTGAAATGTACAATCATTATTTTAAATATCTTTTTCCTTTCATGTTGCTACTTTTTTACCTTCAACTACACTTGATGTATAATCCAAACTTTTAATAATTAATGTTTTCATTCATGAAAGGTCCAACACTGAGAGTACATGGGCAAACACCTGCCATTGAGGAGACCTGTACTCCAAGGGAGGAACACGTTTTCAGTGAGGACTCCACTTCAGCAGTTCTGGATGACGAGGAGCTGGCTGGACAATCTTGTCTGCCTGGGAAAACAGCTTCAGTGAGTCTCACTCCGCCCACACCTACACTTTCCACCCCAGCTGATACTTCCATTTCCTGTGTCTAAAGCAACATCACCCCAATCTTGTATGCCACAGTCCTGGCTGCTAGTCACCCGGCACCACCACCACCTCAAGTCCAGCCAGGAACTAGTGGGATGGGTCACACTGGGACAAAGTCACACGGTAGTAGGGATAGGGGTCATGTGAAGGAATCTGTGGGACGGCAAAGTGAGGTCAATGGGTTAACTGTCACGGAGGACATCATCAAGCAAGTCTTGTGATCCCTCTATCAGTCCCACGACATGATGAGCCAGGTCCTTACAGAGCTTCAGAAGATGAAGCAGTGCAGAGGGAGCTCAATGTTCACATGGAAAATCACAACTCTAATATGGGCTCGCTAATTTGGGTGCTGCATGACATATTCAACCATATGTGCAGGGCTTTTCCAGCACCATCTTCCCCTTTCTGTGGTCCTACAACATCTGGGCCAAGTACATCTGCCTCAGCCACAGAGAAGTAGGCCCTGCCACAAAAGGAAACACCTGCAGCCACCTCAGTTCCTGCAACTGTGGATCGACCAGCCCCCTGCAGGAGTCACGTTCATTCAGACCACAAGGAGAGGATGGCAAGACCACCACCATCAAGAGTCCCCAAACCAAATTTCCCCCAGTGTGCGACTACCATTCACTCTGTGGACTATTTTCTGGACACATTTACCTTACCTTTCTGATTCCAGTTGTATCTTGTACATTGGACTTCAAACACATCTGTCTCTTCAACAATGATTTCATTCACCATGACTGACTTTTTTTTTGTGTGCATTATTGTTTTCATCCAGTTTATGCTTATTTGGTTTTGTTATACAAATGCAAAAATAACAAAGTCAAATACTGGTGTTGTATTATGTTTCTCAATTACTTATTTTTTCCTTCCATCATCTAATTTTAAATGTAAACGAAACAGAATTTTCATTCATACATATTTCCCATGTCTGTAATGTTCTTCACATCTGTCAGAAATTACAACAAAGAAGAGGAACCACAAACCAACAACGAGCAATTTACGAAAATGTAATAGATATTTGTATGTCATAGTTTACCAAGAACATTACAGCACCTGCAACACCCAAACACTCAGGGCCAGATGTAGGAGCCCTAATACCGGTCGGTAACGGCCGAATTCAGCCGTTACCGACCGGTATTAGGGTTTTCTAATGTAGGGGGCATAATTTTTACCGATTCGGTACATTTACCGAATCGGGAAATATACCGATTCGGTAAAATACCGAATCGGTATATTTACCGATTGGGTAAATCCAGATGTAGCTGGCACTTCAAAGAGTGCAACAGGCCCTTTAGGAGTCGATATTTACCACCCAATCCTATTGGGTGGTAAAATACCGAATTCCAGTGTACATGCACATCTGTGCATGTACACCTATGCCATGTTACACACAGACATGCCCTTAGGGCATGTATGTGTGCCACATGGCACACAAGCCTGCAATTGGGGTGCTACAGGGTGTCAAAGTGACACCCCGTTCCCCCTGCCAGGATTCCGTATTTACCGAATCGGTAAATACCGATTCGGTATTTCCTATTGATTCCTATGGGCTTCAAGGCCCATAGGAATCAATGGGAAATACCGATTCAGTATTTACCGAATCGGTAAATACCAAATCTTACAGAATCTGTAATTGTAAAAGAAAAATTACCTACATCTGCCTACTTCCAATTTACCTACTCTTAAATACCGAATCGGTATGATTCGGTATTTAAGAGTAGGTAAATCGGAATTACCTACATCTGGCCCTCAGTGTCATTTTTACAGTTCCAGACCTTGCCACCACAGAAAGGTGGTATATAATTAAAAAAATCATATTCAGTAGGCAGACAATGATTGATTTATGTCATCAGCTGGAGACAGATCTTCTAGTGTATAATAGGAATCCCACATCAAGTACACCAATACTCAAGATCCTGCCATTACCGCATTTTGAAGCCACGGGATCATTCCTACACACTGTTGCAGTATCTGGTGCAATGTCACAGCCAACTTTCAGAGGTCTGCTACTAGAACATATTTGTACAATAATGAGACAAATCATCAACTTCATACATTTACCATAAAAAGACACGTTGCCAATGGAAAATAAAATTATTATGCTTTGGCTTGACTACCACATGTGGTTAGAGCAATTTAAACAGCACATATTGCCTTGGTGGCAACATTCAACAGAACAAAAGTCTAATGCAATCTTTAAAATGTCCATTCAATTACTGTGCAAGTTGTCTTTCTACAAGATAGGTACACTATAAGTCTGTGTGTCTTTCACATGATGAACCCATGTTCCCTTTTTACTTCCCCCCAACATCATATAACAACAAATTACCTAACTTTGAAATGTCTAAATGAAGATGACATGGTGAAGGAACCTTAAACAGGAAAAAAACAAAAACACTTTAAATTACATTACTAATGAACTATTTTAAGGACACATTTTCTATTGACAATCAAAGATACGCAATTTAAATTAACACAGTGGTCAATGTGTCAAATCTTTGATCAACAAACAGCGTGCCCTAGATTTTCCTTAACTTGCCCTTTCTACAAAATGTCCAGCATAGACTGTTATCCTCATTAGATTAAAAGTTGCATTTAACATTATTTTTCTAAAACTGTAAATGTATACTCATACTCATGCGAAGAAATTGTAAATAATACCTTGCCATAAGTTAATTCCTTCCTTTTCACCACTAACATCTTCATTTGGCATTTCAACATCCTCACCTGGTGGCTCATCATGGTCTCCATCTTCTGCGAAGTATGGGATGTTCTGTTGCAGGGCTATATCATGCAGCAGGCCATGGTGATTTGGCATACCTTATCGCGTGAGTCGAGAAGTGCTCCACCAGTTTTATACAGACAGCCAAATCTGGCCTTCAGAAGCCTAAAAGCACATCCATTGACCTCCATGTTCTTCCAGTGGCCTCATTTAAGTGGGCTTCCCCTGGTTTTGTTGCATTCCTCGGTGGTACCAACAACCCTGTTCTGTTAGGAAAGTTGAGTCTTTATATGACAAAAAAAGAAACAAAAGATAACTTACTATTTTAAATAATGACACTTGAAATTAACCAAACAACATATACTGACAGATTGTACTTACCAAAAAGCCAAGCCATCTCAAGTCCAAGTTGTGACATTTGCAGGGGCATACTGCTGGTCTGCAGTACCAAGGAGTCATAGGCTGATCCCGGGAAACAAATACAGACACTTTTGATGTACAAATCAGGCAAGCAGACAACTTTCACATTGATTGAATGGAAGTGCTTCCCATTCTGGTAGACTTGTTCCTTGGTGTGTGGTGGCACTAAGGCAACATGTGTGCCATCAATTGCTCCAACCACATGTGGTAGGTGACCCAAAGAATAACATTCTCCCTTCACATTCCCAAAATCGTCATGTTGTGGAAACTGGATGACACTGTTGATGTATCTCATCATTAAAAAAGAACTTTTTGTAGCACACCACTGAATGTTGATTGTGATATTCCACCAGATACTGCCACAGCGTATTGGAGTAATCCTGTGGCCACAAACTGAAGTACTGCCATTAATTTGACAATTGGTTTAATTAATGTGGGATTTCTATTGTGAGGCAGAAGATCTGGTTACGGCTTATGACATACATCCACTATAGTTTGCCTATTCAATCTGAATTTTATTGATAAAATCCTGTTCATCCATGGTGGCATGGTCTGGAAATGGTTGAAACACTTGAGGCTCTCGTCTCCTCACTCTCCCTGGGTTCATATGTATGCAATTACAAAAATTGTCAACATATTAAAACATTTACAAACTTAATAGAACACACATTTAGGGGCCGATTCCGATCCGGTAAAATCCCCCACCATTCGCTGTACGGAGCGTTTTTCCCGTACGATACATACACCTACAAGGACCCCGTACGTACAATGAAGTACGATCCTAACCCAAAGCATATCTACATACGAATCGTACCAAACACCATACGACACAAAAATACATACGATTCATATCCGGGTCAAGCAGTACGCCCCGTCTGTACATAAACAGCCAGCAGTTTCCGGACCAGCAAGTACGATCCGTGTTGACGACACTCCATACAACCGTAAAACAGCCGTAAAAGCAGAGTCCGGCCCGAACTGCACCCCGGTACGAGACAGACACTCCATGAACCCCCTCGGCTGTGTCATTCCAGTCCTGTACGCCTACGACCTGGTGCATAGAAACCGACGACGGCGCACACGGTGAGTACAACTTACCTCAACAACGGGAGTGTACTTGTACGGTGCGTCACACGCTCGCGTACAGCATCATTGCAGTAGTGACAAGAGCCGCACAGACGTCATTAATGTTGGGGTACAGTGCGTTACATGCTCGCTTACAGCATCATTGCAATAATGATAAGAGCCGCACAGACGTCATTAATGTTGGGGTACAGTGCGTCACACGCTCGCGTATGGCACCAGTGCAATAATGACACGAGCCGCACTAACGTCAATATTGTTGGTGTACGGTGCGTAACATCTGAGTGTGGGGTGGACTCCCAGCAGTGTCCAGACATAGGAGGGGTGGGTGCAGAGGACTCCCAGCAGTGCCCAGACATAGGAGGGTTGGGTGGATATGACTCTCAGCAGTGCCCAGACATAAGAGGGGTGGGTGCAGAGGACTCCCAGCAGTGCCCAGACATAAGAGGGGTGGATGGATATGACTCCCAGCAGTGCCCAGACATAGGAGGGGTGGGTGCAGAGGACTCCCAGCAGTGCCCAGACATAAGAGGGGTGGATGCAGAGGACTTCCAGCAGTGCCCAGACATAGGAGGGGTGGGTGGATATGACTCCCAGCAGTGCCCAGACATAAAAGGGGTGGGTGCAGAGGACTCCCAGCAGTGCCCAGACATAAGAGGGGTGGGTGGATATGACTCTCAGCAGTGCCCAGATATAGGAGGGTTGGGTGGATATGACTCCCAGCAGTGCCCAGACATAAGAGTGGTGGTGGATATGACTCCCAGCAGTGCCCAGACATAAGAGGGGTGGGTGCAGAGGACTCCCAGCAGTGCCCAGACATAAGAGGGGTGGGTGGATATGACTCCCAGCAGTGCCCAGACATAAGAGGGATGGGTGCAGAGGACTCCCAGCAGTGCCCAGACATAGGAGGGGTGGGTGGATATGACTCCCAGCAGTGCCCAGACATAGGAGGGGTGGCTGGATATGACTCCCAGCAGTGCCCAGACACAGGAGGGGTGGGTGCAGAGGACTCCCAGCAGTGCCCAGACATAGGAGGGGTGGGTGGATATGACTCCCAGCAGTGCCTAGACATAGGAGGTGTGGGTGGATATGACTCCCAGCAGTGCCCATGTCATCATCATACCACAACTACATGGGGGTATGTTTACAATCCTAACCTGTAGGAGTCCTGATAGTGCCATAGCAACACATCACTTACAGCAGTGTCACACTACACAGATGATGGATTTCTGTCACACACAGTGTGACACACCACATGTGGGTGTGATGTCAGATCCCACATGCATATCCAGCCATGGAGGTTGCAGGCAACCTACACACCCTACCATCATTACACAATAGTGTGTAGTCATGTAACAGCCCAACAAACAAAGACAGCAAAAGGGAACACACACTGTCATGTACATCCCTGGGCTGATATGGATGTCCAGGTGCTGGTCAGACCACCAACATGTACTTGCTCATGGAAGGAATACGGTTGAAAGACCTTAGATACAATGCACAACATTGTGATTCATGTACACAAATACCCTGCAGAACCAATACAAACATAAGGGAAAGGCTGTGATTATACATATGCATATTGGAAAAAAGGGTGAATGTGTCCATGAAGGCATTTCTACATACTCTAAATACAAGTACAGTGAGTAGCATGTATTGCACACAGTCATGATCAGTAGTCATCTGTGAGCAGGCATGGCCATTGTTGAGGGAACGTTCAACAACATAGGGAATATGCACACGTCAGCACAGCCATTGTGCAACTGTCTGTAGTGAACTTCTCATTGTATAACTGAGGAATGGGCACTCCTTGGGACAATGTCTGTAGGCAAACTGAACACACACAACCAAAGATTAATTGCTGCAACTTTGTGATGGCACATAGATACCATGGTCCACCTCATTAACATCATAAAAAATACATATTTCATAATCTCAAAACATTACCATGATATCAACTCCTAGGCACACAGCACCTAAAGCAAGTACCTGAAATGCAATAGTTTCGAATGAAAAATAAAATGCTGTATTCAGCTCCAAAGTAAAAGTAATTTAAAAATGAGTCCTGTCTTAAACAAGGCCAATGGCCACTCCATTTTCAAGTCTGTTTGGGGGACGTTGTGGAAGTTGTCGACCCCAAACTTACCTGCGCATTCTGGAGCTAAAGGCGGGTCAGGGCCTGGCACCGCTGGGACAGTTGAGGGAAGGGAAGGTGTTGTGGATGCAGGGGGGGAGGAATCCTCCTCAGTGGCTTGTGCAGCACCAAAGGTGGAAATAAATTCAGCGCTGCACACTGCTGCCAGTTCCGCCAGAATGAATGAATGAATGAATGAAAAAAATATTTAATAATGCGCACTGTGGCCAAGCGGCTTCCTGGCGCTAAGGACTAAAACCACAGATCACAAAAGAGGCCACTGAGGTTTAACAGGAGAACGCCTGAGAAAAAAGAAAGTTTTTTAAGGCTTTACGGAAATGGGAGTAGATAGGAATAGAACGTATGGACAGGGGGAGGCAGTTCCAGAAGCGTGGGGCCAAAACAGAAAACCTGGTGCCATCCGTTCTGGTCTTGCGAAAGCGGGGGAGATGAAGAAGGGAGAGAGTGGAGGAGCGAAGAGTGCGGGTAGGGGCGTGAGAAGAATTGAGGGAACTGATAAACAAAGGAGCAGAACGGGCCTGGGCTTGGAAAACTAGGCAGCCCAATTTAAAGAGGGATCTCTGGAGGACAGGGATCCAGTGAAGGGACTTAAGTGCCGGAGTGATGTGAGAAGTTTTAGGAAGATGGAGGATGAGCCGGGCAGCCTGATTTTGAATTGCCTGTAGGCGACGAGTTTCGTAGGCTGGAATGCCCACGTACAGGCCATTTCCATAATCAAGCCGGGAGGTGATAAAAGCCATAATGATAATTTTGAGGGCATCAGAAGAGATGAAACGAGAAATTTTCCGAATAAGACGAAGAGACAAAAAGCAAGAAGAGACAACAGAACTAATTTGTGCGTGCATAGAAAGATCCTGACTGACCCTAATACCCAAGGTGCGAACAGAAGCAACAGGTACAGGGGGAGGACCAAAAGTGAGGGGCCAAAAAGAAGAAGACCAGGGGTTAGAAGAGCCGCCCGTCAAAACCAGCTCCGTCTTGTCCGGGTTGAGCCAGACCACCACCTGCACCCGGGGACACAATGGGCGTGGAGGTAGAGGGCTGTGAGTCAGGCGTACTGTCTCTGTGGCTGTGTGTCTGCTGTCTGACCCCTGGCCCTGTGGGTGTGCCTGCATCCCTCTGAGATTGTGTGCCAGGTGATTTGCGCTTACACTTAGGTGGTGGTGGTGTCCTGGTTGTGGGTGTTGGCGTGATCTTGTTCGTCGGCGTGTGCTTGGGACAGTTATGAGAAAAGGTGGTGTGGATGGGTCAGAAGGAGGGAGGGACTGACCCCTGCAGGAGTGAAACTGCTGCCGTCAGTGATGAGTCCATGGACGCTAGTATCCGACGTTGGTCAGACATCGCAGCTGACATGCCCTCCATGAATGACAACAACTGTGTCAGAATAGCAGTGTGGGCATGGAGGACAGTCAGCATTGATGTCTGACCAACATTAATCTGCCGGAGTAGGTCCACAGACTCGGCACTGAGGGCAGCAGGGGAGACAGGGGCAGGTGCAGCGGTGCCAGGGACGAAGGAGACATGGGGGCAGCACAGACAGAAGGGACGGAGCAACTGGGAGGGTGGAGATGGGTCTGGAGGAGGTGGGGACGGACACAGTGATGGTAGATGCTGTTGCTGCATATTCCCCCTCCTCCTGGAAGTCAGAAGCCGAGCCGTCCGCATGGTAAGAGGTGTCGCATTCCAAAGGTCCGGCCATCTGACTCCCCTCACCCTCTGTACCACTAGCTCCCTCCAACTCCTTTGCGCTGATAAAACTGCAGCTGGGTCCCTCCTCCTGGTCCATGCTGATGTCTCCTCCTGTGTCGGTTGATGATGCTGTGGGCAAGGAGAAGAAACAAAAATGCATCAGTCACCGGTACACATCTGACACATGAGCACAAAATCATTTGTTCACACTGCAAATCATTGCAGGCATCATGAGTAATAGCTCAGCACAGAATTGATACTAGTACTGCCCAGTTGATATAGACACAATTCTACTTGGACACAAGGATCCAAAGAACAGACCAGGCCACAACGTGAATGAGAGTCACACTGGGTTGCTTCTGTTTGTTTACAGGAGAGCAGATCTATACAATGAAGTGATGCCACCTCAAGTTCACAAAGAAATAAACAGTTGTGTTGCCCCTCAGGGCAAACTAACACACCTCACTCACCAAGGTGACACCACACTCTGAGACCTGTAAGTACATTTTGATGAAAACTAATGTCACAAATTGTTGGCATCTTGGGACTCACCTCACTTCACACATTCAACATGCATTTCATGTGTAACTTTGCCATCTTGTGAACATAACACATACGTGCCTGCATAAAAGCTCTCTCACAAGGAAATGCACACCAAAAACATAGACACATTCATTGAAACAGCTGACACACTCTATAATGAAACACTGTCACAAACAAATGGCGTGGACCATGTACCATATACATAGGCTGTGGGGTTTTAGGTTTAAACCTATTTTAACTGATAAAACCCCACTGAAAGAAAAATAGCCCTCACCGGTGAAAACATATAAACACTGAAAAAACACCTGCACAACCACAAACTAAATGCCATTCAAAAAAAGGAAAGAGAAAGTGATAGAGTTATTTTGTTCTTACTGAAGGTGTCAATAAAATGTAACTTTGTTATACAAGCTAGCAGTAAGAAAGACTGGCTAACATTATTCTGCTTGAGTTTTGTTCTTTAATGATGCCACAAAAATATTGTTTCTTCTTCCTTTTAATTTTTTCAGTTTTATAGCCTTTGGTCTAAAGATGCAGGGTTTTGTTTCACGTTTTAGGTTTAGTTTAATTATTTTATAAACTGTAGAGAATCAGGACATATCAAACTCACATTTGATATTTTGGCTGCATTTGATTCTTTCACTGATAGGTAATATGGCTAGTTTCATAAAAATCTTTCCTAATATGTGTCATCACATTTGCCCACAGAGAATGGGTAAAAACCCTTAATATATCAGACCATAGTTTCTAGTGGGTCAGTATTGATAGTAGGTGAATTGCCAACACCTCAGGCTTTAAACATTAAATGCAAGGTATAGTGACAAGTATATATATCACCAAGCATCTGGGATAGTGGTGAAAACGTGACACCCAACTTCTGGAAAACTTGTTATGCTCTGCAAAAAAGGTTCTTTCCAAGTTCAACAAAGATTGGAGTGATATTGTTTGTATTTGTAGTGATTCAGCTACGTAAATAAAAAATGTGTGTGAGGACCTGTCGAAATTGATACCCGAGCTGAAGTGATTCCCTGTAGGAGGTCCTTGCTACTTCTTAGATGTATGCTGAAAGCATCTTTACAATCTTCAGAGTTAATGAGGGATGCTATTGACTTTTTAGTCCATTCTGGTGCACTTTTTTCTTATGCCCAGGAACTAAAACGCAAATATTTATCATTTCGTGCTTTATGTGGCATCAAAGAAAGAGTCATCCCAACTGTGCCCCTTAGCTGACGGTTCTCAGCCCAAGTGGCTATGAATGCTGAGAGGGCCTTTCCTCAGAAGTTTACATGGGAAGGAAAGCGCAAGCGCACATGACCAAAGACTCATTGAAGAAGTATTGTATGGTGTGCTACAATAAGATTAATTTGCAAAAATTTCTTTGGACCTCATATACACTATACGTACACTGTCTATATACTATGTTCTTTCAGTGCAGAAAGCAAGCAATGATAAAAGCAAAATGTTCCATAAACACCGGAAAAACACTTTTTCGGTTGTTTTTAGTGGCGTGAAAATGTGTAACCACTGATAACAACTGTTTTTTAAGATATTGAAAACACTGAAAAAACCCCACCAGAATTTACCAAAAATAGAAACTGAAAACAGGACAGCCTACATATACATGCTCCAACGGAGGTCTTGATGGCTTGACACGCATTAGTCTGTGCAATTGACAACAAACTGTGTCAGTGTGGACACTGTGTGGACATGTCTATGTAGTTCAAAGCACACCATCAATCACGAACACTGGACTCCTCCAACAGCTGCCTGCTAATCGAAACATTGCAAATGTTGTTTGGTGTGCACTACCTTGTGAAACAACTATAATGCAGACATATAGGTGTTACCTACACAATTTGTCAAATGAAGACAACTCTTAACAAGTGTTGGGAGTGTAAAGGTACATACCTCAATGTGAGACAACTTCTAATGTGTCAGTCCACACAGGGGCATCTATCACCAGATCATACAGTTGCTAGCACATAAGACCCACTAAATGTCATGTGAAGTGGCCCACATGTCCCAAATTAGAACAATACGTAAGCTAATGTGCCTGCAATTGTGTAGTCCAAAACCATTGCTGCATCGTGGACACACCCTTATCCACATGCTAAATGTCAACACAGGAGTGTGCACACCAAGACCAAACTGCGTTGCACCAGAAATACATACAAATGATACAAGTGACAAAAAATATTGAGGCACAATCATCTCTGGAAGCAAATGACATAGCCTGGAAAGCCCTTAATGAGAGCACTGTCCACCATCACAAGGGAAGTGCCTAGTTAAAAATTCCAAAAAGGGGGTGGTGATGGACAGAGTATCTGAGTTAATCAGAACACTCCTACCCAGTCAACAGATCAGGGCTTGATCCATCACCGTTTTTTAGCTCACTGCACCATCCCAGTTCAGAACCTGGCTATATGCAAATTAGTCTGTCCCTGGCCCAGTGCATCATGGGAACAGGGCAGACCAAACTACCAAGCCAATTCTTCACTGGAAAGGAAACAAGCTTCCGGGGACCAGTTTCTGGCATTACAGCCGTCTTCGGCCCGGCTTGCTTGAATCCTGATGGTGCAGTGAGCAAGGGACTCATGTCTGAGCATACCCTTCCACACTTGTGGTGGCCACATATTTCAAAAAGGGGGTGGTGATGGGCAGAGTATCTGAGTTAATCAGAACACTCCTACCCAGTCAACAGATCAGGGCTTGATCCATCACCGTTTTTTAGCTCACTTCACCATCCCAGTTCAGAACCTGGCTATATGCAAATTAGTCTGTCCCTGGCCCGGTGCATCATGGGAACAGGGCAGACCAAACTACCAAGCCAATTCTTCACTGGAAAGGAAACAAGCTTCCGGGGACCGGTTTCTGGCATTACAGCCGTCTTCGGCCCGGCTTGCTTGAATCCTGATGGTGCAGTGAGCAAGGGACTCATGTCTGAGCATACCCTTCCACACTTGTGGTGGCCAAATATTTCAAAAAGGGGGTGGTGATGGACAGAATATTTGAGTTAATCAGAACACTCCTACCCAGTCAACAGATCAGGGCTTGATCCATCACCGTTTTTTAGCTCACTGCACCATCCCAGTTCAGAACCTGGCTATATGCAAATTAGTCTGTCCCTGGCCCAGTGCATCATGGGAACAGGGCAGACCAAACTACCAAGCCAATTCTTCACTGGAAAGGAAACCAATTTCCGGAGACCGGTTTCTGGCATTACAGCCGTCTTCGGCCCGGCTTGCTTGAATCCTGATGGTGCAGTGAGCAAGGGACTCATGTCTGAGCATACCCTTCCACACTTGTGGTGGCCAAATATTTTAAAAAGGGGGTGGTGATGGACAGAGTATCTGAGTTAATCAGAACACTCCTACCCAGTCAAAAGATCAGGGCTTGATCCATCACCGTTTTTTAGCTCACTGCACCATCCCAGTTCAGAACCTGGCTATATGCAAATTAGTCTGTCCCTTGCCCAGTGCATCATGGGAACAGGGCAGACCAAACTACCAAGCCAATTCTTCACTGGAAAGGAAACAAGCTTCCGGGGACCGGTTTCTGGCATTACAGCTGTCTTCGGCCCGGCTTGCTTGAATCCTGATGGTGCAGTGAGCAAGGGACTCATGTCTGAGCATACCCTTCCACACTTGTGGTGGCCAAATATTTCAAAAAGGGGGTGGTGATGGATAGAGTATCTGAGTTAATCAGAACACTCCTACCCAGTCAACAGATCAGGGCTTGATCCATCACCGTTTTTTAGCTCACTGCACCATCCCAGTTCAGAACCTGGCTATATGCAAATTAATCTGTCCCTGGCCCAGTGCATCATGGGAACAGGGCAGACCAAACTACCAAGCCAATTCTTCACTGGAAAGGAAACAAGCTTCCGGGGACCGGTTTCTGGCATTACAGCCGTCTTCGGCCCGGCTTGCATTAAGCCGGGCCGAAGACGGCTGTAATGCCAGAAACCGGTCCCGGAAGCTTGTTTCCTTTCCAGTAAAGAATTGGCTTGGTAGTTTGGTCTGCCCTGTTCCCATGATGCACTGGGCCAGGGTCAGACTAATTTGCATGTAGCCAGGTTCTGAACTGGGATGGTGCAGTGAGCTAAAAAACGGTGATGGATCAAGCCCTGATCTTTTGACTGGGTAAGAGTGCTCTGCTTAATTCAGATACTCTGTCCATCACCACCCCCTTTTGAATAGTTAAAAATTCAAACACACAATTTACCTCCACAGGTCAAAACTGCCAAGGGCCAAACTGGCAGGCCCATTACACCACTCCAGCACAACACCCACATCCCTCAGTCACTGTGATTGATGTATGTATGTATGTATGTATACTTGTAAAGCGCACTGTTACCTCGTTACGTGGTGTCCTGGCGCTGTATACCGCTGGGGAACCCGTCCTGGCTTTCCCTGTGAGAGGGCACCCCAAGGTGTAGCCAGGCATCCCCGGCGTTGCTGGGGCCGTTGTGGAGATTAAGCAAGCTATTGCCCAGAGTTGCAGAGTGGGACCCATGGTTAGCGTAGGCACCTAAGCGAGAATTATCGAGTCCGCGGACATTGACCCAAGACCCTGCCGCGTCGGGAATTGAACCCTGGTTGACCTCTGCTTCAGGGTCTGCCGCTTCTAACCTGTGAGCCACACTTCTGATACAGCCCAAGAAGTGAGAACTCAGAATCAGGGTAACATAAACAGTGCAGGAACTTCACAAAAAGTACACCAAGGTCACCTCGTGGGGCTGGCAATACATATTAGTCACAACCAACCAACAACAGATTGTTCTGAATAGGCACACAGGCACTGGCCAGTGTGAGCATGCACAAGCCAAATCTTGTATCCATGGCTAGTGTGCACATGTAGTAGACACATGATAATTACAAACTATGCAAGGCACCAATCCCACAGACCTGACCCATTCTGAACACACATAGAATGGGCACAGTGTTGGATGACACACATGATTTGGATACCAGGGTGTCTCAGGGGACTGTAGTGGGCACACAGATCCATGGGTCTAGAAATTGCTGACTGTCTCAGGATTACCCGTTATGACAATATGCATATCTCACAAATGATATCTGAGAATGCAACATGGGTCATGCATGCTGCAAGTGTGTGCATTTTAAACCGCACACTCCTATGTTGAGACGCATCATCAGTGCAAACACATGTGAAGGCAAAACTCAGTGCACAGGTCATGGCACAGGCAAGGTAACAACACATGTCACAAATGTCCCTCACACATGATGTGCTAATCAATGTGCAGTAAGCATGGGCGGATTTTGCGGATCCACGATTCACGGATTTGCGTATTCACGGATCGTGGATCCGCAAAATCCGCGGATTTTGCGGATCGGCGGATTTGGGGCGGGGCTTCCATGCCAGGACCATCGTGCCAGAATGAACCCTGCCCTTCATATTTATTCAAGAAGACGCCACCGTTTTGAGCCATACCTCTACTCAACTGGAGTACTTTCTACTGGATAATCAGTAAGTGCTACCTCGTTGGGTAAATGTATAGTGCTTTCACTACACTACAGCTACCTAAAGTGCCAGAGAGTTGTCTACAGCGACCAGGTGTGTGTTACTATGCAATCGCGCCGAAGGGCGCAGGGGTCCCTTGAGTGAGCTATCATAGTGGGTAAATGGCGGGAAGACGGTGCACACCACGAGTGTGTGGGCGGGGCCAAACGGACGGGGCTTCCATGCGAGTGCACATGCCTCTTGTGTGTATAAAAGGTCAGAGACCGATCAGAGCAGCAGATGAAGATACAGAAGCTCCTGGCCTCAGGAACAGCACGAGGATTGCGCTCGTGAAAGTCAAGGATGCAAAGGCCTCTGTCCAGCATCACAGCTGATTTTCGATGGTATATTTGGGAAGAAGGCACATCTGCCCAGCCTTGACAACGCTCACGATTGTTTTTTGGGCCGATGAATGAGTCACTGAATTTAAGCTTCAACTAGGGCACATGCTTAATTGATATCTGTAAGTGCTTCCGGTTGAGGTTTAATTTTTGTGCCAGGACCGTCGTGCCAGTATGAACCCTGCCCTTCATATTTACTCAAGAAGACGCCACCGTTTAGTGCCTGTTGTAACTATTTTACGATGGCGCCGGCAAGCTGCCAGCGCCATCCTAAAATAGTTGCTAAATTAGCTTCAACAGGAAGCTCTAATAGATAAAATAAAGCAGGCGCTCGAGCACCTGCTTGATGTTATCTATTAGAGCTTCCTGTTGAAGCTAATTTAGTAACTATTTTAGGATGGCGCTGGCAGCTTGCCGGCGCCATCGTAAATTAGTTACAACAGGCCAGCAAGGCTTGAACTTTTGCCCCCGGAATCCGCCGCTCGCGGATTTGCGAATTCGCGGTAAATTCGCGGGAGTTCGCGGATCGCAAATTTACCGAAAATTCGCAAAATACGCGAGCGTAACGGATTTTGCGCTCATACTTAATGTGCAGTCTAATTACCTTGCAACCTAGAGGAACATGTGCAAATGTGAAAAACACAGACCAGGGGACACCTGTGGAGGAGGGGAAGGGATGAAGAAAGAGCACCAGCTGAATATGGGGAATTGAAAATACAATGCACAAATATCCTTTCTGACCAGACACCCCAACTGTGGGAGTGTTTCCAGGAATTAGAGCACCTCAAGTAGCAGTTGAACCACAACACTATAAACAGACATGTACCTACCCCCTCCTTGCTGCGTTCACTCCTGCAACTGCCTATGGAGGTCTGGAAAGACCACTGCCAGGACCCGGAGCATCTGGGGGGGTGAGGTGGCGGCTTCCACTATGCTGGCGTGGGGCCTCCATCTTCAGCTGGATCCGGGCGATACGCCGGGTCCAGCACCAGATGTCTTGCCACCTCTTCTGGATGTTCCTCAGCCGCCGGAGATGGCCCCCCACACTCCTGACAGCGCTGACGATCTCCAGCCATATCTCTCACTTCTCATAGGCAGATACCTGTCAGGAAGAACAAATGAAACAACATCAGTACACCTGCTTTATGTCCAAGAGACACACACTTGCACACCATTGATAATGTGAATAGGGCATAGGATGCGGACAGGACTTGCATTATTGTCAATGTGAATTAGGCATATGGGCAAACCCCAACACACCACATGACTTTGAAAGGCAACATATGGCATAAGGGGTGCAACACACTCACTGATCATGGCACACACTGTACAACACTTGCAACTGCAGGTTGTGGGACAGCACGTGACAACCTGTCACATATCCTACTCCACTTAAGAACCCTCAGCAGACCACACAGACACACCCTGGCACAGATCACTCGACCGTCAGTGTCAACAGTGTATAAAACCTTCATTTTGCACATGTCCCACTTGACAAAGAGGTGCCACAGGGGTTGTGCTAACTGTGCAAGTCAGGCACACAACAAAGCATACTTGTCATATCAGATGGCTACAGCTGCTGCATACGCCATGCAGCTGTGGTGCAAAATATCACATACACACTCAGTCAGGTAACAAGGAACATTCACACTCTTCAATGTCCATGAGTTAGAACACAGCATTTATAAAACATCACCACAGATCCACAAAAAACACCTGCAAGGTGTGGCACAGCAGAATGTGTAAATCAGTATGCATTGAATGTCACAGTTAGCATAATGCAAGTAATGAGGAAATACACTTTAACTACTACATGCCCTGCATGGGAGACAGCACAATGTACACACCCGACACTCACTGCCAAACCACATTGCATGTCTGTTCCACAAATACACAATGGCCGTAGTGACACTCACACAACAGGTGCACAGTCAAAGCAAGTGCAGTCATCACTCACCTGCTCCCCTGGTCTCCCATACAGCTTGCTGTAGTTTGGTAGGAGGGCATACAGCAGGACCTGGTTCTCCTCCTCACTGAATACAGGTGCCCTCTCCATGGCCAGCAAATTCAGAGTCCAGGGAATGCAGAGACAGCAGCAGTGTGGTCCACTCCAATGTTGTGCAGGTAAGTGCTCTCTCACAGACACATGCAGCCTTAAATCTGTGCTGCTGAGGGGCTTTCTGTTTCTGGAGTACAGTGTGATAGGCCAGAATACTTTACATCCTATGTTTCATCCAATCCCTTCAAACATAAGGCCCTGACTCACATTTGCATACTTTAAAATTTGTGCTTGAGCTCCAAATACTAATTGCAACATTGTATATTTCTGCCCAACTGACTTTTGCCGGACACCTGTAGAACACACTCAAATCTCTGTATCCATGACATCCAGGCTGCATTCAGGGTCCATTATTTGCCCCATAGGTGTACCCTAGCTAGTTTCTGAGATCAACACACGTCTACGGTGCTTTCCACGTCACGTATGGCACCATTGAAGTAATGAAACGAGGTGCACACACGCACGTTATGTCAGGGTACGGTTCGCTCGCGTATGGCACGATGAAAATAGTGAATCGAGACACACACGCGCACGTTATTTCGGGGTACGGTTCGCTCGCGTATGGCACCATTGTAGTAGTGAAACGAGGCGCACACATGCACATTATGTCGAGGTACAGTTCGCTCGCGTATGGCACAATGACAATAGTGAAACGGGGCGCACACACGCACGTCATGCCGGGGTACGGTTCGCTCGCGTATGGTACCATTGTAGTAGTGAAACGAGGCGCACGCACATTATGTCGGGGTACGGTTCGCTCGCATATGGCACAATGACAATAGTGAAATGAGGCGCACACACGCACGTCATGTCGGGGTACGGTTTGCTCACGTATGGCACGATGACAATAGTGAAACGAGGCGCACACACGCATGTCAGGTCAGGGTACAGTTTGCTCGCATATGGCACAATGACAATAGTGAAACGAGGCGCACATACGCACGTCATGTCAGGGTACGGTTCGCTTGCGTATGGCACGATGACAATAGTGAAACGAGGCACACACACGCACGTTATGTCGGGGTACGGTTCGCTCGCGTATGGCACAATTGTAGTAGTGAAACGAGGCGCACACACGCATGTCATGTTGAGGTATGGTTCTCTCGTGCATGGCACAATGACAATAGTGAAATGAGGCACACACACGCATGTCATGTTGGGGTACGGTTTGCTTGGGCAAGGCACGATGACAATAGTGAAACGAGGCACACACACGCACGTCATGTCAGGGTACGGTTCGCTCGCATATGGCACAATGACAATAGTGAAACAAGGTGCACACACGCACGTTATATCGGGGCACGGTTCGCTTGTGTATGGCACCATTGTAGTAGTGAAACGAGGCGCACGTCATGTCGGGGTACGGTTCACTCACGTATGGCACGATGACAATAGTGAGACGAGGCGCACACACGCACATCATGTCGGGATACGGTTTGCTCGCGTATGGCACAATGACAATAGTGAAACGAGGCGCACACACGCATGTCATGTCGGGGTACGGTTCGATCGCATATGGCACAATGACAATAGTGAAACAAGGTGCACACACGCACGTTATATCGGGGCACGGTTCGCTTGTGTATGGCACCATTGTAGTAATGAAACGAGGCGCACGTCATGTCGGGGTACGGTTCACTCACGTATGGCACGATGACAATAGTGAGACGAGGCGCACACACGCACGTCATGTCGGGGTACGGTTCGCTCACGTATGGCACGATGACAATAGTGAAATGAGACGCACACATGCACGTCATGTCGGGGTACAGTTCGCTCGCGTATGGCACGATGACAATAGTGAAACGAGGCGCACAAAACGCACGTTATGTCGGGACACGGTTCGCTCGCGTATGGCACGATGACAATAGTGAAAGGAGGCACACACACGCACGTCATGTCGGGGTACGGTGCGTTACACTGCTGTGGTGAAGGCAGGGGTACGGTGCATTGCACACGCTCACGTACTGCAACATTACAATAGTGATACGAGGTGCACACATGGCACGAATGTTTGGGTACGGTTTAAACCAGGATGTATACTAAAAGAAGAAATACCATGCCAACATATATTCAAGGGGGGTCCTAAGTGAGGATCCTAACAAATAAACAAAGCACACAACCCGCCACAGTGAGCCAATACAAAACCTCATTCCATGATATTTGTATTTTTTATTATAATTTATTGTTTACTCTTCATTTCTTATATATAAAAATAGACATGTAGACTTATACACACATGATTTTCACAATTTCTTAAACTTGATTTCCAATGATAGGGATATAAAAACACACATATTCATAACACATCAACAATAAGACATATACAAGGGCTGACCCAGTCCCACCCACACCATGTCATTCACATTTATATCATCATATATTCAGGGAAAGTCATTCACTCGATCTTCCATACAACAAAGATTGGTACAAGGCACCACCCAGTGAATAAAGAGATGGTCAATTATTCATAGAGACAAGGGGATGTAACGGCAGAGACAGATGTCAAACAATGGGGCTGATGATGGAATAACAATCCACCCTGCCAAAAAGCGAATCACGCCGACGCGCGTTTCGGTGTCAAGGTCCTAAGGGACCACACCTTCATCAGGGCAACGGTGTACCATGGAGAGGGGGAGAGGACAACTAAAAATACAAAATATACATGTCACATATCTAGGCATTTATTCAATCACATATTTCATGATACATAGAATCAATTACATCGATACTAGTTTGGCTCAGGGTTAGGGCTGAGCTTCCCAAGACTTAATCTAGAACATTTGCAGTCACGATTTAACACTAGGCTAACACATGCTAGCTCAAGGGTTTGGAACCAACAATCTTACATCCGTCACCACTCATACATGTCTTTGTCTCTCATACATCTTCCAAACTACATAAAAGGGGGGCAGAATCCTATTTCACGTATCTAAAACCCCTATATATTGATCTGCCAAATTTTTCTCTCTCTTTCAAGGGGATAGGTAAACTAATCCCCTTGCTAGGTTTAAAAGGGTGGAGAAAGAGGCAGCTTAAGCTATCTCCGATTTCCTCACTAGGTTCTAACATGAGGCGGCTTACCCAGATTAGCTTATGGCTGCAGTTAGAAGTAGATAAACAGGGTGAGTAACGAGATTATATCCTAACGTCTCTCTTCTAGCGCAGCTGTCTTCAAATTATGCAAGAAGGTCTCTTTTCCGATGCCCATGTAAGTAAAACCTTGCTCACAGACCGAAGTAATCTAGGGAAGACAAAACCGTTGTTGGTTTTTTATTTTTTTATAACAGTGGAAGAACTAGGAAAGGGTGGGAGAAAGGGAGGGGGGAAAGAAGAAAGACGAAAACAGGGGAGATGGAAATGAGGAAAGAGAAGAAAAAGAGGGAGGACCAAGAGTGGATGTATACAATAGCGTGTCACCCTCCTCGGGGCCACCGTCTAGGCTGTACTAAGGCGAGCAGCTCATTTATAGATGTAACTTACCTACATGGGTATCCTGGGGCAGTCTCTTGGAGCTTTGGGAACAGAACACTCTTTTAAGAAATTTGCGAGTCTCCTTGATTTATTCAGAACTCAATAGGATGGAAAACTAGAAAAACAAGGATAAGGAATAATCATTTTTAGATGGTTACTAAGGAGGTCATCACTCGTTGCTAGAACTGATACTTCCTTTTGAAGATTTTAAAGGGGGCATGACACAAAAAGGTACAAGAGGAAAAACAAGCAGAAGGGAAAAGGTAGGGGGGCGGTAGAAAAGAAAAGGAAGGGTGTGGGGCGGGTTAACGGATGTAGGCAGACTGGACGGAAAGCTCCAGGGATTGACGAAATACAATGGAGATTTTCCATCGGTAATACATGTCATACAAAAAAAGGGGGGAGCATGACTCTCAGTGACTGAAGGTTAAAAGTCCAAAACACTACATGAGGCTTAATCAAACCAAATACCTGAGCATGTGAATCACAAAGATAGAAGCCTCCCGAGCCCAAGATAGGGGATTCGGAAGGGGGATTGCCCGCCGGTCCACTGGTGCTGATCTATAAGGAGGGAGATAGAATAACGCATGGATGAAACAAGGCATGCGTTCACAATACCACCTTCTCTAAGCAATTTTAACCCGTCTTCATAAACAGATAGAAGTTCTAACATTGAACTATACCGCATCAATCGGGGCCCCGACGGATAAAATAAGCGGTATAAAAGTAATGCTTCCAGGGACCAAGGCGGGGAGCGGCACGCGAGCACTTCGTCTCGAGGGAGAGCCAGAGGGAAACTAAGCTTTCCAAGTTCTTTGAAGTAGTTGGTGACCGCAGTTCCGCCCAATAATTCAGGTTCTCTTTGGCGTGGAGATAGACAAGGGACTGGGAAGTGCCTCCTTTCGATTTTCGGGTGGCCATCTTAGAAGGGGGATTCTATCGAGATTAGATAGTAGGCTTTTCAATGTAGAACGAGAGGGGCATCGCCCAGGATCAAACGTTGGCCGGATTCCCGCAAACAGCGGTAGCCTGCGAACTGAAATGGGGCCCTAAGAACAGAGGGGTCAATATCTCATAGGGAATAGAGCAATTACGAAGTCTGCCATCAAGGTATAATCTCAGTAGACAGGCTATATGATTACATTGGACATGGGACATTCCTCATTAAGTCCTCCTTTTACAGAGTCAAGATAGAAAATCCAGAAAACCTCTCTTTTTTTCCGGAGGGTCGTGGGATTGACCCCAGGTTGGGCCTGGATTTTCTCCAGTATGAACAATCTTAATTCCTTCTCGGTGTGGTTATTTTTCAACCAATGTGGGACAATAGGGGCCGACATTTTCCCATTCCGAATATTGGACTTATGTTCGCTAATTCTCAGGCGACATTCTCTTCCTGTTTCACCGACATATGTAGGTTGCACGGGCAGAGTAGAACATAAACAATATTGCAAGTACGGCAGTTTGTGAGTTTTTTGTTCCGAGCCACTGATATGGTACGTTTGATCGTGGTTACTGATTCTCCAATTATAGCATGTGGACAGGCGTGGCAGCTGCCACAGCTATGGTTCCCAAAAATGGGGTTGGAGCCAGTTATGGCTGTTTGGGATAGGGGTGAAGCATTTTGCAAGCTGCCTTTCACCAGAAAGTTTTTCAAGTTTTTGTTTCGTTTGAAGGCGAAAATGGGTTTGCGCAGCGGTATTTTATCTTCCCTAGGTTCAAGAGGTGCCAGTTAGAATTAATGGTTTGTCTCAGTTTATGATCCAGACTCGAGTGTCTGGTGATGCAGACCAATTGGTCCTGGGATGGTTATCTTTGGGGAGGAACATCGAGTCTCGGTTGAAATATCGAGCTCTTTTGAAGGAATCTTTGATGAGTCTATGGGGGTAACCCCGACATGCCAATTTTTCTTTCAGGATATCTGCCTGGATGAGAAAATCTCGTATATCAGTACAGTTTCTCCGAATGCGGAGAAACTGACTGAAAGGTATGCTGTCTGTATGGTTACGAGGATGGAAACTGACGTATGTAGCAGTGTGTTTCTGGCCGTGGGCTTCGTGTACAGTGATACCCTCAGTTCGTTGTCAGAATGCTCTATCCAGATATCAAGAAATTCAATTCTGGAGTTACTAGCATGGACTGTAAATTTTAGGTTGACGTCGGCAGAATTCAGCCACGCTATAAACTAGTTCAAAGTAAGATGGTCCCCCCTCCATATGAAGAAAACGTCATCGATAAATCTCGACCACGTTCTCACATTCTCATGGAAGGGGGCCATCTCATTGTATATGTGGGCCTTCTCAAATTCTCCCACATACAAACAAGCTACACTAGGGGCGCAGCTAGCCCCCATGCTGACTCCTCGAGTCTGTTTGAAGAGTGTGTTATTAAACTCAAAGTAATTCTCATACAGTACGATCTTTAGGCATTGCAGAATAAAGGGACTGTTGGTAATCTCGGGTTTGGATGACAGAATTCCTTCAATCGCTTTGTATGCTCCATCCTGAGGGATGTTGGAATATAGTGATTCCACATCTAGGGTCACAAGAAGTTCCCTATCCTCTTGATATGGGGTACCTTTGATTTTACTAATAGTGTCCCGTGTCTTTCACATAGGACTCAAGATCACTGACCAAAGGTTTTAAAAATCAGTCTACGTACTTAGAAAGAGGTTCTGTTGCTGCCCCCGATGGTTGAGACAATTGGTCTCATGTGGGGATTAGAGCTGTTTTTGTGGGTCTTCGGGACCCCATAAATAATGGGTATCCTTGTGAAACTCGGGGTGAGGTATTCTGCCTCCTGATCACAAATGTGACCACTCTCGACCCCCCTCTCAACAACAGACAGGATCCTTTGTTTCAAGGCTGTTTCAGGATTCCTGGTGACTTTTAGGTAGTGTTCAGAGGATGAAAGGAGGTGGTCCATTTTTGCAATGTACTCAGATGTATTGAATATGACGATCCCTCCACCCTTGTCACAGGGTTTTATAGTGAATTCTTTGTCTTCCCTTAATTTTTTGAGAATAATTTCTTCTCTTTCCGGGAGATTAGAGGGGGGCATGGGGACGTACTTGATGAGTTTTTCTATTTTCATAGTTACTGCCTTTTCAAATATACTCACTTCAGGGCCCACCATATCGATGGTAGGGGTGAACACTGAAGGAGGTTTGAATCCTGACAGATTATCTTGTCCCTCAATAAACCAGGATGTATATCAGGTTCTTGTCATTGCATACTTACATGAGCAGTGCCTAGGTGTAGCAGACTGTGACATAGAACAGGGCATCTGACCCTTTCCTTAATCAGCTCAATCAGTGTGACGACCTGTTGAAACCTGTCATCTGTGATGGGGCAGTAAGTGTAACACATCACCTTAACACTTGTCCCCTATGTATCATTTTGCGCATTTACTCATGCACATCAACACTGGGATGGCACAGTCATCACTATGGGCAGCTGTCTTATTATGCCAGTGACCGGGGCAAGACCGTGGGCTCAGTAGGTCTTCTCTCCTTCTCCTTCCACATCTTCCTTTCTGTCTGCTTGTCTTCTCGTGAGACTGAAAGCTATTCCCTTTTGTTCTTTATATCCTACCTCTGTTTGACTATAGGAGGGGGTGTAAGTTTATATATTTTTTTGTATCTCACTCTGTGATAGTTTGAACACTATGTTGGGTTTAGGTGTTGTGGGTGGTTGATAAACCTTTCTTGCCTCGCAAAAAGTTGTCCAGTTGACATGCATTCCTATGTTTGTCGGAACAGTGGAGGTGGGGAGGGTGTAGGGATGCAAGATTCGTGCTTGTTTGGGCATTCCTGTTTTTACTAGTTGAACTTGGAGGGGAGGAACGAGTAGTAGCACTACATCTACCGAGAAAACGGACCAAGCAGCAGACGCCTCTCAGCAGCTACATTATGATGCAGGATAGGTCACCATAGGGTGGGTGGAATTTGCGGAGTTGCCTTACGCAAAATTCAGTGAAACAGCATTCTGGGGACCTTGGTGAACCAAACCAAAATGTTATCTCTGAAATCTATTTCCTTCAATCTTCTCTTGAAAGCTTATTTCAAGAAACAAACAGCGATGTAATTAAATAGGTGCTAGGTATTAGAGTAAATTTGTCCTTGTTTTAAGAGCCGAGGGAGTTGTGTATACAAGGGCCAGAGGCTGTGAACTCCCAGGTCACTTGTAAAGAGATCCCTCTCCAGCCTCCCCTCCTCCGTGAGCTCTTCTTAAGTAGTCTGAGGAGTGAAAACCGAAACCTGAAGAAAGGCAGGTCCCTGACCACCGGAACCTTCAGAGCGAGCTCCGGCTTCTGCTGCTGCACTCCAGGAAGTTGGTGCTTGAAATACTTACCCTGCAGTTGACACCTCAGCGGGAAGCTGACGCAGATAAAATATGGGGGGTCAGTCAGCGAGGCTGTTCTGGTGGCAGGGGCCATTCCAACGGAATCTGGCCTCCATGCAATCCGATTCAAACTCAGACACTAGGGGGTTTTCAGACTTCAATGTGAAAGTATGGGGAGAAAGCACACCTGCCCAGCCTTGACCGAGCTCACGAGGTTTTAACTTTTTGGGCTGATTAATGCATTACAGAATTTGAGCTTCTACTCAGGCTCCTCCGAATTCTGTTCAGCCGCAGATCGGTGAAGATTTGACATTTCTGTGCTTGCCGTGGAAATGCCGAAATGCCGAAATTTCGCAAGTTCCGCAAGCAGAACGGAATTTGCCGCCCACCCTTAGTCACCAGACACCCCTCACTACACCATAATTACCTGGAATATCAATGGGTTAAGCAGCAAGGTAAAACAGGCCTGGTCATGAGTTATATCCGCCGTCACCAGCCAGATGTTGTCTTGCTCTAAGAAAGCCACTTAAGAGGGGCTCAATGTGGTTTCCTAGGTAGGGGGGCCTCTAAGGTCCTAGTGCATGCAGGATATACCTGGTTTCTGGGGGTGGTAGTACTCGTTAACAAGCACCGCATTCATGCTATCCAGAAAGTGGGTAGACCACAATAGTAGATATGTGGGTGTCCAGGGTTGCTGGGGCAGGACGACAATGAAACTACTTAGTATTTATGCACCACCTTGCCTCCAGCAGCTGGTACTTGATCAGCCGATGGCAATCCATTTGGAGACCTCTTCGGCCATACATGTGGTTGGAGGACACTTCAACGATATTATGCATCCAGACTTAGATGATTTGATTGTGCTGGCTAGTCCAGCAGGAGTCACGTCTTTGGGAAAATGTGCACACTCCCTGGGCCTCAGTGATCTCTGGAGGTGACACAATCCTACACATGGAGATTATGCCTACTTCTCCAGGGTACATAAGGTGTTCTACCAGCTGGGCAACATCTTTGTTCCATATTTGTAAGAATAAGGGTGCCCCTGACACAATTTCTTAAAACAGGGTGTGTAAATCAAAGGTAAACAAAACAAATTTAGGAAAGTAGGATGTAGCTCATGAACCTAAACAGCATACACAATATCAGAAAAATACACCATGTCAAATTCAATGTAGAAAAACATATATTTTTATTGATGTTTTATTTTATAGATTTAGCTCATTAAATGTCTGTACAATTTAAAAAGAACATGCTAAAAGGATGATGTCCTCTACAATCAAACGATGCATAATGTTTATACGTTTATGATTCTATTTTCTAACATCCATCCTGTCACTGTACTATAAGTCTTTTTCTTCTTACGGTGTCAATAACGAAATTAATTCAACATTCATCATACAAAAATACATATTTTCATTTCATTTTGTTGAGAGGACATTCAATTCTGGCATGGCTCTTGAAGATTTTTAACCCTAATTTTCATTTTTGTATGATGAATGTTGAATTAATTTAGTGTTATTCTCTGGTGCTGCACAACTATTCAGATTTACTGGACATGGGTGGTGAAGGAACTGAGTCGGGTAGTGGATGAGTCCATTCCACTTGACCCCAAGTACATCCTGTTGTGAGTGCCAGGAGATGCAGAAATTCCAAGTACATAACGTCTTTTCTGCAATTTTGGTGGTGACTAGGCGTGACTAAGCGTGACGTGGTACGATATTAGGCGGTGCCCACTCGCTGACACTGGTGGAGTGGAAGGGGAGGATGGGCCTTTAAATGGCAGGTGAACAGGTCACACATACATGCAGAGGGTGCTCTCATGAGTTCTACAAGATCTGAGGCATGTGGTTGAGGCACTATGATATTCATCTTTCGCCAGAAGCTGCAACTCCCCAGCTATAAGTGTACCAGGAGGACGAATGGGGTAAACATTACTGCTGCTATTATTGCAATTTCCCTTATATGTGGAAATGTCTTATATTTGCTTTTTGTGATTCTTCTTGCGGTTGTGAGTGTATTCTCATGCCCCCTTCCTTTGTTTAATTATATATTTGATAGTTGCACGTGCAGCACCCTATTTGAAATGTTTACTACATTGTTCGTAAAATACAAAACCAAATAAAGATATATTTTTTAAAGATAATAGACACTTGCACCAACAAATAGATTATTTTGTTAACGTTTAAAGTGTTAAAAGAAGTATATTTATTTCAACTTGATAAGTGATGAGAATAAACATATATGCATTACACCTTCAAAATAATTTGAAAATTAAAATTTGATAAAATACAGTAATTGGACTAAACAAGGGGAGATATTACATGGATTAATATACTAACGGATTCAAGTTTGTGACTGACATTGCTTTTAGACTTGGAAGATCTGGTCCATGGCGGAAAAGAAAGTGTGAAAGTGAGAAAAGGTGAGTTTCTGTTTTAGAAAGCTCCGGCTTCTCATTCCCAGCGCGCGGGTAGGTTCAAAGAGTGCTTCCTACTACGGACAGGGCACCTACGTTTGAGATGCTTTTCACAGAGAAGACCGTTGAAGCCAGCGCTTCACATTAGTAGGGTTTCACTAGAAGAGGCGGGACTAATTGCCCGTATGGGAGTCCAGTGGTAGGTAGAATACTTTCCCCGTACCACAGCGTGTATATAGCTACCTTTTAGGTCCTGATGAAATTCACTGCATCTTACTGAACACTTGTTGACCAGTAACACAGAGTAGAGCATTGCTCCCCTGGATCATTGTGCCAGCGAGCAGCCTCTATTCACACTCTTTTAACAAGGTAGATTACCACGTTGTTAAAACTTACCCAGTTTACTATCTAACCTTTTTTATTACACCACCCATCCACATCTACACTTTTCCCAAGAGCTCTCACACCCACGGCACCATACGGCAGGAACAAAAGATCTCCGGTAAAGAGCCCCTCTATGCGTCCCCGACGGGTATTGCACCACCAACCTGACGAGGAGCAAGCTCATATGATGAAGCATGACACCTAGCTTGCTGGGTGTGTGAGGGCTTTAGTTCCAAAAGGGAGGATTCCCCTTAGGTGTGCCTTCACCCACTTTTTGGTTCATCCTCTTCCCCCACCTTTTAGCCTCCTCCACTGCGGAACAGCGTACCCTTTTTTGTTTAGTCTTTTTCTGTTTTATATCTCTTCCAAAGTGCCAACTCAAGTGTAGAGGTTTAACTGCCATAGTCACATCAGCGGGAAGACATATCGTCAATGGCCCTGTGGACATACTGGCTGTCTTCCCTCTGACAGCCGCATTTGCATATGGTGCTGTTGACATGGATGAATGTACCTGGTGAAGTTGACCGCACTCCAACGGTCTTTCATCCATCGAACCGCCAGTATCTAAATAGAGCGGTTGGACCACCTAGTAGGCGGCAGTGAAATCCAATAGAAAAGCGACGGCGAAACCATTACCACCAAGATCTACATCAGTTCCTAAGTTCCATCTAACAGCCTTGGTAACCTTCGAATGGGAGGGGTTACTGGACGAAAGACGGTGGTTGTGTCCCCTGCCATACCAGTGGAGTGTGTGTTGGGAAATGATCTGGAAACTTCTGCTTGGGCAGAAGTTAAAAATAAGGCTCGTAAAGAAATGCTGGGCCTCCCTCAGCAGGTGTGTGTTACCACAAGTGCACTAGCAGCACATCAGAGAGGTCATAGGAGCTTGGATTCTGAAACAGTAGACAAAGGCACCCAAAGTGAGAGAAAGGGGGTTAAGTCTGCTAAGGTAGCTTCAAAGGGGTCACAGGGCCAGGGGGAGCGTTTTCCTGAGAGAGATGCCATGGTGACTGAGCCAGGAACTGCAAATACCAGGAGTGTGGCCTGACCTGGCAGAGATCCTAGGTGCAAGGGGGCCATCGAAAAATGACCTATGCCAAGGGCAAAAGACATACCCAATTCTTGAAGGCCTTGGGCATGAAGATTAAAGGCAAGAAGAAGGAGATGTCAGTGACACACATAAGTCTACTGCAAAGATGGGCTTCTCTACACTGAGGCCAGGGACCCCAAACCAGGGTCAGCCAGGAGAGAGATCATCCTCCAAGTGTAGAGAGTTTATTCTGACCTTAGCAAATGGCATCTCCCTGGCTGGACATCTGGGACAAACCAAAACCTGAGACAAGTTTGTTTCTCATTTCTATTGGTTACCGATGTCCAAAAAAGTGAACAAGATTTGTTGCTCCTGTGTCACCTGGCAAGCCGGTGGCAAGACAGAGACACACAACCAAAGGCTCCATTAGTTAGAACTCCCTTTGAGAGGGTAGGGATTGATATTGTTGGTCCCCTTGACCCTCAACCAGCATCTGGGAACAAATTCATTCTATTAGTAGTGGACCATGCCACTGGGTACCTGGAGGACTGTCACTGACACTGCAATGGAAAAGGTCCTCCTAGTTATTCTCACTAGGGTAGGGTTTCCTAAATCGGTGGTCTCTGATGCTGAGCCAGATTTCATGTCTGCATGCCTAAAAGCTATGTGGGATGAATGTAGAGTGAGCTACAGGTTCACCACCCCATCATCCTCAGACAAACGGTTTCGTTGAAAGGTTCAACCAAACCATGAAAGGCCTGATAAAGTAGCCTCCTTGAGAAACTCAGAAGGAGATGAAATGTCCTGTTACCTTGTCTCTCGTTTGCCTACAGAAAGTTGCCACAAAAGGGTGTTGTATTCAGCTCCTTTGAACTTTTGTTTGGCCATCCTGTAAGCCTGTTGAAGGAAGGATAGGAGAAACCTCTCAAAGAGCCCAAACAGGACATTGTGGAGTGTGTACTTGGCCTGCATTCATTCATGACTGCGTACTCAAAGAGAGAAAACAAACATTTGGAGGTCAGCCATGAGTTTATCAAACACTGGTTTGCCTAAACATCAGCACTTGTTGAGTACCAATCATGTCAGTCGGTGTGGGGTTTGGAGCCTGTAGCTCCCAGGGGCCCCCAGGACAAGAGGACTGGGCCTCTCCCATTTTGGCGAACAAAGGGGAAGTTATATACTTGGTAGACTTAGGCATCCGTAGGAGTCCTCACAGACTTCTCCATGTAAATCACCTAAAGCCACATTAGGAGGACAGAGCTGACATGACCATGCTCATGGTAACTGATGGAGGCCAGGAGGAGGAAAGTGAACCACTCCCTGACCTACTGTCTAGTGACCCACAATATGGTTCAGTAGAGGGTGTTATTGTATCAGACTCTCTGACTGAGCAACAGCAAGCTGACTGCAGCCAAGTCCTAGGCCAGTTTTCTGAGCTCTTTATTTGTCCCCTGATCAAACACCATGGTGTACTCATGATGTGGACACTTTTTACAGCCTACCTGTCAAAAACAAATTACACAAACTGTCTGACCATATCAAAGTATGCATTAACCTCTTCCATGCTCATGACAAGGTCAGCTCGTCATACAGTACACTGGAGCTGTGCTTATGACGAGCTGACCTTGTCATGAACAATGGGACTTCAAGATGTTCAGCAGCCAGCGGGAATTGCCTTAGCATTGAAGGTGTTAAAGCTGAGGTAAGCAAAATGCTTTAGCCAGAGGTGATCAAACCCTCTCATAGTCCCTGGGCTATGCCCAGTGGTGCTGGTCCTGATACTTCACTTCAAAGATGGAAAACCAGAGAAGAGGTTTTGTGTGGATTCCATGGGTTTAATTAAAGCCACTAAAACTGATGGTCATCCTGTTCCATGAGCTGGTGAGCTAATTTGCAAGCTGGGTGGAGCTAAATTCTTAAGTACTTTTTATTCAACACCAGGGTACTGGCAGATTAGACTCAACCAGGGAGTAAACAAGTAGATAGTATTTTCAAACCCAGAAGGCCATATCAAATTTAAGGTGATGCCTTTTGGTCTAAAAAATGCACCAGCCATTTTCCAAAGGTTGGTGAATTGAGTTCTTTCGGGACTAAACAACATTAGTGCAGCATATCTAGATGATGTAGCTGTCTTTATTTCCCCCTGGGACAATCACCTGACCAACCAGAGGGACTTTTTACAGGCCCTGCATCAGGCAGGGCTAACTAAAGCAGTGGAAACTGCTTGAACTCAACTTTGCACTATTTTTAATATATGCCAGTCACCCCAAAGGAAGTCCTCCTAAGCCCAGAAGGCAACGTGCATTATATTAAAGGTGTGGACATGGAAAAGCAAGCTTATATGTCCCTCTAGTGATATTTTACCAGAAAAGGCTACTATAAGTGGTAGGCGGTGCATAGGATAATGTGGGCTGGCAGTGGCACCCGGGCAAACCAGATGTTGGAAGCTCCATTATTGTAATGCCAACATATGTGATGTCTGGTATCAATGTGCCTCATCACCCAAGACACGAATCTCATGTCGAGGACTATGTGGCATGCACCCAGGTGGCTACCTTAGGTGTTAGCCACCTGGTTGCTCTAGCCTTTCCTGTGCACTGGCTGCCAGCCCATAGCTGCTGCCACTAAGACAGGAATCTGACCTCCTGCCAGGAGGTATGAATTCTCCCGAGAGTCAGAAACAATGGCCTGGATGGAAAGAAGGTCACTCCACCCTCCCTGACAGGATGGCTAGTGAAGTGGCACATCAAGGCGGTGAACTTAAAAGACTTCACTGCCTGTGATATGCAACAAGGCTGCCTCTCAAAAGAGGAAACAGCCATACTCCTGTGCACAGGCATATTTGCACCTGGTAAGGCAAGGAGAATTAGAGATTCAGATGGCTAGCCACACCTCTAAGATGGGCTACCTTGTCTGTACAGATAAGGAAGAGTTCTGCCATTTTTAAACGTGCTAGAACAGATGATTCTGGGCAGAAAACGTGACATACACCCTCTGGTGGGGTCACCTCAAGGGCTGGTTAGCTGCTGGGGCTTGTAGCCCATTGGCTACTTACACCCACACAACAACTGAATCTGCGCAAAGCAAATGTGTGATACTCTGCACCTGTGGCAACATTCCTGAAACTGCACAACTGTGAATCGCACTGGACCAAAGCTTGGTTCCCCCACACAGAGGGACCCCTCTGAGAGCCAAAGGCAACTCCAGACTTCCCTGGACTAGTGGGACTAGTACAATGTCTTCACATGTAAAATCAAAGCACCGGAACCAAAGAATCACTGGCCATCGGGCCCTCTGAGGGACCTCCCAAAAGTAGATGGTCTAGTGCAGGGGTCTCCAGCCTTTTCTGTAATGAGAGCTACTTATGTTTAATAAAAAATATTCCCAGTTGCTTACAAATATTATCAGTGTGGTAATAGTGACACACAGGACAAGATAATATTAGTGGTTAACCTGTGCAAGATTGTGTGCAAGATTGTGCATTAGCAATAATGTCACAAATAAATTATCAGTTTGTAATGCTTCAACATGGGTAACAGAGAGCAACTGTAGATCGCAAGCCCATGGTACCCAGGTACTAATTAGTAATATGTTTCCCTAATGCACATGATCTATCATTCAAATATCAGCTTTTAAATACAGTTTCTAAGTTCAACTATTTTCCCCAAACATCAGAGTTCTAAAAGCACACACATTTTTCGATTTGCATATACAAATATTAAACAAAGCAAAAGCTTCTACTTTAAAAGGCTGGCTGCGCACAGGGGAGCTACTTACTCATAGATGTAGAGCTACTTGTAGCTCACAAACTACTCATTGGAGTAGCCGGGTCTAGTGCATTGTGGAAAATGAATTCCTAACCTCCTGGAAGTTTAAGGCAGCTGCCATTTTCCCCCCCAACCTCCGGATATTAAAATAACTTTCTGATGAACTTACCGCTGCGAAGGCTTGCTGGTTGCCAGTTTGGCAATCACCCACTTTACTAGACGCTGCACCTCGAGGTAACTCAACAAAACCTTAATCTGACATCAGCAGTGGATTTGTTGTCTATTTTCTGCAGCTGTTTCCCCACCACCACTGTGTAAGCAGTAAAATCAGCTCTCCTACTGATCCCATTTCAACACCTAGGACAGCCAGGACAACTCTACATCCGGGCTTCTTGAGCCAGGTAAAATTGAACTGACTGTCGTAGCTTTGTACTGGGACCCACATCACCATTACTCTTATTAGGTTCCACCAAATCGACCTGAAAGTGACCAATTATCACTAATGCTTTTTTTACCATTGACCACAATGATATAGTTTTGTAGTACTGTTTTGTACTGATTTTATATTGCTTCTAAAATCAACAACTAAGGTTATACTTATACGATTAACTTCATATTGGTGTCTAAATGTACATAAACATCTTATCTATTGTTATAAATTGGTGTTGGATTTCTTTCTAGCTGTGCAAACTATTTATCGTTCATAGGGAAGGGAGATGGAAGCACACTGCTTCACCTCCCAGCACAGTTCACCCCTTAGCATTATGGTAAATGCTGTTCATTTTAAATGCTTACATGAGTTTTTGTTGAAGTGTTTCCCCAAAGTTAGTGCACGTTAGTGCTGTTGAGCTCTTGGAGATGCACCTGAGTGCCAGGGAGAGGTACAAAGACCGGTGAGGAATGTGGCAGCTTTCTCAGCACCCCAGATGAATTTTGTTTTTATCTCTACAGATGAAGGATAATATCCAGAACACACGTGTCTAGAGATTAACAGCGCTAACCTGCACCAACTTTGGAGAAGCGCTTCAACAAAAATTCAAGTAAGCATTTAAACTGAACTGCATTTTGCTAATGGGCAAACTGTGCTGGGAAGTGAAGCAGAGTGCTCCCATCCCCCTTCTGTTTAAAAAGGCTTCCTTGAGCCACTGAGCTGACAAGCTCTTTGAGATACACCAACTTTGGTGAAACACTTCAACAAAAATGCAAGTAAGCATTTAAACTGAACTGCATTTACCAGGATGCTAAGGGGTGAACTGTGCTGGGAGGTGAAGCAGTGTGCTCACATCCTCCTTCTATTTATCGTCCATGTTGGTAGTCTCAAATGTCTAATACATGTTCCTTTAGTAAAGCCTGATTGCTCTGAGCCACTCTGTCAGGACTCAGCTCAGTTTAATATTGTAAGTCCAAGGACCATCTTAGGGGTATTGTGAGAATATTGCCTGCATCACCACATAACACTTTACCTTTTTACAGCATGGGCCCGATGTAGGTAGCCAAATACCGGTCGGTAACGGCCGATTTCGGCCGTTACCGACCGTTATTTGAAGATGGAGATGTAGGGGCATGTTAAAATACAGAATCGGTAAAATTAACGATTCTGTATTTTGACATGTAGGTAGCACTTAAATCAGTTCTACTGGGGTTTAAGAAGTCGTTATTTACCACCAACTAGAAGTTGGTAGTAAATAATGAAAACCCTTTCAAAAGAATTTTTTATGCTTTTAAAACGGTGCCATGTTGCAGACATACATGCCCTAAGGGCATGTATGTGTGCAACATGTGCACCCATGCATAATTGAGGGGTGCAACAGGGTGTCAAAGTGACACCCTGCCACCCTTCAATGTTTCCCCCAATTACCGAATCGGTATTTACCGATTCGGTAATTGCCATTGATTCCAATGGGCCTCAAGGCCCATAGGAATCAATGGCAATTACAGAATCTGTAAATACCGATTCGGTAATTACCGATTTTTACCGATTCGGTAATTGAATCGGTAAAAATACCTACATCCCGATTGCCAGTTCTTAAATACCGAATCGGTATGATTCGGTGTTTAAGAATCGGTAATCTGGGATTACCTACATCGGGCCCCAAGTTACTAAAGAATTGCAGTTTGAGAATACTGAAGAGTAGTAAACTCACTAAAAATTGTAAACTTACTCAAAAATGTAAGTTACCTTTGTGATTCAGGCCCTTACGCATCTGCAATAACATACACTTATGTAGTAAGTACAACACTGCACAAGACACCCTTTGGTACTGCAGAGTTCTGCTTGGAAAATAATAGAGGTAGGGACCTACTACAACAGTAAGGGGCAGCTTAGGATGGTGGGCGGACTTACATCCGCCTGTCAGACTATCGGAAATGGGGCTGCCCGACCCCCTACATATCCCTGCACAATGCGGTGCCTGCCACATGGTGCAAGGATATGTAGGGGGTACCATAGGTGCACCTCCAAACCTGCAGCTTAAGGCCCGCTACGGGCCCCCACATTTTTTTCCACCTGCCTTTTAATGGCGGGTTAACCGCTATGAAAAGATGGACGGAAAGGGACATTATAATCCCTATGGCGGGCGTATACCATGGTTCCGATGACAGGCTGTCTGTGGCAGTTCCACCTTCATCATAATCAGCCACTTAGTTACTATAAAAGTGTAAATTACTACAAAAGTGCAGTTTGCGCCTGGCAGCTGGAAACAAACAATATTGTTCAAGGAGCAAGTGAGCACAACATGCTAGTACACAGTGCCTTAACCCAAAAAATCTATACTGCTCGAATGAGTTAATAAATCCACTTCACAAGCCACGTCACATACCATACAGATGCCAGGTCTTTATTCTGACAAGTCAATTAAAAAACTTTGTAAAACTGATTTCAATAATATTGACATCCATTTATTTTACTGGGGTGGTAAATGGAGGCAGTGGCGTCTCTGGGAAGGAAGTGAGGTAACTGGGAGGGTGGGAGAGTCAGAAAGAAGAATGGTTTTGGCAGGTGTGAGCAAAGCTTTATTGCTGTTGCAGCGAATGTGTCATGTAATTTTTGCTGGATGGAATTACCAGCTGATAAAATTGGTTCCAATGTTCTGCTACAGGAAAACTGGTTCCAGGTTCACCAATCCAGTCATGATCAGGCAGAGCAGAGTTCCATAAGGCAATTCAGCTCCTCTAGCTCATAATCAGGGCCTAAATGTAGAGAATCAGACGAGTTGTCAAGGATATGTAGTACAAATTTCATTAACACTAATAACATAATAGACTTTAAAAACATTCACAAAGGCCTGCCATGCGGCTTAAGTAGAGTGAAAGCAGGGTGTAATTAGGCATGAGTATGATTAAGCAATAGCTGTACAGCAGCTCGCTTTGTGAATGCGACACTATTCCCGTGGTTACTAACACAATGAATATGTTTCTTTGCAAAACAAAAAGCCACAGCCTACACACAACATTCACAATTTACAAAAGGAGTGAATGATGAATGTTGGCAGTGTCTTTATGATCTGTTTCTATTCAAGTTCGTTCTGGAAACCTGGAACTGTTATAATGGGCTTTGCTGGCATGTTTTATGTTCCTTTAATGAATACATTGAATTCATGCACCCCTTTATTTCTCTAAGTTCATGTTTTATTTTCAGAAAGTGCAGTTCAAGAAAAGTGAGAAAGTTTTGCCTCTTTCTGTTGCTGAGCTGCGCTGACTGGAAATAAAGCACTAGCTCAGAGAAATATTGGGTTACATGATTTGACTTTACGCACAGCAGACACTTAAAATAGGCGCTCGTCTTAGAGCAGCATGATCACGGCCTATCACGACAGCGCCTCCGATGTGAAGTTCTCCTGTTTACCCCTGATGCATTGCATCCTTCTTCATCACTTTAGCAGTCTTGTCCAAGCAGGCACTATTCATAAAATGTACAATATAGAGTAGAGCTGGATCAACCATCACAAATAATAAACGTGTGAAAACATGTATGTGTGTAAACTTTCAGATCTCCAAGGGTCCCTTCTGCAGAGAATGTTATTATTTGAACTCCTGGGGACAAGAGAACAATTTTAATTATAATATCCCTGGACAAAAATCGATAAAAGGCACACGGCAATGACGGCAAGTGAAACATATAATAGCAGATTTAAAAAAGTGTTTAAAGTCTACAAAAATTAATCAAACAACATTGAGCCAAAATACTCTTGAGACTATATGACATGCGCATTGTAAGACAAAATAGACTGTGTCTTCATATTCAATATTTTACACTAGCCCATACAGCAGTTTCATTAACCAAAGAAAGGGATACATTCTGTATTTACTTATTGCTCGATCTGTATATTTTCTGTATTTATTCATCGGGGTTCTGCTAGTTAATGTGTTCTTGACATCCATATACCCTGTTCTATGGTCTTGTAAACGATTGCACTAACAGAATAAAGCCTTTTTATAATGGACCAACATAGGCTGCAAACAATATCCTGCGATAAAACAAAAATATAAAAGTAATAAATATATTCTAGGTTTGAACGAGGGTTGTTGGTGTGATGAGCATTCCTGTATGTGTTAGTAATAGTTTCATAATACTGATGGCTTACTCTTGATATCAGAAGTGCACTAGTAATACACCTGGCTTATTCAGGGATCTCAGGGTTTGAGTGGAATAAATCAAAGTAAAAACTTTGTTAATGAGCCCCAGTGCGTTTTAAAGAAAAACACTCAAAGCAGAAGTGGGAAAGAGGGGAAACAGCATTGAACAACGCAGTTTAAACCACGATGTGTCTTCATAACAAAGTCTTAAGCACCCTGTAGTCTTTTCCACGCTGGTTTATACAAATATATGGGTCTCATTACGAGTCTGGCGGTCCACAGACCATCAGGCTTGCGGGGGCACAGCAGTGACGGTCATCCGACCACCCTATTACCACAAGTGCAGTCAGACCGCCATTGCTCTCCCGCAACTGCCAGGGATCAGAGATCCCTGGTGGAGGGGCATGGTCTGGAGGCCGCAATATGCTAGGCTGGACAGTAATACAAGTTTCCTCTTCACCTCGGTTTTCATGGTGGTTCCTCCTCCATGAAAACTGTGGCAGAGAGAAAACGTGTCTCAGGGTCATGGGGTGCATGCAGGGGGGGACATGTTGTTCCCCCGTGTTTGCATGCATGTACCCAGTACCTGCCCAGCATGAACTGCAGCACCTATGCTGTGCAGGTACTGCCTTTGACGTTCCCATTGCAGTGCCTATTTCATGGACAGAGCTGTGGGAACGCCAAAGAACCGCCTGCCAGTTACTAAAAAAGTCATAATATGTCGGGCGGTGTGCACTCGGTTTTGACAGTGCGGCGGCAGGGCGGTTCCACTCCTGCACCGCCAAACTCAGAATCAAGTACTATGTATTTACCACTAGTGTCATTACCACACATGAGTTTACAATGTTTTTTAGATCTCGATATTTAGCAGGCATGTGTGTAACACTACTGTCATTACTGCACATTCTTTTTACCACTAGTGTCATTACTACTTATGTGTTTTACCACTAGTGTCATTACCACAAATATCTTTACAACGCATCAATATGTAAGTATATGGGTAAGTATATAAATAAGTAGATGTTATAGATATTTGGTCAATATTAATTTTATATTTAGTTTTTATACACATATTTTAAAAAAGATAATGTGTTTTTTTGAGACTGGTTGTAAGGATACAGGGGTATTGGGTGCAGAAGTGTATTAATACTCAGGTGTTAAGTTTTGTAGTATGGCCTAGGGTCTGCCTTGCGCGCATGGTATGTTAGCACAGCTTATTAGAAGATTAAACGCCATTTTACCTTTTGCTGCTTTTTCACACGACACTGCATAGCTGGGTTTGTACGTTAGCCTTCACAAAGGTCTATATATGAGAAAAGATTTGTTTTCTTCATCTCTAGACTTACATCGTGCCCCTAATCTGAACAGTGAGTGCTGAGCCGTCCAGGTTATCAAAACATGGTAGCTATTTTTCGACATGTCAGTGGAACACTTTCTAGACACAACAGTTTGGCAGCTGTGAGCCAAGTAAGAATCTGGCGTCCTTATTATCACACACTCGCCATGATTTCACACACTTGGAAGATTCCCGTTTCCAGGGATGCAGAGAGACTATGCTGATCCAGATGTAATTTACTCTTACTGAGCGGAAAGGTAATGGGGTACCCCCAGTGCTTGATTTGTAAAATATGAAGTCCAGGTGCTCAAATGTTTGTCGGAGGCCACACCTACTTTTCACAGGCCCCACCCACTTCCTCCACTGGATCCACCCACTTACTCTATTGGCTCCACCCACATCCTCAACTGGCACTGTTAAAAGTCGGATGTAATACTCGATCTGAATATTATATGTTTCTTTCGTCTTCATTGACTGATTTTGCTCGCCACAAAGTGTTATTCATACTTTTGAAATGTCAATCATACACTTTCATGCTACTATAAATAACCATCAGACAGCGAGTCTAAAACTGATCTAAAACTTATGGGCCCGGCCCTATTCAGAATCATGGACCCGTCTTTATGTTTAGTTCCCAGATAGTAAAATAAACATTGCCTGCATTAAGCTCAAATCCATGAAGCCTTCCATACCATGCACAACCCTTATACAGTGTGTTTTTACAAGGTGAAAACAGCCCAAATTTACAAACATGGCCAATTTTTTTATCTAGCTTTCTGATTCTCTAATGGGGGGCTACTTTATTTTGGTACCCGGGCCTTTATTCTTTCCCAGTGCGACCCTGTACAGGTACAGTTAGGAGAAAATTATTTCTCTACTGTTATTTCAGTTAAATTAACACATTTTCCTACTTCATAATTTTCTACAGAACTGTGTTCAAAGCAGGTAACTGCGCTCCCTCTAGGGCTAATTTTCATGCATTACAACGCAAATATTTCTAGTATGAGTAGTACCATATACTACTTTCACTTAACAGTGCTCAAGCTAATGTCTCACAGTGAGAGAGTCTCATTGAAAAGGAAGAAATGTTATGTGGGGCTACTGGTCACAATGGGCCTGAGACTGACTTAGTATGGAAGATGCAGAAGCAAAAAATCTGCTTGGAAAATGCATCGGAAAATATTTTTGTGACAATTTTGGCTTTGTACGGCGATGCAGGGAAACATGATCAAACAATACTGTAGTATCACACATGAGTGACACTTTGCAGGTCTTGACTGTACAGGATCAACAGGAAGGCAGGTTACGAGGATTTTATAGGATTGGACTTCATACAGCAATATTGATGATATCTTAAAAAACTTTATCAATATAAATGATAAAACATCTCCATACAAGTCATGAAACAACAAGCATATTTGTAAGTGCCGTCTGGCACCAAGAAAGCAAGATCAGTAATTACCCTCCTGAGCATGGCATGTTATTTTGCTCAGCCGGCAGCAGTATGTTGAGCACAGTCAGTGACTAGGCAGCAGCCTCCCTGGGAGTTTTCATGCAAATGTGCCATGTCTTGATGAGGAGTTTTCCTATTTTCAATTTGTCCACACTGAAAGTGGCAGCATAACCACTGGATACATCATAGATAGGACTGATACAACTCAGCAGGGGAGCAGCAAGCTGGAGCGTAGGCAAAATCATGAAAAACACCCAGCTCCTACAAGCATCGATCACCTGATTCAGTTACTCAGTCAGTACAATGCCCTTAATGGCACAGTTGGAGACTAGGCTGCGCAGCCGGGTTAAGTTAAAGGCCCTGCATGGCCCCTGCCCTCCTTCCAGCCTTCTCCTCCTGGCCTGGTCCTGTAAGTGGCACTGTAGAGGTCAGGTGCCCCGTGCCTGGCGCCGGAGGCATAAGTGCTCAGGGCAGGCCTCAGACTCGTCACTCGGTGGTTGACTCAGTGGTTCACTTCACAGGTCACTTCATGAGTATGAAGTGAACTGTGAAGTGCACCGGCACAAATTAAGCACTGGTTTACATCCCGACTCTCTTGCCTCCCTCATCTTGTCTGTCCATTATTACAATTTCCTGAATCTCACTCATTGTGGTAATAGAAGCTGTTTTCTAAAGAAAATAATTAACATCACTGTGGCCAACTGTAAGTTGCTGCTATAAAATGTCAACGCAAAACTTTTCACTTTTCCTCCTAATCTACTTGTTTTTAAAGTTAATCTTCTGTCTTTTTTTAGTACAATGCTCTTAATGGCATAGTTGGAGATTAGCCCGTGCAGCCGCGCTGCTAAAGTCAGGGTTAAAGTAAAGTCAAAGGCCCTGCATGGCCCCTGCCCTCTTTCCAGCCTTCTCCTCCTGGCCCGGTCCTGTCAGTGGCACACAAGAGGTCAGGCGCCCCGTGCCTGGCGCCTGAGGCATGAGTGCTCAGGGCAGGCCTCGGACTCGTCACTCTGTGGTTCACTTCACAGGTCCCTTCATGCGTATGAAGTGAACTGTGAAGTGCATGAACCACCGAGAAGGCTGGAAGAAGGAGGGCTGGGGGGGAGGGGCGGTGCACTGCAGGGCCGCCTGGCGCTTTAACTTTCTTAACCCCAGATTTAATTGGAGCAGAGCGGGAGACAGAGCTACCACGCCAATGCCAGTGAACGTCACGTCATGCCATCCACGACCCACCCAAAACAAGCATTTACAATGCAATGGTCTCAGCATTATTAAAGGTAGAGCTATTGGCATTGTTCATGAAATTTTGTTTTGTTTTTTAATCATAAATAAATGGCATTGTCATTTACATTGCCAATAGCTTAATCGTTAAATAAATGGCATTGTCATTTACAATGCCAATAGCTTAATCGCTCGCCCGCAAGCACAGCCAGGGGGCAGGGGAGCAAGCACAGCCAGGGGGCAGGGGAGCAAGCACAGCCAGGGGGCAGGGGAGCAAGCACAGCCAGGGGAGCAAGCACATAACAGATGCTGAATCCGCAGCTATTCAGTGGAAGAGCTCAACATACAACAAGCAGGGAAACAGAGGCACGAAAACGGCGGACACAATCACCGGATCGCGAGCAGGGAAACAGAGGCACGAAAACGGTGGGCACAATCACCGGATCAGAAGCAGGGAAACAGAGGCACGAAAACGGCGGGCACAATCACCGGATCACAAGCAAGGAAACAGAGGCACGAAAACGGCGGGCACAATCACCGGATCACAATTTGGCTCAGGAACCCAAAAACTCAAAATAAAAAACAGACAAGTCTCTAACAAAGATTAGATTGAACTTGACATATGCCATGCGCAAAAACTCAAGACCAGTCACCTATTAAGCGATCCATCAGAATTCCAAAAAGACAAAAAAAGCAGGTACAACTCAAACGTTTTGGATGAAAACAAAAAGGCCCTATTTCTCCCCCAGTGTAGCAACCAGAATTATTTACAGATAATGCAGCTTACACTCAGTTGAGATGACCAGTAACTTTGCAACATCTGGCCATTTATCCCACTCAATCAACACTGCACCACTCCTAGCAGCACAACAGAACATGACTACCACATTCTTTACTTCTTCAGGCCTGGGAAAGGTTGCTGACCCACTCCACATCCACCCAAAATTATCAGTCCTGCAAACCCTCAATCACGTTTATTAATGTACCGAGATTCTACAAAGAGACAGGAAGCAGAGTATGCTGTAATACATAAAACGGAGTCCTGCAAGCCACTGATTTAAAGTATTGAAAATCAATGTATCAGTAAGGACAGTCACTGCATCTACCAGTACCTTGTACTGCTAAACCACAGAAAAACATAGCGTGACAGTAAACAAGCATTTATGCATACTTCACACCATGGTAAGAAAGCATGCATTAACACATACACTCATGCACACACACAGCCATCCATACGTTTATGCAGACTCACACCATGATAAGAAAGCATACATTCACACATACACCCATGCACACACACAGCCGTCCATGCAGTTATGCAGACACACACACACACACCATGGTTAGAAAACACACATTCACACAGACACCCATGGACACACACACACAGCCGTCCATGCGTTTATGCAGACTCACGTCATGGTAAGAAAGCATGCATTCACGCATGCACCCATGCGCACACACACACAGCGGCACGCAGGCACGCACTTACACACACATACACACACACATCCATCCGTTTCTGCATACACACACACCCAGAGCCACACACACACACCCAGAGACACACACACACACACACACCCAGAGCCACACACACACACACCCAGAGCCACACACACATACCCAGAGCCACACACACACACCCATAGCCACACACACACACACACACCCAGAGCCACACACACACAACCGCTCACCCACAGACGGCACCGGAGAGGGAAAGACACTAAAAGCACATTGGCTAACACCCGCAGGCCACAGTACCGAGGGCGAGAGGGGGCATAAGGGGGGTGGGGGAGGAGAGGTGACGGGGAGGCACGGGGGGTGGGGTCTGTGAGGACCGACGGAGCAGGGATGAGGGGAGCCTGGCAGGGAAGGTGAGCCATGGCAGACTCTGGGGTGGGGGCTGTGGGGGGCGGTGGATTAGGTGAGGGGGCGGAGGGGCAGCTCTGAATGACACAATGGATTTTTGCCTGGATTGCTTTGTCAACATTTACCTAGTCTGACAGTACAAAGGCAGCGGAGGAGAGCATGTAAATGTCCGGCTGACCCGAGGCTTGAAGGCTGGAGGCTCTGCGGGGGGGGGGGGGTGTATATGACGATGACCTGACAAGGAGGTAGCTATGGGAGCGCGGGATGGGGGCCGACAAAGGAGGTGCTTCATAGGACTGTGCCCGATGCTCACCTTCCCAGCCTTGCGAGATCAGTGCAATTACCGGCCAACAGTAAATCTCTGTCCTTCCCTTTGTCACACCTTTCTATCTACCCCCCCTACCTCTGTCACTTCTCTCCAATATTGTCGTACCACGGCCACAATCACAGATGAGGAGCGTACCCGGGGCTCCTGAGGCACAAAGGGCGGTAAGAGCCTAACTCAATGCGACTCGCACTGGGACCACCAGCCGGGCCTCGCCAAACCTCACACGTCTCGCGTAACCAGCGTACAGCATGTCTGAGGCAGCAAGAAATACGGGGCGTACGGCGGCTGGAAGACCCGGATGAACACTCAATCTGTTCATTTTCCTGCTCTAAATCAGGCATCCTGCACTAAAACCTGTTGAGCATCGTCGTGGCCGAATCGCTGTGGTGAGATTGGAGACGGCGATGGAGCGTCTGACCATCCCAAATCCTGCAGTTGCAGATCGCCGCGGCCCTGATGGCAACATGGCGTCTGTGCGAGCCGGCGGAGGTCCCTGCTAGGAGCTGGTGAGCGGGGCTGTCGAGGAGGTGCCGTGAGGGCATGCTTGGGCCGTGGGCACTTGCGGGAAGCCTTAGTCTCGGCGCCCAGCATTGAGGCTCGGCGGCCATTGTAGTTATTCGCCGGCGACGAGATCCGAAGCTGCGGTGATGCAACAGAAACTCCCTAATCCTGCCTTCACCGATCCCCGTCACCGCGACCCTGCATTTACCGCTGTGGCCGCGAAATGGCGGCCTCAAAGCTCCAATATTTTCTGAATCGGGGGCGTGTTTTTGGCGTTCTGAGTGACGGATGACGTCACAGGTGGAAAGAACGCCAAAAACACGCCCCGAATCCGAAAGAGACGGGGCTTGATTGGAGTGATGTCCCTCTCCTCCAATGGCTGGCCTCCGTTTAGGAGGCCAGCCAATGGAGGAGAGATGGAGGAGAGAGGCGGGTTCAAGCCCCGTCTAAAAAACATAAAATCTCCGACCAAAGACTGCGCAAGCGCAGCCTTTAGGTCCTCGACCTAAAAAGGGGGAGACGGAGGGCTTCTTGTTGCTTTTACAGGAAGTGGGTCCTCTGCTTTTCAAGCTCTTTCTCAAAGAAGACACGCAATTGATAGGGCGTGATAAGCACTATACGAACGCCAAGTGCCTGCATGCATGCCATTTTGGATCCATAAAGGGATTAACCAACACGTGCTAGGGTTTCCAAACTGCTAATGGTCACAGCAGCAAATAGTTGCTCTAGTCTCAAAATCAGGCCACCGCCCTGCGCCCCCCATCCCCACCCTTCATTTTCCACTATCGCCCGAGCCGAGTGAATGAGGAAGCGAGTTCTTCTATTGAGAAACCATCAAGAAGCAGACGTGGTGCATGCTCGCCCCCCCTCAGCACGCACGCGCACACGGATGTGTACATGTGCGGCATACATACCTGCCAGGGAGAGGCTGAAGTGAGACTGGAACTTTTCCAGATTAGTAGTTGAACTTTAATTTTTTTATCGACCCTCTATTACCGTGATAGACTAACTTTTAACACAAAAAGGCGAGTGTCCAATGATCACAAGCTCCGCTCGAATAGGAGCTGATAATGGCACCGTACACATCTGTCTTATCCATTCGCATGGGTATGATGATAGTTGTCTCCCTAATGAAAAAGACATAATCTGGGAAGAATAAAACATGACACGTTTGGCCAGTTGTAAACACGTCTGTCTCATTCTGCTGCGGGTTGCAGTTTCTCTATTTGTTGCATTTCTCTCATCCCAGTGCGGGCGGGGGCCGTACCTGGCTGGCGGAGGAGGAGACAGGCAGCTGTTGCTGTGTTTGCAGTTGGGGTGCACTGTGGTGGCGGCGGCTGCAGGAGGAGGGAGGGCAGGCGCCCGCAGGTCTGTGGAGGAGGGGCAGAGCAGCACCGGGCTGTCCCAGGGCTGCGCGAGCTCTGCACAGAGGCACCAGCAGGCCGAGCTAGGAACTTCATGCACAGCCGGGGAGGGGACAGGCAGCAGCCCCCAGGGACAGGCTCGCGGCCAGGATTGTGCGCCGTCTTTCCTCACGGATGTTGCTGGACTCGCACCGGGCTCTCACACCGGGATTTGCACTTTGGAATTATGCCGGGCTCTCTGGGGTCGTTGGAGCGGCGCTTCAAGGAGGTAGATAATTTGTTTGTTTTAGAACTCCAGCCTGTTGTGTATTGAGGGAGGCGAAGCACTGTTTATTTCCGGGCAGGCGCCCCCGACCTGAAGCCTCTGCAAATGAAGAAAAGTTTTGGGAAGAAAAAAAATGCGTGTGTGCCACCACAGTGGAGTCCCTAAGTAACTGCTTGCAAGTTTTAGGATTTGCCGATTGTAAAAGAACAAAATCATGTTTTTTTATTTTTTTCCCCTTGGATATGTACATCACTTGTGCTTCGGAATATATTGTAATCCCATCAATAAAACATGACACGTTTGGCCAGTTGTAAACACGTCACCGCGACCCTGTATGTACCGCTGCGGCCGCGAAATGGCAGCCGCAAAGCTCTGATATTTTCGGAATCGGGGGCGTGTTTCTGGCGTTCTGAGTGACGGGTGACGTCACAGGTGGAAAGAACGCCAAAAACACGCCCCCGAATCCGAAAGAGACGGGGCTTGATTGGAGTGATGTCCCTCTCCTCCAATGGCTGGCCTCCGTTAGGAAGCTAGCCAATGGAGGAGAGATGGAGGAGAGAGGCGGGTTCAAGCCCCATCTAAAAAACATTAAATCTCCGACCAAAGACTGCGCAAGCGCAGCCTTTAGGTCCTCGACCTAAAAAGCAGCATTGGTAATGGTACATTTTGTTATGGCTGTTACTTATATTTCCTGCTATGGTGGTAGTGGGAGGACGAACACTGGCCTGCCTTTAAATTCGACATGCTGCCTAGTCGAGGCTGCTGTTGCTGCCTGCACTATGACATCTACCACCTCAAATGCTGATGACTCATGGCCGGGTGCGTACGTGCAGGAGTGCCGGGGCGGGGCATTTTGAAAACAATCTACGCACGGTGCCACCCCATAGCCCTACCCCAGCAGAACCAAATCTAGCCCCCTGCCCTATCTCTGTCCCGCCCACCGGTAACGGCTGCCGCCTAATTAAAGACAGCAAATTCAAAATGCACATCGTGACCATCGTGACTAAATCAATAGAATCTGATCCGCATATTGGATTGATTTATACATGCAGTAAATAAATTACGAGTAAGATGGTCTGGATCGGTATGTGATGCGCCGGGTCAGTGAGGTAACTTATGTTGTGCACAGTTGCAGAAACCTTTTATTTTGTAGACCCGTCCCTGATAAATATGTGGCGGTGCTAAGCACCGGAAAGCACCGGCACAAATTAAGCACTGGGTACCCCAAAACAAGCCCAAGAGACCTTCTTTAGTTTATAATACATAGTTCATATATGGGGGGGCTGTTAAAACTAGGCGCTATAGGACCTGCTTTCACTATCATTGTATTATGATTCCTCCTTTTGTATTTTATGTAATTGTAACCATGCTGAACATATTATTCTTAATCATATGTCTGCTTATGTTGGCTAAAATACTGCACATGAGATCACGTCGTTAAAATAAATATTTTAACCTTACCATATCTCTTTTTTACTCCTGTTGTGGACTGGTATGAGAGTATAACAAAAGAGTGTTCTCACTTCCCACCATTCCTGAGATGGTCCTATGTCGCATGTTCTAGGTTGTCTAATCATTGGTTTCTTTTCTATAGGACGTAGAGCTAATGTGACACTGATGCTAGCTGGTTGGGGTTTTTCTAGGTACGAAGGTGAGTTTCTGGTACACCACAATCACTGACGTGCAGAGTTCTGTGTATGAGCAGGATCCTTGCAACATGGTGCTGCCAACAAGTGTGGTCTTATTGTGAGACACTTGAGTGGTGCTTATATCAGTCTACGACCCCCTCACTATTGTTTCCGGTTGACAGTAGTGACGGATAAAACCTACCTATAGTTACGTAGGTCTTTTCAAGCTTGATATTTCCAAAATGGTTTTCTATTGAATTACTACCCAGTTGTGCCTTTTAATATTGCATTGTACTAATCTATCACTGTATCGATATGGCTGTTGATATTACTGCACATGGTCGCTTGACTGTGCGAACTCATTTGCAGGACTACCTCGTTTCTTTAGCGGGACAAGCAGTGGTTTTTGTTGTCTTAGCTGACGCAGCGTACCCGTTTGAGTTGTTTTACTCATGGGTTACGTTTCATGCCGTAGATGCTGTGTCTGGTGTGTTTCACACTTACAACCCTACTGATGCTCCTCCAGCGTATGCTCCATATCAGACAGTAGAAATTCCAATTTCTGCTTGGCAGCATGCCATTTGGTTTAATGACGCCCTCCCACACATTATAACGGCGGTCAGACAAGGGCCGTTGTCAATCCCAGGTGCTACTTGGCCTGTTTTAGCTGCTTACACCCCGCATCCTCAGGCTGGTGCGTTGACAGCCCCGCTTCTAAGACCCCTGTATGCTTCTGCAGTGTCAGTTATTAGGAGTCTGGTTCATTACATTACCCGCAACCTCCCGGGTGGGGCCCCGGGTGGTGCAATGAATCCAGCTGGTGGGGGCGGGCTGAAGCTTAGTCCCGTCATGGTTAATGCGGTCATGGGCAAGCGTCCCCAGGATAAGGATGAAATGCCTTTTTGGCTTGCCGAGAAATTTGACCAACTGGAAGCAGTATTCCCAAATACTACCCCTGTGGAGAAGCACATGATTCTTACCATAAATTTGCAGAAAGACTTAGTGCCAGACGTAAATGATTGTACAACTTGGGGTGTGATTTTTGCGGCAGGCTATACTAGGTGCTTCAGCACCCCGTCAATGGCTGTCCTGCCCTCCATCATTAAACATGTTCAGGATGAACACAGGCCGGAGGAGGCTGTGGAGCTGGGAATGCGACTCGTGGGAGCGTTTGACATGGTACGCGATCTCATCCTTGCTAATGTCAAGGGGGATGCGGTTAGTTTCCAGGTGTCTAATGCTTTGCGCGATGTCCCCTAGGCCGACAATCCCCGTCAGTTACCCAAAAATATTACGGAGGCTTATAAGACCGTTGGCCGTAATAGTTTAACAAGCACAGCAGCAAACTCAACAAGCATCATCTGATAAGGATGACCGCCCAAAAGTTCAGAAACAAAATTGGAGTAAGAACAAAAAACAGGGGAAACAGCAACAGAAACAGAGGTCCCGTCCTGCTTTGCCTACACCTGCCTCTACTGAGCGTACATATGAGTTGCGCAACCGCAGAACTATTAAGTCACCTGATAGATTTCAGGTTGCTGAATAATGTTCTCCTCACTCTTTGCAGGAAACATTAATCTCAACCACCGGGGGAGGAGGTGGCGGCAGAGGTCGAGGTGCCCAACAGAGCCGTGAGCAGCCTCGCAAGGCTGACGGAGAAGGCAAGCAAGGCGAGTCACAGCGACAAAGACCTCAGTTTCAAAAGAAGAAAGTTGCTGCTGTAACAGCGAGATATGCCACAGATAGTGAGAACGCAGCTTCGGAATCTGATATGGGCGCTGACGCTGTTGGACAGCGTGGCGGATATTACCATAGTGCAAGAGGCCCTGCGTCCACTACTGAAGGTGAGAGCGACTGACACCTTTGTTGTAGTTGAGACAGCAGACACTAGAGTGGCTCCCCCTTACAGGCTTAATGAAATTTTCCTTGTAATTGAAGGTGATATAGAACGTACCGTAAAAAGGGTATTTTGAGAAAATCTAACTACTACCTATGATATTTTGTTGGAGGTCGACTGGCCCCCACCCTTTGTCTTAGCTGCTCCCAAGGGGAGGAGGTAATCCTCCCTAGTTTCGCGCACACATGCCGCACACATGCCGAAAGAGCAGGCTCTGCATTTTGCAGAAGATTGGGCTAAGGCGCTTGCGCCTGCTTTGTACCATACCATGCTAAAGTGTCAGTTGTGGAAATCCTTGAAAAAATGGAATATCAAGGTGTAATTGAAACGTCTGTATCTCCGATGAATAACCCCCTTTTTACTGTGACCAAACCAGATGGTTCGTACCGTTTGGTATTGGATTACGGCTACTCAAAACCACATTTGACATATCCAATGATTTTTTCCCCACAATCTGTCCCCACTTAGTAGTCAATGGACAGCTTTTACCAGTGGTGGCAAACAGCGTCACTTTCGCCGTTTGGCTATGGGCTATAAGATCAGTCCGGGCGTATTTGCAGCTCGTGTTGTCTCTCTCTTGGAGGGTATTGACACAGATGCATGTTCGTATGTGGATGACATTTATCTCACAGACGAATTATGGCCACATCTGTGCTGAGTGGACAGCATAATTTGCAATTTTGCGGATTTTGGCTACAAATTTAACTTTGCAAAATCTCACATTGCAGAGTACACAGTGTTGGTCCTGGGCTACGAGCTCAACAATGAAGGTTGAGGTTTAGCTCCTCACTTCCTGGAGAAGTACGCACTTTTGCGAGCTCCCACAATACTGAAGAAACTACAATACTTACTGGGCTTTTTGAATTTCAGGCGTAACTACATTCCCGAATATGCCTAGCGTATCAAGCCCCTTTACGCTTTGATACAACCTTCTTTTTCCAAATAGTGCTGGCTGCCTGAACATTCAGCCATCTTGCAATCTTTGCAGGCTGATTTGCTTGAATCTAAATTCTTGCTGACCTGTGATAACCACACCAACCTGGTAATAAGAATCATGCCAGGGGCGGTGGGTTTCACGTACCTCACTTTGTTATGAGGGTGACACAGTCTCTATCGCTTGCAAGTCACACTTGTACACTTCTGCTGAATTGCTTTTTTCCACTGTGGAAACATTTTTGATAGCAGTGCAAATGGCGATTTTAAAAGGAACGTGCACTGTCGCAGGGAAAGCGCATTTTGGTTGTTACTCCGTAACCTACCTTGGAGGCAGTGACGAAAGCCAGTGTACCGAATTCAAAAGCTTTGCACCCTCGGTGGATACAATGGGCCACGTCCTTGACATCTCCGATGTCACATTCATTTTTGATTCCTCACTGCAGACTCAAGAGTACTTGCAATATGAATGTGTTCATCCTGCTCCTTTGACTATGCCCCCACTTGAGGATTTCCGTTGTATCATTTACTCTGATGGTAGTCCAAAGCGCGCATATTTCTCGGCGTGTGCAATTGTGGTTGGTACTATGGTGGATGGTGAATTCAAATCCGATGTTGTGCATACTCAGACATTAGGGGACTGTACCGCCCAATCGGCACACCTATGTTCTCTGATGCTTACATTGGAGTACACAGACCTCAGTGTGACCACTCTAATTGTAAGTGACTCTTACTACTGTGTTCAATCCTACAATGACAATCTACCCTTCTGGACTCACAATGATTATCGTGACTCCAATGGGGGGGGCACAATAAAACATAAAATGATCTGGGTTTGAGTGGCTGAGCTTAATGAGTATGGTTGGTCCGCGACTATGGAGTACATGTGCTGTATACAAATGACCACACTGAGAGATTATTTAATGGATTTTTGTATATTTCTCTGTATAATACCCCTTTGACCCATATGCGCCTTGACTACCATGCTGGGTTTGTCCGCGCATTTTTTGGACTATCACCACATAAGAAATCCTCTTCCCTTGAATGCGGTTTTTCCCATAATGTCTTTTCTCATAATAATTATGTCTCTTTGGCTCCTTTGTTTTCTGAAGTGTCAATTCCTGCAGATTGTACCCATATTAACATATCTACCAATCACATCCCCCTATACCAGTCTTTCCTCTAAATGGGACTCTACCCTGTTACTCAGCAACGTGTCTGAGTCTTTCCTCAGCAGTTTATAAAATCGATCCGCGTAGCCATGGCAACACTTCCTGGTTCCAGGCTTACACGCGCTAACGCTGGCTCCGCGCTGACCCATTACTGGTGAGTCTTCTGTAAACAGCCGCGTTTGTTACCCTTCTGTTTAGAGCCATACACGTTTCCCTCACTTCCTCTCTGGTATTCGTTTTTCCAGATGTCGGTCTGATGCACTCGGATGCTCAGGCCTCGGAGGCCCCTGCCCCCTCAAGGAGATACGCTGAGACGGCTCCTTCCTGCTAACATCCCTTTTGGGTGAGTCATAGCTCCTCGGTCACAACTCTCCTACAATGCGTGTAAAACTGCCTTCATATCCAGTTCTTCATTATTTTGATACCTGACACTCGTTTTTTCAGACGAGCGCCTTGGGATTTGCCCAAACATACTTGACGGACCGCACCCGCCGGACTTTCCAGAACGGGTGACCTATTTACTACAAGGTAGGCCCCTGTTGCCCTGCCCCTCACCTGCTTGAATACAGTTTACCATAGGTGTTTGGTGCTAATGTACCGGTCTGGTCTTATATGTTTTTGCAGACAAATCTTACATTAATGTGGACTGGGCCTTGCCTGTAATCGCAACACGCCCGGCAGTTGTGCGTCCTTGCCTACCTGCTTTGCCAGGTAATCATTTTTGTGCTGTCCTCAGTTCACCTACCCTCCTTTTTAAACCTTCTTAACTCTTCTCTCACATGTTTTGTATTCTGTTGCGACTGGCCTGCGGGCCTTTTAATCTATGTGTGTCGGGACTCCTTTGAGACCGTTTAAAATAATGCGCATTTTTTCATCTTATACTCAGGACTCGTTCCCACCTCTTCCTTCACTCCCCCACGTCCTGATGAAGACCCTCCAGTAAGGATCTAATTGTCCTACACATCTGGGTCGAAACGTAGACCATCTTCTACCTATACGAACTCCTTACCCCAAGACTGATATTAAAAATCAACACAGGAGTCTCTGTTTTATGTAGAATGTTTTATTTAACATGTGTTTGTCTTGACCTTTCATTCATGGATCAATGATAATGATGGTTTCACCTGTGGATTTGTGCTTATGGATTTGTTTTATTAGTGATGTTAACTAATTGAAACACACAACAACCCCCCCCCCTCCCTTTGCACTCCCCCGTGTGGGCGTACTTATAATTTTGTGTTTAATTAATAGCGAATGTACAACCATTATACGGCTTCTCTGGGTTCAGTGAAAATAAAAACACTGTCAACCTTCATTACTTTTGATTTTGATCTTATTTAACTGTGTGAAGACTAAGTGTTTATTGTGTTTTTTGGTCTGGGACCGCTCTCTATACTTCAATTTATTACCCAGGTCCCACTGACCACATGGGTCGAACCCCTCTGTTTACAACATGAGCTTAATGAGTGTCTGCCACTTTTCTTTGTAATTCATACTCTGGGTCACCAGCGTGTTGGAGTTCACACTGTTGGCAACTGTCTCGCAGAGGAGGCAGTGAACACAGCAGTTGCAACATATTCAGTAGCAGCGGTTACACATTCCAAGAGTAAGATTGACGATGACATCTTGGCAGCTATTGCCGCAACAGAGAAGGGAGGTAATTACCCTAGAAGTTTCCGTTCTAAATACTCTGATCATTTAGGCCCTGATAAAGTTCCTTATGTGAGAATTTCCGACGTTGGTGACAGGTTAATACCCAACGCGGACCGCAGGCAGGCTTTGATTACTGCAGCCCACGCTGCGATGGCTTTATCGCATACTGGCGTGTCAGCTACTGTTTCTCTTCTCCAGCAACGATATTGGTGGTGGGGTTTGTACAAACAAACACGTGATTATGTCCTTCAAGTGGCTGAGTCGAATTCTGCAGTTTGGCCTATCCATGGGTTGATCACTCTACCTTTTCCCCTGTTCAAATTTGAGTCTTGCATGAAACATTATGCTATAGGTAGATTTGAACCTATAGGTAGTGCTTATCTTCATGAAGAATGGAATCTTCCAATCACATATAAGTGCTTGAGGGAAGGAAAGGAAGTTTATTTGAAAGGTGATGATTGCACATCCACACCAGATCATTCATTAGTCTGTAGGAATCTGCAATTTCACAGTTCTTGCAATGTCCAGGTACCTAATCTGGTGTGTGTTTTGAAAGGCACACCCACCCCAGCTATTACACCAACTTTCACCTTGCTTGCAATCGGTAGTTATTTATTATTAAATAAAGAATATTATTGTGGTATGCTTGCCGGTATTCCTTATATTGTTACGGTTTCCCAGCATGTGGTTTGTTGTAAGAATGTCTTATTTCCTCCTCCACATGGTAGACTCGATGTTTCCATCTGGCCTTCTATCCCAACCTTGAAAGCAGAGTTCAACAAGATGAGTCGAATAAGAGCTCTTTTGTCCCAGAAGAAAGTCCCCCTCACATCTGCGCGTGAGACATTCATCCTTCACATTGCAAATACTCGTACTGAGATGAATGCCTTATTAAACACAAACCTGCCCCTGCATTTCAGTACTTTGACACAATTTGTAATGCCTCGTCGACCACTGGCCTGGCACACTTTTTTAAAGTAGTATGTTCTGGCCTTGTGACCTCATTCCAAACTATATTTGGTGTGATCCCTGCATTTTTCCATTCAATTTTTTCGAGTGTATTCAGTGGTTTACCGTTAGTTCTCACATTGGAAGCGGGTATACTGCTGTTAATTTGTTTACTCCAGAATGGATGCACAATCTCTGCCCCACGACGATCTGCCCCGGCTGCTCCAGCTTCGTAACTGGATGCTAAAATACTATGGATCACTGCCTCTGGCGACTCTGAGTGTGGCGTATGGTTTATCTTTCCGGTTCTCATTCTTCACTTGCGTGCAGCCTGTTTTCCATTTCCTGGATAGTGGATTTGAATGGGACCTGGATATGTGTCTCTGCAACACGGTGTCTCCTGACCTGGATTTTAATCTACTAATGAGTCCCTTAGTTGCTCATGAAATAGAATGTTCTAGCTTCGGGATTATGGCCTGCACAGCGGCTCATGGGGTTCTAGGCAATTGGAACATTGGACTGCTGCCAATGACTTTCTGGTGCACAGGTACATTGCAGTAAGCCCAAGTTGTCCTCTGATGGTGCTAGAGGTTCCGGCAATTGAAGAGCATGTACTTTCATTTCCATTGCTTAATTGGATGGCTGAAATGTTCATGGATGATGATAACGACTTCCTATTGGAGGCAGTTGCAACATATGGTGCCTATACGCTGTTGGATTGAAGTGTGACTTTTTCTGCTCCATAGACACGTGCTGAACTCGTGAGGAATTTTTTTCTCCCCCTGTTCTGCCTTAATGTTTTTCTTAATTTTTGAGGTATTTTTTTCACACCATAGCCACTGTGATTGTTTTCACTAACTTGGTTTCTTTTTAATTCAAGTTTTACTCCCAATTATCAAGTTTTGCAAAATTCCTGAACTTGGTTGTTTCTCATTCGTACTTGAACTTTGCGTCTACGAATCTTGCCCCCTTTATTGTGCGGTCCCCGAACAAGGGAGGGTGTAGTATGGTCTAGGGCCTGCTTTGCGCGCATGTTATGTTAGCATGGCTTATTAGAAGTTTAAATGCCATTTTACCTTTTGCTGTTTTTGCACATGACACTGCATAGCTGTTTTTGTACATTAGCCTTCACAAAGGTCTATGCATGAGAAAAGGTTTGTTTTCGGCATCTCCAGACTTACATCGTGCCCCTAGTCTGAACAGGGAGTGCTGAGCGGTCAAGGTTATCAAAACATGTTAGCTGTTTTTAGACATGTCTGTGGAACGCTCTCTAGACACAACAGTTTGGCAGCTGTGAGCCAAGTAAGATTCTGGCGTCCTTATTATCACTCACTCGCCATGATTTCACACACTTGGAAGATTCTCATTTCCAGGGATGAAGAGAGACTATGCTGATCCAGAACAAGCCCAAGAGACCTTCTTTAGTTTATAATACATAATTCCTATATAGGGAGGGTGTTAAATCCAGACGCTATAGGACCTGTTTTCACTATCATTGTAATATGACTCCTCCTTTTGTATTTTATGGAATTGTAACCATGATGACCACATTATTCTTAATCACATGTTTAATTCCCTGGGTCTAGAGGTCTTTCTGCCCACCCGGGGAGGGGGGGCGGGAGATTGGGGGCTACTGCCCCTATCTGCCCCCCAGGGAGGGCAAAAAGACTGTAATGTTGCTGAGGGGAGTGGGGGCAGCTCCCTTACCTAAATCAAAATTTAAAAAAATCTCTGGCTTCTAGTGGGCTTTCTGCCCCCCCGGAGGTCAGAAGGACTGTAATTTCATAGGGGGGCCTTGTCATGCCCATCTTGGGCAGCCCCCATAGTTAGTGGACTTTCTGCCCCCGTGGGCAGATTGGGGGCTACTGCCCTCATCTACCCCCCAGGGAGAGCATAAAGACTGGAATTTTTCTGAGAGGTGTGGAGGCATTGGCATGCTTATGTTGGGCAGCCCCTCCCCTAAATCAAATTTGTAAAAAAATCTCTGGCTTCTAGTGGGTTTTCTGCCCCTTGGGGGTCAGATTGCGGGCTACTCTGCCCCATATGCCCCCAAGGGGGCAGAAAGACTGTAATTTCGCTAGGGGGTGGGGACATTGTCATTCCCATCTTGGGCAGCCTCCACCCCAATCGCGATATATAGAAAAAAATCCCTGGATCTAGTGGGCTTTGTGCCCCATCTGCCCCCAGAAGGACTGAATTGCTCCCCCCAAAAAATTGGGGCAGCAAAAGCCCTTGCCCTAGGGGCCGCCCCCCCCTGGTTTCTAGTGGGAGGATCCCTACCTGGGGATCGCCCTCCTGGGGCGATTCCAAAACGGGGATCCATTAGGTAAGGTACCATTGGAAAGGGGAGATTCTCCCCTTTCCAATGATACTTCTGCTAACCTTCTACATGTTCAGGGGGTTGAGACAGCCCACTGAGCACGTAGAAAGTGAAACTGAAATGAGCGGATCGGCTTCTATGAAATGATGTCAGCATGACATGGGCACTGATCGTCATTTCACAGAAACCAGGGGAACAGCCTTGGGAGCTGGCAAAGCTCTTCCCCAGCTCCAGAGGTTGTTGGGGGCAAAAAGGAAATCCCTCGGGCGCCTGCACCAGAGGGATTTCCGGTACCATGTGTGAAGATGGCCAGGAGCCGTCCTAAGCACACAAGCACTGTGGCTCGGGACGGCTCCCGGCCGTCCAGAGCACTGAATGGGTTAATGACACCGGACAGTGATTGTGCAAGGCTCCTTTCTAGGAAACTATGTTCCTTCTTCAAAATGTGCCATAAAGATATAGGTTTGGGTGAAGTTTGCCAATTGATTTATTGAAGGAATTGTGCCATCCCTCAATGGTATCGTTAGTCTTTGCACCTTCCTCTAAGCAGGTTGTGTAACAGTACCACCATTCAATGGGAAATCTTGACTTCCTCCTGTGACCCAAACTGCTTAGATGGCCAATCCATGTATCTTCAAAATAATTTAGAAGTGGTGCCAATGTCTCTTCATTTTCTGTGAAGAATTGTGTTTCAGAAATTGATGTGTAGTACTTGTCTACACTGTCAGCATGAACAAAGCATAAGGCAGGTAGCTTTTTAAATTCAAAATGAAGTTTACTGTCTGATAAGTAATCCTCAACTAAGGATGATTTTTTTGATTTTACGCCAATATGCCTAAGAAAAGTGAAAAAATTGAATTTGGGTGGTGGGGTACATATTTTTAATTGTATTAACCATTGATAATTCACAGTCAATTATGACTTTTCCAGGACTTTTATTCATTGTTTTGTATTTTATAATGGTTAATAAATTCAGTGTATGGTAAAGATTGTTTGTCAGCAAGTAAACTATAGACTAATAGGACAGTAGTGTTAGTTATCTTAGTGTGAATAGTGTGAATTTGGGCAAATGGATGTGTGTTGATTTAAAAGTACCATCCATCATCCAAATTTCACAATTTTCAAGTGTTAAAAGGTTATGATTTGTGCTGAATATTAGTATTCTTTTTTTAGGTATATTTTGTCATGTAGTAAAAAATGTTCTTCAGAGAAAGTGATAGTTAATTTAGGGGGATGTTAATGTTAGAATAAGTGTGTTATTTGCTGAGGATTGTTTGCCTGTTTTTGTCTTTGTATCATTCTCCTAATATTGGTTATTTTGGGCATATTACTGGCAATATGCATGTGAATGGTTTTAGAAACCTGTCTCAAAATTGAGCCACAGGGCTCATTGGAGATGGATGCAAGTACTTTAACTTTTTTCATCTCTTCATGTACTTCAGTCTCCATTTCAGAGGCAGAATGGTTATGCTCAGTTGTTGTAACTAAGGTGTCTTTCAGAGTAACTGCTCTGCCTGTGCATAGGGATGAAAAGTACTACACGCATCTCCAATGACACCTGCGGAATGATAACGAGTCTGGTAGTTCATTGACCACCAGACTCATGGGGGTGCGGCAGTGGCGGTCTCCCAAATACCCTATTATGAGTCGGGTGGCCGGCCCGCCACAGCCCTGCTGCAGCGTTCAAGGAACTGCCATTTTCTGGTGGTTTTACCGCAGTGTTGGGGCATCAATATGCTTGGCAGGAATGCTGTGGTCCAGCCAATCATATCAGGAGTTTCCTCCACACCAGGGTTTTCATGGTGGTTCCTCCTCCATGAAAACCCTGGCAGAGAGGAAAGAAAGGGGCCCTACAGGGCCCTCTGCTGCCCCTGTGTCCTGTGAATGCACACAGGGCCCCTCTGTGTGCCTGCACGGCATGAACTGTTCAGTTTATGCCGTGCAAGAACTCTTTTTAGCATCCCCATTGTGGTGCCCGTTTTTAGAGACACTGTCATGGGAATGCCAAAAAAAGCCTGCAAAACAGGAGGAAACTCCTAATCTGGCAGGGCTTTGGTGGTGCAGCAGCGGGTCAGACCCAGCACCCCACCGCCAAAGTTGTAATCGGGCCCCTGGGCTCACTTATCCTGTCCTTAGAATAAAGGTAGCTAGCACAGTTTAACATTCTGCTGCCTCTCCGGAATTATACGTAGTTTGCTTGATTCACTGATGCCACTGACGTTGGTTCTGTTAAAAAAGGGAAAAAGAAAAAAGTGTAAGTTTAGGTTTTTGATGTTTTATGTTTTCTTTATTTGCATGCCAAAAAACTTGAAAACATTGTTTTTAAATTTACTTTGGAGAGAAAAAGAAAGTTTAGAAATTGTTGAAAACAAATATTTATTGTTAGTTATTAATATTCACCTGGGGAAAAAAGTGTATGTTTTTTTGTTTTTTTATTTGTTTACCTAGAAATTTGTGAGTTGTCTGTTGTTGAGTGACGTTATATAGTAGGTGTTTCTACTTTGATGTGTTATTTAGGTAAATGTTTCTTTCGTGAAGTCTGTTATCTGTTCCAAAAAATGCAATTTATTAGTTATTGACTATCTTTTTATCATGCTTTTCTTACTATTTACTGTTGCTATTTACAATACTGATATGAAGATTTCTGGTTCTTGTGGTTTAGGATATGTCCTGCAGTTTTATGTATTCTAAGTTGTATTGTAGTTAGGTGTATCTGTTTTAATATGAAATAAAATGGTATTTTATTTCATAAAGTATGTGTTTTAAGAACTTGAGCATTTTGTTTGATTTAAATCGTTGGTGCTATTAAACTATTACATTAGTACTTTAGTCACTGCCTAGCACCAGTCTTGAGGTAAGTACCTTGCGGAATTAGACTAGTAATTTTGTCACTTAGCCACTGTCCAAAACCTGCCCTAAGGTAAGTAACCAGTGGAGTTGGATTAGTAAATTCGCCCCCTAGTCACTGTCCAGAAACTGCCCTGAGTTAACTATTCGGGGTGGACGGCAAATTCCACTACCCCGGAGGAGTTTATGGAGTTTTGCCATTTCGCGCTCTGCTTGGAGTGCATAGTTCAGCAGAAACTCCAACCACCACAGAGCGGAGTTTACTGGCACCACTACCTCTAGAAATGAAGCGTGGACTTCACTGTGTACACTGAATGCTGCAAACATTTAAAGGAGAAAGGGTGTGACATGAGTACTTGTAGGACCTTATTACGATGTCAGTCAAAAAAGCATTTTGACCGACTCTTCGTCGGAATTGGTTCTGACCGACTTGGCTTCAGCGAGTCCAACTGACTGATTACGTGGTATCCGAACATTGTTCGGTCGGACACCCATTGACTTCAATGGGAGCCTGTGTTCAGATCAACAACAAAGGTTCCCATTGAAAAAAGGGGTGACTGCATAAAACTTTGCACCCAATGGTGCCTGCCACACTGTGCATGGTTATAAAGATGGGTCCCATGGGCCCCAACCGGATGCCTCTGGGTGAAGGGGGACCTGCTATGGGCCCCAAAAGTCAGTTTCTGACAGCCTTTTCATGTCAGACAGACCAATTCGGAAAGGCTGTCCGAATATGGCATCGCAATACATTGGTCGGAATCGTGGTCCATAGAACTGTACGATTCGGCTCTGACCGACTCGGAAACACCGAATAGTAACCTTTCCATTGTACTCAGTCGGTCAGAAATGTTTCTGAGTCGGTCGGAAACATGGGTTCTGACATGGGTCAGGAAAATTAGAATGCCATTCGGAGCCTTTCCGACCACATCGTAATGAGGCCCTTCGTTTTTAAACAGACAGAAGTGGAGAGCTGCGTGGTACATTATATGAACAACAATAATTAGCAAGTTTGTTGGTCTTTTTTTCAGTACTTATTGCCATTTGTTGAGCTGTAAAGGAGAGCTGAATCTCGAGTGGTGAAGTGCTACCCCTGCACACAGATTCCTGAATGGTAGAGTCCATTATTAGGCTGCATGCAGTGCTCCTTTGCTTATCGTGGTGGGCTAGGCCTCTCTACTGCTGTGCTGGTTGGAGGCTTTCACTGGGGGTTGGACCTCCAAACTGATGTGCCGGCATAAGCCCCTTCTCCCTGCTGCATCTGCTGGATTCTCCAGTTGCTGTCCCAGCAGGACCCCACTTCTCCCGTAGGTGAAGCACATGAAATAGCTGAGTTGCGCCATGGAGAGGAGAATGGGCACCATGAGTCATCCAGGCAACGTATGACCTTGCTCCTGAATTTGGAGGACAACAAGGCACCTGTTGTTGTGCATCAATGGGGCCATGCAGCCCTGCAGTCAGCAGGGGAGCAGCAGTCTTCGGTGCAACATGATCGGCTCTGAGTCCTCAGAGGTGGAACAATCAGCACAAAAACAACCAAAGTGAGCATACAGGGCAGTGTGGAGCCTGTGTGATTGCAGCAAGGCAGTAGTATGTCTAGGGGATTCTACTAAGCATTTGCACAGAGCATCAGAACTTGGGGAGCAGTCTTGGGGTTGCGGGAACATATGCATGGGGTGTTATTCTGAAGATGCCACTGTCAGAGTAAAGGGGTCGGAGTACTGCCTGGGCCATTAAGGATAGGTACATACTTGGGGTAAATGGAAGTCAATCCCATGGATACCACTAAGCACACGGGCTGTATAACTGGGCCTCACATCACACAGAGCAGCTACCTATTGCCTATTGCTGTACATTGACTGACCTATTTGTGGAGGGCTCAGTAATGAGTTTTAGTTAGAGCTGAACAGGTTTGAGTGCTCAGAGCCACAATGACAGACACTGGACTCCTTTCACTCTTCATTGGATGTTTGTGTGGAAGTACACAAACCTTTATGTTTTTTTGCTCTCTTGAAGTATTTGTTTCGTCGCTTCACAGATGTCACTGGGTCCGGCGCAGCCCCTTCCATTCAATTTGAGAAAAGCATCCCATTCATTAAAGGGGAGGTAGCAGCTCCCAGGGTCTGTGGGGGGTCTGAGTGGCCCCCACATTGTTTTAAAATAAAGCAATGGGGAGGTGGTGGTCCCCGGGGGTGTGGTGGTCCACGCACCCCCATTTACTCAAGTTGATCCCCTGGGAAGTGGCAGACCCCAGGGCTGCAGGGAGTCCATGGGCCCCTCAATGTTTTAGAAAAAAGGTCTTGGGAGGTGGCAGTCATAGGGGCTGGGGAGAGGGCAGTTCCTCTGGCTCTGGAGGTCCGAAAGGCCCCCCATATATAAATCAATAAACCCCAGTGAGGTGATGGTCCCCGGGCCAGTAGGGAAGGTCATACGGGCCTTCCTTGAATGCAGTAGCAAACATGTCCCCATGGGAATATTAAGCCCCAGGAGGCAGGTCCCTCTATATACAAATTTCAATTTAGTTTAATATTACAAAAACTACTCAACAGATTTACACTAAATTACAAAAATGCTGCTTTCTGGACCAACAACTACTTTTCTGCTAATTGTGGTGAAATTCTGTTCAGCAGTTCAGGCTGTAGCCGTGTCTAAAGTTACAATGGAAATTAACATTAGGAAAATGAATTTTTGGACCTTTTTCTCAGCCCCCACTTGATGAATCATCCCGAATCACCCCGAAGCCAACAACTGAAGTGAAGGTCGAACTAGTTATGAAAATTTCGTGAGGATTCGTCAAACTATGCCAACGTTATTGGAAAATATAAAAACATTCTTCCTATGGATGGATGGGTTTTTATATAGCGCAATATCACCGCCAGGTCTCAAAGCGCTTTGCATTGGGAACCCGTCTTGGTTTTTCCCTGTGAGATAGCCCCTACTGGGTATCCACAAGGTGAAAGCCAGGCATCCTGCCACGGGGGGCCATAGTGGAGATTAAGCAAGCTATTGCCCAGAGTTGCAGAGTGTGAACCTGTGATTCGAGTAGGCACCGGAGCGAGAATTACCGAGCCCCTGGACATTTTGGGCTCAAGACCCTGCCGCGTCAGGAATTGAACCCTGGTCCCGGGTCTGATCTCAGCGTCCGGGTCTGCCTCCTCTAACCAGTGAGCCACACTTCTCCACCTGGAAACTAGGGCCTACCTATAACTACGTAATGGAGACTGGGGACTATTTAAATGTTTCTTCTTGCAAGGCAAAAAAAAGGTGGGCACTCCAGACAAGGCAAGCTATTTCACTTTATCCTTATTGCAGTATGTCCGTACCGATGTGCACAAGCCAGTACAAGCTTTAAACATCACCATCATGGATATAGGCAAAATTTTAAACCTATTTTGTCTCTCTTTTTTTCCTTCTTTCAAGTGCTAAAATCCATAGTGTATCAAAATCATATGCATTTTGGGATGTTAAGTTATCTAAACAAAATTTACATTTTTCTGTTTTTACTCTTTTTAAAAGGTGTTTTTATTTATGTATAATTTCAACAAAAAACTTTATTCACTGTGCATAGTGTACAAATCAAGAGATGATGGAGCTCATCAATGTAATCTTGGCCCAGTGCCCAAATTTCATGATGTTGAAATCTCAGTTATCAATGTCAGGATTCAGCGTGCAGAAGACTTCATGTAGCGGAGAGACTACATCTCCCATAATGCTTGGGAGGAAAGAATGTGATAAAAGCCTTTGTATTAGCGCGAGATTCTGTAGTTGTTGCCAAAGGTTTCCTCGGACGAGGAAGCGTCAAGGAGTTGGAACTCGAGAGGGAGCCTTCTGTCGAGAAACATTTCAGCGCCCGTGAGTACTGAGGAACAGGAGCGGAATACCGCGGCGGTCTCAACCGCGTATTTCCGTGTCCTTGTGCATTATTCTGTCCATTGTTTTCATGCCGTCTGCGGTGGGATTAACCGCTCTAGACGATGTTCTTTGTTTGTATCGTGGAGTCTATATTTACTTGACAGCGGGTTACAGCGTGTATTCTGCCGCGTAACGCCGTGTGTTGTGGTGCACTACATTTGGTAAAGCTAGCGGGATACTGCAGTGACTCAACCGAGTATTGCCGTCTGCCGTACAGTGGTTGACTATATTCAAATTTAGATAAAGAAACAGGAGCGGAATACTGTGGTGATCCTAACCGCGTATTGCCGTTTCCTGCTTTGTCGATGCATTGTACTTTGTTTGTATTGGAAATATTCAAGAGCGGAGTACTGCTGTGGTCGCAACAGTATATTACCGTTTGTCCTGTGATAACAATTGTTCTGGATTACTTAAGGTTGGGAAGAGCAGTAGACACATCACACAACTCAGTTACACACAGTGCCTGTACCTGTGTTCGCTTATTCAGGGTGAAGATAAACCCAACATTTACTCTTTGTTCCTTTTGCTATTGATGAAGTACCTTTCCCGTTCTACTGGGAGATAGAACAGGCTAGGGGTTCCACTGAACTCTGTTTCATTAGAGCAAGTGGTGTCATATAGCTACTGTATATCTTTATAATGTGTTAAGTTAGCATAGGCTGATTAGATGTTTAAACGCCATTTTTCCTTTTGCTGCTTCTGCACACGACACTTAATTGTTGATTTAGCTTTCAACCTAGTAGTTCGTTGTGGTTTACATGAGAATAATATGTTATTACTCTGATATCAGCTTTGCTTAATAAACTATGTCTGTACAGAGAGTGCTGAAGCTTCAGGAACAACACGATACAGAATTGTTATGAGGTCTGATCTTCGCGCCTTCATAGACATAACATAAGTGCAGCGTCTGCCAACTTTGGGCCAGAGGCGGGTTTTTATATTGCTTTGCTTGAGACACATATAACACACTTGATGCTGTTCGCATGCAGAGAGAGCTGGTGTATGCTGATGTGATCCCTTCATTCTAGGATCCTGAGGTATGGGCCCGCCCTAATTCAACCAAAAGAGACCTTCTTAGCTATTAATATAATATGCGAGTTAGGGAGGGTGAGAAATAAGTGTTGTTAACCCTTATTAATTTACAGCATGGTAACATGCTGTCACCGTTCGCTTTCTATGGACTAGTAACTATGCTTGTAGCTTTGTTGTTGATAATATGTTTACTTGTATTATCTAAGATACTGCGCCTGAGAAGACGGCATTAGTAAATAAACATTTCAAATGCTCACGTGTTCTTCTTTACTCCATGTTCTGGTTTGAAATGATTGTATAACGAAAGAGTGCTCATGTGTTCCACGTAACCTGAGGTTGGTGAGTTCATGTTCTGGTTTGTCTAAACATTGGGAGTTGGTTATGACCAATGAGACACTGTAGCTAGCTCGGGAAGGGGTTCGTTGGGTACTAAGGTGAGTTTTGGGTCACCCTAATTCGCTGAGGTTCCAATCCTCTGTGCACAGTTCTGTGGGAGAACAGAAACCCTGCTACATGGCGCCCATACGTTGGTGTTCTTATATCATGACACTCGAGTAGTATATCATTCAAACCTTAACCCCTTCACTATCGTTTCCGGAAAACGGTGGTGTCGGTGAAACCTACCTATTTTTTTAAATAGGTCTTTTCAAGCTTGAATCTATCTAAAACGGTTTCCTTGATTTACTACCCAGTTGTGCTACAAAGTTGACTTTGTTTTTCTGTGGTTCCGGTGTAATCATGGCTGTGGCCATTGCGCAGCATAGTCGCATTGCGGTGCGCAACCATTTACAAACTTACCAAGTCCCTTTGGAAGGCATGGCTGTGATTTTGGTGGTGTGTGCAGATCCAGCGTACCCTTTCGAGCTCTTTTACTCGTGGGTCACATTTCCGGAGGTGGACGCGAATTCTCAAGTGTTCCTCCACTACACACCCTCCCCTGTACCGGCTGGATATACACCGTACAGGGCACTGGAAATACCTATTGATCATTGGCAGCATCGCGTTTGGTTTGATGGCGCCCTCCCCCACTCTTTGTCAGCTGCGAGGTTAGGTCCACTTTCCATTCCAGGTACAAATTGGCCTGCTTTGGGTGGATTTACCACGCACCCGAATCACGGCGCTTGTCCCCTTGCTGTGTGTAATAAGCAACTCCAAATACATACAAAACTATAGGACACAATGGACACCTATAGAACATAGGAAAGGTGAATTCAAGGAAAACAGTACAAAATTAATAAATCTGATTCATTTAATAACAATTATATTAAAAAGTAGACATCGACTGTCATACTGTCATGTATACACATTCAATAGTTAAAACCATTATAAACAATTCTACTATACTCAAAAACATTTAATTGACAAACAGTAAAAAACATTAATAATAATACTAAGTGGCAATGATAATAGTTGAACAGTATGTACGAACAGTATAGTATAGTATAGTATGAACTATTATCATTGCCACTTAGTATTATTATTAATGTTTTTTACTGTTTGTCAATTAAATGTTTTTGAGTATAGTAGAATTGTTTATAATGGTTTTAACTATTGAATGTGTATACATGACAGTATGACAGTCGATGTCTACTTTTTAATATAATTGTTATTAAATGAATCAGATTTATTAATTTTGTACTGTTTTCCTTGAATTCACCTTTCCTATGTTCTATAGGTGTCCATTGTGTCCTATAGTTTTGTATGTATTTGGAGTTGCTTATTACACACAGTCCTTATCCCTGCCCCAAGAACTATCTATTCTGATAGCAGGGGGCCCTTGATATTTACAGTGCTTGTCCCCTTGCTGATATTCGCAGACTACATGTTGTCTCGATTGCTGTGATTCGTGCATTAGTGCAATACATAGGTCGTCATCTCCCGGGTGGTCCCCCCGGGGGTGGGGCCGTTCAAACGGAACGTGGCGGTTTACGCCTGAATCCGGTTATGGTAAATTCGGTTTTTGGTCATCGTCCCGTTGATAACGATGACTTCCCTTTCTGGCTTGCCGAGAAGTTTGACCAACTGGAGGCTGTGTTTCCGAATTCTACTCCTGCTGATAAACATAGAATGTTGACGATTACTTTACCAAAGGATTTAACTCCTGAGCTCGTTGACTGTGAAAGCTGGGGAAAAACTTTTGCGGCCGTTTATACCCCGTCTATGACCGCACTGCCTGAGATCGTTAAACGTGTTCAGGATGATCACGGACCGGAGGCAGCGGTTGAATTGGGTATGCGCCTGTGTGGTTCGTTTGAGATAGTAAGTGATCTCATACTCTCCAATATTAAAGGAGATGCAGTGAACTTTCAGGTGTCGAATGCTTTGGCTGCTCTACCCGATGCCGATAAACCCCGACAGTTAGCGAAGATAGTTGTGGCCGCCTATAAGACGATTGGCCGCACAAGTAGAGGTAAGAAATATTTTCCTGTCAAGGAGAAAAAACAACCAAAAGGACAGTCTGCTGTGGCGGATGTCCAGCCCAAGTCCAAAAAACAAAATTGGCCTAAAAAACAGACACAGGGGAAGCAACAAAAGCAGACTCAGGATTCTTATCCTGCAACACAGGTTCCTGCGCCGACTGAAAAAGTTTATGATTTGCGCGATCGCGCGATGATTAAATCGCCTGATCGATTTCAGGTTTCTGATCAACGCTCTCCTCGTTCCTTTCAGGACTCATCGGCCCCAAAAACCGGTGGAGGAGGAGGCGGTCGGGGACGTGGTGGCCAACAGGGACGTGGCCAGTCCCGCCAGACAGACGGCGCGGCGAAGCAGGAGGATTCTACGCCTAAAAGACCACAGTTTGCAGAAAAGAAAGTCGTGGCCTTAACAGCGCATAGATATGCCACAGATAGTGAGAACGCGGCTTCGGAATCTGACGTGGGCTCTGACCTTGCTGGACAGCGCGGCGGAGATTACCATAGTCAGAGAGGCGCTGCGTCCACTACTGAGGGTGACAGCGACTGAAGTCTACGTTGTAATAGAAACAGCAGATACGAGACTTGCTCCCCCTGAAAGACTTTATGAAATTGTCCTGTTAATTGAAGGTGACATACAGCGTACCGTAAAAGGGGTCTTTCGCGAACACTGGTTCGAAAGAGCATGCGCAGCATTTTGCAGAAGAGTGGGTTTGGGCTCTCGCACCGGCTCTGTACCGTAACCAATGTGGTTGGGATAAATTGTCGCCTTGCCACGAAATTCCGTTGCGGTCTCAGCCGCAGACTCAACCTCAATATCCCATCCGGCGTGAAGCCAAAACTTCCGTCGCGGAAATCCTTGAACAATTAGAATATCAGGGAGTTATTGAAACTTGTGTGTCACCGATGAATAATCCTCTTTTTACTGTGACCAAGCCTGACGGATCATATCGTTTGGTATTGGATTACCGGCATTTGAACTCGCATTGCCGTAACTGTGCAGTACAGAATACTCACGGCTCTGCCCTTGTGGATAGTCTCGTGCGTAAGCGTTTTAAGACAACGCTTGACATATCCAACGGTTTTTATGCCCACAGATTGGACAGCTTTAGCTCCCAATGGACCAGTTTTACGAGCGCTGGGGTCCAAAAACAATTCCGGCGTCTCCCAATGGGCTATAAGAATAGTCCAGGTATATTTACCGCTCGCATTGTCTCTATTCTAGAGGCACTCGACCCAGATGCATGTTCGTATGTGGATGACATATATCTCACAGGCGATGATATTTGGGAGCATCTGTGTCGTGTAAATTCTGTTATTTGTAACTTTGCAGACATGGGTTACAAATTTAACTTTGCAAAATCGCACATTGCTGAGCACACAGTGTTGTTTTTGGGCTATGAGCTCAACAATGAAGGTAGAGGTTTGGCTCCTCACTTCTTGGAGAAGTGCGCACAGTTGCGCGCTCCTACTACACTGAAAAAATTACAGTCTTTGCTGGGTTTTTTAAATTTCGGAAGAACATACATTCCGGAATATGCCCAGCGTATCAAGCCGTTGTATGCTTTGATACAACCACATTTTTCGAAATCAAGCTGGCTGCCTGAGCATTCAGCCATTTTGCAATCCTTGCAGGCTGATTTGCTCGCTTCTAAGTTCTTACTGACTCGTGACAACCATACCAACCTGGTGATAAGAATAATACCAGGGACGGTGGGTTTCACGTACCTCACTTTTAATGAAGGAGACACAGTACCTATTGTTTACAAGTCACACTTGTACACTTCGGCTGAGATGCGGATTCCCACTGTGGAAAAGGTTTTAACAGCTGTACAGATGGCTATTCTTAAAGAACGGGCTCTGTCACAAGGGAAACGCATGTTGGTTGTAACACCCTGTCCTCATTTGGAGGCAGTCACGAAAGCCAGTGTACCAAATTCAAAAGCTTTGCACCCTCGGTGGATTCAGTGGGCTGCGTCCTTGACGTCCACGGATGTCACGTTTATTTTTGATGCCTCGTTACGGTCGCAGGAGTACTTGCAGTATGAGTTTGTTCACCCTGCTCCTCTAGCTATGCGACCTTTGGAGGACTTCCATTGCATCATTTACACTGATGGTTCGGCGCAGGTTGCGCATGGCTCTAAACATGCCTACGTTTCCGCATGCGCCATTGTGGTCGGTGCTATGTTGAACGATGAGTTCATGTCCAGGGAAGTGCACACGTTGCCACTGGGAGATTGCACCGCACAATTGGCAGAGCTTCGTGCTCTCTTACTAGCGTTGGAGTACGCAGATCCTAGTGTTACTACTCTTATTGTAAGTGATTCTTTCTACTGTGTCCAGTCTTACAATGAAAACTTGTTCTTTTGGATTCAGAATGACTTTCGTGATTCCAAGGGTAGCACAATAAAACATAAATTGATCTGGGTTCGAGTGGCAGAGCTTAAGGCTTCGTTGCCGCTCGTTTTTGTAATTCATACTCTTGGCCATCAGCGTGTGGGAGTTCACGCTGTCGGTAACTCGCTTGCTGATGAAGCAGCGAAATCAGCAGTGTCTACATACTTAGTTGCAGCAGTTACACGGTCCAAAAGTAAGATTGATAGTGACATCTTGGCAGCTGTTGCTGCCACTGAGAAGGGAGGTAAACATCCTACTGGATTCCCTTCGAAGTACACATACCACTTAAGTCCCGAAAAGGTTCCTTTTGTGAAAATTCCTGATGTTGGTGAACGTTTGATTCCCAACTCGGATCGCAGGGCAGACTTGATTACAGCCGCTCATGAAGGTGTGGCGTCTGCGCATGCGGGCGTCTCTGCCACTGTAACTCAATTACAGCAACGTTTCTGGTGATGGGGACTGTACAAACAGACGCGTGATTATGTCCTTCTTTGTGACATATGTCAGCAGATTAAACCTTCGACTGCTGCGCGTCCGCCACAGACTCAGTTGTACATTTCTAATAAACCACTAGGTTGTGTTTATTTGGATCACTGCGGTCCTTTTTCATCTGATACTGCGTATAAGTACATCTTAGTTGCAGTTGATTCATGCACACGCTTTGTGTGGGTCTGGCCCCATCGCAGCGCTGATTCACGGACTGTCATTAGAGATTTGCGTATCTTTGTAGGGATTTTTGCCTGTGGTACCTTCCATTCGGATCAGGGTCCGGCTTTCGCCTCTAAGGCGTATAAGGATGCCATGCATTCGATGGGGGTCCAAGTCAAGTTTTCCTCTCCCTACAGACCTGAGGGTAACAGTGTAGTGGAGCGAATGAACCGTGATTTAAAGCAATCTTTGACAGCTCGAGTTATAGGCACTGGCAGAAACTGGCTAGCCCACCTCTATGGCGTGCAGCGTGCTCTTAATAATCTCCCTAGAAGGTCTCTGGGTGGGCGGACCCCATACGAAATGCTCTTTGGCATCAAGATGTACGTCCCTGACCTTGACGGTCTAGACTGTGTGGTTCGCGCCACTTCCTTTGACGTAGATGAACATTGCAATGTTTTACAGAATCTACAAAAGACCAGAGACGGTCTTGCAAAGGAACATTTGCCCTCCACGTTGGATGTTGCGTTGCAGATCCCGGTAGTCGGCTGGCTACCACAAGTTGGAGAACTGGTTCGTGAGAAGATCGATAACAAAAAAGAATTTGGTCCGTCCTATCGAGCTCCGGTTCCAGTCCTTTGAGTGAAGGGCACGAGAACAGTCATTTTACCACCGCTTCCTGGTCGTAAGGAAAACAGGTTTATTTCAATTGACAATGTCAAGATACACAGAGTGGCCGATTCTTCTTAGTATGACACCGGCAGTTTCCTGTCCTTCCATTGTGAGAAATTCGGTTGTGCCCACTGCTTTTAATCATGAATCAGAAGTGGCCATTGAATTACCTGCAATTTCGAGTCCTTTATTGAGTACTTTGCCAGGTGCGGATCAAAATGAAATAGACTATGCATATCCCACTGATTTGTCCATGCGCGACCTGCAAGCACGTTTAGCCACGGAATCCAGATTTTCATTTGACTCTGTTTCGCTTGCCTCGAAGAAACCCTCTCGTTTTGCAGTTTATGCTACCTTATTCAAAAAACATTTTTTGATTCCCCCTTGGACATATATCTGGCTGGTGCTTTTTTCGATATATCTTTTTATGTCAATTGGTTTTGTGTTTTATTTTTTCCGGTTGGTAAATGGACACTATGTCGAGGAAAGAACATGCATTCGCCATCTCAATGGAACTTTGGCTCCCCTTTCCTCATCACATTCTGCACATAGACTGAGAAGAGACTTAACTTTTGTTAACATCACTGCTTGGCCTGTCCTTGATGGGATCGTGTGGGATGCCGTTCGATTTCAAATTCATGGCCCTACGGAAGTTGTTAATGTCCCTAACGTGCTTAGAGTCAATATGGGGGATGTGGTGAAACAAAACATACGTTCTGATAATTGGGATGTTCAGGCAGTAGAGTCTTTATTTTCTGATTTGAAGTACTATGCTGCCTTTGATGCTGAAGATTTATATTTAGAATCTGCTAATTATGGTGATTTATTTTGCTTTCAACATTTTGGCAATCACTTCTTACATAAAACAACATCTAGAAGGAATACTGTGAATTATACACAATGGGAGCATTGCCCAGCTCCTTTACAAGGCAGTTCTAGTACTTTTTTGAAAAAGTACACTTATTTTACTGACTTCAATCAGTCTAATCCCGAGTCCTTTTATTTTAAAATGACACAGAAGCCTATGTCCAAGGTTAGACTTACCGATACCAAACTATTATATTCGAAGTCCTTTCTAGATCAGCTGGCTATTGGCGGTTATGAAGTCTGGAAGGAAATAATTGACCTAAAATCAGTTTGGGGTTCTAAGGTCTGGCAGGTACAAGGCGCTGAGGCTTTGCACCGTGCATGTCTCATCCCTAATCAGATTTTGTTTTTGAATTCTACTATTTCACAAACGACATGCTTTGGATTGGCTACTGCTAAAAAATTAAATGTTCCTTCTATCCCCGAGTTAGAGGAATATTCAGGCTGGAGTAATCATACTCAATTTTCGATTAGAGAATTACAGACCCTGTTGCTGAATTCTTCCTTTAACATCTCCAGTATAGACCCAAAAGGTTGGCTGGTGTGGCACAGGAGTGCTGATTCTTGCCAGCGCCGTTTTCTGGGTTTGTCTGACGGCTTTGCTCAGGTTAAACCAGATTCACGTTTTGAAAATGGGCATTCTGTCACAACTTACTCTGTGGGTAAATTATGTCAAACCTGGCTGAAACATTCTAAATTATCTGCAGTTAAATTACATCTTGCAAAACTGAATGATGATGTAGATTTAAATGATTTCATAAAAGGCCCGGCTAGTGGTAGGTCGAAAAGATGGATAAATGCTGTGTACAATGAAATTTGGAAAACATCGCAGATTGAGGCTGCAACACGACTTAGGGCTATAGATCAGGCAAATCTAGAGAAAGTCCTTGCAGTGGTAGACAATAGTATTAACATGCTTTCTTCACGCATTTACACTTTAGATAACATTGTGTCTTCTGTTGTGGATATTGTGCATGATGAGGTATCTGTTTTGTACCATGGTCAGAATCAATTACGTTCTATCATGCAGTTTGCATGGACCCTGCAAACGCTTAAATCTGGCAAGGTGCCATGGGGATACATGAACATGTCCTCTCTCTTTGCACCCTTTAATTTGACTGACAAACAACGCTTGCTTTCTATGCGTGATGCTTCTTTTTCTATGTTACATATTGAGAAATTGGAATCCTTACCTTTTTCTGTGGCAGAAGCCTCAGCTGCAACGTGGCTTATCCACGGTCTCTTAACATTACCTTTTGCTTTGTATAAATTTACTAACTGTATGAAATATGTTGCCATAGGTCACTATGAGCCTTTGGGTAGTGGTTTTCTCCATGAAGTATGGTCCCTTCCTTTCACTTATAGATGTTTGAGGGACGGCCAAGAAGTTTATCGAAATGGGGAGGAATGTACAGAAACTCCGGATCATTCGTTAATGTGCAGACACATACAATTACACGGTTCTTGCAATCAGGACCGACCAAACTTGGCCTGTGTTTCAAAAGGCACTCCTGTACCAGCAATTACCCCGACTTTTACCTTGTTAGGGAATGGAAGTTATTTACTTTTGAATAATGAAGAGTGTTGCGGGTTAATTAAAGGTGTAGCTTATGTGGTAACAGTAAGTGAACGTGTCGTTTGCTGCAGAAATGTCCTGTACCCACCCACACATGAAAATAGGGAGGTTTCCATTTGGCCGCGCATACCAACCTTGAAGGCAGAGTTCAACGGCATGACTAGACTGAGGGCTCTATTGTCCCAGAAAGAAGTGGCCTTGAGTTCGGCTCGGGAAACTTTCGTGCTTCATATAGCTAACACCCGGACCGAGGTTCAGGCCCTTTTAAATACTGATTTACCGTTGCATTTTGGCGAAATGATACATTCTATCTTTAACGCGTCCTCGACATCTGGGCTAGCGCATTTTTTTAAGTCAGTTAGCAGCGGCCTTGTGAATTCATTTGAAAAAATATTTGGAGTAATTCCTAGTTTCTTTCATTCTATTTTCTCGAGTCTGTTTGGTGGATTCCCGGTTTTACTGGCACTAGCGGCAGGCGTCCTAGTTGTTCTCTGCTTCCTTAAATATGGATGCCCCACATGTGGAAGAAGCAGCCCAGCCTCTGCTGCCGCTGTTTCGCAACCGAATGCTTGAATATTTTGGCACGCTGCCGCTTGCGATTTTAAGCACGGCATATGGATTATCGTTTCGATTTTCCTACTTCACCTGTGTCCAGCCTGTGTTTCACTGCCTGAGCTGTGATTTTGATTGGGCCATTGATTTGTGTCTCTGCGGGCCGGTTTCTCCTGGCGTCGATTTTAATCAGCTGATAAGTCCTATCACTACTCACGAGTTGGTTTGTTCTGACGAGGGGATTATGGCAATAGCAGCGGTGCATGGACTAATGGGTCCCTGGGATATATTCACGGCAGCGCAGGATTTCTTGGAACTGAGCTTTCTGGAGAACCCACCGAGTTGTCCTCTGTCCGATACTTGGGGAACATGTATGTTCTTTTCCACTTTTGAATTGGATGGCTGAACTGTTTTCTGATGAAGACGGTGACTTCATACTGGAGGCTGTTGCTGCATATTTTGCTTATACGGTCTTGTCCTAAAAACTTTTCCATGATTTCTTTCCGGACATTTGACTTTCAGGTTGCTTATTTTGCGATTTTTCGTACATTGATCAATTTTCCAGACCTATTGACTTGAGCAAAATATTAAATTTTTTACAGTCCTTGAACTCTGCTTTCATGAAGTTGCCCTTATCTTATCTTATCTTATCCATCCTCGGATCATGGGGGGGTGTCATATAGCTACTGTATATCTTTATAATGTGTTAAGTTAGCATAGGCTGATTAGATGTTTAAACGCCATTTTTCCTTTTGCTGCTTCTGCACACGACACTTAATTGTTGATTTAGCTTTCAACTTAGTAGTTTGTTGTGGTTTACATGAGAATAATATGTTATTACTCTGATATCAGCTTTGCTTAATAAACTATGTCTGTACAGAGAGTGCTGAAGCTTCAGGAACAACACGATACAGAATTGTTATGAGGTCTGATCTTCGCGCCTTCATAGACATAACATAAGTGCAGCGTCTGCCAACTTTGGGTTTGAGGCGGGTTTTTATATTGCTTTGCTTGAGACGCATATAACACACTTGATGCTGTTCGCATGCAGAGAGAGCTGGTGTATGCTGATGTGATCCCTTCATTCTAGGATCCTGAGGTATGGGCCCGCCCTAATTCAACCCAAAGAGACCTTCTTAGCTATTAATATAATATGCGAGTTAGGGAGGGTGAGAAATAAGTGTTGTTAACCCTTATTAATTTACAGCATGGTAACATGCTGTCACCGTTCGCTTTCTATGGACTAGTAACTATGCTTGTAGCTTAGTTGTTGATAATATGTTTACTTGTATTATCTAAGATACTGCGCCTGAGAAGACGGCATTAGTAAATAAACATTTCAAATGATCACGTGTTCTTCTTTACTCCATGTTCTGGTTTGAAATGATTGTATAACGAAAGAGTGCTCATGTGTTCCACGTAACCTGAGGTTGGTGAGTTCATGTTCTGGTTTGTCTAAACATTGGGAGTTGGTTATGACCAATGAGACACTGTAGCTAGCTCGGTAAGGGGTTCGTTGGGACTAAGGTGAGTTTTGGGTCACCCTAATTCGCTGAGGTTCCAATCCTCTGTGCACAGTTCTGTGGGAGAACAGAAACCCTGCTACAGTGGCACAGCATATATATACTTATTGTGTGCTTGTTTTTCATTCTTATAGGTGATAAGAGAGTGTGTTATGTGATGCCATGTACATAGGTCCCTGCAGTGGTCAACAGGTACACACGCTTCCTACTGCTTAGTGAGAATTCATGAGAGTAGAATGTTTAACGTCATCTAAAGTGTTGTGTTTATGTCATTCCAGAGCCTTTGTCCCTGCTGACCCCTTCCCTACCTTTTGTCCCTCGCCTGAAAGTTCGAAGACCCTGGGGGGGAACCCCATGTCAGGGGACTTGGTAATGTCAGGAGGTGGACCATTATTCTGCTGCAACTGAATCCTGCGAAGCTGGCCGTGACAGAATTACGCGCCCACGATTGTTGCTTCGCCCGGTTCGGTTGTAGCAGTTAAAATGGCTACCATGGATGATGTCCTTCAAGCTCTTCTTTTAGTACAACAGGAATTAGCATCTTCCAAGGCCGAAACGGCAGCCTTGAAAGAGAAGATAGAGAAACTGTCACGTAATCCTTTTGATGTTCAATCTGGGCCGTCTCAGATACCGGTGACGGTCCCTCCGCCTATTCCACTGGCAAGTCCGGAAAGATATTCAGGGGATCCCTCTAAGGTCCAGGTGTTTTTAACCCAGATAATGTTGCACTTTTCGTGTAAGCCAGCTTCCGTCCCTAATAATCATTCAAGAGTGGCTTTTGCTATCTCGTACTTGATTGGAGATGCTGCTAATTGAGCTGTTCCGTTGGTTAGAAACAACAATGCGGTATTGTCGGATTGGGCAGCCTTTAGATCTGCGTTTGAGAGGGTGTTTGATCGCAGAGCCACCACCTTTAGCGCTGACAGGGAATTACTCGAATTAAAACAGGGAAGAAGAGACTTGATCACGTATTTAACCTCTTTCAATAGATTGATAGCCGAAACAGACTGGCCAGAGGAAAAAATAATGTCACTGTTCTACCAAGGGTTAAGGGACGAGTTGAAAGATGTGCTAGCACAGATAGATCCCCAGCCTACTAACTGCACTAATATGATTAATTTGACCTTGCGTTTAGATGGTAGAATGGCGGAGACAGGGGGAGATAGAAAAAGATGGGACAGGGGTCCATTCAGAAATGACAGATTTGTACGTAAACCTTTAACTTCTCCGGAGACAAGTGGGGAACCCATGGAAATAGAGGCGGTTAGGTCTCTGTTGTCCAAAGAGGAAAGAGATAACAGATGCATACAAGGCCTATGTATGTATTGCGGAAAAAAGGGACATTTCGTTCGGGAGTGTCCCACTAAACCTAAAACGTCCGAAGCTTGGTCTCGTAGTAAGAGAGTGGCGGTATTTACTTCTGGAAACCAATCACAGACTAGAGCCTCACCGGAAGAAGACAGGAAAGTGTTAGCTGTACAAGAGTGGCCTACACCAAAGAACGTGCGTGAAGTGCAATGCTTTCTAGGTTTTGCCAACTACTATAGGAGGTTTATCCTACAGTTCTCTAAGGTAGCAGTCCCTATTACCAAGTTGCTCAGGAAAGGAAGTGTTTTCCAATGGACACAAGAGGCGGACGATGCTTTTGTCTTCCTAAAAAAGGCCTTCACAGAGGCTCCTGTGCTGTCTCGTCCTCGCCCCGACGATCCTTTCATAGTTGAAGCGGATGCTTCAGACGAGGCAGTAGGGGCAACATTGTCTCAAAGGAACAACAGCACGGGGCAATTGCATCCGGTAGCCTACCTATCTAAGAAATTTAATCCAGCGGAAAAACACTACACGATAGCTGAAAAAGAATTGTTATCTATTAAAAAGGCTTTCGAGGAATGGAGACATAACCTGTGGGGGGCCAAACACTCTATAACAGTGTATACGGATCACAGGAATCTACAATACATGAAAACAGCAAGGCACCTCTCACAGAGACAAATGAGATGGATGCAGTTCTTTGCGGAGTATGAGTTTGTGGTAACCTTCCGCCCTGGAGCAGAAAACCACAAAGCTGATTCCCTATCAAGACTGGAGTCCGAAAATAACAAAGCAATAGAAATAAAACCAGAGTCAATAATTGAACCAACTAAAGTGGTGTGTGCTATTTGGATTCAGAGGTTCTTGGAAAATGTAAAGGTACATCACTCTGCTCTTGAATGGGACGCATGGGTTGCTCAAGGAAATGAGCGTTCAATGTGACAAGGGTTACCTTTCCAACAGGCAAAGCTATACCTCCCCTCACATGCTCTCCGAAAAGAGGCCTTTCTTTGGTGTCATGAATCACCTTTCGCTGGACACCCAGGAATGAAAAAAACTCAACAACTGTTACAAAGACACTTTTGGTGGCCAGAGCTTAACAAAGATGTCGCATTATGGGTGGCTAAATGTGAAGAATGCGCGAGAGCTAAGAGTGAGACAGTAGGAAAGAAAGGAAAATTGATGCCCTTGCCTACTCCTCAGAGTCCATGGGAAAACATCAGCTTGGACTTTATCACAGGATTGCCCGTGCAAAGAGGGCTTTCAGCTGTATTGGTGGTGGTGGATAGTTTAACAAAGATGGGTCATTTCGTTCCATGTAAGAACCTCCCTACAGTGGAGAAAACTACCTAGGCAGTAATTCTGAAATAATGACACAGTGGTGAAAGGACCAACGCTACGAGTGAACAGTTTCCAATTAGTTACACAATTTTATTGCAATCACATAAACAATAGCTAAAAATTTACAATTCATAAAAAATTCAATATACTTCAATCATAACATAAAAATTCTTGAACATAGAAGAGTAAGTTGTGTGTCGACGCGTTTCGGCGACCAGCGCCTTTCTCAAGACCAATTACAACTTGCTGAAAATAAAACAATATATTGTTTAATTTTTTCATTCTCAATTATTATAATATTATCATCACAGAGATATATATAACTTAAAAGGTAACTAGTAAAAAATGTGTACTATTAAAACAAGGAAACACTGTTCAGGAAACTCAGGTCCATTTAATTAAAATATAACTGATAGTCCAAAGATGGGGAAACATAAATCGCATAACATGACCTCTATTGTAGCCTGCTGCTATTTCATTTATTACTAAGGTCTCTTGATGGCATAATATCCTATAAATACAAAGTCTACTTCTGTCAATCCCTGATATTTGATCAACATTTTATCACAATGAATTATATCTGACACATGATAGTCTTAAACTAGATACTTCCGTTTACATGTCACAGAAAAGATTTCTAAATGCTTTCATCAGTCATGGGTGGTAAAGATAGAACTAAGAATTTAATTCAAAAGGACAGATATGAGGTAGAATTTAGATGGAAAAAGCAAGTACAAGTCTGGTAGTTTCGTGCTCTGTACTTTATAACTATTCTATTCTCTACTCTTTGTGAGAGTCTTGGTTGATTAAAAAGCAAGGGATTCTCTGTTCTATCTATTTTATCTGAACAGCAGATATTTGTCATCTTTTGTAAATCTCTCTGTGGAGAGAAGCTGCTCATTTATGCTTTAATTTTGATCGCTAGCAGTTTTTGGCAAGTTATATAGAATGAGATTACGCATGTAGTTTTCACTTACCCCAAATAAAAATGGATTTAACCCATAAGTAAAGAATTCGACGCTAGAGAGGGTCCCTCTAATGTTTTGAACCGGAATTCACGTTTCTGATTTTAGAAATGATTCTGAAATGTTGTTAATGAAAACAGAGAACATGCATTATTACAGGTTTACAAGACTAACATTGATTAATGCATTTCTATGAAGGTAACTTTAATGGAAGGAAGGATGACTAACCTATTCTAAGGAATCTTCAGTTCTTATGTTCTGATACGACTGTTTAAATATTTCAGTCTGTCTCTCCAAGATAGAAAAACCTGCCTGAATAATAATGTAGAATATACCGTTCAGGGCACACTATAATTTTAGCTATCTCGAGTAAATTAAGACTCTGAATGAGATGTGTAATTTTAGAAGCGCTTCTTACGCGTAATCGAGCTTTGAATTGCGTCGCCTCCACACTTTATTGATTTGATAATAACTTCTAGAAATCTAGAATACCAGCGTTATCTAGTAAATAGAAACGGCAAATAACGAAAATCAATACATTGTTTGTCTGAAAGCGACAGATATTCTATAGAGTGCCCTATTGAAGTCTGCAATAAAAAATACCCGTCATCATAATCAGGATCAGTCGCAGGATAATCGCGGGAAGGACATGGCTTTTGTAGTTCGGACTGGACTGTTCCCATGGGGCACAGGGTCAGCGCTGATTTGCATATCGCCATTGTCTAACCCAGGGTGGTGTGGAGTGGAAAAACGATGGATTTGGGCCCAGATCTTTGGACTGGGGTGAATGTGTGACATTGATCCACATTCTGTCCATCATTGTTGTGTTTGCAATTACCGCTCTAAGTGTACTGGGGATGCTCAGACGTGAGTCCCAGGCACTCCACACCACTGGAATCAAGCTAGCCGGGCTGATGAGAGGTGTTACCTCGAAACCGGGCCGGTTCTCGGATGCTTGTTTCCGTTCTGGGAAGGACATGGCTTTTGTAGTTCGGACTGGACTGTTCCCATGGGGCACAGGGTCAGCGCTGATTTGCATATCGCCATTGTCTAACCCAGGGTGGTGTGGAGTGGAAAAACGATGGATTTGGGCCCAGATCTTTGGACTGGGGTGAATGTGTGACATTGATCCACATTCTGTCCATCATTGTTGTGTTTGCAATTACCGCTCTAAGTGTACTGGGGATGCTCAGACGTGAGTCCCAGGCACTCCACACCACTGGAATCAAGCTAGCCGGGCTGATGAGAGGTGTTACCTCGAAACCGGGCCGGTCCTCGGATGCTTGTTTCCGTTCTGGGAAGGACATGGCTTTTGTAGTTCGGACTGGACTGTTCCCATGGGGCACAGAGTCAGCGCTGATTTGCATATCGCCATTGTCTAACCCAGGGTGGTGTGGAGTGGAAAAACGATGGATTTGGGCCCAGATCTTTGGACTGGGGTGAATGTGTGACATTGATCCACATTCTGTCCATCATTGTTGTGTTTGCAATTACCGCTCTAAGTGTACTGGGGATGCTCAGACGTGAGTCCCAGGCACTCCACACCACTGGAATCAAGCTAGCCGGGCCGATGAGAGGTGTTACCTCGAAACCGGGCCGGTCCTCGGATGCTTGTTTCCGTTCTGGGAAGGACATGGCTTTTGTAGTTCGGACTGGACTGTTCCCATGGGGCACAGGGTCAGCGCTGATTTGCATATTGCCATTGTCTAACCCAGGGTGGTGTGGAGTGGAAAAACGATGGATTTGGGCCCAGATCTTTGGACTGGGGTGAATGTGTGACATTGATCCACATTCTGTCCATCATTGTTGTGTTTGCAATTTCCAAATGTAAGTAGCATGTGTGGTTGAGTTAACCAGATTTTATCCTATGATATGTACTCCACGTTGAAACTTCTTTTTCTTAACCAATCACAAAGATGCTTTTCCACAAAACGAATGTGCGCCCTACTTTTAAAAAACAATGCTTTTCATCTCCAATCAGGTATCGTTTTGTATGGCAAAAAAAAGTGATTCCCCATCTTTAAGCATATCTCTTATTCTACTAAGGGACTGCATGAGCTACAGACATCTATCCATTCCTCCCAGCCATACCTTCAAAATGCTAGTGTCGAACGTAGGACATAACTATGTTTTCTGGTGCAAGAGGTATGCAGAACAGAGACATATTGACTTAGACCTAGGTTCACAAAATGTGGACATTAAATGGTTTGGACAGAGAGGATTGAAGTGGCACAAATTGTTGCCTTTGGTTAAAACTTGTTTACATCTCCAACACCCTGACCTCATGATTGTGCACTATGGTGGAAACGACCTAGGCACATTGACTGGGGTAGGTTTGGAAATGCTAATGAAGGACACCTTTCGACAATTGATGTTGCTTTTGCCTCAAACTGTCTTTGTATATTCCAATATATGCCAAAGACTGAAGTGGAAATGGTCAAACCAATTGTGCCCTCAGATTGAAAAATCTAGGAAGAATGTCAACAAAGCTGTGTCTGCCTACCTCAGAGACCATAGAATGGGGTCGATCTACAACAACAACATACATTTTGATATGGCTGATATCTACAGAAGTGATGGAGTACACTTCACATATCAGGGAAATTGAGTTTTTCTGAGTAACCTGAAGCTGTGCACCGGCACTTATATGTGGCTCCAACTAATAAACACAAGGGCTCTTTTTAGAGCCGCCTTATATTCCCAATATTGGCTCGCAGAGTGACAGCTGCGATCCAGCTAGCACAGGGAGACCTGCGGGCCATCTGGCAGGCTCGCAGAGGGACACCTGCGGCCCGTGGGCTCAGCTCGACGCGGTGAGCTACGGGCCGTCGGCTCGGCTCGCGTTGTGTTAGCTATGGGCCGTCGGCTCGCAAAAGCGTACCAGTGTGCTGGCTGGCAGAGGGAGAGCTCGGCTTTAACTCGCAAAGGGACTTTTTGGATAATTTCATAAACATCCTTCATACAACGCCAAAGTTACAAGCACATACAAGACTCCATGAGCGGGACCGCGCAACCCCCCTTCCAACTTAAGTGAAGCCCCGGGGCTGCGCGGACCCCAGCGGACCCCTGCAACCCATGTGAGCCCCTGCTATTATTTTTTAAGAAACACACCGGAACCTAGCCCACCCAAGGGCCTAATTACAATGAAATGCGAGAACCCGTGACCCCAGCACAAATTTTTGCAGATTGTTTTTTTTTTTTTAAATGATTTTTTGGCCCTTGGAGGTCTTTCTGGGACCCCGTTAGCAAACATAGGGGGTCAGGGTTTTTCTACCCTGCCCCCTTCTCTTGTTTTATACCGTTTTTGGGTGACTCGCTTCTACCGAGCAACCCAATGGCTGCCAACACTGCCTGGTTTGGAGTGCTAGCAGCCAATCACAGTGAAGCTTGCACATGCAAGTTAGGCTCCACCCAGATATTGAAACTTTTAGTTTTCTGATTTCTACTGAACGGATTTACACCATGTTTAGGAAGTTCGCTTTGTGACCCAAGCACTACCTTTCTGCAAAATTCAGAGTAATTCCGTTCAGTAGTTTTGGCTGTAGCCTTGCACAAAGTTTCCCATGGGAAAATTATTTTTTCACTCTTATTTTTTGAATTTCTCAAAAACTACTGGGCGAATTTACACCATTTAAAATAAAAAGGTCGCTTTCTGAAGCATGCTCTACCTCCTTGCCAAATTTGGGGTAATTCCGTTCAGCAGTTCGAGCTGTAGCTCGTCGCATAATTTCCTATGGAAATTAACATGGAGAAAATAACTTTTGGGACCCCCCCTTTTTTCTCAGCCCCTGCTTGACGGATCACCCCCAAACTTTCAAGATAGGAGCTGACCAGGATAGACTTTGTTTTGGAGAATGTCAGAAAGAGTCGTCTAACGACACTAAAGCTATTAGCAAATCAAAAAATGCTTTTCCTCTGGAAACTAGGTTCTAACTATAACTACTTACTGACAACCACCAGTAGGTAATATATAAAGCAATATATATACAACAATATATAAATATACAGATATATACATATATTTGTGTATATATTACCTACTGGCGGTCGCCAGTAGGTAGTTATAGTTAGGACCTAGTTTCCATAGGAAATCCGCAACATTCTATTGGGAATAACTTTGGCGCCGGTTGAGGAATTAGCGTGTAAGTTTCCAAAATTTAGGCCAGCTCCGCTCCACTCCTTCCCTGTAAAATTTCGGGGGGATTCGTCATGCAGGGGCTGAGAAAAAAGGGGGGTACCAAAACGTGTTTTACCCATGTTAATTTCAATAGGAATTTCAGACACGGCTACAGCCCGAACAGCTGAATGGAATTACACCAAACTTTGCAAAAAAGCTGATTGGCTCTCGGGTGTCTGTCAACATTCCCAACAGTCCGGAGAGTCCGCCATCTTGTGTCTCGGTAGAATCGAGACACAAGAGGTGAAAAAAAAGGGGGGAAATGATTAAAAGGGGGCAGGGTAGACACCCCTTGACCCCCTAGGTTTTCTGAGGGGGGCCTAGAAGGAACCTGAAGGGCAAAAAAACATTTTTTTGTTTTTTTAATTTTTGCGGGGTAAGCGCTGGGTGCATTCCCATGTACGCGTACCCTGAGCGTACCACAGGGAAAAACAGTGAAATAAAATAGTGTAAAATAAGAATTTGGAGTGCTTAGAGGTAGGGTAGCTCTAAAAAGAGCTATTGTGTTATGTGGGTGATTTAAGTACCTACAAGTAGGTACCGATGCAGAGTCTAAAAATCATCTCATCTGAGAAATGTACACCGTCTCCTCTGTAGATATCTTGCATGTTGGAACGCAAGTTATTGTGCTAAATGGAACCCATACCATAGTCTCTCAGGAAAGCAGAAACAGATCCTTTAGGGACCCCCTGAGAAGGCCTAGGGGGTGCTTCGAGCGCTTTTGGTACGCGTACCGGTAAGCGCACCCGGCGCGCCACGGAAGTGCGCGAGCAGAAAGCTGATTGGCTCTCGGGTGTCTGTCAACATCCCAAACAGTCCGGAGAGTCCGCCATCTTGTGTCTCGGTAGAATCGAGACACAAGAGGTGAAAAAACAAAAGGGGAATACTATAAAAGGGGGCAGGGTAGAGACCCCCAGACCCCCTGGGTTTTCTCAGGGGGGCCTAGGAGGACCCTGAAAGGCAAAAACACTATTATTATTTTTTGAAAATTTCTCAGAGTAAGCTCAGAGTGCGCTTACATGGGTGTTTACAGGTACGCGTACCCTGAGCGCACCACGGGGAAAAACAGTGAACAAAATGTGAGTAAAAAAAGAATTTAGAGTGCTTAGAGGTAGGGTAGCTCTGAAAAGAGCTGTTGTGTTATGTGGGTGTTTCTACCGATGCAGAGTCTAAAATTTAAGAGGAAGACTCTATTCCCCTCATCTGTAAAATGTACACCATCTCTCCTATAGATGCCTTGCATGTTGTAACGCAAGTTGTTGTGGTATATAGAACCCATACCATAGTCTCTGAGGAAAGCAGAAACAGATTTATTCACATGTTTCCTTGCTTTCTCAATCTGTGGACAAAATTGGTTGGACCAGTTCCATTTTTGCCTTTGGCATATATTAGAATATACCAAGGCAGTTTTTGGAAAAAGTGACATCAATTGCCCAAATGGTGTCCTTTAAAAGCATTTCCAGACCTACCCCAGTCAAAGTGCCCAGGTCATTTCCACCACAGTGCACAATTATGAGGTCAGGGTGTGGTAGATGCATAAAGGATTTTATCAATGGTATCAATTGGTGACATCTCAATCCTCTCTGGCCAATCCACATAATATCCACATTTGGTAAATCAAGGTTGGGAATACCTCTATTTGCTGCATATTTTTCACTCCAGTGAACAAAGCAATGAGCCACAATCCAGACTTTAGGCATCTTCAAGGTAGATGTGGTTGTATTCAGATGAGGTGTGGAAATAAAATGCCAGTTTGAAAGTAGGAGTTATAAAAAAAAGTGGTTGAGATTCAGTGGACTTGAAAAAGAAGAAATGATTGGTGGTTTCTTAAAATTCTCCACTGAAAATTAGGGTGCATGCTTCTGTGTTTTTAAAGAAGTAATTCTAATGGTTGAGAAAAAGTCATTGAAAGAAACATTGCACAGGATAAGCTGCTATATTGAGAAGTCAAACACCCTTGCTTGGTTCATTTGCAACATAGTATCATGAACTTTTCACCTGTGTGCTCAGTTAGGTGGGAGTTACCATGGTAACAAGCTGAATGAGCACTGGGGGGGGTGAATATTATGTGAGTTTGAAAGTGTTGAAATGTAGAACCAATTAAAATGTCAGTTTGGTTTTGAAATAGTGTGGGAAGAATTTTGATTGGTTAAGTCCAGGGATATGTGTGAAGAATTAAAGGGAATCAGGGCAATTTGTAGTTGCAGTGTCTGAGGTGCATTTCAGAGATTCTGCTTAAGAAAATCTAGTGTGTGTGACTGACACTGTTCTAAATCTTCAAAAGCATTTTTAAAGGTGAGTAATGATTCATTTAATATAGATAGAGTGCTGTATGCACTATGGGGAAGATTAAGAAGCATATTGGGCTCCTTTATTCTTGCATTGTGTGTCATGTTTTTTGTAATGCTGTCAAAAAAATGAATGGTGCATATTGGAAATGTATTTTGGAAATGAGTCAGGTTTCTGCCTTGTAATGAAGTGGTCATTTAAATGGGCTGTGCTCTGTGTCTAAAACGATTTACTATGGTAAATGTTTTTTGGTTAAATGTGTGGCTTTAACATTTTTGACAAGGATCACACTGAGTGTCTGTGTCAATTAAGGAATTATGGGGCATATTACCAAGCAATAGCGATAATTATCGCTATTGCTTGGTTAGAGACAAAATCTTACCGCTGAGCTGCGGTGATTTTTATCGCTGATAAACCTTGGTATTACCAAGGTTTATCGCAAATGCGATAAAAAACGGCCGCAATGCATGAATATCGCTAAAAAGTCAGCGATATTCATGCATTACCGAGCTAATGCTCTTAGCCATGTTATCCACCTCCCATTGGATAACATGGCTAAGAACTGCTCAGGGCAGGTGTTAGCTTTTGGAGATATTCGCGCTTAGCGCGAATATCTCCAAAAGTTGGTAATAGGAGATAGCGATGTTAGCGACTGAAAACAGTCGCTAACATCTTGGCACGCCCACTTTGCATGTCATTAGTGATAAATATCACTGACATGCAAAGTGGGGCCCAAGATGGTCGCTATCTCCTACTAGCTGTCGCTAACTGGTGTTAGCGACAGCTAGGTAATAGGGAGATAATTTTATCTCCGCTTTCTTGGCTTTTAAAGCCAAAAAAGCGGAGATAAACCCCCTTGATAATATGCCCCTATATTTTCACCTTTTTCTATATTGTCACCTGTGTCTCCTCACAGTTTGCATCTCTTAGCTTATAGGGTACTGTTTCTTTTTGCATTGTGTCTCATGTTTCTATGTAATGCTGGGAAAAAAATGAATGTTGCATGTTGGAAATGTATTTTGGAAATGAGTCAGGTTTCTGCCTTGTAATGTAGTGGTCATTTAAATGGGCTGTGCTCTGTGTCTAAAACGATTTACTATGGTAAATGTTTTTTGGTAAAATGTATGGCTTTAACTTTTTTGACAAGGATCACACTGAGTGTCTGTGTCAATTAAGGAATTATATTTTCACCTTTTTCTATAATGTCACCTGTGTCTCCTCACAGTTTGCATCTCTTAGCTTATAGGCTACTGTTTCTTTTTGCATTGTGTCTCATGTTTCTATGTAATGCTGGCAAAAAAATTAATGATGCATATTGGAAATGTATTTTGGAAATGAGTCAGGTTTCTGCCTTGTAATGTAGTGGTCATTTAAATGGGCTGTGCTCTGTGTCTAAAACGATTTACTATGCTAAATTTTTTGGGTAAAATGTATGGCTTTAACTTTTTTGACAAGGATCACAGTGAGTGTCTGTGTCAATTAAGGAATTATATTTTCACCTTTTTCTATAATGTCACCTGTGTCTCCTCACAGTTTGCATCTCTTAGCTTATAGGGTACTGTTTCTTTTTACATTGTGTCTCATGTTTCTCACATGCCCAGAAGGGCCTAACTAACAGAATGCACTTACTTCTCTAGTATAAGTGTCAGACTATTTTGACCAGGATCACAGAGAGTGTCTGGGTGAAAGAAAGAATTATATTTGCACGTTTTTCTTTAATCTGTAAAGATGGTGCAGAGAGTCGGTGAGATGGTATGAGGAGAGACACACATAGTGCATGCAGAGACAGACATGGTAGATTACATGTAACATCCTGGTCATGTGTCTAAGATCACACTATGAGTGAAGCTTGATTTTAAATGAATCTGGGTGAATATTTTGCTTAGTTGATGTGTTTAAAAATAGGGGAATACATGTATTCTTGAAGTCAGTTAGGCTTTAGGATATATACTAGTAGATAATCTTAGGCAGCATGTCTTTCAGGCCTCTTAGTTCACAAATAGGCTTTAAGCTGTGTAATAAAGATCCAGGGTGTGCTGTTGAAATGAAAAAGGAATGTTATTTCTTGCTTATATATATATATGGTCTGTTTTTTGCCAGTAGAGACAGTGAGATAGTATGAGCACAGACACACATAGTGGAGGCAGAGACAGACATGGTAGATTACATGTAACATCCTGGTCATGTGTCTAAGATCACACTGTGAGTAAAGCTTGATTTTAAATGAATCTGGGTGAATAATTTGCTTAGGTGATGTGTATACAAATATGGGTATACATGTATTCTTGAAGTCAGTTAGGCTTTAGGATATGTACTAGTAGAGAATCTTAGGCAGCATGTCTGTCAGGCCTCTTAGTTCCCAAATAGGCTCTAAGCTGTGCAATAAAGATCCAGGGTGAGCTGTTGAAATGAATAAGGAATGTTATGTCTTGCTTATATATATATGGTCTGTTTTTTGCCAGTAGAGACAGTGAGATAGTATGAGCACAGACACACATAGTGGAGGCAGAGACAGACATGGTAGATTACATGTAACATCCTGGTCATTTGTCTAAGATCACACTGTGAGTCAAGCTTGATTTTAAATGTATCTGGGTGAATATTTTGCTTAGTTGATGTGTTTAAAAATATGGGAATACATGTATTCTTGAAGTCAGTTAGGCTTTAGGATATGGTGCAGGCACACAGTGAGATGACACATGCAAAGAGAGAAATGACACACACAAAGAGAAAGATGGGGCAGAAACAGAGCGAGATGACACACGCAAAGAGAGAAATGGGGCAGAAACAGAGCGAGATGACACGCACAAAGAGAGAGATGGCGCAGGCAGAGAGTGAGATGGCACACGGAAAGAGAGAGATAGCGCAGGGAGAGAGATGACACACACAAAGAGAGAGATGTATCATCTCTCTCTTTGTGTGTGTCATCTCTCTCTTTGTGTGTGTCATCTCTCTCTTTGTGTCTGTCATCTCTCTCTTTGTGTGTGTCATCTCTCTCTTTGTGTGTGTCATCTCTCTCCTTGTGTGTGTCATCTCACTCACTCCCTGCACCATCTCTCTCTTTGTGTGTGTCATTTCTCTGTTTGCGTGTGTCATCTCACTCTGTGCCTACCCCATCTCTCTCTTTGTGTGTGTCATCTCTCTCTTTGTGTGTGTCATCTCTCTCTTTGCGTGTGTTATCTCACTGTGTGCCTGCACCATCTCTCTCTTTCTGTGTGTCATCTCTCTGTTTGCGTGTGACATCTCACTCTGTGCCTGTGTCATCTCACTCTCTGCCTGCGCTATCTCTCTTTCCATGTGCCATCTCACTGTCTGCCTGCGCCATCTCTCTCTTTGCGTGTGTCATCTCGCTCTGTTTCTGCCCCATCTCTCTCTTTGTGTGTGTCATCTCTCTGTTTGCGTGTGTCATCTCAATCTCTGTCTGCACGATCTCTCTCTTTGTGTCTGTCATCTCTCTCGTTGTGTGTGTCATCTCTCTCTCTGTGTGTGTCATCTCTCTCCTTGTGTGTGTCATCTCACTCAGTCCCTGTACCATCTCTCTCTTTTTGTGTGTCATTCCTCTCTTTGCGTGTGTCATCTCACTCTGTGCCTGCCCCATCTCTCTCTTTGTGTGTGTCATCTCTCTCTTTGTGTGTATCATCTCTCTCTTTGCGTGTGTCATCTCAATGTGTGCCTTCACCATCTCTCTTTCTGTGTGTCATGTCTCTCTTTGCGTGTGACATCTCACTCTCTGCCTGTGTCATCTCACTCTCTGCCTGCACTATCTCTTTCTTTCCGTGTGCCATCTCACTCTCGGCCTGCGCCATCTCTCTCTTTGCGTGTGTCATCTCGCTCTGTTTCTGCTCCATCTCTCTCTTTGTGTGTGTCATCTCTCTGTTTGCGTGTGTCATCTCAATCTCTGTCTGCACTATCTCTGTCTTTGTGTGTGTCATCTCTCTCTTTTGTGTGTGTCATTTCTCTCTTTGTGTGTGTCATCACTCTCATTGTGTGTGTCATCACACTCAGTCCCTGCACCATCTCTCTCTTTGTGTGTCTTAATTTTCTCTTGGAGAAAGGAGTATCAAGCAAGAGGTGCTCCTCACATACATATGATGCTATGGATCAAAGATGCACCCACATTTGGAACAGATTCGGATGACACAGTGATGAGTTTCATTGAACAGTATTCTACATGTGCTGTTCCGAAAAGTACAGAAGAAAACAATTTAAGACATCAAGTTTTACGCTTTCAAACCCATCGTTGTGGAAAATACTGTTGTCGAAAGTTCAAATCCAAGGACAAGTTCTACACAAAATGTCGTTTTGGATTTCCACCACCAGTAATATCTAAAGGAAGAGTGAACAATATTATGTCTTCTCTGCAACATACTGTGACAAGAAAATCACAGAAAAATACTTACAACTTAAGAAGAAATGAAGAGTCCAAATACATAAATGACTACAACCCAGTCATTTTGTCCATGTGGAATGCTAACATGGATATTCAATATGTTGCTGACAACTCTATTGATGTGGCTCGATATGTGACGTCTTACATCACAAAATCAGAAAAGACGGAACTGAAGGAAATGTGGGAGGAAATTTCACATGAAAAGAGTCTAAGTAAGAAATTGTACAGTTGCAGTCTGAAGATGTTGTCGCATCGAGAAATTGGAGCATATGAATGTTCTGATCGGTTATCATCAGCAAGTCTATATGCCAAATCTAGAACAATCAATTGGGTGAGTCTAGGTCAGAGGTCTTCAAACTTTTGAAGGTTGAGCCCCCCTAACTGATTTTTTTTAGATGTTGGGCCCCCAAGCACCTGACAGAAATTTCCGGAATCGACCGCCATGCGCACATTCCGGGCATATCCAGCAAATAATGTTCAATTCAATAAGAGTGTTTAGTAAACTGCAGGTTTGTGAGTGAGTGTGGTGAAATGACAGAGGCTTATTACGCAGCCTAAAACACCACTTTCCAAGATAAAATGTTCATAAATTGTTCATAGATGTTTCCTTTTGTAATTTAGGACGAAAACCTTAATGGGGCACAACATGGCCATACTTGTGTACAGGGGTGAGTGAGGTGACCATATGAATTTGGGTGCGCATGTTAGTGCAGAGTCGTAGACGTAGACGTATTTGTATTTGTAAAGCGCACTGATACTCCTGAGTGTCCTGGCGCTGTACTCATACCGCTAGGGAACCCTTCCTGGTTTTTCCCCGTGAAATGTCCACTCCTGGGCATCCCCAGGGTGCAACCAGGCATCCCTAGCACTGTTGGGGGCCGTTGTGCAGACTAAGCAAGCTATTGCCCAGAGTTGCAGCGTGGGACCCATGCTTAGAGTAGGCACCGAGGCGAGATATCAGGTCCGAGGAATTATGAGCCCAAGATCCGCCGAGACCAGCCAAGGCCAGCCGAGGCAGGAATTGAACCCTGGTCTCAGGCCAGACCTCTGTATCAGGGTCTGCCGCTCTAACCATTGAAAGAAACCCACACTTCAAATTTCACACCATGCAATTTTGGTTGAAAAAAAGATAAACAAAACTTAATATGTTTATCCTGGCAATTAATTGCGCCGTTTTATTCAGTAAAAAGCAACCTTTGCGTGACTATTCATAAAGTCTAGAGAAATACCATTGTCTTTCATGTACTGGCCATAAATGTCGCGATGTCAAATTTGTACAACACAACACAGAGAATTGAATCAAAATTACATATACAATGTGAAACAATGTGAAAACATATAAATAATGTGCAAAAAGTGATACCATATCAAACAAAAGGGAAGAAAATGTCGAAGTATCTTTCAATCAAAACATAATGAGTACTTAATCACAATATTTGACCAACAAGCGGACTACCAATGAGTCTGCTGAAAACACAACCACCACTCGGTAGCAGTGTTAGTAGGCTTCAAATTCCTAAGCAGTTTATCTATGTTTCAAGACTAAGGACTTGATCCAGTTCGCCTACGCGTTTCGAGTTTGGGAGGGTTCTTCACAAACTCTCTTCAGGGCCAAATGAATTCGTTCCCTCGTTTCTTAAACCTAATAGTGAAAACATAAACAAATTGTGGACACTCGTTATAAATTGCTCTCCTCGACCTGCCCGGTCCTTCTCATCTGTACAACTATTAAAATGGAACGTACCTCAGGGGACATGAGGTAAGTTCTGTTCATCCAAAGCAACTTTCATGGATTTGTAGATTCTGTGCGCCTTTCTAGAAAAACGTGTTTTCACATCAGGTACAGGTATTGTGCAGTTCTGACAAGTTTTAAAATGCAAATAGAATAAAGAGAAAAGACAACCGACTGATTGTCTCGTACCTGAATTTAAGGTAAGGGGAGAGCCTGTTGTATTCCTGCCATTTCCTGTTTTCTATTTAGGAGTTTTTGCCACTCGCTTTAATGAAGTACTGGAAAAAATATTTTGAAATTGCCAATTACTCACTTATAGTGCTCGATATCACCTTACTCCCCAACGTTGTGTGCCGGAGCATAGAGTGACTTACTGCGTTTATATGAAAAAATCGTCTGAAATTGTGGGTCGGGGCGGCTCGCGGGCCTCTCAAGAACGTCTTCGTTTTCTGAGATTCCAGGGTGTGTCCGGTGTCCCTTTAGGCTGCACCCAGGTTCAGTGGTCCTACGTGAATGAACACGAGCACTAATTATTTGCGGTTCAATTTCTCAATGTGGAGGATAACGCAACATCGTTCACGACTAAAGAAAAAAGTCCAAAATGCCCCAATGGTCGAGCATTTTTTGGCCGCTGACCACAAAGAAACAGATTTCAAATGGACAGTCTTAGCTGGGATGGACTCACAGCACAGATCGCCTAATGTTGAGAAGGCACTGTTGCGCAAAGAGGCCTACCTGATACTTCGCTTTGACACCATAAATACTGGCCTCAATTCAATTAGTGAAATCACCAGACTTTGAACAGTGAACAAACACCTACACTACAAGTCCCATAATGCACCACTTTGGAAGACCAATTCGCGTTACCCGTGATTGGTTGAGTAAACAGCGGGCCTTTTAGACAGGCCGGTGCAAGTGAATTCCATTCACTTTGTGTGATGGAATGAGGAAGTGGAACGCGCCGCCAAACTCCCAGGTATGTGCAGTCTGACTGACTTAGGATATCCGAGCCGGCATTGGGCGACACAGCGTCTGTGCCTCAGTAACATAGAGGCAACATCCATATGATTTTTAACTAGAAAGCGCCCTCGTTTTTCGCATATTCAATCTGAGAAGCTGGATGTGAAAGTGCTAACGCGCCGCTTGTAAACAATTTTGCGCGCGCCTTTCACCACAATGATTTTAAGCTAAGACTCGTGTTCAGCTTAAAGCTTTTTGCTAACACATTGAGAAATTGAACCGCAAATAATTAGTGCTCGTGTTCATTCATGTAGGACCACTGAACCTGGGTGCAGCCTAAAGGGACACCGGACACACCCTGGAATCTCAGAAAACGAAGACGTTCTTGAGAGGCCCGCGAGCCGCCCCGACCCACAATTTCAGATGATTTTTTCATATAAACGCAGTAAGTCACTCTATGCTCCGGCACACAACGTTGGGGAGTAACGTGATATCGAGCACTATAAGTGAGTAATTGGCAATTTCAAAATATTTTTTCCAGTACTTCATTAAAGCGAGTGGCAAAAACTCCTAAATAGAAAACAGGAAATGGCAGGAATACAACAGGCTCTCCCCTTACTTTAAATTCAGGTACGAGACAATCAGTCGGTTGTCTTTTCTCTTTATTCTATTTGCATTTTAAAACTTGTCAGAACTGCACAATACCTGTACCTGATGTGAAAACACGTTTTTCTAGAAAGGCGCACAGAATCTACAAATCCATGAAAGTTGCTTTGGATGAACAGAACTTACCTCATGTCCCCTGAGGTACGTTCCATTTTAATAGTTGTACAGATGAGAAGGACCGGGCAGGTCGAGGAGAGCAATTTATAACGAGTGTCCACAATTTGTTTATGTTTTCACTATTAGGTTTAAGAAACGAGGGAACGAATTCATTTGGCCCTGAAGAGAGTTTGTGAAGAACCCTCCCAAACTCGAAACGCGTAGGCGAACTGGATCAAGTCCTTAGTCTTGAAACATAGATAAACTGCTTAGGAATTTGAAGCCTACTAACACTGCTACCGAGTGGTGGTTGTGTTTTCAGCAGACTCATTGGTAGTCCGCTTGTTGGTCAAATATTGTGATTAAGTAGTCATTATGTTTTGATTGAAAGATACTTCGACATTTTCTTCCCTTTTGTGTGATATGGTATCACTTTTTTGCACATTATTTATATGTTTTCACATTGTTTCACATTGTATATGTAATTTTGATTCAATTCTCTGTGTTGTGTTGTACAAATTTGACATCGCGACATTTATGGCCAGTACATGAAAGACAATGGTATTTCTCTAGACTTTATGAATAGTCACGCAAAGGTTGCTTTTTACTGAATAAAACGGCGCTATTAATTGCCAGGATAAACATATTAAGTTTTGTTTATCTTTTTTTCAACCAAAATTGCATGGTGTGAAATTTGAAGTGTGGGTTTCTTTCCTTTTTTCCAAAAGTATTTGGGCCCTTACCCCACTTCTGTCCACATGGGCCAAACTCTTTTTTGAAAGACACGCTCTAACCATTGAGCCACACTTCTCCACAGAGTGGGACGAATTAATGTATGGTTAGTGGTGGGCTTATTGAAGTGAGATTGCAGATTGAGCAGTGAGGACAGGTGAGTAAAGTGTCATGACTGAAGGTTGAGTAGTGTGCTCGTGCGACTGCGGGGTGAGGTACAGAGTGAACAGCGCTAGTGCATTGTGAGTGCAGAGTGATCACTGTGAGTGGAGGGTAAGTGGGTGAATGGTGTGAGTGCAGGATGTATGACGTTACAACGCATGCTTTTACAACGCATGCCATTACGACACAGGTTTTACAACGCAAGTCGTTACAACGACTTGCGTTGGCGGGCGCTGGATAGTGAATAGTTTAATTTACTATTCCAACTCCAGTCCCTGTGGATAGTATGGAAGGTGTTGGATAGTAATTAAACTATTCCCTATCCTAGAGCGCCCTCCAGCGCAATTCGTTGTAATGACTTGCGTTGTAAAAGTTGTATCGTAATGGTAGTGCGTTGTAAAAGTTGCGTTGTAAAGGATGTTTCCCGTGAGTGCATGGTGATCAGTGTGAGTGCAGGGTGAGCGGGTGAATGGTGTGAGTGCATGGTGATCAGTGTGATTGCAGGGTGAGCGGGTGAATGGTGTGCGTGCATGGTGATCAGTGTGAGAGCATTGTGATTGCGGTGAGTGCAGAGTGATCACTATGAGTGCAGAGTGATCACTGTGAGTGGAGGGTCATTGGGTGAATGCTGTGAGCGCATGGTGATCAGTGTGAGCGCATTGTGATCGCTGTGAGTGCAGAGTGATCACTGTGAGTGCAGAGTGATCATCGTGAGTGGAGGGTAAGTGGGTGAATGGTGTGAGTGCATCGGGATCAGTGTGAGTGCTGGGTGAGAGTGAAAGTGAAGGACGAGAATGAGGAGTGAGTGGTCTGAATGCAGGGTGCATTACCAGACACTTGAAGTAACTCAGCATGTTATTGACGGCAGCGAAGGGTTTCAAATGTGTTAAACTATTGCTATTATGGCAGTAACCAGGGATCAGGGTGGAGGAAATAAATAATGTGCTGATCCCTCAACAAACTTCCAGTCTCATGATTAGGGTTGCCAGCTCATTATTTTGATGTCACAGATGGTATAAAAATAAGCAGTCACCTAAAGTTGTATTTTCAGCACTTGTCTGTGCAGACTTTGAACAGCAAATATAAATTGAAAGAACTTTTAATTGATTTCTAGAGCTGCCTGAATGATCCATGACTGATAATAAAAGGGAATAAAGACAGAAAAGTAACATTAAAAATGAATACATACTTCTTATTTATAACCATATTTAGCAATTTGCAGGCTGTTTAAACAACACATGGTTGGCTGGCATTTTGCGCGCCTGCCAGTTTAATTTTAAAAGAAACTTTCAGGGACGTTTTAGGGATTTTGGGGGCTTTGGGCGAAATGTATTTTGGGGGGCCCTGTGCGGACCAGCTTTGATTTTATGATCCAGTCTCAGCTCTTTCATGCCTTCTTTGGTCAAATACTAAATGTGTGTACATCTAATATTCAGGGATAGTGATGTGTGTTTTCAGTATGTAACACAACAGCAGTTCACTAATATTACTGCAAATAATCTCGGTCACACCCTCCCATTTCTCATATGTGAGGTCCTGTATTGAGCTATAATAAACTTTTTTAATGGATGTTGCATGACACAAACACATTTCGTCTGCAAAATGTCTGTAATAGACTCTTACACATTAAAAATGAATGATAGTAAAACGCTATTTACAACATTGTGTTAAAAAATTATTCAAGGTAATGAGGGCAAGACTCTGCAAGAGCTGGCTATTTCAAACCCCCCCCACCACCCCCTTTGAAAGGCTGGGGCCCTGGGCCCGCTTTGCCCATGCTTAAAACTTCTATGGAAACTATCTCCTTTCTGGGAAGAGCTAACTCTCCCAGGAGGGGGTTAATTCCTACAGCTGAAATGCTTTAGCTGCAGTGGGAGGCAAGGGGTCTCCTCTGCTAAAACTGAAAGCGTGTCTGTTTGTTTTCTTTCGGGTTTTAGCAGAGGAGACCCCTTGCCTCCCACTGCAGCTCGAGCATGTCAGGACTATTTAACCCCCTCCTGGGAGAGTTATCAAGACACAAGAACAGGTCAATTTCCCCTCCCTCCACCCTCCAACCATCCTGGAGTAAACGCTAAGAAGGCTTGGGCCGGACGCAGGAAACAAAGAGACGACTGGAGTGGAGTTCGCGCCCCCCCTGGGATGGTGTCGCGCCCCCCCAGGGGGGCGCGCCCCACAGATTGAGGAACTCTGGTCTAGGTCTTGCTGCAACACGGAACCGTGTTTTGAAATCTGTACAAGAAATTGAGTATTTGGCGAAGAAAGAACCAAACAGTACAGATATTTTGAAGACAAACATGTTGGATACATACTATCCAAATAGAAGTAGTCATCTTGAGAACGTTTGTCTCTATGAAGTTCTGCAAAGCTATACTTTTAAGAGGAACATCACTGAAGATATCAATAAAGGAGTATATGCTGTAATTGGATGTGAAGGATGTCTGGTGAAACAAAGAAAAGGCCATTTGATTAATCATCGAAAATTGAGTTGCGAATCTCCTGACAAAAGGGAATTTTACTATTTAGCTTTTTTGCAACTCTTTAAGCCATGGCGTACAGAAGAGGAACTACTTGGGGATTTTCTCAGTTATGAAGATTCCTTCAATGCAACCAAGGATACCATAGAATGTCCTTTTTTTCAAATTATCTGCAAATGCTGACGAGGAAATACAGCAAGAAGCTACAATTGCAGCAGATATTGCTAAAGGCAGTCAGAGTTCTGCTTCATTGAGTCAGGATCCACTAGGAGGACCAATTATTCAAAATGAAGCTGCCACTGCCATGGATGAAGTGGAAAGAGCCATGGAACAAGCTCAGGAGGATGTAGTTAACTTAGAAGATTTGGAAAAAGAACTAAACATTGAGCAGAAACAAATATATGACAGTCACAGAACAGATTGAGCATGGTTTATGTTGTGAGAAAAAAGAGTGCTCATGTACGTCATTTATGCCTGTCCAACTGTACGTGAGTGGAGAAGCAGGAACTGGAAAAAGTTTTCTGATTAAAGCAATTGCAACTTATCTGCAGAAAATAACAGTCATCGCTGTCTTGTGTTGTTACCGCTCCAACTGGGTTGGCAGCACATAACATTAAAGGGATTACTTTACATCGTTTATTGATGCTGCCAGTAGAGCATGATAATAAATTACAATACCACAAGCTATCTGGAGAAGCTTGTTGTGAAGTTTCCAGAGTCCTGAAGAAAATGAAACTTCTTATCATTGATGAGGTAAGCATGGTATCAAATGTAATGCTTGCTTTTGTGCATTTAAGAATGCAAAAAATTCTTAAAACAGAGTATGATGTGTTATTTGGAGGCAAACACATCATTGTTTTTGGAGATCTACTGCAGCTAACTCCAGTGAAAGGACAACTAGTGTTTAAAATGCTTACGCATGAAGATACCAGGAAGTGCCTAGGAAGCATTGGAAATGTTAATATATGGTTAAATTTCAAATATGCAGAACTGCTTCAAAATATGAGACAGGCAAAAGATGAAGATTATAAAAATATTCTACAAGATGTAAGAATTGGAAAAGTAAGTGGGCATGGCAAAGAAGCTTTACACGCACGATTAATTTCAAATATATTTCCAAAATAAAATATTCTCCCAGAGAATATTTTTAAGAAAATTGCTGAAAACAAATCTGTGATATGCTTGATGCCAACTCTGCAAGAATGTTCAATCTTCAACAACAAAATGTTAAAGTTAGAAAATCAAAAGATTGTGAAACTGGAAGCTATTGATAAAATAGAGCATGAAGGAGCAACTATTATTTTGTCAGAAAAGTTGAAATCAAAATTGGATTCTTTAGAGAAGACAATATCTAACACTGCTGGTTTGGAAAAGACTCTGTATGCATGTTTAAATTGTCGTATAATTTTACGACGGAATTTACATGTGGAAAGAGGTTTAGTAAATGGAACAATGGGTCATGTTGCTGATGTTGTGAATTACCGACATAGAGATGGAATTGAATTTTTAAAAATTAAATTTGATGGAATTGAAGAAGTACAACAAATCAGTTGTTGTTCTGCTCGAATTTTGCTTGTGAAAGATTTATATGTCCGCCGAAAACAGTTTCCTGTTTCTTTGGCATATGCGGTGACTATTCATAAATCTCATGGTTTAAGTGTAGATAGTACTTTAGTGAATATTGGAAGTTCTGTGTTCAAGGAGGGTATGGCATATGTTGCTTTATCTCGAGTCAGAACTTTATCTGGATTATACTTGATTGATTTTGATGAGACAAATATTAGTGCAGATCTAAATTGTCTAAAAGAATATAATAGGTTAAGAAGAGAGTATGCTCCAAATTTGCCTCAATATCCTCTATTTGAAAAGCGTGTGGTAGGCCGAAAAAGAAGAAATGAGAAAAATTGTTGTGAAGTTGTAGCAAAAAGAAAAAAAGTAGATGAAGCAGTAATTGTAAGCAGAAAGGAAAAAGATTCAGTTAAAGATGTTGTTGATTTCAGTTTGAAAACAGTTCTGGTGTCAACTGCTATGCTAATGTAGTGGTTAATGTTGTTTTTTTCTCCAAACTTTACAAGAACAGATTGTTGAAACTCGGGATCAAAGATTTTGTTGAATTCTGTGTTTGAGAAATGTAGCAGTGATAGAACAAAAACAGAAAGTGTTTCTGAAATTCGAAATGTTTTAGACATATGTACTGGTCTAAATCAATTTTCACAGAATATTCAGCAAGATTGTCAGGAATTTCTAATGTATATGCTTGTTGTATTGCAAGATGAAGGTATAGATGTAAAAAATCTTTTTGGCCTTTCTTATAAATGGCAGCATAACTGCGACAATTGTTCCTTTTCAAGTACTACTACAATAGACACTGAAAGATTTATATATTTGACTTTACCAGACTGCAAATCTAGTTAGAGAAGCAAATCAAAACATGGTCTGTACTCAATGTAAATCTGCAATGCTATCAACATTATTTATACAAAGATATGGACAGTATGTAATTTTAATGTTCCAACGATGTAGAACTGATGGAACTAAATTGACAACTTTAATTAAAAATGTTGTGGCTTCTCAATTATCAGTTTCAGGAAGAACCTTTGTAACTGCAGCAATTATTTTCCATGATGGTCCTTCGACAACATTAGGACATTACACAGCTTATTTAAAATGTCAAAAAGGCTAGACTAATTGCAATGATACTCAATTGACTTTCAAACAACGTTTGCCTTTTGACTTAAAAAATTCTTACCTAGTGTTTTTACAACCAAAATTTTAGGAAAGGTAATTGGCCTATGAAGATTTGAGCAGTTAATAAAACTTAGTCTGCTGTTCAAAATTACTTTGTGAGTGAGAGTGATCAAGATAATAAAAAACTTGTAGTTGTCATAGAGGTAGTGTAAGTGTATCACATAGTGAGTGATATCAGTATTATAGGAAATGTTGATCATGAGTGAGCTAGAGGTGGAAATATAACTATTGTTACATGATGAAAAAGATGTTGCAGCTTTTCTTTCAGAAAGTCGGGTAAATGGAAGTTTAAGAGTACTATTGAGTAATTTCCAAAGAAAAGGACTTTCCATATACTATTTGGCCTTGTGGAAAAGTAAGTGGATCAAACATGAGTTAAGATATGTGTTTTCTAAGTTTTACTTTATTTATTGAAACGTTGTATGGGTTTTTTAAACACAATCTTTTTGATTGTGGTTTTTTTTGCCCGCTGTCATATGATGAGTAGTATTGAACTCACCGTTTTAAGTGGAATTCAATATATTCTGAGAACAGCAAAAATAAACCATATAACATGTTGTACAAGTTATTTTGTATTTTGTATTGTGAAATATATATTATACTCCCCTTGTCCCACGCTCACTCACCTTTTTCCACCCTCTATCACCCCTCTTTACTCACCCTCACTGCCCTTCTCTCACTCTCCTTCACCCCCGTTCCCTTACTCCACTTCCCTCACTACCCCTCATTCCCCATTCCTTCACTCCCCTTCCCTCTCTCCCCTCCACCACTTTCCAGCTCTCAGTCATCTACTTCACTCCCCTTCCCCATCTTTCCTTCCTTTGCTCCCTCAGTAATTCCCCTTCCCTCACTCTTCTTACTCCACTTCAATCACTCTTTCTCTCACTCCCTCTGTCCTCTCACATCCTCACTCCCCTTCCCTCACTCCCTCACTCTTACCCTCTCTCCCTCCATCCCCTCACTTTGTCACTTCCCCTTCCCTCACACTCACTCCCTTTAACTCACCAACACTCCCTCATTTACCTTTCTATGCTCCCTCACTTAGTCCCCTTCTCTCACTCCTTCCTTCACTACCTCTATGTCCTCACTCCCTCACTCCCCTTGTCTTACGCTCACTCACCTTTATCCACCCTCTATCACCCCTCTTTCCTCAACCTCATTGCCCTTCTCTCACCCTCCCTCACCCCCGTTCCCTTACTCCACTTCCCTCACTTATCCTCAATCCCCATCCTTAACTCCCCTTCCCCTCACTCTCCTCCCGCAGTCACCTTTTCCCAGTCCCTCTGCTTCACTCCCCTTCCCCTTCTTTCCTTCCTTTGCTCCCTGAATAATTCCCCTTCCCTCACTCACCTTACTCCACTATACTCACTCCTTCTCTCACTCCATCTGTCCTCTCACTTCCTCACTCATCTTCCCTCACTCCCTCTCTGTTACCCTCACTCCCATTGTCCACTCTCTTACGCCCCTACACTCACCCTCACTCACCTTCCATCCGTCATTGTCGTGAATGCACCTTCACTCACTCCCCCTTCCCTGTCACTCACTCCCCTTTCCTTACTCCCCTTTCCTCCTTTAGTTTTGCTAACTCACATTCCTTTAGTATCTTACTCACCTTCAGTTCATTTCTCTCTCCCTCTCTTCCTCTCTGTCATTGAATCTATACGCCTCATTATCCTCTTAGTAACTTGCTCTCCCGCTATTTCTTTTTCCCTCTCTCTGTCCTTCACTATTCCTTTGTTTCTGTGTCTTCACTCCTACTTTATCTCTTAGTACCCTTTTATGACTTTTAATCTCCTGCCTTGTCTCTTGTATTTTGAAATATATATTATAAAAATTATAACTTATTTTTTTCCTCTTTCATAGATATTAAATGTATTGAAAATATGTCATTAAGTTTACATTATGTATATGGTAAGTTTAACAAACAAAATTTACTTTCTCATCACTCTTTTCCTTAACCTCACTACTCTTCTCTCACCCACCCTCACCCCGTTCCCTTACTCTGCTTCCCTCACTTATTCTCATTCCCCATGTTTACTCCCCTTTCCCTCACTCCCCTCCCACACTCACCTTCTTTCAGACCCCCTGCTTTACTTCCTTTCCCCTCTCTTCCCTTCCTTCGCTCCATCACTCATTCCCCTTCCCTCACTCACCTTACTCCACTTCACTCACTCCTTCTCTCACTCTCACTGTCCTCTCACTTCCTCACTCCCCTTCCCTCACTCTCTCTCTCTTAGCCTCACTCTCTCCGTCCTCTCACTCTCTCACTCCTCTTCCGTCACGCTCACTCCCTATAACTCACCCACACTCCCTCAATTACCTTTCTTTGCTCCCTCACTCAGTCCCTTTCTGTCACTCCTTCCTTCACTCCCTCTATCCCCTCACTCCCTCACTCCCCTTGTCTTACCCTCACTCACTTTTATCCACCCTCTTTCACCCCTCTTTACTCACGCTCACTGCCCTTCTCTCACCCTCCCTCACCCCGTTCCCTTACTCTGGTTCCCTCACTACCCCTCATTCCCCATCCTTCTCTCCCCTTCCCTTTACTTTCATCCCCCACTCACCTTCTCTCAGTACCTATGCTTCCGTCCTCTTTCCCTCTATTCCCTTCCTTCGTTCCCTCACTCATTCCCCTTCCCTCACTCCCCTTAGTCCACTTCTCTCATTCCTTCTCTCACTCCCTCTGTCCTGTCACATCCTCACTCTCCTTCCCTCACTCCCTCTCTCTTAGCCTCACTACCTCCGTCCCCTCACTCTCCCAGTCCCCTTCCCTCATGCTCACTCCCTTTAACTCACCTACACTCCCTCACTTAACTTTCTATGCTCCCTCACTCAGTCCCCTTCTCTCACTCTTTCCTTCACTCCCTCTGTCTCCTCACTCCCTCCCTCCCCTTGTCTCACGCTCACTTGCCTTTATCCACCCTCTATCACCATTCTTTCCTCAACCTCACTGCTCTTCTCTTACCCTCCCTCACCCCTGTTCCCTTACTCTGCTTCCCTCACTTATCCTCATTTCCCATGTTCACTCCCCTTCCCCTCACTCCCCTCCCACACTCACCTTCTTTCGGTCCCCCTGCTTCACTTCCCTTCCCCTCTCTTCCCTTCCTTCACTCCCTCACTCATTTTCCTTTCCTCTCTCACCGTACTCCACTTCACTAACTCCTTCTCTTAGTCCCTATGTCCTCTCACTTCCTCACTCCTCTTCCCTCACTCCCTCTATATTACCCTCACTCCCTCCATCCCCTCACTCTGTGACTCCCCCTTCACTCACCCTCACTCACCTTCCATCACTCACTGTTATCAACTCACCCTCACTCACTCCCCTTCTGTCATTTGTTCCCTGAGTCACTTTCTACCCTTCATTCAGTCATTTTATCCATTCATGTATGCAGTGCACATTCATTGAAAAAAAGAATGAGAGAATATATAAGGAATAGAGGGCCAGATGTAGGTAAAAAATATTTACCGATCCTTAATTACCGAATTTTACCGATTCGGTAAATAAGAATCGGTAAATAAGAAGGGGGGTATGTAGGAACATCCATATGTTCCAATTACCGATTCGGTAAGAATCGGTAAATAAGAATAGGTAAATTTTGAATCGGTAATTACCGATCGGTATTTACCGATCGGTATGGCCAATGCATTCCTATGGGGCAAAAGTCCCATAGGAAAGCATTGGAAATACCGATCGGTAATTACCGATCGGTAAATACCGATCGGTAAATACCGATCGGTATTTCCCGCGTCGGCCAGCAACCAAAAGTGAAACTCAACACAACAGCCAATCAGATGCAACCACCCTCCCCCTTCCTGGCAGGAAGTGTGCACACAGGCAGCTGCAACTAATTAGAAGGTTCTGGAAAGGCAGTTGGAGCAGAGAGACTGGGAGCAGCAGCAGCAGCAGGCAGAGCTCGTGAATTGAGAACACTTTAAAATGGAAAGCAGCAGGGAAAGTGAGCAGGCAGAAAGGAAAAGGAAACTTAAGTTCAGTAGTACTGAATTACAGGTGCTTGTTGAGGAGGTGGTCAAGGTACACCACAGACTTTTTGGAAAACTGTCCCTCACTGTGGCAGAATCCACAAAAAGGAAAATATGGCTGGACATCCTAGATAAAGTGAATGCTGTGGGAGTGACCACCAGAGTGACAGCAGACTTAAAGAAGAGGTTCTATGACCTAAGGAGCCTCACAAAGAAAAAATTGGCTGATCGCCACAAACAGTCACAGAAAACAGGTGGAGGAAAGAACACAGCACCCCCACTCACCGAGCTTGAGGAGCTGGTAGCCACAACCCTGGAGTCTGAAAGTGTCCATGGACTGGGAGAAGTGGACAGCTCGGCTAAATCTGCAAAAACAAAAGGTAAGATGCATGCACAGCAATCCCCCTCCCACCCCCATCCATCCCTCACCCCTTGCAGCTCAGTTACCCCAGTCCCATGGTGTGTGTGCAAAACTGTAGCAATGCATCATGGTACATGTAGTCAGTCAGTGACAGAACATGTGACATAGCACTGTAACCAACAAGTAATTTAAATGTTTGCAGACAAAATGAAGGGCAGGCAGCATGTTCAAAGTGCAAATTGATATGTTTAATTGTAGTGGCTGTGACACATTAGCACCTAGCTGATATGTGCCCATATGTCCACAGGTCACACATCCAGAAGGCAGTCCGAGGAGGCAGAAGGCACGGCACCCCAGAGGGATGACAGTCAGGATCCAGGGCCCAGTGCATCCCAGGACACAGGGGTTCCGAGTGGGCAGCCACCCTCCCAAGCAACAGACATCAGTGAGGAAATGCATGGATCCCCAATTCCCTCACAGTCACCACTATTGGTGTCATCACCAGAAATGCCTGCATCCCTTGAATTGGTAACACCTGTTGCACACCCTAGCAGGAGGCATGTTGTTTCCCCACTGCTGCAAATGGAGATAGGTGCTGAGGAAATGGTGGGTGTAGAGTCACATGACTTGTCTGAGGCTGACATCACTGCCACACTGCAGCCCGGCACAGAGCCTGTACCACCTACCACTAGAAGGCGCACAGTCCAAGGAAGGGGTGCAGGTGCACGTGGGGAGGGGTCCAGTGTCTTCCAAGGCCTGGAGGGATCGATGGTCAGGATACAGAGGATGCAGGGCAAGGGCATCATGGCCTGTCAGAGACAAATGAGAAACATGAACATTAACATTCAGGACATTGGCAAGGGCATACAAGAGCTTGTGGAGGTGAACAAGTGCATGGCAACAGGCATACAGCAACTGTGCACTAAACTTGACTCTGAAATTGCTGCAAGGCACAGGGACAAGCAGCGAGCACAGAGAGCAGAGAAATCCTTACACCGCCTGGCAACAGCCACATCCCTGCTATGCAGGCGTAGCATCAATAGCCAGGAAGTCCTGACTAATAATACCAACCAGTTAACAAGGGGCATAGCTGGAATGACTGGTGCGCTGGAGGCCCTACTCAATGCACAAAGTGCACGAAGTTCTGCTCTTGACGTGCCGGACAGTGAACCTAGCACCAGTAGGAGCAGCACAGCTAGCCCACATGGTGTTGAGCCAAGGAGGAGCAGCAGGCGACAGGGTGAGGCTACAGGCCAAACGCCCAGTGTACAGGCTGAGCCACAAACACCTGGCAGTGCAAAGCGTGGCCGAAAATGAACATTTTTTACTATGGCCTACTGCCTGTGGACATTTGTTTATTTAGTTGTTAAAGTTACATTTGCACATTTGTGCCATTTAAACAAGCCTAGTGACAATATGCAACTATGGTGGGTGGGCTCAAGACCTGTCTGAGTGTGTTTGCTCACTGTGAGCATTGATGTCAAATGCTTACTGATGCTCTTTTTTTCTTTACCATCTGTTTATGAAACCTAAATAAACAGAAGCTTGTGCTTTGACTATAGCTCAGTGTCTTCACTTACTCAGAAATAGTTGCGTGTAATCTCCTCACGTCTGTATCTGCCATCACTTGGTGTTGACACTCCTGCAGGATGTCTTTCAGGCACAGCATTGTCGTCGTCGTGATCCTCATAGTCACTTAACTCCACCTCAGTCCCCTTCTTAACAGCCAGATTGTGCAACATGGCACAGGCAGCAATGATCTTACAGCATGTGATGGGGGTATACTGCCTTGCACCTCCACTCTTGTGCAGGCATCTAAACCTGCTCTTCCAAATTCCAAATGTTCTCTCAACAACATTGCGTGTGCGCTTGTGTGCCCGGTTGTACCTCCTTTGGCTGGGTGTTGAGGGGTTGAGGTAGGGGGTTAGTATGAATGAGCGAAGGGCATATGCACTGTCTCCTGGAAAGAAAAGGGAATAATTTACTCACATGCATACATGTACTGCTAATTGCAATAGGTCTAATAGGTGTTGCTCACTGTGTCTTACCTAGGAGGTAGCCTTCACCAAATTCCCCTGCAGTCAGCCGTTCATAGATGCCACTGTTCTGAAATATATATGAATCATGGGTACTTCCCGGGAATTTTGCTACAAGGTCTGTGATGTAGTGCTTAGCATTGCAAATCACCTGCACGTTGATGGTGTGGGTTGATTTCCTATTGCGGTAAATGTATTCTGTGGCAGCAGGGGGACAAATGGGGATGTGCGTGCCATCAATGCATCCGATGATATGGGGAAATCCTGCCATCTGGTAGAAGTCCGATTTGGTTTGAACCAGTTCTGCATGGGTGGATGGAAAAGAAATGTAATGGTCTATCCTGTGCAACATGGCGTCAAGGAATCTGTGAAAAAACCTTGAGAGGCTGCTCTGGGTCACCCCTCCCACCGCAGCAACCACGCTCTGGTAGCTCCCTGACGCCAGCAGGTGGATGCTGCACAGCACCTGTACATGTGCTGGTATTGCATGTGCCCTTGGGGTGGGGTGCTCCAACAGAGGTTTGAGGTCCCTGATGAGCTCCATGATGGTGTCTGGAGCCAACCTGTACCTTTGCACAATCTCTTCCTCTGTGAGCATGAACAGGGTCACCCTCTGCCTGTAGACCTGCTCCTGTCTCAGCCATTCCCTCTCTCCTTCCTCCTGTAGCCATAGCCGTCTTGCAATTACATAGAATGCCGCCATTTTGCAAACAGAATTGCATTTTGGGTCCTTTTTTATAGGCTGTACCTGGTTAACACCTGATTTGAATCCATGGTAAATACCGACTCTTAAATACCGATTTGGGCCCAAAATCGGTATTTCAGAGCCTCCCTACATCTCAAACTTCAATTTTACCTATTCTTAATTACCGAATCGGTATTTTACCGATCGGTAACTTTACCGATCGGTAACTTTGCCGATCGGTAACTTTACCGATCGGTAACTTTACCGATCGGTAACTTTACCGATCGGTAACTTTACCGATTCGGGAAATTTACCGATTCGGCCTATTTTCTGTCACCTACATGCCGATCTCCAAATACCGGTCGGTAACGGCCGAATTCGGGCGTTTCCGACCGGTATTTGGCTACCTACATCTGGCCCATAGCTCTTTTAGGAGAATTGGAGGGAGTTCTAAAAATAACATTTTTTTTCTTCTTTTTTCGATTTTATATTTTTTTATACTTTTTCAGACCGATTTTATACTTTTTTGGGGGGAGAAAAACAAAACCAAGGAATCCAAAACTGCTCAACAGGAGCAAAAAAAGGGGAAAAATTAGTGGCGGGTGGAGCAGCGGTGTTCTTCATTTCTCCGAACAATAAGTTCTACGCTCTGCTCCCCATAGCAAATCAGTTTGTCGCAGTCCTTGCAGAGAAATTTGACACCTGCAAAGACAGGCTGCACGTTTTAAATTAGTCTTTCAAGTCTTCCGGAAGGTGTTGCTCCTCCGGTGGAGGTGCTGCCGCCATCTCTTCGGGGATTGCGTGCCAGGTCCCTGACACTCTCCCTCGCAAACTTATTGGGCTTCCTCCTCTCAACATGCCTGATTAAGGTGGCGTTGCCAAATCTGTACTTTTTTGTTGGGTCACCACGTGACCAGGTGGTGCCACAGATTTTTCAGCACACCTTCGCCGCATTCACCTTCTTTTCACCTTCGGGGAAGGTAAAAAATTTCCAAATAAAATGTTCTTTTACTTTGCGCCGAGGAGGGTCCTCTGGCACAAAGTCATCATCAGAGTCACTGGAGGTTGTCTGTCTTCCAGCCATTCTTCAGAAAAAGACAGGATGCTGCAGAAGAACCAGGGAACAGCTCTTACTTTCTCCAAGTTGAAAGTGGTAGTGAGGGAAATGGGTGGGGGCTTTCAATATTTGGAAAAAAAAACTGTTATGAACCAATGAAAAATGTTGTTTTAAGGTCACATGGCTTGACGCGCTTACGCTATGCGCTCCAGAGCGCTTCCGGGTGCGCTAACGCGGCACGTACGTAGGCGCTTACGGATGCGCTTACGCGGCGCGTATGAATGACGTTTTACTTGATTTTCGGAAATGTGTTTGAAGTCAAAATACGGTTTTTAAAAATCAAAAATACTACTTTTATGAGTATGCTACTGAATACCTTGCATTAATATTTACTTTAAATACATATTTATATATATTTTCGCTCGCGGGAATAGCGATTACGCTACGTGTACGGATGCGTTTACGGGTGCGCGCACCCTGAGCGTTTCGGGGTTAAAAAATAAAAAAATAAAAACACAGGAAAAATACATTGAAAAATTTTAATGTTACAAAAATATACAATATTTAAATAATTAAAAAAATATATAATAATTAATAGCTATAAAAAATAGCTATTAAAAAAACTTAATAATTCACTTTAAAAACCGTAGGTTTCAAACTTGTTATAGTTAGGAAGTATGTTTTAAAAAACCTTTGAAATTCACTGAGAAAAACATAGGTTTAACACTCGTTATAGTTTGGAATTAGCATTTAAAAAACCTTTGAAATTCACTGAAAAAACCATAGGTTTCACACCAGTTATAGTTAGCTGAACATTTTACTCATACAAAACCATTGAAATTCCCACGTTATAGTTAGTTGTACTCACTATAACTCGTGCGCCCGCAATCCACTGCTGATGATGTCACATATTACATCATTCATGACATGGTCAGTGACATCACTGATCACATGATGACATCTCAAATGACATCACTGATGACATCATCCATGTGACAATCAAATACACCTCATCACACACTAGTATAATCTTTCATCACTCACTGTAAAATAGAAAGTGCCATATTTGAAACCATTGACACACCAATAGAAATTTCTAAACACCCACTCAGTTATTCATAGAACTATACACACATCTAATCACTTACCTTTAGATTCAGTGTTATATGCAGTGAATAATCAACAGAATACTATCAAATATACTTATACGCCTATTTCAACATTACACACTAGCACACATTCTATTCGCTTATAAAGACATCCTTCTGACTTATGCAAACAATTGATTATACTTACATTTACTCACCTACACACTTATAAAAACACCACTTCATCTATTTATATAGATAGTAACTCACACTGAGCTGGGATGGTGCAGTGAGCTAAAAAACGGTGATGGATTAAACCCATGATCTATTGACTTGGTAAGAGTATTCTGCATCATTCAGAAACTCTGTCCATCACCACCCCCCTTTTCCAAAATCGGTTTTATCCAAACTATGTGTGGGAGGGTATACTCAGACGTGAGTCCCTTGCTCATTGCACCATCAGGATTCAAGCAAGCCGGGCCGAAGAAGGCTGTGATGCCAGAAACCGGTCCCCGGAAGCTTGTTTCCGTCCCAGTATAAGAATTGGCTTGGTAGTTTGGTTTGCCCTGTTCCCATCATGCACTGGGACAGGAACAGACTAATTTGCATATAGCCATGTTCTGAGCTGGGATGGTGCAGTGAGCTAAAAAACGGTGATGGATTAAACCCATGATCTATTGACTTGGTAAGAGTATTCTGCATCATTCAGAAACTCTGTCCATCACCACCCCCCTTTTCCAAAACCAACTTGTCACTCAATCCACACATGTGGCTGGTCACATTTTGGACCCGTTTTTTACCAACTTATCGGATGTCCAAGTCTTGACTATTTGTCCATTGGGTTGGACGGATCACTTTCTGGTGTCTGTCTGGCTACCTCTCCCCGAAACCCCTATTATTCCATCTCCTAAGTGGATCCCTCGGCGGCACTGGAATAAGCTTAGGCTAGAGGACCTACACTACATCATGGCTGAAGAGCCATTAGGCCCCCTGCTTAATGTCACCTTGGGCTACGACCAATTTTGCAGCTGGATTACCAAGGCGCTTGACAAACTGGTGCCTATCATCTCAAGTAAATCCAGCTCCAGGCAATCGAGCCCTTGGTATGACAGTGCCCTCCGTGCCCTGAAGGGTTCATGCAGAAGGGCAGAAAGGGAGTGGCGGAAGACGTATGATGTCGCTAAAAAAAAACATGTATCTGGCTTCCGTCAAGCTCTACCATCGAGCTATCTGTAGAGCCCGTGCGGCTTTCTATGCGACGGAATTCCGTAACAGCCACAATCCATCGAAGACCATCTTCAAAGCCCTCAAAAATCTGATGGCTAAGAGAGCGGCGCCGCAAGTGGATGGTTCTACCTCCCATTGCGAAATTTTGGCCGCTTTCTTTTTGGAGAAAGTTAAGACCATTTATCAGTCGTTTCCCAGCACGACGCTACCACTCATCCCTTTGAATAGCCCTCGCAGCTGCTCGGCATTATACTCTCTCCCTACTTTGTCCTGGGATGAGTTTGTCAAGTTGGCACAACGAGTCAAGTCCGGCTCTCCGGCGGACCCGCTTAGACCTGCCCTCTTCAGAGACTCCTCTTTTCAGGGGCGTACTGCGGTGTGTTCGCTGATCAATCTCTCTTTGACCTCAGGTACGGTTCCTGCCAAGTGGAAGCAGGCGGTGGTTTCCCCGATCCTGAAAAAACCATCATTGGATCCTTTAAAACCGGAAAACTACCGCCCGATTTCATTGCTTCCCTGGCCGGCCAAAATCATGGAGGCCCACGTCAACCTGGCCCTAACTGAGCACATGGCCCGGGCCGATGTCCTCGATCCTATGCAGAATGGGTTCCGTGCTGGCCACAGCACGGAGACTGCCCTTCTTGCAATGGTAGAACATCTGCGGAGTGTGTTGGATGCAGGTCAAACGGCAGCGCTTATTTTATTGGACCTCAGCGCTGCCTTTGACACGGTGTCCCATCGCATCCTTCTGGAGGACATCGGCATCTGTGGCTCTGCTCTGCAGTGGTTCCGCTCCTTCCTTAGCGATCGCTCCTTCTGCGTTGCCACCCCCCCCTTTTCAGTCCAAATTCCATCAGTTGGACCTGGGGGTCCCTCAGGGCTCCTCGCTGAGTCCCACGCTTTTCAACTTGTACGTGCGGCCGCTGGCTGATGTCGCCAGGCAATGGGGCCTAACCATGGTCTCCTATGCCGACGACACACAGGTAGCGGTCACGATCAGCGGGGATGCCGAACAGGATGCCCCCAGATTTCGAGAGGGACTGAGAGAGATGGCCAGCTGGATGAATAACAACTGTCTCCAGCTGAACGCGAAAAAAACTGAGGTGATGATCGTTGGGAAGGGAGCTGACCGCTGGGGTGGCGTTTGGTGGCCTCCGGAGTTAGGGCCGGCCCCTATTCCAGTGATGGAACTCAGGAACCTGGGAGTGTGGCTAGATCACACCCTTTGCTTCACTACCCATACTAAAAGAGTGGCAGCTTGCTGTTTCGGTGTCCTGCATGGGCTAAGGCCGGTGCTCAAATTTTTTGATGTCCCGACGAGACAGCTAGGTATACAAGCGACGATCATCTCCCGGCTGGACTATGCAGCTCGCTCCTGCTGGGAGTAAACCAATCTGAGATCGTTCGCTTGCAGCGAGTACAGAATGCTGCTGCGAGAGCAGTGGTAGGTCTGCCGAGGTCCTGCCCCACTTCTAATACTCTGCGGTCCCTACACTGGTTGCCAATTAAAAGTCATATCCACTTTAAAGCCCTTAGCCTTGCTTTTAAAATCTTAAAAGGATCGGCACCTGAGATCCTTAATAATCTCTTATCCGCCTATGTCCCGACTCGCTCTCTCAGATCTTTTGGGCAATCTCTTGCGGTTATTCCATGTTTCAGGCTTAGCCGGATGGGCGGTCGTTCCTTTCGTGTGAAAGCTGCGGCTCTCTGGAACTCCCTCCCTTTGGAAATCCGCCAGTTAGAGGATCTATTAGCATTCCGTAGGGCCGTGAAAACTCACTTGTTTTAATTCCTTCACATGGAGTAGTGTAATTTTCTGTTTCTTTTGCGTTGTGTTATGTCCACCTTTTCCATGCGCCAGGACGCTCCTTAGCTGGAGCATCTGTGCGCAAAATAAATGATAATAACATAACATAACATTTGGAGGAACCCCATGTCCAACCCATATCTCAGCAGCACCGCTGACAGGTAGCCCGATTCTAAGCAGTCAAATGCCTTTTCGAGGTCGAGGATGAGACATGCCGCCCTGGGCCACTCTCATGTGTGTTCAGCCTCCACCATGAAGTATCTCAGTAAGTTCCGCGATGTGACCTTTCGCTGGGACAAACACATTCTGGTCCGCGTGAACAAGATGTGGGACCACCGGCGTCAGTCGTTCCGCCAAAACTTTTGCTAGGATCTTGAAATCTACATTAAGCATCGCCAGGGGTCTACATAGTCCTAAAGCTGTGGGGTCTCTATCTGGTTTCAGCAGGGAGACCAGGAATGCCACCCGCATTGACGGGGGAAATGTGCCCTCTTCTATTGCCGTGCTATACAACGTGTGGAGTAATGGCGCCAGGGACTCATGGTACGCTTTGTAGTACTCAGCAGCGTCTTCCCAGAAGCAATGGATTTGATCGCCTCCCCAATTTCCTCTAAGGAGAGAGCCCCATTAAGCGCCTCATTTTGCTCCTCTGAAACTATGGGCAGTTGGATAGAGTCCAAGAATCCCTCCAAGAGATGCCTGGGGCCAATTCCTCTGGCTCTGTATAATTGCATGTAGTGGTCAGTTAGAACTCGGTGTATCTCGCTCTGCATGTACACCAGTCTCCCCTATGGCATACAAATTTCTCATATCAGGGCGCAACTTCCTTCTTGCCGTAGCAACCAGGCCAGCAGGCGGCCCGCTCTATCACCCCTGTCGTGGCTTGGGGCCGTGTGCTCCATGTAGTTATGACTTCTCAAATGTTCCAGAAGTTCCGCATGCTGGGTGCGAAGGTCCCCCAGCTGTCGTGAATCTCTGCCCCCCTCTCCTTCCCATTCATATTGTAAGAGTTCAGCTTCTAAGCATGTAAGGGAGGTTGAGAGTGTCTTACGTATATTCCACGTGGCCCCAAGGCAATGTCCCCTGACAGCCACCTTGTGAGCGTCCCATTTTACTAGCACGTTGCTCGCCGTCCCTTCATTAATATAAAAAAATGTTAGAATAGCTGTTCCCAGGGCTGAGCAAAACTCCAAGTCCTCCAGAGCGCACGGCTGGAGTCGCCATATGGGCACAGGCAGGCGCTCCGCCTCCCAGCTAATCTGGAACCATAGAGGGTTATGGTCGGAGTGTGTCCTCCCCAAATACTCTGATTGCGCAACAAGCGGGAGCAAAGATTGAGACCCCACCACCCTATCCAACCGAACATGCAGGTCGTGGATTGCTGTTTAATAGGAGTAGATTCTGTTAGTCGGGTGGAGGGTGCGCCCCAGATCTTGTACCGCCCAAATCGAGAGCCAGTCCCCGAGCGCCTGCGCATTGGACACCGCCGTTGTCGCTCAGAGGGGGGGAAAAGATCTGTCCAAGTGAACATCCAGCACCATATTAATATCCACATCAAGTAGCCAAGGGAGCCCAGCATAGGGGGTCAATACCTGCAACTGCTGCATTAGAAATGACGGCTGATCTATGTTAGAGGTATATATTGACACAAGCACTATCGTTAGACCATTGAATTTCCCACGCACTAGGGTATACCTGCCTTCCTGGTCAACTATCACTGCTTCGTAAATAAAAGGAGTGCCTGCCCATACCCAGATCGGTGTACCTCCTGCATGCGCTGAAAAGTTAGTGCCATATATTTGCACTCTCCAACGTTTATGAAGCCTGTCAAGCTCCGTCTGAGTCATGTGTGTTTCCTGCAAAAGGGCGATACTCACTGAGTGCCGTTGGAGGTAGGAAAAGATAGAGTAACGTCTCGAGGGTGTGTGCATACCGTGTATATTCCAGGTTGCGATGTTAGTTTGTGTCATTGCTAAGCTGGTTAGTCAGTCGCAAAAACAACATAACAACTGCAAACAATATAACAGTTGGGGCGTATCCCCGGTGGGTCATCCGTCCAAACCTCAGTAACAACAATTGAGTGTGATCTAGTCCAGTGTAGTGCCTGGTGTAGTCTGGGCGGTGAAGATGTCTCATTGGCACTATCTCCCTCCATGTCCTCTGGTGAGTATGGAAGGTGCATCGACGTGCCGTGATCTAGAACAGCGTGTAAGTCTGGTGCGGGCCACGGTGGAGTGTGTGTAACTACAAGCTAATGCAATGCTAAGCACAGCGCAGCCCGACCCGTGCTCGGCAGGTCGACCCTAAGGGTCTCACATGTGCCTCCCTGGATCCTGGTGTCACCCCTAGTGTACAGCATATCTGAACCACATGCATGGAGAGATAAAAAAAAAAGTCTCTACTTGCGTACGTCGACCACGTCTAAGATATTCACAGCATCATGATATCACATAATCCGATCGGCAGTCTGTGGGGTCACCACTGGTAGGTTCAAGTCCTCAGAGATTGCAGTGGACGGAGATGATGAGCCTCTGGTTCCTGTAGCACTTGTCATGTAGGACTCCATGCGGTCACTGCTGTACACAGTCCCAAGAGTTGCTACCGCCTTAAAGACTTCCTGGCGTTCCATTCTGATTTTCTTCCGACTTGGCGCGGCTGGACCCGGCCTCACAGACTGAGGTGTCCCGCGCCGCCTTCGTCGTCGGGCTCTCCGCTCCAGCAAGCCACCAGTGTCTGAACCCGAAGGTCGCGTTCCTGTCTAAAGACCCGACTTCTCCAACCAGTCCGACACTTCAGTTCAGAAGCGAGTCCCCTCTTCCGTGACCACTCTCAAGTGGGCCGGGAACAGCAGGGAGTAAGGCAACTCCAGCCCCTTAAGCTTATGCTTCACTGCCATGTAGTTGCTTCTGCGCTGCTGCACAGTTGCAGTGTAGTCCGGGAAGAACATGACTCGACTACTCCCCACGTTCAGATCACTCAAAACTTCCGTGTTTCACGATGCACCACGTCCCTATCCCTGTAGTTGAGGAGTTTGAAGAGAAACGGTCTGGGCCTTGCTCCTGGTCTGGGCTTCTGTGCCGGCACCCTATGTGCTCTCTCCACTACAATCTGCTGTGATAACGCTCCCTGAGGCAGTGGGTCTCACAGCCAGCGCTCGACGTATTGCTCCATGTGTCTGCCTTCCTCTCCCTATGGAAGGACCACCACGTGAATGTTGTTGCGGCGAGAGCGCCCTTCCGTATCTTCTATTCTGTCTTCAGGCGCATGAACACGGTCGATCATGTCCTGTAGTCTGGCAGTGTGGCTCTGGGTGATAGGCTGAAGCTCTTGGATTGATTGGCCGTGCACCGCAATCTTCTCTGCCAGCTTATGATGATCCACGTGGAGGATTGTGAAATCCGATGTGACCTTATCGATCTGCGTTTCCAGTGACTCCTTAGTCTGTTCCAGACTGGTGCCAATCTTTTCAACTGCTGCAAGCACTGAATCCATCTTGGCCGCGAGAGCCGCCACTTGTGGCTCCATGTCTCCAACCTGACGTGCCTGCGTGGGGTTCCCGACTTCCCGCCCGCGCCTGTCCCTGCTGCGATTTGTCCCGCAGTCAGCTCATTGCAAGCTGCTGTGCCGTTGGCATTCGCAAGCAGTTGGCTGTGTGGAGAAGCTCCTCCCGACAACAGGCCACTGATCTCGGCCCCAGGATGCTCTGGGCTCACTTGTATTCAAAAATCCCTCATGTCACTCGGCTAGAATAATATTCAGATGGCAATCCTCCCTGCGAGTGACACCTTGATTCTGAGGCCAGGTACTCAATGAGAGCATCGCCTGTCCTTGCAGCTGGGAGGGAGATCGCCCATTCTGCGCCAACTGTAGCTACTGGGTGATTCACCCGCGGGCTACAACGTGTAGTCTGCTCCCCGGTCTCAGTACGGGGATCCCCTCAGTCCCCCCTACTGGCCCAATAGTGCTGCACTGCTGCCCTTACAGCTCTGGCTTATGTGTTGATATGCCCTCTTGTGGTGTGCACGGTTGTTGTCTGGTGGAGTCAGCTCAGGCGTGACGCGACCACGCCAAGCACATAGGATATATGTCCATCTATCTCCCTGGCGGGTATGGGGTCACTGGGCCCCACTTCTCCGGGACACCACTGGTAGGTGCCACACAGTCACGTTTAAGCAGCACCTGCTATTACTCTGGCCTACCCCTCCGTGCTATGACCACCAGTCTGCGCTCCATAAGGGCCTCGTTCCCAGCTCCACAGGCCGGCTCCTGCTAGCACTCTGATATTCTGGAGGTCACCCCGTCACTTCCTGAGCTCCCCTACTGCTCCATGTGAGTCTGGCACCTTTCAGGCCTTCTATTTCCGAGTGTCATTTGAGTGCCCCACCGCCAATCTCTGGGGAGCACCACCCTGGCTCGTCCCATGCTCCTGTGCCTGCTGTATGCATCAGGGACGGTCCACCCGGGTCTTTGCTCCACACAAAATGGCGCAGCCCCTAAAATGGCACCCTCGCCCTCCACCTCACCAAGTCTCTGGCTCTCAGGCCACTGTAGGGGTCGCCTCTCGTCCTCTCCCAGCCGGCTTTCACTTTCACCGGGCCACACCAGCCATACCTTCACACCCAGTCCCGCGCTCTGCAGTATTCTGTCGAGCGTCTTCTCCGGCGGGAAACAAGTCTCTGATATTACCCCCGCATTGTGCTCTCAATGTGTACAGTCCCGCACTTTGCGGTAACGTTTCCTCCGGTGCCCGACTTTTCTTTCCTCTGGAACGACAAGCCACTCGAGGAGTCACCCAGGCTGCCGCCGCACATGCCTCACTTATGCTGCAGGCCCACACCTTGCATGGGCCCGGCTCCTCACCTCGATCAGCCTGGGTCCCCCGTGCACTGCAGGTCTCAGCATTTCTCCGCTCACGTACGCGGTTCAAGGTTCACTCGTCTGTAGGATCGCTGCAATATCGGGCTCACACTCCTCCCTCAGCAATCGCCAAAAGCAGGCTGCGTCAAGGATGTATCCTCAGATGGCAGCAACGGCCGTCAGCGCACGGTGTTGCTCTGCGCGCCTTTCCCTCCTGGGCCTCACTGCTCTCCCGGGCCACGACCCCGACCCAGCGCTCAGCAATCTGCACTTCATCCAGTTTCTCAGATGCCTCTCCGCTTTGCAGCACCTGTCCTGTACAATTTGGGCACGGATATAGGATTATTCACAGGATAAGGGGGGGATATCGGCCGGAGCGCTAGCTACTCGCGTCTGCCATGCTGGCTGGCTAGCCACTCCACCCTTTACTGTTGCTCTTTGATCTGATTTAAAATCAGCCAACAGCAGAGTAGACAAGGTAACCACTGATGTGTAGCAATATCTGTCTATTTCTAGGTTTATTAAGAAGATGTCTTCAATGTCAATGAACATTCTGATCAAATTCATCACTAATCATTTTGAATAGCTTAGCACAATGGCTTTGACTGTTTGCTTTCTTGATCCCATACTTGTGTTAACATTGTGCTGCCATTAGCACATGGTAAGCACTTCAAAATGCTCGGCCCTAAGTACCTCCGGAAACGGATGGGCTTTTATGTTCCTAAGAGAGCATTGAGATCTGCACAACAAGCTAAAGCCATGGTCCCCATAATTAAGCGTGCCCGTACTGGAGGCCGCTCTTTTCGCTATTTGGCCCTTTGCTACTGGAATAGGCTACCTATTACCCTGCGACTGACGTCTACCTTGTCTGCCTTCCGTAAACATCTGAAGACGTGGCTTTTCACCCAGTAATATCACTGCCATCTGTGTAGAGCATTGTGTTATGTACTGACCTTTTCTCTCTTTGCTAAAGCGCCGGGACACTCTTGTGAGTAGCCGTGCGCTATAAAAGAGCTTTTTAACATAACATAACATAACAATGCTAAACCTTTATTGCCTACACCAATGTTGTGGGCATTGTAACTGATACTTATATACACAGGACAACAAAGAGTAAGATAGTAACACAACTATGAAATTCTCGTAATTGTAATTGGTAGCAATATAGCACAAACAAATGTAGATTCAATCCTAGACAGGCAATTCATACATAACAGTTTGCTAGCTTACTAGAATGGAAACAATACTGATAGTTCTGACAAAACATGCAGAACTCTTATAAGCTGTTCACGGTGGCAAACAGCTCACAAACCAGAGAATACGCTGAAAATCTTAGGCTATAAAAGATGAAACCTTCTCAAACAAGAAAGTAACACAGTGGAATCATGTACCTCAATATTTCCATTACGGAACAATAAGAATATAAAGCTCACATTTTGGGGCCATGCGATCCACATTTGTAGCTTTGGGCACCTCTTCCAGCACCCATGCCACTTAGAATAGTGCTAGATCTTTGCTCACAGCACTCAGGGTGAAGACCATTGGGTATTAAAAAGGTTAATTTGGGATGGTGAACAATCTGGGTTGGAGGGTCCCTGGGCCCAATTATGACAACTAGTGTTATTCATGTGTGGTTCCTATGGCCCCCATAGCAGGTTTGCTGATCACTACCCTGGTGACATACTCCAACCACTTGGAAAGCCCTTATAGGGCTTTTTAGCCTCCCAACATTTTTAAGTTCATGATGGAATTCAAATGCTTGGTTTACGGCTTCTTGGAACTATTGCTTCCTCTTCCTCAGAAGCAGCTGGCTGTAAGAGCCTTTTCCCCTGTCTAGCCTTTGGTTATCTCCTGAATTGGCATCTTTCTGCTGCAGGATATAGCATGTGGTATCCATTCCTGTGGGAGTGGCGGCCAGGAGCATTCCAAAGAATTCTAAAGAAATCCACTTCCATCCCCCAGCAAGACCATCTTCTACTGGCCCCAGGAGGGAGAGAGGCCGTTAGTGCAACTCTCGGTGAGGAAGGCTACCCTACTAAGTTTTGGTTTCTCCCCTCCAAAACATCAATGAAGCCGCCAAGTGGTCAGGGGAGCCAGAGGTCTGTCTGCTCACCAATTTTCTAAAATAGGAGCATCCTGTGTCAGAACTGACACTCTTGGGTGGTGGTCTCCAAATATTTTGCATTCACCCCTCCTGGTTGCTGAATTCATTTTTGTTGGGTATAGGACTCTGTGCACTTCATCACTCCTATACAATGTGCTAAAGTGTTTGTACTCTCCATAAAACATGATAAAATTGTCCTACACCTTATTGGCACATTTAATGTACTTGTAAGTCCTTAGCAAATTACACTATATGTATCCCTTGCCTGTATATTAAATGCTACTAGCAGTTATGCATCACTCAATGTGCCACCCACTAAAGTAGCACTTTAAAACATGTCTCAGGCCTGCAAGTGAAGTCTTCAGTGCAGTTTTGAACTGTTATTTTGACCTGAAAAAATAAACCTTTTGCAGGTCCAAACTTCCTTTTTAACATATATAGATCACCCCTAAGGCAGGTCCTAATCATTCTCAGGACAAGGAGCATAGAATGTAAAAAGCAGGATGTGTGAGTTTAAGCTTTACATGTCCTGGTAATAAATAACTCCTAAAGTCTTTGCTCACTGTTGGAAGGTGTTCTCTCCCAAAGGCAAACACTAGGTCACCTTATTGCATTTAATAAAGTTCTAACTTCAGACTGTGAGCAGATATAAATGTCTTGGGCTCTTCTGAATTGTAATTTAAAATACTCTTTAATGGTAAAGTCAAACTTTACATTACATTTCTAGAAATACTACAATTTTTTTTTAATTTCTGTGCCCAAATCAACATTGCCTTTTTGGATGTAGCTAGGGTCACATAACTGTGGCTGTCTTGACTGTGATATGTTGTCAATTTCTTCCAGACATGAGGACAAAGTGGCTTAACTGTGGACAAAGTGGCTTAACTGTGGACAGGATGGACCATGATGGCAAGATGGCTAAAGGGAGAGATGTCCTGAGAACTGATAACATTGCAAAGGTCCATGCTTGCATCACAATCAGAGGAAACTGACACCTGGCCTGATCTTGCTTTTGTCCCAGTAGACAGGTAGGAGCCAAACCCAGGAAGTTCAGGGGAACTGGTCAGAACTAATTGGGGGTGGGATAGGGTTGCTCCACTAATCAAAAGAAGATGCTGGGGATACAAAGTGGCACTCTCAGACCCCAAATAAGATCAATCTTGACCCTGGGGAAGATTCTGAAGAAGGACTGCCTGCTCTGCAATGAGGAAGGGAGACTGGACCTGCTCCTTCGAACCCATGACCACCAGAGTGAATCCAAGGTCTAGCTGGTTAGCCTCTTGTGTGAGCTACAGGGACACAAAAAGCTTCCAGAGAACTCCCTGCAACTGTCCAGCTGACCAGCATATTCTGAACCATCCTGGACCTGCCCAAGTCCTGCTGTTGGCCTCGGCCTGGAGTTAGTCCTAATCCCCAAGAGGTGTCCTGCTTCTAGGTGCTGGACACTTTTTGGCATCACAGTGAGATTCTAGACAAGAAAAGGTGACAATCTAATGTTTGGGCTTCTCTTGACCAAGAAATAGGCTCCTCCAGCAAGTGCGAAGTTCCAGCGAGACTTCCTCTTCATGCTGACAACAACCAATACTGACAGCCAACAGCGGCCACTGACCATGCATCTGGAGCTTTGTAGTGGGGATGAGCCATCACCACAAAGCTCCAGTGATGATCAGTTGATTTCACCACAGCAGCAACTGTCCATAGCTCTTGACCTGCTCATCACAACCAAAGTATCCCTCTTGTGGCCTCCTTCAAGGCAAATGGAACTCTTTACATCAGGCTTGAAAAGGTTACTCTTCAGGAGGACTAACCTGGCTCCTATATTCAAATGTCTCTCCATCCGGTCAGGTTGACCATGTGACTTTTCTTCGGTCTAGTGGGACCAGATAACCACGAGTGGCGCTTTCTGCTTCCTGACTCTAAATTTACTAGACCTTAAAAAATCAATATCTCAGATTGAAATCCTGGGATTTTGGTCATTTTGGTGCCATTGTATTTATTAACATTACTCTATTGCTTATAGATTGGTTCTAAATTAAGCCTGACTGCTGTAAGCCAAGCTACCAGAGTGTGAAGCACAGGTGACTTTTTGTGGTTCGCTATGCCAAGGATTGTGTTTTTTGCCTGAGTGGGGTCTTTACCTCCCTCGGGTAGATGGAGCTAGATAGCATAAGAAAATGTCATTCTTATCTCCTTTCCTCTGTCGGTAGTATGCTATTTTCTGATGCTGCACATATTGTTCCAGGGATAGCTGTGAACTACCATGCCTTCACCTGCATATTCAGTATTTGCCCAGTAGGAAGCTCAAAGCATGAATTTTGTCAAGCCTAGCTCAAGGAAATAGGCCTAACTTTTTTAATGCATAGGTTTGTATTAGTGGTACAGAACATGTTAGGAAAATAAATGTCAATAACTTATTGACCTCATGCCAATAGAAAGTTATAGTTTAGGTGTACTTCACCAAAAGCGGAAACACAGTGTAACCACTACAGAATTTACACTTAAACCAAAAAGGCTCACTTACCGTAGAGGTCCATAAACTAAAGGACAAAAATCAAAAAATTTAGTTTGCCAGAATTTGATTCCCTACTGGGATCTACAAGGATAAGAAGGGCACTGTTGCAGTCAACCTTCCTACTTTCTATTTCTCTTTTATTGGTGTTCTGTGGTGGGATTATCCCTTGAGCCCACCTACCACCATCTACTGCTGTATAGGAACTGCAGTAAAAACAAAGGACATATTATGAGAGACACAATACCTTTAATTTACCCATCCGTATTTGCTTTTATCTCAAAGGGTCCCTATAAAAAGAATGACTTTTGACATCTAATGGCTGGTCTCTGGGAAGATGGGGGGGGTCTCCGGACATAGGAAATTTGAATTCCAGGAGGTCGCTACTCTAGCAGGGCCCACACTACTCTTCTGTACAAAAAAGAGTTGTGTACCCCAATGATCTTTTCAGTTATTATACCAGCTATGCAGGACAATATCTTCATCCCTCCCACTAAACCTGAAGCGAGTGGGTGTAATTGTGCTGTCTACTAGCCGATTTTTTAATTGATGTATACTACTTGCTGACTACTAGTGATTTTTAACTGTGTGTGTGCTACTGTTGCATATTGCGCTCTTCTTGCTCTTTCGAGTTGCCTGAGGCGGAAAGCCGGGTGATCTCTAGGCCTTCCTTTTATCATTATTATTTTTACATTTTTCACTCACCCTTCTGTTTTCTGTTATTCGCGCCGGGCTGCTTTGCTCTCGGTGTCCTTCACCCATTCAGCCGATTTGGTGCTGAAAGGTGCTCTGGGACCTGTAGGCCTCGTACTTTTCAGCGGCCATCTTGGGTGGAGGCAGGCTCGCTGGGCGGCAGACCAGTGTTGCTGCCTTAAAACTCCACCTTAGGGTTGCCCTGGTTAGATCTTCATCCCTCCCACTAAACCTGAGGCGGAAGCCGGGTGCGGGCGAGTGGGTGTAATTGTGCTGACTACTAGCCGATTTTTAAATTGATGTATTCTACTTGCTGACTACTAGCGATTTTTAACTGTGTGTGTTCTACTGTTGCTTATTGCGCTCTTCTTGCTCTTTCGAGTTGCCTGAGGCGGAAAGCCGGGTGATCTCTAGGCCTTCCTTTTATCATTATTAGTTTTAATTTTTCACTCACCCTTCTGTTTTTTGTTATTCATGCCGCGCTGCTTAGCTCTCAGTGTCCTTCACTCATTCAGCCGATTTGGTGCTGACGGGTGCTCTGGGACCTGTAGGCCTCGCACTTTTCAGCGGCCATCTTGGGGGGAGGCAGGCTCGCTGGGCGGCAGACCAGTGTTGCTGCCTCTCGCCGGCGACGCCTTAAAACTAGGCGCCCTCGTCTCCCCGCAGCGGACGCGAGCAGCGGACGTGCTTCTCACGTGCCGAAGGAGCGCCTAAGGAAAGCCTGTCTGCGCCCGTCAGCGTCCCGGAGGCGGACGGATGCAGGCGGGGCTGGGGCCAGGCTATCTTATCTGTGGGTAAGATGTTAAAATATACCCCGGACGAGCTCTTAGCTCTTAGGGGTAAGTCGGATAACTGTTGTATTGTATTTCCCAGGTGGCCCAAAGGCAAGAGGCGCTGCCCTGGCTGTAGATGGCTACCAGGCAATGGCTCCATTTCCATTCCTAAATGCATTACCTAACATGCGTACCTGTTTACTCCTAAACACGAGGTCTCTGTGTAAACATGCGTTCGATTTTTACAATTTGCTGTCTGAGACCAAGCCCACCTGTCTCTTTCTGATGGAGACGTGGATGGGAGATTGCTCGGGCCCCGATATAGCCACGGCGCTCCCTCCTAACTATGTCATTTTCAGGAAGGACAGAGCCAATGGCAGGGGCGGAGGCGTTGCGATGGTGGTGGACAAGCGGGTTGCCTGCTCTATTACCCAGACTGACGACATTCAGGGGTGTGAGGCCCTGGGATTTTCTCTGTCCCTGTCCCCATATCAATCCTGTTCGGGGCTATTGATCTATAGGCCTCCCGGCCCCATCGGCTCTTTCCATGAGGAGCTCTACTCCGTTATTTCTGCTTTATGCCTAAAATCACAGCATTGTCTGCTTTTAGGCGACTTTAATATCCATATGGATATGGAGGACGCGGCAGACACTACTAAGATCATTGACACCACCACTCCATTGGGACTCACTCCGTATTTATTTGCCCCCACGCATAACAAAGGCCACACACTGGACCAAGTGTTTTCAACTGTCCCGATTGATACATCTACTCCAGTGCCAGTCCTGTGGTCTGATCATTATCTAGTGAATTTTCAGATCATTCACTCCGATAAAGTGTCTTTGAGTGGGCAGGGTGGCCAATGGCAGAATTCCCGAGCCTTCCATCGTGTCTCTCCGGACATGCTGGCGCAGGCTCTACTATCCTTTCCCTGCCAGATGTCGGGCATTTTAGAGACCGACCTGGAAAGCTTGCAGACTTGGTTTGTTAAGCGACTGGACGAACTTGCTCCCTCCAGAGCTGACAGAAAAAATTCTCCCTGGGCTTCTGCCCTTTGGTTTTCATCAGCCTTGGCGGACAAGCGGCGGCAGTGTAAAAAAGCTGAAAGAGCATGGCGCCGTCAGTACGATTTAACATCTAAAGAGGCATATAGGGAATCTATCAAGGCGTACCATCCCAACATCACCTTGGAGAAAAAATCTTATTTTGCAAGAAGAATTGAGGCAGCTACAAACTCCTGTAAAGAAATATTCTTAATAGTGAAGGACTTTACTTCTCTTTCGTGGAGCACTCCTAAAAGCTCGCATTCTGAGCTTTGGGTGACTCAGTTGGCTGACTTCTTCGCCAGCAAAATTAAAAACATCCAGGCCTCCTTCCCACCTTCAGGTGTGGCTGCAGCTCCGGGAGTGTCTCTCCCCCCACTGTCCATAGATGCTGAGGGTTCAAATCTTTCGAACTTCCCTCCCCTTTCTTTTCTCACTAAACTAAAGTCAGGCTCCCCACTTGATCCTTGCCAAATTATTCGCAAAAACTGCACAAGTGATCAACCCTTTAGTCAACCCGGTGCTCAATCTATCCCTTAGCACAGGCGTGGTCCCTCAGACCTGGAAGCAGGCCCTCATACTGCCACTCCTGAAAAAACCTAATCTGGATCCCACAGCCCATGCTAACTATAGGCCCCTTTGTCTTTTGCCAGCATTCGCAAAGGTTTTGGAGAAACACATCCATCTGTCTCTTGCCAACTTCCTGGAGACCAATAACATCTTACACCACACCCAGTCGGGTTTCCGGGCTAATATGAGCACGGAGACAGCACTGCTGGAAGTCACGGAGGCCATCAAAGAAATCTTGGACTCTGGGGGCAAGGTGATGCTGGTGATGCTAGATCTCTCTGCGGCCTTTGACACCACCCCCTTCAGTCGTCTCCTTTTAAGACTCTGGGAGATTGGTCTGAGGGGGACGGTGTACAGTTGGTTTGAGTCTTTTCTAGCTGACCGCCAACAAACGGTCTGGACCCCCCGTTCTCTGCTGCAGTGCCGTCATTGGAGGTAGGAGTTCCTCAGGGCTCAATCTTGAGCCCTACTCTTTTTAACATCTACATGACCCTTCTGGCGGCACTGGCAGAGTCCCATGGTGCCCAGATCGTGTCGTACGCAGATGACACCCAGCTCCTCTTCTCCTGTGACAAGAACTCTGACTTTAATGGAGAGAGTATCAGAAGTTGTCTTGGGGCTGTATTTGACTGGTTTCAACGGAACAGCCTCAAGTGCAATTCCGATAAATCCGAGGTGCTTTTCTTCGGGTGCCCTTCTGACCCGAGGTGGAAATCTTTGTGGCCTACGGCTATGTTTCCTCCCTCAGCCGCCTCTCCGGTGGCTAAGAATCTTGGAGTACAGGTTGACAACGGTCTCACTCTAAAACCTCAGATACTGGGCCTAGTGGGCAAATGTTTTGGTCCCCTAGAAATGCTTAGGAAATTCTTGCCATTACTATCCTTGGCCCACCGAAGAATCACTGTGCAGGCGTTGATAGGTTCTCGCCTGGACTACGCCAACGTGCTGTATCTTGGCCTTCCAGAATTCCACATGTGCCATTTTCGGTCTTCATCGGAGATCCAGTGCTAGAGACCTCTTAAAGACCCTCCATTGGCTTCCAATTCGGAAGCGCATTGTCTTTAAAGTACTCACTCTGGCCTTTAAGGCACTTCATGATATTGGCGCTAAATATATCAGAAAACGGATAGAATTTTATCAGCCATCTAGGTCAGTCAGGTCATCTTCCTTGGCCCTGGCCTCTGTACCAGCTATCAGGCGTGCCCGCTGTGGCGGCCGCTCTTTCAAACGTTTGGCACCACAGTTGTGGAATGCCTTGCCTTTGTCTCTGAGGATGAGTGTCAATCTTTTAGCTTTTAGGAAGGACCTTAAGTCGTGGCTTTTTGTTCAGTAAGTTCTGTCTGCTCTCTCCCGCTCTGTACCGCCTTGGGTTTCTAGCACCGGGACACTCCTCGGAGTAGCTGAGCGCTATATAAAACTCATAATAACATAACATAACATAACAAGGGAAAAGAAGGTAAATGCAAATCAAGGGGTAAGCCACTGGCTCAAAAAAGATGTACAGAAAACCTCGTGGCTACAATAGGCCTATCCCAGGCTGAATCTAACTTGCAGGGATAAAGCATAAAGCAACATCAAATAGCAGTCCCCAGGACCCTTAAACAATTAATGGTAAATTAATGGCGCCTATTTGGTTGCAAATGTTCCACAATAATTCGCCTTGGGTCACTTTGCAGCAAGTTGCATTTCTAAAAAGCATACCTGTGCTCTAGCAGATACCAGGTGCCAGGGAAGAGGACTAAGAATTGAGCATATCAGCATTCAGTGAAGGCAATTACATTAATGTGTAATTCTATGTTACTGCAGGAACAATGCAAACCTTCCTGGGGAAAATAGCACCATCAGCCTCACAGCCTCTTACTTAAAGCTGGATGGAGGACGGAGAAGCTTATAAAGAAATCAATGAAAGGCTCAACGTAGTATTTCCTAAATCTTTGTGAAGCCTTTATCACTTTGAACAGGGGTCAGCAAGTCATCCATCAAATGCATTTCACCAGTCACTAGCAACAACAAGCGGTGGTGGGCTGTAAATAAAAAATACCAGTATCCCAAACTTGCCAAACTTGAGCACTCACTCATGGTGTTCTCAACAAGCCTTGTTGACCTCCTGCGTGTGCTCACATGTAGGATGAGAACCTGGCAGACAGCCACTTCTGAGTAATTATGTAGGAATATCTTCTTTTTCTCATAAAAAGTTTTTTGCAGTTTACCTCATTTTGACCTCTAGGCTGCTGATATTTTGACCCTCACTTTGAGGTATCACCAACTTATTTCTCAGTGTATTTATCTCCCCTAGAACATGAAGAGAGATTGTAAGACTCATCTTATGATTGTAGTTGCTTTTAAATGCACTGTATTTAATTTGTCAGTTGGAAGTGTATAACCTGCCTCTCTTTTCTATTGAGGTGACAGAGCTGCGAACTGGAGAGAAACAGCAAGCCTGTGCTGTATTGAAGCTTTGATGGACAAACCAATGTGGATACTTAAGAAACACAATGATGGTCAATGATGCATTTACATGGAACCTGGGATCATGAGTCAATAAAACCAATTTGAGTGAAGCAAGCATTGTTTTACCATGGGAGAGAAAGCAAATGGACTTGCCTTGGAAGATAACTTTTTACCCATTAGGGAGATGAAATTTTGAACAACTTTAATCTGACCACTACTCTGCAGACTTTTACTGGAGGATGGAGATCGTGAGTATGTTTTATTTCTTCCTTTTCTAATATTACCAGTGGCGGAGGGTATTTTTAGCTGGGACGCTGTGGATGGGACACAAATGCATACATAAAGACTAACTCAGACTCATGGATTCACACACACATACACCTGCACACACACACATCTATTCACAACCCTCATTCCCAAATTTTCATGCATGCACCAAAGATTAAAAATAAAATCACACTTACCTTTGCAGCTCCACCTCAGAGGTCTGATGAGGGTTGGGACTGCTGCCTTTCCTCATTGGCTGAACTTGTAGTGTAGTTCCTATAGTGCCAATAGGCTCTGCGCATTGGACTAATATCTTCAGTAGTTTAGACGTAGGACTGAGGTTAACTAGGTCTCTACTGACTATATTAGACTTAAGTTTTTTGCCAGCTAGCTCAGAGTTCACTAGAAACTTTCTTGAATAAGCTAGGAGGAGTTTAACCTCCCGGATAGACAAGAAGGGATTTAGTTTCTGACAACCATAAAACATGACCACTTTGCTCTCCCTGAATAAGAGTATATCTCTAGAGTCGTGTGAAAACAAAAGACAGCTATTTCACTCAGTCAAAGGTGCGTACTTAGTTTCACCAGTATTGCAGAGAAAAAGAGAGACGGGCGTTTTCAATAAAAGGTGTTATTTATTGAGCAGTCTCTTTCCTCATACAAGAGAAATGAATGGCTACAATTGCAATACTTATAGTTAAGTAAAGTGCATACAGTAAAAGCAGGATTATGAAATAATACTGTAAAAGCATTGATATGGTTTCTTAGCCAAATGATACTTTAAAATGGATAAAATAGATACATACATATATACATTGACTAATCGTACTCAACTGGTGCTTCTAACTATGCCTACCCCGGTGTACCTGACCTAAGCCTAATACGTGGGAAGGAGTAAGTAAGTAGCAGTTTAAGTTAAGTTTGTTTTGCCAAGAATCTGACTCAAGAATTCTCTGTAAGGGTTTTGTCAGTTCAGTACCTGGGTATTAGAAGGCAGGAGGGCTGGTATCTCTCTCAGGACTCGGTATCCCAGTCACCTGCAAGGGTAGGCCGGAGGCTGGATTTCTCGGCAAGAGAAAAGACAGCGTCTTTCTCAGCGCGTCAAAAGGGAGGGGCAGCGTCCTTGGGCTCTTGCATCAGTTGGGCTCTTCGGAAGTAGATAGCTGCACTGCTCCAGGATTACCACCGTGTGTTTGCTTAAGGCAACGCTGGTATATTTATACCTGAAAGGTGCTGGGTTTGACGTAAGGCTGGACATAAGACGTCAATAAAGATGTCACTAAGAACTGGTCGTTCTTACAGTGCTTTACAGGAGTTCTCAGACAAAATCAAAACAAAGCAGCGGGGATTTCCCAAGTTGCTGGAGGCTTGGATTTGTTTAAGAACTCGGTGTGCTTTCTAGGGGGCTGGAGGAATAGGCTTGCTTAATGTGACAGCATGCGCTATGACTGAATTATGAAAAAGGGTTTCTATGCCGTTGCAGGGATATTATTGATTTCTAACCGGACAAGGGCAAAGAATAGGATATTGATTCAGGTACCTAGATAAAACACACTACACCCACTCAACGAATTCATGTCCATAATTACTAAACTAAGCAATAGTAAACATGTCTAACGGTGCATGTGTATACCGATCCACCCCAAAATACAATATTTTGCATCTGAAATGGTATATGCGAAATACACGAAAAATGAGTATAGGTACTATATGCTTTCAAGCAGTGTAATCATTCAGTAAAAAGGATGCACATATATATCAGCATGAATGATTTGCGAAAATTATACATGAAATGGCTCTTAATACAGAAAAGAAAGTGCGAGACCATTCCATCACATATAAATACAGGTATTTGTAAATATGCTAGAGGCTGAGGTAATATATTGTCTCTAGAGTTCCTAAAAATAGAAGCTCTGTTCTCCAGGAATAGTTCTACTTTAAGCAGAGGATGAGTGCCAAAAAAAAGGTAAATATTTTGGAATCGGGAAAAAAAATAATTTCCTTTTTCAGGGGAAGAAGTCAAAACAGTTTCCAAATATTTTCAGGAGCTTTTGTTTTTCAAAGCTGAAGGCCAAATTCAGAGTTCAGGGAACACTGAGTACTCGTTTGCTTAAAAGTTTATTCTTTCTGTTCAGGGGAGAACATCATTTCAGACAGACTTTCAAAAAAGCAGTTTATCGCTTCAGGTGAAAGTTCGACCAAGTTGGAAAATGCCTCAACTGTGCAGTCGTGAGAATGATTGCTATCATCGATGACAGGATCAGCAGTGCTCACAGAAGGTCGTACCTGGTTGATGCTGCTCTCATCTTGCACTTCACTACCCTTCAATCGCAGTGGTGAAGTCTCAATGAATGCCGTCATCAGGATGGGTAACCGCTGGGGACAACACGATGCATGAGCTTTTACTGGGCTATGTAAAGTATCTGTATCCAATGGTACTTCTGATTGTAGTGTAAGACAGACGTCTAACACGCATTCTTCTCCGCACAGCATACATCTTAACACAGGTAAGATACAGTTCTGCCAGATGGGTCTGAATGAAAGAAACCAGGTCATATTCAGATCTCTTAGCCGGGCTAATCCAAGGACTTTAGTTATGCGGTCCCGATAGCGTATAGCTAGGATCGTTTCTTCCATTGTTGCTGGAGTTTTGTCTGTGACGTGGCTTGCCATATCGAAGCAGCAGTATCAAAAATAAAATGCCTGCTACGAGTCCCAACAGGAGTGGAAGGCCGCCAAAGAGTGAATGGACAAAATTAGGAAAGCTGCCCAGGACTGCTTTGAAAGGTGTCAACAGTCCCGAAAAAATAGTCTTAAATACACTCGCGATACCATTCGTATCAGAAATGTTTAAGATTTCGTTTAGCATTTCTGCGAAGTGTAGGGGGCAATTTGTTGATAAAAGGTTATGTATCTCTGCCGTTGTCCTTGCAACTTGGAGATCATACGTTTCTTTTGATGACGTCAAGTGCACTGGCGTCTGTAGAAGAACAGACTTCATTCTGCTTAAAGTATCAATTCGAATAGAAGAGATTTTCAAACTGGGCCAAATTTTTCCCTCCCTGTCTGGAGTGTCGTTGGGATACAATACTTGCATACAGCAAGTGACCCTGGACGTTACGCTTACGAGATAAGCTTTTCCTGGCACCAGGCCACAACATCTGTGGTCCACTATTAGAATGTAGCTCCCGTTTGAAAGCCGTCTAAAGAATGGCTCTATTCGAGTTGCAGGTGTGCCAAGCTGGTGACATGAAAGGTTATTTGAAGTCCTCTCACAGGCCTCCATGTAGATTTATACCCTGACACAGAAGTATACCACTTAGTGATTTTTCACAATTATCACCACTAAGAAATACATTCTGTCCTTTTTCACTATAACATGTGTGAGTGTAAGGCAATTTCCATGATGACTTGATGTATCCTTTACCCAACCTTTCATACTGGTCTGCCAGTATATACTGTTGGCAGTATCGAAATTGGAAAGTTGTTATCGGAATAGTTATTATCCCGTGTATTATCCATTCAATGACAGGTCGTTCTGACATTGTCAATGGTAATCTCTCAAGTTTTTCAATGCTCAGAATTGTATATTCTGCTCCCTTTTGTGCCAAGCTGATTTGTATATCAGTAAGGTTAAAGATAGAGAATAGTGACGTTGTGTTGATTAAACACCAAGGCACGTAGCCTGAACGCAGATTTTGTAACGTCCAGCCAAGCTGTACAATAGAACGCAATATGCTAGACAGGACATGCTAGGCAGGACATGCTAATGTGGTAACATTAGCATGTCCTGTTCTATTATATCGATAGCAGATGATACAATACTGTCCAGTGAATATATTCTGGAAGACAGAGTCATTAACCCAGTGTCCACAACAGAAAGTGATTTTTCCAAATTAATACGGTCAATTTCCCGTATTTTTTCTGCTGTTTTAATTTGAGTTTCTTTCCAAACTTCGTGATAAGCTGCATATATAGAGGCCGCTATGAAACGTTTTTTACGCTATTTGCGTGGTCCCATAATGAAATCACGCAAGTCAGCCCCTTCTTTAAGTAAAATCAAGTGTTGCTTAATTTCTGCCAGTGTGGATGTATGTAGCCATTCAAGGCAGAGTTTTCCTACACTGTATGTTGTTACAATCCCTGGATGTTGTCGCTGGGAGTATCTAGGGTCTGGCCTGGTCAATTTGAACACCTGTATTTTGTTCAGGAATCTATCTTGACAGTTATTTGTGTCTGTGGGCCAGATCAACCATTTTTTCCAATCAGGATGTGTTCTGTTTTGGTTTAAAATATGGGATACGTCTATCTGAACCTCTGTAGTGCTATTACTGTCAGGTGTTGGTTTTGGAATAGACGGTTTGTTTAAGTCTTTAATTTTGGCTAGGCCAAGACAGGTTGTTTGTTGAATTGTGTCATTCAAAAATATAATTTGTTCTGGGATCATGCAGGCTCTGAATAATGATTCTATACCTTGGACTTGCTAATCTTTAGTACCCCAGATCGTTTTTGTTTCAATGTTATTGTTCCAAAAATCAAAACCAAATGTATTCATTTTTTCATAAAATGATTCTGAATAGATTAATTTTGTATTTGTTAGCATGGTTTTCATTCCTGTCTTATTTAACAGTTTAAAATAAAACGTTTCTGCTTCACTTGTGTTAAACCCTGAGAAGTATGGGAATTTCTCATAAAATGTTTTTGAACTACCTTTTGGTGGAGTTGCACAATGTTCCCATTGATTATAATTTAAAACATTTCTAGGTTGAGCAGATTTATGCAAATAATGGTTACCATAGTGGTTGTAGCAGTACATCTGTTCATAATTTGATGAATCCTGTAAATGATCATGTTCTGTAAATTTTGCTGACATAACTAAGTCTGACATCATATCATTAATACTTTCAAAGTCCCAATCATCAGAGAATGTGCTCGGTTTTACAAAGTCACTTAATGAAACCTTAAATTGATGAGGATACTTCAAGAGCTCGACCGGGCCATATATATCGTAATCTGCTTTGTCCCATGCTACCCCACCGGGTAATGGATTGGCTGTGAAGTTGACTGAAGAAAGTTCTCTTTTCTCGATGTGTGAAGACTTGTGTGGCTTTAGGACCAGGTTGATTTTCTGGCTTGCTGTGTCCATTGTAACATATTTTCCCTCAATGAAGTGTCCCAAGCATAGCTCCATGATGAGCCAAGCAGGAGGAAAAGTACACCTAGCACCACCCAAAATTTAATCCATGGAGAAATCAGATAGGTTTCTTTTAGTTGATGAAAGAGTTCTTTAGTTTTGTCTTTAAGAGTTTTTATTTTTGTCGGCTGTTCCTCAGGTTCGTTCAGATCCTCAGAAAAGTCATCGAGGTTGATGAAGTAGCCTGACGCAGTTCTGTCAATTATTGGAATTGCTTCTGGATTTTTCTTTGTTTTATTAGTATAGTCTGTGGCTATATCGTTGTAGACAGGTGTTTCTTGACGAATTGTTGCAATTTGGGTTTCAAGAGGCATAAGTTCCATGGCTTTGTTGCATAGTCCTTGTTGATTCACTGTAGGTTTATCAAATGTGATTAGTCTCTCAGTTTGAACCTCTTGATTTGTAGCAAACTTTGGTGTTCTGCTACTTCTTGGGAGTCCACTTGGCCCACTACTTATTATTGGCCACATGATTGTGGTTTAACCAGGTCGATGGATACAACTCGGTTCTCCTTTTTACCAGCAAGGGGCGGTAGTACAACTGATCTTGTTCCGTTGACAGCTAAGACAGGTACTGCTTTTCTGTAAGAAGGCCCAAATTCCTTCTTCACCGCGATTTTCTCTCTGACCAGATCCCCAATCTTTGAAATCCAGACAGGCCTTGCTGGGACAGGTGGTTTCTCTTCAGTGGCTGTTGGCTGTTGTTTCAACTTTATGTTGCTCAGGTCTTTTCTTGTTTCATTTAAGTCCTGTAAAATAGCCAAACGATCTTTGATATCAAAGCATTTTCTTTCTACCACTGAAGTTTGACTATCGAGGTCCTGGATATGCATTCTAGTCCTGAACAATAGTTCGTACGGACTGAAACCTTTTAGAGAATTTCTTGGCAGATTGTTAAGACTACGTTGGACACTTATTAAATGTTTGACCCACCCAACACCCGAACCTAATACCTTTGCCGTTATAGATTGCTTTATGTCTCGGTTTTTTCTTTCCACCATCCCATTTCCCTCAGGAAGGAAGTGATAAGATTCCCGCAATGCAATGCCCATGCTGGTCATGTCCTCCTAAAAAGCTTGAGAGCTAAAAGCAGGACCCTGGTCAGAATGTAGCATGCCAATTGCGTATATGCCGCTATAGACTCGCAAATCTTGTTATAACAGTTCAGACGTCAGCCGAGAGCTGGGGTCTACATTTTAAGTGAAACTAGTCTTAAATAATATTAATGGAACGCATTTTTCCTGGGTATCTTGTATTGGTATTTTTGTGATCTCTAAAAGAAGGGCATTGGTAGTACTCCGGGTATCTCGCCACTGCGGTCTCTGTTGCAGTTTTTACAGTAAAATGCAAATTTGTAGTTTTGCAGGCTCATTCCCGGCCACCAGTATATTGATTGTAATTCTTTCAGAGATTCCTTAATCTTAAGGTGTCTTAGACCCTCACCCATATGTGCGTCTTCCACTAATAAGTTTCTCCTGTTCGTGTTTGGAATTACTCTATCCCCCACTCCAGGGATTTGAGCAAAAGGAGCGGAGTTTGCATCAATTATGTATGTATAATTGAGTGGATAGTTGACAGGTAGTGCTGAACAGTCGCCTTTTGATGACGTTTTTACTGCCAGCATCGCTTCCCCGTCTACATATTTTCCTGAACGCTTTTTTGTAGCTACGGAAGCCGACTTAGTTGCTTCCGCTGTGGCTGTCTCAGCCAATGAATTCCCTGAAACGTGAACGCCATCACGTTCATGACTCAATGAATGTATCACGTGAGTCTTTGGTAGTTCTTTCTGTAAAATAACTACTTGTTCCCAAAGTGATTTTTGCTTTATTGTGGCACCTGTGTCATCTTTGTAACCGTTTTGAACCCATTTCTGCAAGTCGTTATTGTATGATTTGACGCAGTAATATGATTCGCACACCATTAGTGTCGGGAATTCGCGATCGGCATTATCTAGCACCATTTTTAACGCTATTACTTCAGTTTGTTTATCTGAATTATTTTCTACAGAGTGTGATTTTGTTACCAGAGGTCTCAATTTACCTCCGCGCCACACGTATTTAACAATCTCGCATGTGGCGTTATAGGCTTGTTTTCCCCAAACCGCAGGTTGTGCATGTCCGTCTGTGTATATTACACAGGCGTACTGTCTTATGGGCAGAATGTCGATTGGCAGAGGATATTCTCTTTCATATTCTAGATTTTTTAATTTTTCATTTCCGGGTCAAAATAGTATTTCACTTTGTCTGTAGCAAGAGAATTTTCCCATTGTATCCATTTTGGATTTAATGCCACAGTAGGTAAATTACATGGGCTTGTTAATGCCTCAAAGGCTGATTCTGCTGTTCTAATAGTAACCTGTCTGCCGTCAGCTTGGTCTCTTTCTTTTGCTACAGCTGTTTGAACCGCATGAACAATGTTTTCCTTAATACTGAATGTTTTTTCAGCTTCTGTGTACAAATGTGATTTGTACGCTATTGGTACCTTTTCTCCCTCATTAGAGGTTAGGTATGTGAATCCGCATCTTCCTGGGATGACTCGGATTACAAGGTTGCGTGTGTTATCGCGTGTTTGCAATTTTGTTTTAGCTAACATGTCTGTTTGCAATGATCTCAAAATTTCTGTATGTTTTTGAGTCCAATTGATTGTTTTAAAATCTGGTTTTATTAGTTCATAGAGAGGTTTTACCCTTTCTGCATAATTTAGAATGTAAGTTCTTCCGAAATTCAGGAAACCTAGAATTGATTGTAAGTTTTTCAGCGTTCTTGGTGCTTGGATTACAGCGCACTTCTCTAAGAAGTTGTCTGCCAGGCTTTTGCCTTCACTTGATAATTCATATCCTAAAAACAGGACAGTTAGATGGGCAATTCGTGACTTTTTAAAGTTGAATTTGTAACCCTCTGCTGCGAACCCAAGTATTATGGTGTTCACTCTTTTCAAGTGAGTATCCAAGTCGTCATCTGTTAGATAGATGTCATCGACATAAGATAATGCCTCATCATCCTACATTTGTAGTAACTCTGTTACTCTTGCTGAGAATAAACCTGGACTGTTCTTGAACCCCTGTGGGAGTCAACAGAATTTTTTCTGCAAGCCCATTATTGAGAAAGCGGTCAAATACCTGCTTTCAGGTGCTATATTTTGACAAAAGAATCCATTAGAGATGTCTACTGTTGTTTTGTATTTTTTGCGCACGATGTTATTCATTAGTGCTGCACTATGTGAGTTTTGTACTGCAAAAGTTTTGCAACATGAGTTAAGGTGTCTGTAGTCCAAAACTAGACCATATGAATCGTCTTGCTTGGAGACAGGAAACAAAGGATTGTTCATTTGTGAGGTGCAAGTTTCAATCACCCCTTGGTATTCAAGTTGATCTAAGATCTCCCTGACCTGTTTTTTAGCTTCTTGCTTAATTGGGTACTGCCTCTGTGCAGTTGGTTGACATTTTAACTGGATTTTGTGAGGAGGAGAGTCCTCATCCCATCCAACATGGTTTTTATATAATGCAGGAGCTTGGGCTACTGCCCACTTTCTTGCAAGTGTATATTTTTTATGAATTGAAATGTGATTTGAGAAGGCAGGCAAAATCATTTCTTCGCCATGAGGGCACTTCCTGACAAACTCCAGTGGCCAGTCTTTTTCAGCTAAAAGGATGTCATAGCCTTTGGAGAGGTTATCCCAAAATAGACCCCTTATTTTCCTAGTCTTATCTCCCTCTATAGGTAATGTTATTTCGTATATTTTATGAGGTTTGCTAACTCTGGTATCTGCAGTTTCCACCTGAATGTATTCATTCGTGTCCACTGTCTCCAGATGATTCATCAGGATCTTGCGAGCTATGCTCACTTCTGCTGCGCTGTCTAGCATTGTCTGAGCCCACTCTCCGTTTTTCAACTGTGTCCTCAGGATCCTCGGCATGTTTGATTATTTTAATGCTGGCTACCTTCTTTTTTGGAAATTGTAGTTTTTTACTTTGATGAGCAGGTTCCTTGTCTTTGGACTTGACGTGCTCTTCCCTGTGTTCTGACCGTCCTCTTCTTTCCGATTTCTGCGAGGAAGTCTGAAAAGATCGAGAGGGACGTGTATCAATATCTTGATATCTTTCAGGTTTCTTCAAATTATCCCTATTTCTAAGGTTGTATCTTTTCTCAGAGGGCACCCTCTGGGGAGACTTGTGTCCTTGGTCCGGAGATCTTTCTCTCCGCCGAGGAGACTTTCCTCTGGACTGGAATCTTTTTCTTTGGAAGTGGATTGTTTATTTCCATCCCAGCTCTTTTTTGGAGTGTTTAGATTATTTTTAATAAATATCTTTTCAGGATTTTCAGTTAGTTGGGGTTTTACTGGTTTCCCAGCCAAACTATCTCTTCCTAGTTCTTCATAGGATTTTTCTATGATTCTGGCAAGTTCAAATGGCTGTTCTGCTATATCTGTTTCTTTCAATTTCTGGCGGATCGCCACAGATGCTGCTTCTCCTTTTATGTTAGATAAAAGTAAAGCTGAGACCTGCTTGAAGTCTTTCAGTAATTTCATACCCAGAGTTAAAGCAGGTTCTGGACCGTATTCATTTTGAATTTGTCTTAGTACATTGGGTATTACCGCCATGGACGGAACACCATGGGTTTTTGTGTAAATGGAAGCAAAGACTGTGCCCCAAGTGTCACAGTCCTCCATATGTGGTGCGATCCCCATTGGAAGACAGATAGTCAGAATTCTGTGTTTCTCAGTAGGGGTAGTATCCGGAAATACTGCCTCTATTTGAGTGATTTTTTGTGCTAACCAGAATGGAATTTGTTCCCGTTTGGCGGGTACTTTACCCAGACATGACTGTATGTTCTATGGTGTTATTTTATTTGTATTCCCCTGATAAGGGGTCAGCTGTGGAATGTTAATAGCTGGTTGGACTGTTGTAGTCTGCATTACATATTGGACCAGTTGTCTATGTATTTTAATCAGTTGTTTTAACTTTAAATTGTATTATTGGGCAACAGTGTTGCGATACAGCGCATACCTTTTAAAAGGAGACATAGACGTCCATAACATTCCCACCCCGCAAGAACTGATTCTGGGTGACGGTTGTGCAGGTTGCTTGTGGCGGCACCTAAATGACGATTACTTTAAAAAGGTGAAATTCAAGACTATCTCTAGCACTATTAAAGTATGGCGGAATGTAAAAAAATTAGCGGGGTTAGGCTGGTATTCTTTTTATACACCTATAACACCTATAACGCAGAATTTAGATCTACCGGAAATATTCCAAGACTTAGTTTTGAATAGATGGGCCGTATTGGGGATAAAACAACTCGGGTGCTTTTTCTCGGTGAATGGTATTAAGTCGTTCGAGGAATTAAAAACCGAATTTAAATTATCTAACAGAGATTTCTTTAAATATCTCCAAGTGCGGGATTTTATTTTAAAGAAAGGGGGCGGACGCATTAAATTTCAACCATGACAAATTATGGATAAATTGCTATCTATAAAACCCCCTAAAATTGGTGAGATCTATGAAGGGCTTAATCTACTGATGCCGGACGATTTGGAGAAACATACGGCGGCATGGCAGAGTAGACTTGGCATCTCTCCTCGAACCTCTCTGGAGGCCGTAGAGATGTCAATATCAACTCTAATGTCCATGAATCTCCAAGTACAATTTTATAAAACATTTTTTTCACTTTATTATACCCCAGGCAAATTAGTAAAATGGGGGGACGGGTCCAGGACACATTGTCCGAGGTGCTCCCTTCCATCAGCAGACTCAATTCACATGTTTGCTACTTGTCCTTTACTAGTGAATATCATATCGACAATCTCTGATTTTCTCTCCCTCCTCGCACATTGCCGTATTAATATTTCAACTGAAGAAATTCTATTAGGTACATCAAACACACATCGACCCCACTCAATGCACAGGTTTATCTTCATTGCTATGGCTGTTTACAGATTGTGCATTGCGTCATCCTGGATAGATCCTTTAGCACCATCGTTTGTAGAATGGAGAACCAGGCTGTTAGCAACTTGCAACATAGAAATAGCGATTTATAGAAACAAAGGGAGGATAAAGCGGAATAAGGGTTTGTTGATTTGGGCTCCTTTGCTAGATTGGATGCATGAGGAGTGAAATGCTTCAACCGTGCTGGTTTTATATCTAATGTCTCCCTCTCTTCATGTTTATACCTTGTTTATACCTTGTTTCAGTTTGTCAGCATAAATGTTCATTGTACAAATTTATTTACTTTTCTCCATGTCTGCTAAAAATGAACATTGAGCTAGATTGTGCTACCTGTTCTGTTGGGGTGGGGGGTGGGGTGTAACGACGATGGTATATAACATTTAAATGCAAATAAAAATTGTTAAAAAAATAAAAAGTTGTTTTAACTGTACCAAAAGTTCTGGTATTGACATTTTTCAATGTCGGGATGTGGTGTGTAGCTTGCTAGAACAGGCCACGTTGCTCCTGGTCTACCTAGTGGACCGAGCCTGGTGATGTGATTATTATGTTTTAGGGCGCCTTTAAACCAGAGCAGGTGCTCTTGGTATTTTAATGGGATTTCCACCTCTTCGAAAGGGGTGTACTCTTTCGGAGGTTCCTCTACTTTGTAATAGTGGAACTCATGTGTGACAGCGTTTGCTGCTGGAAAGTTTATCCATGAATAGAATACCTCTGTCTGCCGACATTCATGTGCCTCAATTACGAATATGACTGTACCACCTCTCGATGTTAGTCCATTTTCTATAAGTTTAAGTGTTATAGTTTTTCTTATGCTGACCGGGATGACTATTGCATCCGGGTCTTGCTCTAGGAGACTTGTGTCTTCCGCTAGGAGTTGAGCTGCTATTCTAGCTGTCTCCCTATCTCCTTCACCGTCTGACATTTTACTGACAGGAAGGTTTTTGTTGCAGATCAAGTTTTCAAGGAAACAAAGATTAGGTGCACAATATTTTGGAACACTGTATCCTTCAACGTTGAATAAACCAAAAACTATACATAGAAATCTCTTTCTACTAGGTTCCGGCGGATTTTAACCTTTGACCCACTCCAGACGTCTTTGGAGTATTTACGGGAGAAAGGGTCTGTGTGAAAAAGCACGACTGAGTTACTCTAACGTCTTGCGTTAGATTTATCGCCTTACCAAACGTTGGGCGCCATGTAGTGTAGTTCCTATAGTCCCAATAGGCTCTGCGCATTGGAATAATATCTTCAGTAGTTTAGACGTAGGACTGAGGTTAACTAGGTCTCTACTGACTATATTAGACTTAAGTTTTTTGCCAGCTAGCTCAGAGTTCACTAGAAACTTTCTTGAATAAGCTAGGAGGAGTTTAACCTCCCTGGATAGACTAGAAGGGATTTAGTTTCTGACAACCATAAAACATGACAACTTTGCTCTCCCTGAATAAGAGTATATCTCTAGAGTCGTGTGAAAACAAACGACAGCTATTTCACTCAGTCAAAGGTGCGTACTTAGTTTCACCAGTATTGCAGAGAAAAAGAGAGACGGGCGTTTTCAATAAAAGGTGTTATTTATTGAGCAGTCTCTTTCCTCATACAGGAGAAATGAATTGCTACAATTGCAATACTTATAGTTAAGTAAAGTGCATACAGTAAAAGCAAGATTATGAAATAATACTGTAAAAGCATTGATATGGTTTCTTAGCCATATGATACTTTAAAATGGATAAAATAGATACATACATATATACATTGACTAATCGTACTCAACTGGTGCTTCTAACTACGCCTACCCCGGTGTACCTGACCTAAGCCTAATACATGGGAAGGAGTAAGTAAGTAGCAGTTTAAGTTAAGTTTGTTTTGCCAAGAATCTGACTCAAGAATTCTCTGTAAGGGTTTAGTCAGTTCAGTACCTGGGTATTAGAAGGCAGGAGGGCTGGTATCTCTCTCTCAGCACTCGGTATCCCAGTCACCCACAAGGGTAGGCTGGAGGGCTGGTATCTCTCTCAGGACTCGGTATCCCAGTCACCTGCAAGGGTAGGCCGGAGGCTGGATTTCTCGGCAAGAGAAAAGACAGCGTCTTTCTCAGCGCGTCAAAAGGGAGGGGCAGCATCCGTGGGCTCTCGCATCAGCTGGGCTCTTCGGAAGTAGATAGCTGCACTGCTCCAGGATTACCACCGTGTGTTTGCTTAAGGCAACGTTGGTATATTTATACCTGAAAGGTGCCGGGTTTGACGTAAGGCTGGACATAAGACGTCAATAAAGATGTCACTAAGAACTGGTCGTTCTTACAGTGCTTTACAGGAGTTCTCGGACGAAATCAAAACAAAGCAGCGGGATTTCCCAGGTTGCTGGAGGCTTGGATTTGTTTAAGAACTCGGTGTGCTTTCTAGGGGGCTGGAGGAATAGGCTTGCTTAATGTGACAGCATGCGCTATGACTGAATTATGAAAAAGGGTTTCTATGCCGTTGCAGGGATATTATTGATTTATAACCGGACAAGGGCAAAGAATAGGATATTGATTCAGGTACCTAGATAAAACACACTACAAACTTAGGTCATCAAATGATGAAAGGCAGCAGTCTCTCACTTGTCACAGAGAGGGATAGGGGTCAGTGATAATGCTGGCCCCTCCCCACTCAGTGACGAGGTGTCATTGATTGACACTCAACCCTAGGCAATTCCGGGCTGAGAACTGAAGCCCTCGGGTCTGAGCTACCAGTGACAATCCCCGTCATCGCGAGGTGGAGGGCCTGACTGAAGAGGTCACATGCACAGGAGCTGTGACTCCTTTATCCTGGCAACGATCAGCTCAGGCAGCCAGGAGCCTGCACAATTAGGTATGTCTTGCTCCTGGCTGCCTGACCTTTGCTCAGCCTGACAGATACGCTTGATTTTCAGCAAAGGGTGAAGGGGCATAGCCCTTCAGCCCATTAGTATGGGCCATGCCTGAATATTGCTATATCTGATGTTGGTAGAGGCTGCAGTTTCAGAAATCGCCTGCAATCTTCACCTGCTGGGAATAGTGTCAGCCTGTGCAAGGGGCAAAACATATTGGATGGACCAGTCAGTCAACAAATGTTGAAATATGCATTTCGGATGGCCTGTTGCCATTAGATGCAAGACTTTTATGTGCTTCTCAAAATATAAAATATAGCTGGAGGTCTGAACATGTGGAGAAGTCAGCCTGACCATGAACATAAGTGAAATATCACTTGCAAGCAGAGTAAAGACTTCTGTAACTATGGAAAGAGATGTTGCTGCCAAGGACTGTGTGTGTTTCCACAAAAGGATCAAAGTGAGCAGATCTCCAGGTGGCCCTGAGGGATACAAAAAGGGCACCGGTAAGGACTCTTCTTGTGAAACAGACTAGTTTACCACTTGTAAATGGGTTGCACTGGTCTTTGTAAAGATTAATTGCTGTAACCTTTAAGTGAGGGACAATGCCAAGTTCCACTCACTGTGTAATAGTAACCTAAAGAAAAACTGTAAAGTGAAGGTGAATCTGATGTCAGCACCAAAGAGTGTACTTACACATTTATAAGAGAGGGCACCATCGGCTGTTTTAGTGAGGCTTGGAAGGAACAGGAGAGACTCTGCCTGCTCTGGAAACGTAAGCCAGAGACATCCCCACAGATCTCTGTGAACGTTGGAAGCCATGCCCAACTATATGAGGCAATCAACTAGTACTTCCTGCCTGATTGAAGGGGTGAGTCAGGTTGAAGCTGGAAGTTGTGCTGTGATTCTGGACTGGGAGGAAGCCAACAGTGGCCATCTATGAGTAATGCCCAGTAATTTCAGTGACTACCCATGCAGAACTAGGAGAGTGTGGTGAAACTAAGATTTTAAAATACAACATCTTTTAAAGGGACTGATCCAATTTATGTTGGTTTGGACCTATTTTAATTAATTACTTTTAAATTCACTAAATTGGTTCAGAACGTTAATCAGTGGTTTCTCAGTTCAATTGGTGTGTTCCTACTCGGTGTCCATAGCATGCCTGTTCTGGAAAATGTAACTTCTCATACCACATTGCTACCAAAGGGCAGGTGTGGCTATCTCAGAAAGTGCTTATCTGATTAGGAATAGAGCGGTTTCCCTCATGGTGGGAACCCAGCATCCTACATGATATATCGTCCTAAATGTGCAGATCCACTTAGGTGAAGAAAAATGGTGTGTATGGCCCAACTGAACTAATAGTAATGGATACTTTGCCTTACAGCAGGATTCAAAAAGAGGTTGACAAGATAAAGACTACAATTCACAAATGGTGTGGGCTTTCCACCAACTTACTAATTATGATTTTTTTTTAGATTTGTCTCTACAGAGTGCATTAAAGATTATATTTAGGATCAATGAGTCAGATGCGATGTAGCTTAGTCAAATTTTGGCTTGCCCTGCTTTTGTATAAATTATGAAATGTGATTTTAATGCATATGTATTGTATGTGCTTTTTATGTTTTTTTTTAAATTGAATAAAGCGTGCTTTGATTGACTGGCTGAGTCAGATGCTGACTTAGTTCTTTTGTGACAAATTAGGAGGATGACAACACAAAGTACAACCATAACAGAATGAACATGAATGAATTGTAGTGCTCCAGGGGAGAGTAATCAGCTGGAAAACTACCAAAGTCTAAAACTCTTGACTCAATGCAGTTCTGGTTGTGGAATAACCATTCCCCCACTACATCAAGGAGCTCAACACCTTTCTAATCCAGGCCTGGTTGATGTAAACAGTGTGGCTCCACTAATTATCCTGTCTTCAAAAAAAGAACATGACTCTACTTGGAACTATTTTTTAAATCAGGAGACTTGACACATTGTATAACAATGAATCAAATGTGCAATTAGATCAGGCAAATAAGAGGGACAGTAGTGCATGGATGACCAAGTCTGTCGGTCTTTGGAGGAAGAATTGTTAATTTATTGTCATGCTAAAATAGAGCTTTAGTATGAAGAAATTATTATGGTTGCCTTCGAATCAAGAGATATTATTTGAAAGACATGCTAACATGGAACTCTAGACTGCGAAAAACTGGCTTGCAAGCCACTGTAATTGATGCCTTCCTATAGGTGCATCTCTGAGCACGAATTTATTGCAGGTGAGGAAATACTCAATATCAGAAGAAGCAGTGTGTTAAATGGAAACTTTCAGAAACTAGGTGTAAACTGAGGATTGTAGGTCTGGAAGCAAATCATCTATGTTAGCGAATGAAGATTCAGAGAAAGGAAGCATCTTTTGTATGTACTTCATTCACTATATTGTGAAACCGATGACACTACTCTGAGGTAACTATTCCTATTGTGCTAAATCACAGATTGTAGAAGTTGAACGGGGGTTGAATGGGTACTTCTTTATTAGGAAGTAGCGCCCTCAAACACCTGTCAGGGTGTCATGCTTCTTCATCAGGGACTGTTTCTCCTGGAGTCGGCACTGCAATACACCATGGGGGATGTATGACGTTACAACGCATACTTTTACCACGCCTACCATTACCACGCATTTTTTTAAACGCAGGATCCATTACAACGCATACCATTACCACGCATGTATTTACAACGCAGGTACCTTTACAACGCATACAATTACAACGTAAGTATTGGTAAGTATATAATATTTTTTAATATTTAATTTAATTAAAATTAATATAATGTAATTTAATTTAATTTAATTTAATTAATTTAATTTAATTTAATTTAATTTAATTTAATTTAATTAATTTAATTTAATCAATTTAATTTAATTTAATTTAAATTTAATTATATTTAATTTTTACCCTTTACCCTTTTACCCAAAAACCCAAAACTGACCCTGAACCCAAAAAATACCCCTTTACCCAAAAACCCAAAACTGACCCTGAACCCTAAAAATACCCCTTTATCCAAAAACTCAAAACTGACCCTAAACCCTAAAAATACCCCTTTACCCAAAAACCCAAAACTGACCCTGAACCCTAAAATGACCCCTTTACCCAAAAACCCAAAACTGACCCTGAACCCTAAAAATACCCCTTTACCCAAAAACTGAAAACTGACCCTGAACCCTAAAAATACCCCTTTACCCAAAAACTGAAAACTGACCCTAAACCCTAAAAATACCCCTTTACCCAAAAACTGAAAACTGACCCTGAACCCTAAAAATACCCCTTTACCCAAAAACCCAAAACTGACCCTGAACCCTAAAAATACCCCTTTACCCAAAAACTGAAAACTGACCCTGAACCCTAAAAATACCCCTTTACCCAAAAACTGAAAACTGACCCTGAACCCTAAAAATACCCCTTTACCCAAAAACTGAAAACTGACTCTGAACCCTAAAAATATCCCTTTACCCAAAAACTGAAAACTGACCCTAAACCCTAAAAATACCCCTTTACCCAAAAACCCCAAACTGACCCTGAACCCTAAAAATACCCCTTTACCCAAAAACCCAAATAATATTTATAATAAAATAATATACTTACCAATACTTACGTTGTAATGGTATGCGTTGTAAAAGTACCTGCGTTGTAAATACATGCGTGGTAATGGTATGCGTTGTAATGGATCCTGCGTTGTAAAAAATGCGTGGTAATGGTAGGTCGTGGTAAAAGTTGCGTTGTAAAGGTTGTATACCCACCATGGGCCCCCTGAGAGGGCTCTTAGGCAGGGATATTTTTCAGAAAATGCAGTGATGGTGAGTGCTGGTGTGTGGTGAAAAGGGGGTGGGGTTTTACTATTGAGTTAGAACTACATGAGGGGTACCTAAACATTAGATTTTAATCCTGGATCCTCGCGGTAGGGTTAAAAAGTGTATGTAGATTGTGAGTTTTTCATAATGGAGAAAGGCAATCTACCAGTGTGTGTCAGTCTGGGTTGACGTGTTTCAAACCTCAGTTCTCCAGGAGGGATCCGCTGCTTTTCGTCAGGACCAAAACGGGGAGTGAGATAACCCCTGCCCTTAATCTGGATTATGTGGGGGGTATTTTGTGTTATAGTGGGTCACGTGGGTACCTCATAGTCAAATGACCGAGGAGTGTCTGGATGTCCAACCAGAAAGAGAAACACAAAGATCAAAGCAGTGCTGCATTGTAGGTGGTAGTGCGTCTCCAGATCACAGTCCCTGGGGGGTCATTGTCATAGTGTTATTTTAAAATCATAACGTGAAAGGAGCAAAAATAGTGAGGCTCCTACTGTGCAGTGTGTCACACATCCCGTCTCAAATTAGGTGAATGATTTTATCACAGACCACGATGTAAACAATAACATAAACAGGAACACACATATAGAATCGTTGGCCCTAACGTAAGGGAAAGGACCATCAATAATTATGTGACTTAGAAAAATGTGGCTCTGGACAGCTTTAAACAGGAGGACTATTGCCATTTTAGCATTCACTATAACCAGATGTACCTCTTCTTCCTAACCTCTCATTAATATCATAACCTATGCTGGATAACAAAACACGCTCTCAGGCAAATCAAATGAGGCCAAATGTGTTGTGAATCTCCCTCCAAATAGGACTGGGGGCTTCTTTAGTGAACACACTCCAAGTTTATTCACAGATTAAATCCTGTGCCTGACAAGCCAGACACAAGGCTTCTCTGGGTACTCGCAAATGCCTCAGAACATTCCCATATCACAAGGCTCCTCTGTAACATGGCTACATTCTATCACCTTGAAAGATGCTGCAAGCATGTACACACAAGGCTGAACACCATTATAACACATTATAATACATCCCCTTCCCTTCAGAAATGCAAACAGACACATAAGCAGCAATTACAAACACAGGCAACAGAAAACAGGAAACCCCAGGATATACATGGGAAACAATGTACCACAACACAATCAATGATACTAAAACCAGAGTACCCACTCACAAAATCTCGTAATCAACATGGTATTATACAACACTTGCTACCATCTGAATATTGCCTGTATCACAGCATTCCTGGAAACATTAGCTTGTCTGGTAACCTCTCATTCACCAGCTGTACTTGATTGAAAGTCATGATCATCCATCACCATCCAAGTTGAACAAGACCTTGAACCTTTATCCAGCTCTGGTTGACTTGCACCTCCTTTCTGGAACAGATCCGTCTTCTCAGGTTCCGCGTCTGATCATTGTCCAACTTCACCCAATTTCGTCCGACAACCTTCACTCTTTAAGTGAACACAAAACCTTGACAACACTTGACTCACTCCTCCAGGCTTAATCTTCACCCAAGCTCCCACATCAAGCATGCCTTCATTTTTAGCACAATCCACATTTCTTATTAACTTCTCAATAAATCCTACCCGCAAACAAGAAGGAAACAACTTGGTCCCTGGTTTCCTGCCCCCCATCATCTCAAAAGAAGTTTTCCCAGTGGCTGAGTTGGGTGTGGTGCAATACGCCCACAACATGTCCTTTACCAAATTCTGCACACTGAACCCTGTCTTGCTAGCTAATTCCATAGTCCCTTTATTTAAGTTATTTACCCTTTCCAGTTGACAATTACCTTGAGGGTGATATAATATAAAGAGGTGCCAAAGTGCTTCACATCGACTCTTTTCAGAAATCTTCCAATCTCGTAGGAAGTGAGCTGAGTGCCATTGTCGGCGACAATTTTGGAAGGTATACCTTCTCTCCCATAAATTGTTTCATGCATATTAATGGAGGACATTCCTTATAAACACCACTTCAAATCACATCGATTTGGCATCTACTAGAACAGCAATGGAGGCAGAAAAAAAGTGGGAGAATCAGTTAGAGTGTAACAAGGTCCTAAAACAGGAAGTTGCAATATGGTATTGGGACCTCTTTGAGGCCAAAGATAAACAACAGTCAGAGCCTTTTTCGATCTGGAAGGAGGACTTAATTGATACTAACATCGACCGGCTATGGCAAGCAGCACAAAAAATGTTATATTCAGTAGTAAAATTAGTACAACTCAAAATAAATCCCTTTTTTACAATTCATAGGGTCTACTGAACCCCTGGAAATCTGGCAAAAGAGCCAGATAAAAAATCCTCCTGCCAGAAATGTGAAGAATTGCAAGTGGATAATAAACATATGTTTATGCCCTGTTCTTCATTGTTAACATACTGGAATGATGTTAGTCAGATACTAAGTGACATATCTGGCGGCCAGATTAAGGTAAACTCCCATCTGGTCTTCTTTGGCAGAAACTCTTTGTTCAGACCTGAGTTTGATGAAAATAAGGGAAGACTTATTTTCTATCTAGTTCTGCTTGCGAGGGGTGTGATGAGTAGGAATTGGAAATTTGTGGAACCCCCCACTGTCAGAGATTTGTTGAAGTATGCTAACCATGTTTCTCAAGTAGATATGGCATGTGATTACAGCAGCTATGAAAGGGTACTATTTTGAAAGGTAATAACATACATATTGTCTGATGATTACCCTGGAAAAGCTGTGTGGATGCTTGGTTGATGGGTCCCCCAAGTCTGCAGCAGTTGTCCTAGTTAGTCAGTTTCTCTCTGCGGAGGGAGCCGCACTTTGAGAAACTAAGGGTGTAATGATGACAAATAAATAATGAAAAAAAGAACAGCAGCAACCCTTTCCTGTTTCAAACGGTCCTATAAAATCTAGGCTCGTTTTTTCCCTACACAAAATCTGCTTCCGGCATATCCTGTAGATCTCCCATGATGCTTATTTCTACTTTCAATGTTTTCTTGGAAATGTTTCTTTCCACACACATCTTTGCTTTACATCACTGACCAACAAGGGGCACCCAAATTTCGCTTTCAATCTCTTAAGGGTAAACGCCTGTGACCTTCATGCACTAACTGCATCAGTTTGTGCCTTAGTGCACATGGAGGTACAAACCTTTAATCCCTCACAATGCGTTTGGTCCCACTCAAGGACAATTCCTTACCCACCTTATGATATAGTTTGAAAGAATCTGATTATGTGCTATCCTTTTGAAATCCTCCATTAATCATTCTCGTCATTGCCTTAAGTTCCTCGCCCAAATTTGTCACTTTTGTCCACTCTTCCATTAAAACAGTTCAACTCACATCTTCCACCACATCCTCCACATATGATGCAACCTTCTCCATGTCCAGGTCACCTTTATCAACAGCTTTAACAGGCAACCTTGACAGGCAGTCTGCCACTTTGTTTATCCAAACAAGAAGAATCTCAGTACTGCAGTCACAAACTTGTTGACTGCCAGCCTAGCTAGGCTTCCTGAGCAATGGTTTGTCCAATTAGACCCCAATGCCTTAAGCAACAAGTTATAATCTGCCCTGAATGCTATCTTCCTTTCGGCTTCTGTCAATGAGCGAGATACAAAAGCTATGGTCCTTTACAACCCCAATGCCGACAGGATTAGCATCCACAGTAAGTCATGTTTTCAATTTGCATTGAAAAGGATCCAAAATATCAGCATTTGAAACATCAACATTTTTGCTCAAAAGCTGTCTTTTGAACAACTCAATTAAAATGTCCTTCCTTTCTTCAATAATCATTTCAATGGCTCTCTTTTACCAGCAAAATATTTCACGAACGTTAAGTAATATTCCACAAGTTCCATGAAAGAATACAACTTGTCCTTATCAGGATTCTCGACATTCACTATGGCACTAACAAGATTCAATTTGGGTCTCATCCTCTCCCCAGAAATGAGATCCCCCAAATATTCAGTCTCTCGCACATAAAATTTACATTTTTCTTTCTGCAGAGTGAGACCTTACCCAATAAAGAAAAAATTAATTTAAAGTGTGATTATGAGTATCAATACTGTCCTCAAAGACCAATATGTTATCCTGAAAGAAGAATACATTGCTGACCCGGACAACACATTGGATATGAGTCTATGAAAAACACTTGCCACTGCCACTGAGGTAAAGCCAAACAGCCTTCTGTTAAATGAAAAAAAAATCTGCAGCTATGAAAGTATTGTAGTGTTTAGAGTCTGGGTGTAAAATGTCCTGATGGTAGTTGCTTTTAATGTTCAATTTGGTGAAATACTTTGAGCCTGCCAACAGAAAAATCAACTTCGTAATGTTGGGCAGAGGAAAGTGGTCCATAAATACATTTTGGTTCAAGCTGAGAAGGCCAATGCAGAACCTCAATGACCCATAAGTTTTCTCCATTATCACCACCGGAGATAACCGTTGTGTGGCCCCAATCAGTTTAATAACACCGTCTTCGATAATTTGTTCAACAGTTTTTCTGACCTCTGCCCGAATTGACACGGGACATTCCTAGCCACATGCATCCCTGGAATAGCATTTGTTTTTTTAACTATTCTGTGATGATAGTACTTTGTTAGACCCAACTTATTCTGGAACACAGGTTAAAATTGTTCCACCAATGCAGTCATGCCTTCACCATCAACAATCGTTAATGTCATATTGGTGCAACCAGCCTAAAATTGGTGAGCCCTCACAGGCTACGTATATCTTTCCCTGAGTGTGGCGGTCCATGAACTCAATACTTGCAAACACAGAAGCTTTCAACCCAACAAAGGCCGCTTGGTAACCCATCAACAGAATGTCAGTAGAACTTAAAACCCTCTAAGACCATATATAATCGAACAATTCTTTGGCTATGATGGTAGAGGGGAGTTAAATCAAGGATCAAGAAAATATTTGTAAAGAATGCATTTTGCATTGTCTCCAACAAGTTCAACGTCCCCACATAGCACTCCAAAATAAATTCAATCCAATGATTAATATTCCTTCCTATCCTCATCATATTCAATTGAAAATGTATTGATTTGCAAAATCCACTGTTCTTAAAACACATTTGTCGTGTTACGTAATCACATGTTAAAGCGTAAATTAGCTATTCACTTTGTTGAACAGATCCCGTTAAATTGCTCCCAGTGCATTTTGCGACAAGCCCTTCATTAGAGGAAGGTATCCTAAAACGTAATCAGAATACCAATAATCAATGACCAGAGAAGCGTATTCTCCACAACTATTATAAATTTAATGAAAATCCCAAGGAACCCACGTGAGAAACCATGACGTCCAAAATATTAAAAGAAAAAGAACCTCTAATTAATAAAACAGCTGGGAAAATAATTCACTTGTTTAAACAAAAAAGTGCTAAAGTGGATTGGAATCAACAGGAATCCATGGTGCAGAGCACACACTCCTATGTGAAAGATACCGCAAGTAAAAAACGGGAAATAGCACTGGCGAGTAAGAAACAAACTTGGTTCACTTTATACACGTAAATACCAGTGTTCAAGTGTCGATGTGAAAACTAAACATCAAACAAAGGTTAAATACATTCCATTTGGTTAAAGAACCCAACACTTTCACACTGTGTGTATACGTCATTATATACAAGTGAAAATGACCGTTATAACGAAAGTGTGAATAAACCAATAAATGCAGAGAAACCGTAGTGCGTGAAAAAGAAAATAGCATACGCGGGTTAAGGTAAGAACATACCGTTCGTCAAAATCAGGCAAATGGTGCGTGTCTGTGTGCAGTAGCTCGAATACAAATATCCATGCAAATGGGTGTAGAAATTGAAAGAAGACCAAGCAGAAAATAAAAAGGACTTGGTGTATAAACTGAAATATTAATAGCATTCAAGTTCCCTCCATCTTGAAATAATAACATTAGGGAAAGTACACAACTAGTAATATGTGAAATCAAAAAGAAATTACTTCAGCTTATCCAAAATCCCAATTTGGTGACCACATATAAGAAAATATAACAAGCAAAAGGCTGAATCAGTAATACATTTGGAAACTTCAAAAGAGCAAGCGATAAACAAAATGCTGCTTTACAAATAACAACTTAAGTTCAACCGTTCAATTAAACCTTCAGGATTACATTAATCCGATTTGTTTATCCAAAGGGACTCTCGTTGTAGAAGCCATTTTTGTTGTCTCTTCCTTCTTTAATTGGCATGGTTTCTAAAATTACTAACCGTAGTTGGCTGACATTATATTTACATTTAGTGACATGTACAGCAACCGGTGATTTCTCGTGGTGGTTGCTTTTATATTCGCTCAGTCAGATTTTCATCTTGCACTCAGTTTTGCCCACATATATGAGGCCACATGTGCATTTTAGCATGCACACAATGTTTTTGGAGTCACAACTGGCTGTGGTATAGAGCTTTATCAAGGTTCCTTTAGTGGGGTGCATAATGGTGTGTCCTTTAAATATATTTTTGCTATATCTACAATTTAAGCACGGAGTAGTCCCTTTATGTACAGTGATGGTGTATTTAGCAGAATTATTTAGACATTCTCTGAGATTTTTTGTTTTTTGATATGCAAAGAGTGGCAGATGTTTAAAGATGCCCTTGAAATTGATTTCAGTTTGCACCATAGACTGATGTTTTAATACGATTTTCTTTATTTAATACACACTAAACACTGGTCGTCCGGCGTTGTTTGCGGATTTATTTTTAGTCAACAATTGGTTCCTGTCTTTTGTTCTGGCCTTTTCAATGGCTTTAGTGATGACACTGTTGAGATATTTTCTTTGTGTGAATTTTTCAACCATTTTTTTGCTGTTTATGTCATAGCTTTCCTCATTGGATGAAATTCTCTTAATCCTTAGTAGCTGAGAATATGGTAAATGTGTTTAAGAGCACTTTGGTGACAGCTAATGTAGTAAATTAAATTGTTTCTGTCTGTGGCTTTAGTAAACACGTTTGTTACCAATTTATTTCCTTGTGTCGTGATTGCCACATCCATAAATGTAATGTGATTTTTACTTATGGTATTGGTGAAACTGATACATTCATCAATTGTGTTCAACTGCTGAATAGTTGAGATTCTTGGCCCCTCCATATTAAGAAAATGTCATCAATGTATCTCCAAAAGATGACCAAATTTGGGGACCAATCTGGTATTTCAAAAATGTGATCAATTCCGAACCAATGCATGAACAAACTAGCGTAGCAAGAAGCTGCACTATTTCCCATGGATGTGCCTCATAGTTGTAGATAAAATTCCTCATTCCATGTGAAATAACTGTGAAAAATTGTAAAATGCAATAACTCTAGTAAAAATACTTTGAAGTCTTCATTCATCTCATGATGCAACAATAAAGATTCTACAGCATGTGATCCTTGATTGTGGGGAATGGATATGTATAGAAAGCATACAACGAAAGTACATAGAGGTGTATCGGTATCATCATAAAACTCGATCAATTGTATTTTGTTCAAGAAGTCTGTAGTATAATTCAAATGAGTGGACATGCTTTGAACAAGCGGTTGTAAATGCCGATGAAAATGTCTACCTATAGGTTCCTGAATTGCTTTTCTGGTAGAGACATTTGGCCGATATGGTGCTTTCTCTCACTTTTTGTGCATTTTCGAAAATATATAGATGTACGGGTACTTGGATGGTCTTGCTTGAGATATCTCTGGTCTTCCTCTGTGATGGTATCCACTGTTAGTGTAGTGCCTTGTCGAGAATTATTTTTAGTGTCTTCAGAAATTCAGTTGTAGGATTTGAACTGAGTTTCAAATAGGTAGAGGTGTTATGTACATGTTTGTCAACACTGTTTAAATACAGATCAGTGTCAAAGATAACCAATGCTCCTCCTTTATCTGCCTTACAGCAAATTATAGTATGGTTGTTGGCAACCTGGGTGATTGCTCGCGTTCTTTCTGTGTTAGATTGGAAACGTTCGCGATTGTTTTTTTGAACATTTCATGAAGGTCTTTTAACATTATAGTTTCAAACGACTCCAATATGTTATGGTTTATAGGCCCTACAAAGGTGCTCTTCTTTCTTAACCCCATGAGGGACCCTTCGTCTTTCTTAGGGACGAGGTTAAAAAAAATGTCATGAATTTATGGAAACTTCTTTGAGTTTCAAATTCATTTGAATGATAGGTGGGGAAAAATAAAGTGCCTTTCTGTAAAGTTTTATTTGATAGGCGGTCAGTTAGCAGCTATAAATGTTAATAACTATGTTTTTTGACTCCTCATTGATTTGGAAATTGGTTGTTCTTTTATTCTTGTTGGCACATCCCCTCTGGGTTTGATGTCAATGTCTTGGCCTCTCTCTAAAAAAGGCACATCAGAAGTAGATGGAATAGACGCAGTTAAAGAGGCTGATGCGTTCAGCCTTATCAACCAAATCATTTGAAGTCAAACTTTGTCTGTCTGTAAATTTAGTTGAGAATGGTTTCTGCTGCCTCCTTTGGGTGTAGATTTCCACCCAACTGTACACTTCACCCATTTTATAGTCAATAGTGTCACATTTAAATATACATATTTTTCTTTCATTGATTTCTTTTGTGTACACCTCTAGTTGTTTATTGAAGTCTGCTCATGTTATTTCCAGTTCCTCTTTTGACATATTATTTAATAAGTCACTTTTAAACTGAGTAATCTCTTTATTTAATTCCTCTAATAATTTGAAAAGTTCTCATACTATCAACAGAATAAATCAAGAGAGCTTTTTTTTTAGAATGGCGTACCATTGTTTGGTGAATGTTGAATCTTTTGACATAAAGTGGATTTCAAAGACATGTGTAAATCCCTTGGAATTTGTTGTGCTCTGTGATATCTAATGAGTGTACTAACGTGTAGCCGATGGGTCACTTCCCCTTTAGTAATTGTTTGATAATGCTTTGCGTAGATCCTGTACTAATTGTGGCTGAATCAATTTCTTGGATCAAAGAATATATGCGTTGTGTCTCGTCTGCTGTAAAACAAAAAGTGTCTGCTCTATTGCCTGTAATATTCGAAAGGCATCTTCAGAGTTAGGTGCACACAATGGATTGATCATAAACAGCGTTTATAAAGTCAAATAAATGAATTGTGGCACTCTATGGTAACCGTGTGGTATTCCATTTGTATGCAAATACAACTGGTGTAGAGTACGAATGGGTACCGCCCTCTGATCAGGGTCATGAAATTCAAGGAAAGCAACCTGCATTGTAACATCATGGCAACAGGCCCCCACCCCTCATATCATGCATCCCGCAAATAACACAATACACACCAGTGTTAACTTGGGAAAAGCTGCTGCAGGATAATTTACATACAACGTTATGTAATCATTGTGGGTTAGCTTACGGGTGATCCAAGGGCAGGCCGCATTCTCGCCACCTACCCGCCTGATGAGCCAGGCAGCACCGTGGCAAACCACCTATGTGCTGCCCGTCTGCCCGTCTGTCCTTTGTACTCACGCCCCTTTCGGGGCGGAGCGGAGCTAGGCAAGCCCCCAGTTGCACAGGCCCACAACCGCCCGAGGGACTAATGGGGCGCCGACACAGGTTCCAGGAACCTCGCATGAGGCCCCTGGTGTTGGGCTCTGGCACCCCTATGTGCCGCACTGAGGTATGCTTCTGTACCTCTCTGCTTCCAGATCGCCCTGTAACTCCGCCACAGCCCAGGCGGCAGCCACCGTCACCGCCCGGGCCCCCCACTACCCTAGCTCTATTATCTTACCTGCAACCCTTCAACTGCAAGGCTTCCTTTAAATCTAACAGGAATAGGTCCATCCCTACTGGAGATAGGTGAACCCCATCCACCTCATAGTAGCCTCTGACCCTTTCTTGAATCATTTCGTGCTTAATGAAACCCAGTCCCCTCTGCTCCGTAAATTTGCACATGGAGCTGTTAACGTGTCTCCTTGTCAATTGCCTCGCAGGATTTAGCTCCTTGCCACAACCTACGCGGCACTATCTCTGACCACCAGACCTCGCATTGCCCCGCGCGCTTGCAGACCTCCCCGAGATCCGACTTCATTTTCTGTAGTAAAAGGGTCCTTCCTGAAGACGTGAGGTCATTGCCGCCCAGGTGTATAAACAAATGATTGGGTGGTGATCCCCGGGAAGCTAGCGAGTGTTCGAGTCTGTTCATGAGGCTGTTCCAGCACCTGCCTGGGAACCCCAACCACACAAACTTAGTGGGCGAGAATCCACGCGTCCAGTTCCTGATCGCTGCCCAGCGTTCTAACCTGGAGATGGCTGAGTGCCCCAAGACCCACACTCTGGACCCTGATAATAAAAAGGACACGTTTCAAACTTGGTGTTTTTATTAAATCTGCGTTATGCACATCAAACAACACTGCAAAAACACTGCAAAAGGCCACATGGTATGTTATCCGACACTGCAAGCTACATCACTATATGTAAATTTCTAAGGACGGATATAACGCCTGTAACATTGGGACTCCCAGCGTCCCACTTTCTTAACCCCCGCTGGCTCCATGCCTGACTTAAAAGCGGCGGTAGCGGCACCAATTCGAAAGGAGTGGCTGGAGTGCCTCTTGCCTGAGTGGAGTAGGCCTGCCCTAGATAAGCATGCCCCCATTATCCGGTCCATCTGTTACCTAGTTAACGGCACTTGGTCTGCGTGGATCAACAGGTCGCCAGGGGTCACTGGTCGCAGCGCGATGTAATCCCTGACTCTCGAGACTGGGCAGTAAATGGGGTCACCCAGCAGACTCAGCAAAATCTCTACGCCCTTGCCCGCCTGATCTGTCAAACAGCGCTCTATTCTGATGTCTGTTATCCCCAAAGCGTCCCCTGAGCTGTCTGTTTTGGAGCGCGCCACTAGCTCGCTGGAACGGAAGGCGCTGACGAAGGCCAGGCTGAACGCCGCCGCAAACAGGGTAGCCTCAAAGTGCGAGTGGGTTACCAAACCTAGTACATCTAGCATGGCCTGTAATATGGGAAAATCGATGGGTGCTCTGCTGTCCGGGACCTTGGGCTCCTCCCTGGCCGAGCCTTTTAAAGCTGCCCGATAACAAAAGACTTGGCTGGATCCTGGCACCCTCTTAGCTTAGCATCGTGGCTGACTGCAGCCAGGTGTCCACAGACCCATGAGTGGGATTTGCTCTGTCTCTTAGCCCATACCACAAACGCCTGCACTTTGTCCTCCAAAGGTAAATCAGGTAAGCCCAGGGCCTCTAACACTTTGTTGAAGGATGCCAGGTGGCTCCCATAACATTTCCTCGTACCAGGGGCCAAGGATCGCTCCCCCAGGGCTCTCAGCTCCTGCTCCACTCCAAGATCCTCCAGAGGGTTGGCGGGAAGGGGGTCATCTCTGCTCTCGCCTGCGGCCAGGCCTCCTGGAAACGGTGCCACTGGAAACGAGAGAGAGCGTCAGCTTCCACATTTTTAACCCTCACAATATGTCAAGCCCTGAACTCAATGTTGCAGCGAAGGCTCCCTCTAGCAAGCTCCCTCAGCAAGCACAGCACCAACGGGCACATGGCTGTTTGCCCATTGATTGCCTGGACCACCGCCATGTTGTCAGACCAGAATAGGACCTTTCTGTCCGACAAGGTCTCTGGCCAGAGATGTAGAGCAATGACGATGGGGAAGAGCTTGAGAACCGTGATGTTGGACGTAATGCCGCGCTTGCGCCAGGCGTTAGGCCACTCCTGTGCACACCACTGCTCGCCCAGGATTGCCCCAAAGCCCTCCCTCCCTGAGGCATCCATGAACATGCTCAGTACGGGCTGTCCACCCAGGGAGCCCTCCAGATAATGGTGCCGTTGAAGTCGGACAGGAATTCTACCCACATGGCCAAATCCTTCTTCAGACCTAGGGACAATTTGACCAAGTGGTGCTTCTTGACCACTTTGGCGGTGGCTCTGGCCAACCTCCTGGCAAACACTCTCCCTACTGGAATGACTCTGGCCACGAAGTCTAGTTTGCCTAGCAAGCTCTGGATGACCCCTAATGACGCCTTGTCTTTCCCCAGCAGTGACTGGATGTCCTGTTGCATGACCTGCACCTTCTCCGCAGGGAGTCTTGACACGCCCAAAACCGTGTCCAACTCAATGCCTAGAAATGTGAGAACCTGCGCAGGGCCTTCTGTCTTGCCGGGTGCTAGCGATACCCCCAGGTGTCTAGCCAAATCCTTAAAGTATTGTAGACCCTCGCTGCATTCATATGTACCAATTCCCCATATGAACAAGAAATCGTCCAGGTAGTGGGTCACTGCCTTGACGTCATACTTCACCGAAAGTACCCACTGCAGGAAAGAGCTGAAGGCCTCAAAGAAGGCACAAGATACCGCGCAGCCCATGGGCATGCACCTGTCGAAAAAGAATTCCCCCCGCCACTTGAAACGCAGAAGGTGTTGGCTCTCCGGGTGGACAGGCAGGAGTCTAAAAGCTGACTCAAAATCGGCTTTAGCCAACCATGCTCCCTTCCCGCCCTCCTGACCATGTCGACAGCCATGTCAAGGGAACAGTATGAGACAGAACAGGAGCCCTCTTCCAGCCATGAATTCACTGAGTGACCCTCCGGGTAGGAAAGATGCTGGATCAACCTGAAAGCCCCAGGTTCCTTCTTGGGTACTACACCCAAGGGAGAGACAACGAAGTCAGGGAGAGGAGGGAGCAGAAATGGGCCCGCCACCCTCCCCAGGGTCACCTCTTTCTCCACCTTAGCTCCTACTACTTCTGGGTGATCTCTGGTTGACCTAAGGTTCTCCGAGTCCCTGCTAACCCAGGGACCCTGATATGGAATTCTGAATCCTTCGAGAAACCCCTCAGCTAGCACCGCCCTGTCCTTTGCATTGGGATATAATCGGAGTAGCGGCAGCAATCTCGGGATGTTGATGGGGGACGTGCGCTTGGGCAGGAGGGATCCGGAGGGGGCCGGGGTTGGGCAGGTTTGCCAGCAGGACTTTGACAGCGGTGGGGAGGCGTGCAGGGTGGGCCAACGGGGAGGACAGGGGGGGGCGTGCCCCAGACGGAGGCGGCCAGTCCGCGGTACTACTTGTCCTGTCTCACTGGCCCTGCGGGGGGCTCCCGCTTGTCACATGAGGTGGCGGGATGGGTACCGCCACACTTGCTGCAGGTGTGGGAAAATCTGCAGGCCTTACCCCAGGTGCAGGTCCCCCCATTGTAGAGCCTGCATGTTCCAGTAAAGCTTCTCCTCGCTCACTGCCTCTGCCCCCATCCGCGTCCCCACCGAAAGGACTGCCTGAACTGACCCTTTCTGTCTTGATTCTGCCCTTTGCTAGTCTCCCCTTTCTTGTAATTGGTGGTCGCCTTCACTGCAGGCTCTACCCTTCCTTTGCCCATGTACTGCATCCATAAACACACTTCCATTTGATCCCAGCCAAGCTAGGGACACATGGCCATTTTCTTTCTAAATTCTCAATCTTACTTGTACCAGCCCATGCCCCCATTGGTCTCTGCCTCATTGGTTATGGTGCTTGCGTATTGAAAAAGGACCGGTCCCTGCTCTGGGAAACGCTCCATTATAACTGCTGCAAGGATAGCGAAAGTCTGCCCCAACGTCTTGATTGATTTCTCGGGCCATGCCTGGAAGCGCACCTTCTTGTCCTCCTCCTTGCCACCTATTTTCCTGGTGTCAAGCCCCTCCGCCCCATGCATGAGTAGTGAGAAGATATCAATGAAATCCCTGCACCATATCCCTTCTTTGGCTGCTAGCGGCACTTCCCAGGCGAGGGAGCATCGGCCTGACAACAGGGGTGCCAAAGTCACTAGTGGAGCGGGAACCGGAGGCACCGCCTGGGACGCTGCACTGGGGGGGATGGGGTCACTGCGGGAGTAGCGGGAGGTAGGGGCGCGGCTGCGGTCTTCGGGAGAGGAGAGGGAAGTACTGCCGTCGGCAGTGCGAAAGTTGCTGTTGTTGGTTGGCCGCATGGAACCCTATGGTTCCCCTTGGCGTTTCATCCCTTGTGGGGGAACTGTGACCGCTTGATCCTCCTCGTGCCCCCGCCGGATCCAACCCTCCACTCCACACCTGAGATACGGATGCGCTCGTTTGCGCCTGAGCTCGTAGTGCTGGAGCCACAGCCCCAACATCGATACTCACAGTAGCCACGCCGCAAGTGTGACTGGTAGCCCTAAGGCCCGTTCTAACTTCAAAGTAGAAAAATGAAGGGGGTTGGAAGCGTACACCTGCTAATCTAGCTGATCGGTTTAAGGACGGAAGAGGTGTGGCGCCGCGGCCAGGGCGACTGACGCTGGAATCTGGGGATCAGGGTTCGATCCCCGGCTCCGGCGGCAGGTTAGCCCAGCACCATGTGACTCTGGGCAACAGCTTGCTTAATCTTCCCGACGGCCCCCAGCGCCTAGAGACCCTAACGGGTGATTGTGCGCTATACAAATGTGGATTATTATAACCCAAAAATTGAAGAATTATATAAAACAATGCTGCCGCAGCGTGGCACTTGCTGTCTGTCAAGTGCAATGTAACAGTAGAATGTGAAAACGTCCAAAACTGGCAGAGAACGCTATGCACTGTGCATGTGTAGTCCAACTGGACTCTATAAATCAAATCAAAACAAATTATTCAATAAATCATACGCATTCAACAGTTTTTTTATCCAGGGATAAATCTGTGATTCATTTATGTGTATATCCTAATATGTAACGTCATTTGTACGTACTGATTTATCATATTTCATTCAATTAACAATACATGAATCAATTATTAATTCCATTGCATCATGGAACCAATATGATTACTTCTTGACATTGAGATACAGTTTTTCATCGTAAAACAATGTGATTATAGCAATAATTTTCTTGTCAATGCCCGATGCATTTCGGGACAGTGATGTCCCTTCTTCAGGGGCTATCTGTGAAAGCAAAAACGACTGTTCAAAATTTACAGTAAGGTATTCTTGCTAATCAAATAGAAACTTGTACATTAAATAATGACAAGAACATGGGCGGGTCATAACATGATACAGCTTTGAAATGAACACTGATGTCATAGTAAATTTACGTGTGTGCTGAAGTGTTCGAATGGCAACACCGCATGGTGCGACAAAATGATAAAAAATGTGAACCAAAACACCAAAATAGTGTCACTTACAGTGCTGGAAAAATATATAAGTGATGTTAATCAGTACCCCAACTACACAAAGAAATTCAAAGGAGAATGAGAGAAATAAGTGTGAAGTTACCTGGCTGAAACAACGTCTCACCAGCTATAAAAACAGGCAAAAAAGATTTTCTAGTGGTTGTCTATTAACATGAACCTCTGAAACATGCCATCACTGCTCTCTAAATCCAACCAAGCCGCCTACCTGGTAATTATCAAAGCTGAACCCTGCACACCAATCACTGGTCAAATAGGGGTGCCAATAAAAGTAGTTTGCTGAAACGAAAATGGTGTATACCAATTAGTAACGCCAAAAGTGAGAGTTTACACTAGACAAACTAAGTGGATCATTGCGCTCCTACCACTTACCAGCGAAGAAAACGCCGAGCAAACAACACAATGCTCCTCGGGTTGCAACTCAATGCTGTTCCCTGGTTACTTGCTAAACAAATCTGCAAAAAAGGGATAAATGTTGTATCCACTTGACAACTGTAAGCTTTTATAATGACGATGTCCTAACTCAAACTGATATTCCTACTCACCACTATATCCAAAATTATTCTGCACGAAAAATCATCCACCTCCGAAAATGCTGAAAGCAATGAGTAAACAGGAGTCCAACGCGCGACCCGCCACTAGTAACGTCCTGGAAAACATATAAAAAGAGGACTGATGGCCCCGAGAGAGGCCGCCATGTTGGAAGAGAACCGTATCCAAGATCAAATGCCACTAAAATTAAAGCTCTGATATCAAGAAGACCGAACCTAAACTATAGTATGCTGGTGAGCGGGGATCCTGCTAACTGTACTGAAAATAAAAATGTTGGATACATTTGAAGCACTAGTTTATAAAGACATTGAACAGTTACCTTTTTCGACAAAGAAACATGACAACTTAACTAACTATGAAAGGAGGACAATCAAAGCACTTGCAAGCGATGAGTCATTAATGATGCAACCGGCAGACAAGGGCGGTGCTCTTGTCGTCATGGACATGGCATACTATCAGTCAGTCAGTCAGTCAAAGATCTTTATTCGGAATAAAACATCCATAAAAGTGCATAACAAATACAATGGCAATGAATACAAAAATAAACAACTAAAATTAAAATTTAGTCTATCTAACTCTACAACAATGCAGGTACATATTAAAGGAGGACCATATATGTAATTTAAAAATTAGATCATTTAAAAATAGCGACAACTATAGGATGTGGGACAAAGACAAAAGTAAAATCAAAACCGATGTATGTGCAAATTACAGACGTGCAAATTGTTAAGCGATACAAAGTGCAAAGTGCAATGTACAAATTTTATCAATCAATGTGCAAAGTAGCTCGCGAGCGAACGGCGGCTTTAAGGAAACAACTCACTCTAAATATTATTTCATCTGATCCTAACATTAATAAATTCCTCAACGCTATCTTATAATCCAACAGGTCATGTTTTCGACAGTATGGCATTAAATAATGGACAGTAAACAGTTTATAAAAATCACAAAAGAACCTAAAGTGCATGAGACTTTGTTTCTTAATCGGGTTACAAGGACAGCTTAAGGTTTCCAAATGTTTGTTATAACCCAAAGGAAAGTTTAGCAGATTTACGATGCTCCCTTCCCGAAAACGGAACAGTAAACACCTGTTCCATCTACCTAGATTTAAACGTAGGAATTTCTGGGGCGGGGCAGGGTAACAAGCAGGGGGCTCCAAATGGCCCTTATACTTTGCAACTGTACACTTTGGGAAATCGTTCCTTTCCCACTCTTCTCTATAAAGGTTATACAGAGCCCTTTGAATCAGAATCTTATGTGAGCGGTCTATGAGATTGGGAGATGTAAACAGGTGTCCATGCCCTACATTTATTAAACATTCATTCACGGCCTTCAACCATGGTATACAGTGTGCCCTGTCACATTTTAAACAATCTGAAATTATGTCACGTGTCAATGAGGCTGTAGGGTTCTGCCATATCTTTAGCCAAAAAAGGGCCGGTCTTGATCTAACAAAGTCCTCTATAAAGGGGATATTTAATTCACTGTGGCATATGTAGTTTGAGGCACAGATGACTCCACCCAGCACCTTCCGACAGAATCTATTTTCTTCTGTCTGGATATGGAGACAATTTGTATGTCCCCATACCTCTGCGCCATAGGTACCTGTTGGGATGCATTGGGTTTGATAAATCTTTAGTAAAGACGTGATCACATCAGCATGATTAGGTTGGTGCAGGGAAATTATTGAGTTGATCGCTTTACCTAATTAATTCCTCGCATAGGAGACATGTGGTTGCCAAGAACCAGTGTTAGAGAACAACAGCCCCAAGTATGGGAAAGTGCAGGTGTTTTTTAAAACATTTTCCCCTGACATAATCTCAATAATTTTATACTTTTTTGGACCACAGGTCATAATAAATGATTTTTTAAAATTTGTGGTTAAACCTAAATCAGCCATAAAAGTAACAAAACCTGAAATTAAGATGCGCAGTGCCTTTGGGGTGCGGCCCATTAGGACCGCATCGTCCGCGTAAAGAAGGGTAGGTATGGGAGTGCCATTTACATACGGTACATCCTTTGTTAGGGTACTCAGGGAACTACTCAGCTCATTAATGTATAAAATAAAAAGCAGAGGGGCCAGAACACAACCCTGTCTGACCCCCCTGCCGATTAAAATATCACTAGAAACTTCGCCCGTGTGGTTAATGTGCACACGGGCTATTAGGTCGCTATGGAGGTAAAATAAAAAGTAAACTAAATAATCATCTAAAGCATAATTAAGTAAGACGGACCATAAACGGGAGCGATTTACAAAATCAAAAGCAGAACTCTAATCCATGAAACCAAAATATAAGGGGGATTTTTTAGCGATGGTATATTTAGCCATTATTAAATTCAGGTTCAGGCATTGTTCTACTGTAGCCACATTGCTTCGGAAACCTAGCTGGCTTGGGTGTAAAATGGTGCTTTCCTCCGCCCAGGTTCTAATTCTTTTAAAGATTACCCTACCTAAAACTTTCAGAGTATTATCAATTAATGATATTGGGCGGTAACACCCAGGATCTAGCCTGTCGCCTTTTTTAAAAATGGGTACAATAGTACTGCTGGACCATGTTTCAGGGATAGATTCATAAGTTAAATTGTTAAAAACATTACACAGCAACGGGGCCCAAAAGTCAATTTCACTTTTTAATTGGTCAATAGAAAGGCCGTCAGGGCCAGGGGCTTTATTACCGGCACTTTCTGCGATGGCATCCTCTACCTCAAGCAATGTAATATTCAAAGGTGTTGGAGGGGAAACAGTTTCTGCGGGGTTGCCAGATACGGCATAGATCTTCGAAAAGTGGTGAACCCACACAGGCCCTGTGATGTTACAATTGATTGGTGTTATGTTTGAACCAAGAGATCTTAGGTTCTTAACCTCCCTCCAAAACCCTGGGGTGTCCTTTAGGGCAGCCATACGGGCAAGGGATTCCCAATGATCTTTAACTAATTCATTGGATCTGGTATGTAAGGTGAATTTGTACCTTGCTCTCAAGAACCTTACCCGGGAAACAAATATCCCGCGGGTTGGCCATGAGATCAGCGCTTAAGTCCCGGTTAGCTTTTGAGCAAGAGGTATCAAACCATCTTGGGGCTTCCTCAGTTTTCCTAGATGCTGGTTTAGAGATCTCGCTTTTTATTGCGGAGCAGAGTTCACAGAATGATTTAATCATATTGCCCCCGCAGCTATCAATAGCAAGACAGTCCGAGATCAGTACTGGATGTTTCTTAATCACACTGGCCAATACACCCTTGTTGTCTACCCCCCTCCAGACAACCCTTAATCTGTCCGTCGAGGCTTCCAGGTTTGTTGCCCCGATTACACTATGTGATATTTTTCCCCCTTATGATTTCAGGTAAATCACAATTGGGTAGTGATCACTATATACGTTACACACTACCTCTGCCTTTAATAAAACACCCGCAAGGGAGGGAGAGACAAATATATAATCGATTGTTGTTGCGCTCCCATGACCGATGTAAGTGGGGACCGGGGCAGTACTTGTACAAGTGCCGGCAAACTCCATAGTGTTTACGAGTTCTCTGGTTGCGAGGAGATCAGATAGTTCTACACCTCTCTTACAGGGGGGATTTCTTAAATGAATGTGTGCATTGAAATCCCCACCTATGCAAATACCATCAAACTTCCCATATTTCCGTCCCTCCACTATTTCATCAATAAAATTGAACAAGCTTAAAAAATTACTATTAGGGTGGGATATAAAATCATTGTTGTAGAAATTAATTAGACATAGTTTTACCCTTCTTGTGTATATCAGTGCCATAAATCTTGGGTCATTAATTTGTAATGCTTCTGTTTTAACTTCTGCGGTTATCTTTACCCAGATCGATAATCCCCCACTAGGGCGGCCTAAGGGAGGGGCCAGTACAGTCCTATTGTGACAACTATACCCTTCAAGTAGCAAATGGGTGGTACACCAAGTTTCCTGAAACATTAAGACATCATAATGGTTTACCCAATCTTTCCAGGCTTTGATTTCCATTTTTGCCTTCAGCCCAGCAATGTTCCAGCCTATAATAGACAAGTCCTCGTCGGGCAATGGACGAACATCCTGGACAGAGACCTGGGCAATGGCTGTTGGTTTGGCTAATGGATCACATTGTACATTAGGTGGCAGGGGAAGATCAGATGGTATCGAAAACCCCACAGGCTCTACTGTCTGCGAAAGTTCAGAGTCGGACACCGCTGCAGCTGAATCTTCCTGGGTGGCTGGCAGTCAGTCCAAGGTGCCCTGGTCAGATAGTGCCGAGAATCTATTATATAACGGAAACAAGGGGGGTGGTTGCAACATTCTATGTGGGGGTCTGTAAAAATAACTCAGAGGTAAGGAGGTCACCACAGTAGCTGGGCCGTGCTGGTTGTAATTCTTGTTTAGTAAGAATTTTACTGTGCCGGGGTTCCTGAAGTTGATTGTAATACAGTCTCCGTTGATGTTTTTAAACAGAGGTCCAACCCAGGTCACCCGGCGTGCAGAAAGAATTTCGTTGGATATATCATAGCCGACCCCCTTATGTTTAGTTAACCAGTCAATGCATTTGTTATGTAACTGGACCCAGGATTCTCCTTGACCCTCCCTAAGCGGTGGTATGCCAGCCAGAACCAAGACATAAGGGCAAGCCTCAGGAGGAAGATGTAAAGCAGGACCTTGATGTTTTATCGGCCTGTTGTCCTCCGGTTGTCCCTTGTCCTGGCCAAGGTTGGGAAATACCTTCTGCTTGGCTGTGCCTCTGGGAGGATTACTCTTCTGGTATTATTGATGGAGTTTGTAGTGCAAGGTAGACCGGAGGGTGGCAAAGGGATGGATGGCGGAATTGGGGCAGAATGGTTTTGCCTTTTATTTACTTCCCTCGGCAGTAAAGTAGGTATAGAGGGGGTACTAGTGTTGGGTGCCCCTTTAGCCCCTTTAGCTATAGCTGGATTACAGTTTATGGTGGGACCTCCGCTAGATAAGGCGCTAGTGATAGTCTCTAAGTCTTTTAACAGACGTTCGCCTCTAATTTGGTCTAGGCAGACCATACCTTTCCTCTTTGTTTCTTCGTTTTTCACGGGGGTTTCCAGTCTATCAAGTCTCTTAAAAATAAAATTGAATTGTTTGATCATTTGACCTTCCAATTGCTTGAAAATTGTATCAGCAATGGTCTCTATGAGGTTTCAATTGGATTTAGATCGGAGGGTGCTTTCGTTAGGGAAGTCAGTCTGTGTACAGATGGAATTTATATCCTCGTTTGGTATAGCGATACCAGAATGTTCCCCTGAATCAGAACATACTGTTTGAACCCCTATTGGTTGTTTCTTCCCCCTAGTCCACATACTCTGTGGAGTTGGCTGGTCGTTACTCCTTAGGGGCTGCTTCCTCTTGTTTATTGTTGACTTTGCTGGACCCCTCTTACGTTTTGCACCAGCGGTCTCGGTGCTCATAGTTGTGGGGGGTGGCGCGGGTTGCGACGCGGGGTCAAGATGAATATCAGTAGCTATATCAGGGGTGCTTCCCTCTTGTGGTGATTCAGATGAGCTGATCGCAGGGATGGGTTTCACCACAATAACTTCTGGAAGTAGAGGCATGGTGTGTTTGGGACTGACTATAATAGTAGGTTGGCTGGTGTTGAGGGAGCCCAATGACAACCTCTCTCTGTCTCTGCAATCTCGTTAAAAGCATTTTCCAGTAAACTCTCAAAGGAGAGTTGGGAAGATGCAGGATCCGCGATGGCCTGTATATGTGTGCTGGTAGAAGTAATGGTATTACGTTTCCCCATATTTGGAACAACAGGCTCACCTTTGGATGGAGGTTAGATGGATGGCCCGCCCGACCACTGTTGACCTCTGAGGGCCTCAGAGGGCCCGCCCTTTGCCCGGGCTTAGCCCGCGCGCGTCCCGCGACGCGGGAAGTGATGCCCCTTTTTGAGCGCCTCCTGGCGCGCTCAGCCTCGACGCGACTTCCGGTCCGGTCACGGAGGCTTCTGGGAGCTGTAGTCTCTGACTCCCCCGCTCAGCGGCAGCACAGATGGACAGAGGCTGTGGCGGGGTGAGGAGACCGGCGATGGTGAGGCAGCGTTCTAGGCAGGCTGCAGCGCCGACAGTCCGGCAGAGGAGACCGGCGGTGGCGAGGAGACCGGCGGTGGTGAGGCAACGCCCCGGGCAGCAGCAGCGGCAACCTGGTAAGAGACTCCGTGTGGCTGGAATAACACCCGCTCCCCAGCAAGTGATGCCCCTTTTTGAGCGCCTCCTGGCGCGCTCAGCCTCGACGCGACTTCCGGTCCGGTCGCGGAGGCTTCTGGGAGCTGTAGTCTCTGACTCCCCCGCTCAGCGGCAGCACAGATGGACAGAGGCTGCGGCGGGGGGAGGAGACCGGCGATGGTGAGGCAGCGTTCTAGGCAGGCTGCAGCACCGGCAGTCCGGCAGAGGAGACCGGCGGTGGCGAGGAGACCGGCGGTGGTGAGGCAACGCCCCGGGCAGCAGCAGCGGCAACCTGGTAAGAGACTCCGTGTGGCTGGAATAACACCCGCTCCCCAGCAAGTGATGCCCCTTTTTGAGCGCCTCCTGGCGCGCTCAGCCTCGACACGACTTCCGGTCCGGTCGCGGAGGCTTCTGGGAGCTGTAGTCTCTGACTCCCCCGCTCAGCGGCAGCACAGATGGACAGAGGCGGCGGCGGGGGGAGGAGACCGGTGATGGTGAGGCAGCGTTCTAGGCAGGCTGCAGCGCCGGCAGTCCGGCAGAGGAGACCGGCGGTGGTGAGGCAAAGCCCCGGGCAGCAGCAGCGGCAACCTGGTAAGAGACTCCGTGTGGCTGGAATAACACCACATACTATCACATACTATCAAATGAAGGTTAATGAACATGTAGATGACTCCAGCACATACAAGTTGTTAACTTATGATCCTACAACACAATTACAAGACATGCTACATCAATTACTACTATGGATTGGATTAAAGATCAAACTTTGGCTTTTTTAACAACACAGAACCTGCGTCGGCCAAGATTATACATGATACCCAAGATGCATAAAGACGCTAACAACCCGCCATTTAGGCCTATAGTCTCAGATTGCGGTTCTATTTTTGACCCAATCGATAAATTCCTGGATTTCTACTTGCAAATGGTTGTCCAGAACTGGCAGACATATCTTAAGGATACCACTCATTTTTTGCATAAACTATCTAACATCACAGTTAAAGCAGACACACCCATCTTCTTATGTACTATTGACGCCACATCGCTTTATACGTCAATTCCTCATGCTGCGGGCCTTGAAGCAGTAGAGTGTGCGTTATTACAATCTCCTAATATCACCATTGAAAAAGTGTTTCTACTGCACTTACTACAATTCTGCCTGCATAATAGCTATTTTGAAGGGCAGCAAAATTTTTATACACAACTAACTGGGACCTCCATGGGTTTTTCGGGGGCTCCCGCGTACTCTAATATTTACATGGCGCAGTATGAATCAGACAACATTATTTCAAATTCAGTATGGTGGGACAACATTTTGATTTACTGCAGGTTCATCTATGACATTTTTCTAATATGGAAGGCATCTGAACAATCCCTAGTGGCAATGATAGATCAATTGAACAACTTAAATCCATATACGATTGACATACAACATTCATCAGGAAACCATATACTTTTTGGATGTACAGATACAGAAGTTACCCAATAACCAATTTCGGACTACAGGATATTCCAAACCAATTGACTGGAATAACACATTGCAGTATTCCAGTTTTCCCCATAAAGGTCTCATACGGAATTGACCTTATTCCCAGTTCATAAGGGTACGGAGAATTTGTTCTGCCCCACTTTAGAGTAATAAAAAATTGGAAGAGCAAGCTCGGAAATTTCAGGAACGGGGTTATCCAGGAGCTTTTTATCCAACCGCACCCAATTTGTCACCATGGGTGTGTATCGCTCGGTGGAGGTAGAGATTACTAAGGGGGTGCCACAGGGCTCCTGTTTGAGCCCGACTCTTTTTAACATCTATGTGGCCCCCCTGGCTATGAGAGCTTTCGGTTTCATCCCAGTGTCTTACGCGGATGACACACAGCTCCTTTTTCCTTTCAAATCTCTCACCACCGAGGTTAAAACCTCCTTTTCCCAGGGCATGAAGGCTGTAGCTCAGTGGATGTCATCAAACTGCCTACAGTGTAATGTAGAAAAGACCGAAGTCATGCTCTTCGGGGAGGCTAAAATCCTATGGACTCCGGACTGGTGGCCACAAGATCTCGGGCCAGTCCCCGACCCCAAACATGTTGTGAAGAACTTAGGAGTACGATTAGACCAGGAGCTCTCGCTGAAGCAGCATAGTAACTACATTGTGGGCTCATGTTTCCACGTGATAGGCCTTCTACGCAAAGTGTTTCCCTTGCTCCCTGACTCCATCAGGAAAACATTGGTACAGGCTCTTGTCCTTAGTCGTATCGATTACTGTAATGGCCTGCGGTTATCTGCAAATGAGGGAGTATTAGCCAAACTCCAAGTTGTACAGAATACCGCGGCCCGCTTGGTCTTGAACACCCCTCCTAGATCTGCGTCCAAACCTCTTTTGGACAAACTACATTGGCTGTCGGTCCGGTAAAGGATTCAGTTTAAGACATGTTGACTAATTCACAAGAGCCTAAACGGATTAGGTCCCTCATATTTAAAAGACAAATTTGCACCTTACACTCCTGTTCGCTCCATCAGGTCTAGCAACCAGTTTCTACTGTGTGTGCCCCGTGCAAAGAAGGCCAGACATGGAGGCAAAGCTCTCTCAGTGGTTGGGCCCACACTATGGAACAAACTCCCATTAGCTCTCAGACAATGTTCAGAGCATCTGTTGTTTAGGAAGCGGCTTAAAACTTTTCTGTTTCAAAATTAATTTTGTAAGTGTCCTCTCTGATTCTGCTTGTGCTGTTCTTAGGGTGCAGAGATACTCCTCCGGGAGTCGATTCAAGCCCGATATAAACCCGCAAATAAATAAAATAAATAAATTCAACCCAGATCATTGAGCAGTGTTGTGAGAAGGCATTAAAAAAAAACTAAGACCAATTGTTGCAAAAATAAGCAACAGAATCTAAAACCCGAATGGTTTTTGTATCCAGCTATTCCACCGTTTCACATTCAGTTAAAAACATAATATCCAGACGATGGGACTTACTTCAACACGAGAAGGATTTCAATGGTATATTTCCGGACAGACCACTTTTTGCATACACTAAGGGCAGAAATCTATGAACACTCTTGTCTAACGCCCTACATAGTAACTGTAATGAATTCCAGGCAGGTTCCGTAGGAGCGTCAGAATCCGAAGAATAATCCACAGCCTTCCCCTATGGCCTTCCGACTCTATCAAACACTAGAGTATCGAGAGGCTTGCCAGGGGAAAACAGGGAGACAAAACAAGGAAAGGTTGGGGGAGAAATAAAGAGCTTGACTGTAGTCTGCAGAGAGGATGCGTAGCAACTCAGAATGGACTTCTGGCAGACGTGGGGCTGTAAATAAATATACAATCTCTCTAAATACATATACAAAAAACACATTAACACTTTGTCTATATTCTGTAGATGACCACTACCTACCACAATTGTTTTGTCTATGTCGTAGAATGGATATGCGGGAGTTGTAGGAGTTCGTCTTGAGCTGTATCAGTGTGACAAACAAAGAATAGTAACCACTCTCTTCCTACCTTGAACATATGAGTGTCAATGTCCTAAAGGATAAAACTCTCACTCTGTGTTATGTAGAAGGCGTCTGGAAACATCCGCTATTCAGACGAATACGACAATAACCTGATGTAAACACCACTGCCTTGCCTGGAATGCTATAAATACAGAACATACGTTTAAGATTCTATAGTGTTGTATCAGTAATCAAAATGTAAATGCAGCGCACAGCGCTGTTACCGTGATTCCAAGTTGTGTAGATTGACTTCTGCACCCCACTCGAGTCCATGCAAGAATCTCCAAACACATTGAGGCTGGCCCAGGAATGAGTAAAAATTATGTTGGGGCCAGCAGGTATACAGCCAAGAAACATATGAAGGGAAAAACAGGGAGGGGCACCACCGGATGGCGGAGAACAAGCCCGGCTACCGGGCAGTGCACCAAGGTAAGGGAAAATGCACCAGAAGCAGAAAAAACCCTAACTAACTAAATGGGCCAAAGTGTTGCCCAGCCGAACGGCGGAGACCAAGCCCGGCCGTCGGGCAAAGCAACTCACGTGAAGGGGGAAGGTTACAGAGACACGCAGCCGGATGGCGGAGACCAAGCCCGGCCGTCGGGCGAAGCAACTCACGTGAAGGGGGAAGGTTACAGAGACACCCAGCCGGACGGCGGAGACCAAGCCCGGCCGTCGGGCGAGGCACCAAGAAGAAACAGGAACTGCAGCGGAGCACAGTCGGATGGCGGGGAAGAACCCGGCCGCCGGGCGGGACTCCAGAATAAGGGTGGTGCAGGCTAAGGAAACACCAACAACGGAACATAAGCGGACGTCAGTGCTGAAGACACCCGCTACTCACAAGGACTCTGTGGGGGGAGAAGGAAAGCCGAGGCTCGCACAGAAGCACGAAGGTCGGCGGACTCCCTCAATCAAGCTGAACCGGAAGAACTAATCAGGAAGTCAGGCAACCCGTAACAGGACACCAAAGCAACGGAGCTAGACGCAAGAACGTAAAGCGTCGCTCCCAGGGCTCTAGTAACTTATATAGGGGTCTAACTTAAAGGGACAGTGTGTAGGGAATCTCGGGGCATGACAGCACACTCCCCCCACAACTCCCCTCTCCGGGTTTGGGTTTGTTAGGATGTTTCTGATGGAATACACGTAACAGTCGGGGTGCATGAATATTTGACGCTAGTTCCCATGTACGCTCTTCTATTCCATATCCCTTCCAATGGATCAAGTACTGAAGGTTCTTTCCTACTCTACGGGAATCTAGTATTGCCTCAACTTCATACTCTTCCGAATCTTGGAGAGTCACAGGAGCAGGTCTTTGGGGCAATTTAGTACCCGATTCAACCGGCTTTAACAGCGAAACATGGAACACAGGGTGAATCCTGAATGAAGAGGGAAGTTCCAGTTTCATGGCCACAGGATTAATCATTTTTACCACCTTATAGGGGCCTATGTATTTGGGGTTGAACTTGCGTGGACCCCCCCAGAGCTATGTATTTCGTGGAGAGCCAAACTTCATCTCCTGGTGTGTAAATAGGTTCTAACCTCCTGTGTAAGTTTGCCCCTTCTGTGTATCTCACCTTTGCCATCTCGAGACAGTCTAATGCATTCTTATGTACTTGTTGTAGTCTCTCTACTCTATCACTGGCGGCAGGAGTTGAACAATCAGTAGGGTTTCCTGAAGGCAACAACTTGGGGTGATAACCATAAGAACAAAAGAATGGGGTAGTATTGATAGATGAGTGTGGACTGTTATTGTATGAGATCTCAGCTATCCATACAAGCTCATCCCAATCCGTCAGAGAGTGTAATACTTGATTACGTATGTATTGTTCAAAACACTGGTTAACCCTTTCCGTCTGTCCATCTGTCTGTGGGTGGTGGCTCGAGGACAATCGGACTTCGATCTGGAGCAAAGAGCATAAACACTTCCAGAATCGTGACACGAATTGGGCACCTCTATCAGAAACCAGGACGGAAGAGAAACCATGGAGTCGGATTATCTGTTGCATGAATACGGAAGCCAATTCTCCTGCTGTGGGTAACCCTTTCAAAGGCACGAAATGGGCCATCTTCGTGAACAAATCTACCACTACTAACAAGATGTTGTTCTTCATCTTAGTGAGTGGTAGCTCCACTATGAAATCAGAGACACCGTATGCCAAGGGCCAGGAGGGGAAGCCAACGGCATGAGTAGGCCCACTGGATTGAGATGTGATACCTTAGTTTGAGCGCAAACATGACATGTCTTAACAAAGGATTCTATATCTTTGAGCATTTTAGGCCACCAAAACCGGTCTCTCAATACTTTAGTAGTTTTCTTGATACCTGGATGGCCTGCTACAGGATGAGAATGGTACCATTTCATAACTTGTTCCTGCAACTCTCTAGTGGGTAACACCACTCCCCCCTGTACACAAGCCAATCCTCCCCTTGTGGCGATCTCACGGGAACCTACTAGAGTCGTCACGTCCACTGCGGCCTGACTGCTCTGAACTTGTGCTACGAAATCGTCCTCAGTCATTATACCTCCTATGATACTCGTTTTGGGGATGATAAAAGTCTGTTCTGCTACATCCGTAGGGGATTCAAACCCCAATCGTGATAGGGCATCCGCCTTTCCATTCCTTCTCCCTGGCCTATATTGGACGGTGAAGTCATACTCACTGAAGAATTGTGACCAGTGCAATTGCCTCATGGAAAGCGCCTTGGCAGATTTAATGTATTGCAGGTTACGGTGATCCGTATATACTACCGCGGGATATCTGGTACCTAGTAGGTACTGCCTCCACTCTTCAAACACCTTTTTAATGGCTAGAAGTTCCTTATCTTCCACTGCGTAGTTATATTCAGCAGGGGTGAACTTATGTGAGTAATAGGCTACTGGATGACACTCGCCTGAAACCAAATCTATTTGAGACAGTACCCCTCCCACTGCTACTTGCGAAGCATCTACCTCCACCACAAAGGGCAAGGCTGGATCTGGATGACGCAAGACAGGTGCACTGGTAAAGGCCTCCTTAAGGAGTCGAAAAGAACTGGCAGCCTCAGAAGACCAAATAAAAGGGACTCCTTTCTTCAACAAGGCTGTGATGGGTGACACAAGGGCAGAAAAATTTCGAATGAACCGCCTGTAGAAATTAGCCAGACTCAAAAAACTTTGAATTTCTTTCACAGTACGAGGCGCTAGCCATGCCAATACCGCTTCTACCTTGGTGGAATCCATGCGGAGGCCCCAAGGAGAAACAACGTACCCCAAAAAGGGGACTACCAGTGTGTGGAAGGTGCACTTTTCTAACTTGCAATACAATCGGTTCTCCAGTAAACGTTCTAACACGTTGCGTACATGCTGTACATGTTCCTCAATTGAATGAGAGAATATCAGAAGATCATCTATATCTGCAATAACATATATGTCCAGCATGTCCTTTAGCACTCCATTTATAAAAAATTGAAATGCTGCAGGGGCATTACAGAGCCCAAAGGGCATCACAAGGTACTCGAAAAGACCGAATTTGGTACAGAAGGCGGTCTTCCATTCGTCCCCCTCCTTGACCCTCACAAGATGATATGCACCACGCAAGTCCAACTTGGTAAAAAATTGGGCATTGCGGATTCGGTCAAGGAGAGAGGCGATCAGAGGTAGAGGATATTGGTTCTTTATTGTAACATCATTTAGCTTCCTGTAGTCAATACAACAGCGAAGACCCCCTTCCCTCTTAGGGATAAAAAAAAGAGATGATGAAGCCGAAGAACGGGAAGATCTAATGAAACCTTTCTCAAGCATGGTGTCCAAATATTCTCGTAAATATGCATTCTCCTTTTCTGTGAGTGCGTATACTCTGCTGCATGGAATCTTTGCCCCTATTTCTAGGTCAATGCGGCAGTCATAGACCCTATGTGGAGGGAGAATCTCGGCTTCCTTTGCATTAAAGACGGACTGCAGATCATGATAGCAAGCCGGCAAATCAGAGTCACTCTCACTGCTTGCATTACTGATGGGTACTTCGTCAACAGATGCTCCTATTGCTTGTTCCCCCATTACCGAGGGAAAAGTTACCTTAGAGGTTTCCCAGTTTATATCAGGGTTTTGGGATCTCAACCAAGGAATACCCAGGAGCACCGGGAATTGTGGGGAACAAATTAGATCAAACATTATATCTTCGTGATGATCAGGTTCTATTGTCATGTGTAATGATGTAGTATGACGTGTTACAGGACCTGAAACAAGGGAGCTGCCATCTATAGTGGTAACATTACTGGCTATCTCCTTTTTCGTGCAGGGTATCATATTTTCCTTTGCCTACTCCACATCCATGTAGTTCCCTGATGCACCGGAATCTACCATTACCAACACATGTAAACCAAGAACTCCTAGAGATAGAAATGCCGACACATAAAGATGATTTGTGGGGGTGATGTTATAGTCAGAAGGAGAGACTGTCAGTCCAGACCTACCTGGAATCCTTGTCTCACAGGATTCCAGGCTTCCTAGTTTCCCGAATACTTTGACTGTGTAGGTTTAACAGGGCAATCTTTCAGAAAATGACCTGCCTTACCACAATACAAACATAGTCTAAGTGTTCTTCTTCTCTGTCTTTCTTCTGGCATAATGGGCCCCCTTACTATGCCTATCTGCATGGGTTCACTATCGTCACTGGTCTTTTCTATGGTACTCTTCTTTTCTCTAAGAGGAATATATCTTACTTCATGTTTACCTCTTTCTTTCTTTCTTTCTTGGATACGGTGATCTATCTTCACTACCAAGTCAATAAGATCTGTACAGGAAGTAGGTAGATCTACTATCTGTGAGAGAGCATCTTTCAAATCGTCTCTTAAGCCCCTGTAAAACATGGTACTGCGTTTCTCTTCTGGCCAGTTGGATTCTACTACCAGCCTGCGAAATGAAGTAATATAGGCAACAAGATCCTGATTACCCTGCTTCAGACTCAATAATTCGGTATCAGAAGCATGGGTTTACACATGTCTGTCGAATAATTTACGAAACTCCCTCCTGAATGCAGTGTAACTGTGTAAGAGTGGGTCGTCTCGGTCAACCAAAGGTATGGCCCAATCTGCAGCCGCACGACTGAGGTATGATATTACAAAGGCTACTTTTGACTGCTCAGAGGGAAAACAATTAGCCTTACAGGAAAAATGCAATTGACATTGGCTAAGAAAAGCGGCACATCGCGCTGCGTCTCCTGCATACCGTTCAGGGGGTGCTAGTGGTAAGGAAGGAGGTGTAGAGACTTGTACAACTGATGTGCCTCCCCCCGTAGCCCCTGCCGCATGTTGTCTTTGTAAAGTGTTCACCCTAGAAATCAATGACTGGGTCTCAACCTGCAAGTTCCCTAACATACTTGCTACATCCGATAGGGAAACAGCTTCAAGATCCATGACGCTCGAGCAGAACAAACCACGTGGGCTTTACGTTCTGTAATGAATTCCAGGCAGGTTCCGCAGGAGCGTCAGGATCCGAAGAATAATCCACAGCCTTCCCCTACGGCCTTCCGACTCTATCAAACACTAGAGTATCGAGAGGCTCGCCAGGGGAAAACAGGGAGACAAAACAAGGAAAGGTTGGGGGAGAAATAAAGAGCTTGACTGTAGTCTTCAGAGAGGATTCAAAAGTGTTACCTTCACAACAGTGCCTGCCGGCATACCTAGGGTTCGTTGTCCCCTCTCACACTCTTCGTATCCACTTTCTATTTGCGTGTAATGGTCGCTTCTCGTCGACCTGCAATTACATGCTGGATTAATATCTTTAAATATCTTCTTGTACCCATTACTCTATTTTGCTGTGCCTATTTTGGGATTTGCATGATTGTCATTTAGGTAATTCCCGATCACTGGGGGGTTCGCTAATCCCTTCTTCACCCTGTTCGTTACTCTAATCATGCGCCACCAAAGGGGTTATGCGAGGTAGGATGCCGATTTAAATCGCATCTGCTCTATGGTTTACTCTACTCGGCAGCGGAGATTTTAACCAGTACTGCTACAACATAGCTGTCCCGTCCCACTTCTTACCACACCGCTTCTGTGGCGTTGTTCCACCTCAGGCTCCCGTTCCCGCTGTCAACAAACTCGCCGGCTTGTTAAAGACCGGCGTGTGACGTAGCGTGTGAGTCATGGCGCGTCACGTGGCCCCGTTGGGCGCAGCGGCCATCTTAGAGTGGTGTATCGCTCCCGTAAATACTATGCTGGAGCCTTATCATGTGTATTACAACACCGAATACTGGGTTCTGCACCTTACTATGCCTGCAGTATAATGAAGTATATGTTTATATGCCTGTAGCAAAGTAAAGTATGCGATTATATCTATCCTTTAAGAAGCCCACGTCTTGTGATAAATAAAACTAGGCACTGTCTTATTGTAATTTCTTACATCTGCTGATCCGGTTGGTGCATGTGGCCTTCTCTTTTTTTAATAAAATATTATAAAAGCCGCATGGATTTTGTACATGCAGGAATTACAGTCAAGAAACATATGAAGGGAAAAACAGGGAGGGGCACCACCGGATGGCGGAGAACAAGCCTGGCCGCCGGGCAGTGCACCAAGGTAAGGGTAAATGCACCAGAAGCAGAAAAAACCCTAACTAACTAAATGGGCCAAAGTGTTGCCCAGCCGAACGGCGGAGACCAAGCCCGGCCGTCGGGCGAAGCAACTCACGTGAAGGGGGAAGGTTACAGAGACACCCAGCCGGACGGCGGAGACCAAGCCCGGCCGTCGGGCGAGGCACCAAGAAGAAACAGGAACTGCAGCGGAGCCCAGTCGGATGGCGGGGAAGAACCGGGCCGCCGGGCGGGACTCCAGAATAAGGGTGGTGCAGGCTAAGGAAACACCAACAACGGAACATAAGCGGACGTCAGTGCAGAAGATGCCCGCTACTCACAAGGGCTCTGTGGGGGGAGAAGGAAAGCCGAGGCTCGCACAGAAGCACGAAGGTCGGCGGACTCCCTCAATCAAGCTGAACCGGAAGAACTAATCAACTAATCAGGAAGTCAGGCAACCCGTAACAGGACACCAAAGCAACGGAGCTAGACGCAAGAAAGTAAAGCGTTGCTCCCAGGGCTCTAGTAACTTATATAGGGGTCTAACTTAAAGGGACAGTGTGTAGGGAATCTCGGGGCATGACAGTAACATACAGCTGGAAAACTTAGGAACCAAGCCAATCAATAGTTGCACTCATTGCAATAATGTAACAGTTGGAGATACTTTAATACACCCTTTATCAGGTCAAAAGATCAAACTAAGACACACTAGTGATTGCAATTCTGTTAACATAATTTACTGTATAAAATGCCCATGTGGGAAAGCCTACATTCGCAAAACATCACACAAACTGAGAGTCAGGATAACGGAACATAAGAGCAGGATTCGCACTAGGAACAAAACATCTAGTTTAGCCATCCACTGGGAGGAAGCTAAACATTCTATTTCTCAACTCAGGGTCCACGTAATTGAACAAATACATAGTAGACCAGGCATGGATGTAAACAGGGTACTGTTACAAAGTGAACTGCATTGGATACAAACTTTGGGCACTATGCAGCCGAGTGGTCTTAATGATCGTTTTGACATGAGTTGTTTTCTGTAAACATTATCTGGTGCACTGGAGTACACACATTTTTAGAAGTATTGTTATGTTAATACCATGTTATACATTCAGTTTAATATACATCATGCTACTATGTAACTTTGGAGAACATTATATGTAACAGATGCATTGTTGAGGCAGCAGTGATCAACTATCGTTGTATTACAGCAGGAAGATGTCATTGGAAATGAACATGGAATTTTGTAACTGTGGGTTTTAGTGTAACTATGGGTCCCTTCTATATGTGCATAGCATTGTAAACATTACACTGCGGTACATATCGTGAAAACTTGAATGGCTCTCTTTTGCACTTCCTTTACTTTTATAAGCACTGAGCTTCTCCTATTCGGCTATAACCGTCTATTTACTTTTCTTTTCTTTATACTGAGGACTGCACCATAGAAATTCTAGAGCAGGTTATCTTTGACATATTATCACATCGCATGCATGTTTCAGTCCATTTTTTACATACTTTATAATTAGGGGCCATTGGTGCCACTCTGTATTGGATTGACCATTATTTTTCCCCGCGGGTCAAGGATAAGTGACCAACTGGTTTCTGTATTCCAGTTTTGTGTGGAAAATTTATTTAACACAAGTGTTACCACTCTAATCGCATACATTTTATGCACATTCAGTATATTACTATACCACCTTCGTTCTAGACCTTCTCTAAGATGGCGACCGCCATTAAATTTGCGTGGTCTTTCTTTTATTTTATTTTTTCTAGTTTTGTCACTCCCGACAGAACACTGTTTCATTTTTATTTTCAGTACAGTTAACAGGATCCCCACTCACGAGCATACAAAAGTTTAGGTTCGGTCTTCTTGATACCAGAACTTTAATTTTAGTGGCATTTGAACTTTGATACGGTTCTCTTCCAACATGGCGGCCTCTCTCGGGGCCATCATTCCTCTTTCTATTTTTTTTTCACGACGTTACTAGTGGAGGGTCGGGCGTTGGACTCGCGTTTACTTATTGCTTTCAGCATTTTCGGAGGTGGATGATTTTTCGTGCAGAATAATTTTGGAAATAGTGGTGAGTAGGAATATCAGTTTGAGTTAGGACATTGTCATTATAAAAGCTTACAGTTGTCAAGTGGATACAACATTCATCCGTTTTTTGCAGATTTGTCTAGGAAGTAACCAGGGAACAGCATTGAGTTGCAACCCGAGGAGCATTGTGTTGTGTACTCTGCGTTTTCTTCACCGGTAAGTGGTAGGAGCGCCATGGTCCACTTAGTTTGTCTAGTGTAAACCCTCTCTTTTGGTGTTACTAAATGGTATACACCATTTTCGTTTCAGCAAACTGCTTTTATTGGCACACCTATTTGACCAGTGATTGGTGTGTAGGGTTCAGCTTTGATAATTACCAGGTAGGGGGCTTGGTTGGATTTAGAGAGCAGTGATGGCATGTATCAGAGGTTCATGTTAATAGACAACCACTAGAAAATCTTTTTTGCCTGTTTTTATAGCTGGTGAGACATTGTTTCAGCCAGGTAACTTCACACTTATTTTTCTCATTCTCCTTTGAATTTCTTTGTGTAGTTGGGGTACTGATTAACATCACTTATATCTTTTTCCAGCACTGTAAGTGACACTATTTTGGTGTTTTGGTTCACATTTTTTATCATTTTGTGGCACCATGCGGTGTTGCCATTCGAACACTTTAACACACACGTAATATGCTTGCTTTACTATGACATCAGTGTTCATTTCAAAGCTGTATCATGTTATGACCCGCCCATGTTCTTGTCATTATTTAATGTACAAGTTTTTGTTTGATTAGCAAGAATAACTTACTGTAAATTTTGAACAGTCGTTTTTGCTTTCACAGATTGCGCCTGAAGAAGGGACATCATGTCCCGAAATGCATCGGGCATTGCCAAGAAAATTATTGTTATAATCACATTGTTTTACGATGAGAAACTGTATCTCAATGTCAAGTAGTAATCATATTGGTTCCATGATGCAATGGATTTAATAATTGATTCATTTATTGTTAATTGAATGAAATATGATAAATCAGTACGTACAAATGACGTTACATATGAGGATATACACATAAATGAATCACAGATTTATCCCTGGATAAAAAACTGTTGAATGCGTATGATTTATTGAATAATTTGTTTTGATTTGATTTATAGAGTCCAGTTGGACTACACATGCACAGTGCGTAGCGTTCTCTGCCAGTTTTGGCAGTTTTCACATTCTACCGTTCTAACTTCAGCCATGAACACCGCTAGCGAGTCTGTGAGCTTACTAAGGTCCTCACGTTTAGCAAAGTTCGATGGCGGAGGTGCGTCGGCTAGAGGGACCCCAGGACTGGCTGAGGGGGGTGGGGGAGCCACCGCTGGCACGACTACTGTCCTCAAAAGTTCAGTGTTCCGACTCTTGGCCGGCAGTGGTTCTGCAGGGAAGTCTCTGACTGTGGGCCTGCGAACCCTTTGGACCTGGTGGGCCCTGCCTCTTCTGCAGCCTCCTGCCCCGTCGGAGGAACGGGTACGATGATTCCAGAGTCCCCTGGGCTGTTCGATCTCAACTACCCACTGGCCCATGCCACGCCTTTAACCCTAATCATTTCCATCACGGCTGCCATCTGAGCATCTTGGGAGGTTCCAGCCAGGGAATCCTCCACCTGTGACATATGCGAAAAAGCGGGGGTATCCCTGGCTATTCATGCTGACGCTTCGGGCTCGGGTCTCCTGAAAAAAGAAAATGGAACGTGAGCCCTTGACCTCTTACGCGGTCGAGGTCTGCCAGCTGGTGCGCCCCACGTGGGTGCTCCTCCCATGGTCCCCCCTGTACTGAATTTGATCCTGCGGGGGAGGAAGAGTAGTGGCCGGCGGCACCGCTCGTGGCACCCTCGGCACTGCCCTGCCCTTGCCAGCCCTTCCTACCCTTACCATTGTCGGAAGAAGATCTGGACCCCCCCACGTTTTGCTGAGGCGACTAACCCCTCATGCCCCGCGTATTACCTTATCGCACGACGTCCTGGGTGTGCTGGGTGGTGCCCTGGACTGTGACAGGTTCTCAAGAATAGGGGCGAGGCTGAAAAAGAAAACAGTGACATGAGTACGGCTACGCTTGACCTAGGCCGAGGATCCATTGGTTCACCCTGGAGGTTCCTTGCTGGGACCGCTGTCCCCTCCCTTTCCTAGATACGACTTTTGACCTCCCGTGGCTGTGGTGGTCGCAACGCAGTGCTCCTGAACCATTCGTGAACCTTGCCCCCCCTTAAAATTCCCGAACCAGGCGGTTAGGGCTGGGCTTCGTTCGGAACATGGTTTGTGCCGTCCTCAGACCTGCACAGGAGATAAAAAGAGGTGAGTGACACGTACCCACCCACCCACGGCAGCACCTTCCCCTTTTTGACCAGAAGAATCCCCGGGTGCTTTGAACTGTTTGCCACCCCCCCTATGTGAATTACCTCAATGACACGCCTTCTGTGGTATGTACTGAGCGCAGCCCTAAACTGCAACGGTTATCGGAGAGCACCGGCGAGGTGGAAAAACAAAGACAGCACACATAAGTACATCCACATTAAATATCTGCCGTCGGTTCGTGGATGATGATGTCCTGGTCGCCAAACTAGGCCTTCCTAGTGGGACCCTATTCCCTTCCGCATCACCAGGTTTATTTTCACTGCCGAGTTCCCATCTAATATGCCTCTTGCTATCGTGACCATTCTCAAGGTAAGTACCGGCACCTTTGTGGGACCCCCGCACTCGCCCGCCCTCTCCTTAATTACCTGCACCATGCGTACTCAGCAAACAATAGATGAGAAACACTTCAGCATAACATTGCACTGATCGGGGCATGATGTTCTGTGATAATCAGGGTATGCAATCCATTTCCACGTGATTTACCTGTGTATCGCTCCTGCCTGGAGGCTCTTCCCATCACAAGTCACATTGCTGAAAATGCTTCACTTAATCACATCTGATCTGCCCCAAAATGTATCGGTTTGCTACCTACCTCCAAACAACCTTATTTGCCCACAGTTTCCAAGCAGGCCTCTGGGCGGATGGAAACAAAATGCTCGTGATGTTGCCCGCTGAACCCCCCCCCCCTCGTAGGATGCGCGTTGCGAGAGGGCGAGGGGAAAGGGCGAAATGAGGATCACTCGGGAATGCTGCGAGGCACAGACCTTGCTGAAACCCTCCATATACCCGCATGAACACTGCTGGCCATGGTCTGAGAGGTGGGGGCCCCTATCCCACCATCTCCTGCCCCACCGGCGCGCACCTGTAAACGCGGCTCCATTTAAAATGGCAGGGAGAGTGGCTGGGCTCCTGTAAATGTTGCCCGGAGCAGCGGGCGGCCGCAGATCCCCTGCCCGCAGCAGCATAGGGCTTTGTGGCGTAAGAGGGAGGTGGGCCGATACCTGAGCGCCGCATTCCGTGACCCCTTCCGGCCCACCCCAAGGAGCCCTCGCGGGAGGAGGCCACACATAAACAGTCCCCCCGATGCTCCGATGACTCTGAGCCTGAACGCCCCCTGATTGCATGGAGGGGGGGAGCCCGGGGCTGCACTCAGGGAGACCAGAAAACATCCTGATTCACACTTGAGTGGTCCTGATCACCAAGTGTGATATTATGCCCTTATTCGCTATTTCCGCCTACGCTGAAATCGAACCCGGGGCCCCAGGGCTGAAGGCGAGCGCGCTACTAGTTGAGCCACACTTGCGGCCGATCCCCCCAGAACCAGAGGAAACAGGGACAGCATTCTTGAAGAGCCTGTCTCAGGGGCGGAAGGGGCACCAACAGCAGGGGCTCGGACAGCTGAGCTGCACGGGCGAAGAGGAACCAACACCCCCAGTGCCCTCGGGCAGCCCAGCCCGCTTCCGGCCAACTCCCGAACCGCACCCCTATGGCATCCCCTGGCCACTGGACCAATTGGGTAGAAAAAAGGAGCAGGTGAGGGGGGATGGGGGTCAGTCACCCTGCCTTCGGAAACCACATGGGCACTGGGCACCGACCCAACAATGGAAAGACCGGCAGGCCCCTCCTCGCCGGACATCAACAACACCAGCAACTTGCATCGCCGGTGTATACCCGTGAACACCCCCCCAGGTGCCCGCAGCGCTCACAAGGTCCAGGCGACTCGAGGCAACCCCCGGTGCCCGCGAGAACTCCCCCACTCACGCCACTGCGCGACAACACAAAAAAGGGGGGTCCTCGAGTTGCACCTGGCACTTAAACAACCAACAGGCACCGTGCACTTACACGCAAGTAAGAGCCCCCCGCACGGAGCCTACCGCTTCCCCTGACCTCAGAGAAGCCCGGGGTTGGATGCGCCGTTGCACGGTCATCACTTCCCCACCATGTGACTACCCAGGCCAGGGAGACCAGAGGCGACCCAAGGGCCCCACGGGAATTCCTGCGACTCACCCCCCAATGGTGGCCTGCACCTAAGCAGGCCGCCAGCCCAGCTGCAACTCCCAAAGGGGGGTGTGGAAAGATCAGCACTCACCGTGAGGGCAAATCAACTTCTGGCCCAACATAAACCGCGTCAGGGAGAAAAGGCCACCAGATTGCGTGTCCCCACGAGGCCACCACTATGCGTTCGGTGCAACAAAGAGGCCGTCAAGATGGCGAGGGGGACTTAAGTACCCCTCGCCCGGCCTGGAGCACCGGACGTACGTCATGCGCCCACGAACCCTTGTAGACTCCTCCTAACTCCGGAGGAGGAAAAGGGGAGGCGGGGGAAGCCCTCTGTTACTAGAGGGCTGCCCTCTTGAGTGGCCCCGGATGGTGGCCTCGGGCAGCCGCATTCTTTGAATTTCACACACATCATCGGAGGGCGGTATCCACTCGCACCATACACCAGTTGTATTTACATATAACAGGAATACCACACTGTTACCACAGAGTGCCACAATTCATTTATTTGACTATATAACGAAATATTTTTGCCATCCACTTTGAATTCTGCATTGGGACGCGTTCATTGTTCATCATCGCCGACAACTTCTATTCCATCAGAGTCAAGCATAAGAATCGTGCACTCCACCGCCTCTTCTGATTCTTCTATTGAAACAACCCTTTTGTTGGTTGCCTTGCACATGCATGCAAAATTGCCCTTTTTTTCCACAAGCATGGCACTCGTTGCATATGGCATAACAACTCTTTGAGTCGCTCAATGGGAATTGCTGCCACACCTGTAGCACAACTGTGCTGTGGTTTTGCTTTGCTCAGTCAGAAAGTTGGGAGTTCTCAAACTTCATGCTCTGTAAAGTGTCATGGCAGAGACAGTTTTCTTTTTACTAGGGCCACCAGATCTGAATCAATGTCTACCTCTGCTAACTCGGAAGTACTTTTACTGTCCATCATGTGCATCTCCTTCATGCACTTTGTCCGATTCTTCAACTACCTTGGTTATCTTGTTAGCCTCCTTTAATGTAGGATTGTTGGTAGCCCAAACCCGTTCTTTCAACTTTTTGGTGTTACATTGGACTATAAGTTGCTGTCTAAGTAGCTCCTCTGCCATCAGCCCAAACTTACACTTTGCCGCCAACTCCTTCAACATGGCCACAAATTTGTCCACAGACACATTCGGCTTCTAAGACTGTGTATAGAACTTATGGCGTTGCATGATAATGTTGAAAGTTTTGGAAAAGCATTGTTGTAGCCACAATGTTGCTTTTTTATATGCATCCTCCATTTCATCACCATTCTCCTCATGCACCTGTGGCAAATATTTAAAGACGTGTTATCCTTCTTTAACCAAACACCCTATTAACAATACTTTCTTTCTGAGAGGAAAAAAATGTATCCCTCCAAGAGCCACCAAATACTTTTTAAAGGTCTCCACCCATTCTTCCCATTCAATGGGTGGATCTCCCTGCTGCATTAAAAAAGAAGGTGGCACAACAATCGACTCACTTATGCTCATACTGGTCCCTTAAACTATATCCTCCAAGGTAGAAATAACAGATGTGCAGTGGGAGAAAGAGCAGCTAGGTGGGACTGCACTTTATTCTTGAACCACAAGGCTCAATGTCTCTATGGTTGTTTGTAGGGCACTCTGCAGTACACCCGGTGGCATAGTTGTCAATCGCTGAAAGAAAGCAGAAACAGCAATGTGTAAGGGAACGGCAGCACAAGCTGAATTCAGGAGAGCACCTTAGAATCTTTTTTCCTGAAACCTCTGGTCCAAAATAAAAGCTTTAAATGCTGTGAGAAGATGCCAGGAGATAGTGTCTGCCTGCACTGTAGCACAGCACTGGGATGTGAGGCTGCCAATATCTCTTGTGCTGCAAAACAGACCAGTACAAGTAATACATGAGTGACTATGCTGCCGAGCACCACAAATACGCCAGGTTGCTGCCAATCCAAGTGAAAGCGGGTTGCACAGTTACCGGACCAAAGCAAGTTGGCAAGGCACGAGGAAACAGCCATATACTTTAACTGCTGAATTTGTGATCCTGCAGGGGGAATGCCCCAGAGATCCACCATGTCCATCTTAAACAAACTGCATTTGGGCTCAGGGCATGGTCCTGGAGAACTCGCTTTGGACAGGGGTGCTGCACCTTCAGCGAGGTCAGTAATCCTCAATTAAAGGCGCTCAAGCGTTCAGCACGGGTCACAGTGTGCTCAGGTCATGACACCGACTCCTCAGGCTGGCTCGTGAAGACAAGGGCAATGTTAGCGCCTGGAATCCCCAAACCTGTCAAACAATTGAAAATTGTCAAAACTCACAGTTTGTGGGCAGAAAAGTGCTCACAGGCAAAAGTAATCTCAACTGTTGGGCCAGAACAGCAAACAAAAGTAAACTCCAAGCTGGAGCAGGCCTTCCGCACTGGTGGCAATCTGGAACACAGGATTTCTCAGCACATGATCAAGTAGTCTCTTCTGCTCACAGGTTCCTGGTCATCCCATCCTCATCATCAAAATATGTTGTGTATCTTCCTCCAAAGATGACTGGAGACTTCTGTAGTACACACAATTCAAGTTAATTCAAAGACGAAATCCTGTGCCTGAGAAGTCAGACACCTATGATGTCTCTCTCAGTACTCCCAACCGCCTTGGAACATTACCACATCACAAGGCTCTTCTCTTACATAGTGACATTCCATTACCTTGAAAGATGATACAAACACCATTTTAACACATAATAATAGAAGGTTGTTTGCCCTTGTAGGAGTAGATGGTGGCCTACGTATATCTTCTTTGTGTCATAATTTCAAACTAATCAAATGCCCAAAAGTTGATGCAATAAATACGCGTGCAAAAGATCTTAAAATGGGAGAAACATCTTTGCCCAAGAAACTATTACTGGCCAGCTTCTATCATATTATGAACATCTGTTTCTTAGTAATGTTTGGCCAGATGTACATACGTTTGGATTTGTAATGGCCAAATAGTGAATTTTTGAGATTTGCTATTTGGTTATCACACACACCCATTTAGTAATGTGTCTTTGGAACATTCTGCAATACCCAGTGGACTCGCAAATAGACTTATCTCATTAATATTCATGAAGTAGGTCTTGGTTTGGAAGCCATTGGCAATCACTAAAATCACTGGGATGGTGGCCTGCTGGGGTCAGCAGACCACCATGTCTCTGATTTGTTTTAAATAAAGCTATTCCTTTTTTAAATGTTGTCCATTTTCCTTAAAGGAAAACGGGATGCATTTCAAAAAGAAAAATTTAAAGTTTTCCGTGGGACCACTGCCTGTGTTCAAAGTTTTTCTTTACAAACATTTGCAAAAGGGAAGGGGTTCCTTGGGGACCCTTTCCTATTTACGAATGGGTTACCACCTACTTGAAGTAGGTGGTAAAATGCTAATGTTCTGCTACTGCTTTTCGGTCGCAAAACATTTACACGTACCACCGGGATTCAGTATTAGAAAGGAACCCCCTAAACACACCTCTTCATTATATCGAATTGCAAACCTAATTTGTGATTCGGAAATAGGTTACCGAATCACAAATTGGTCTTTTGTACATTGGAAGAAGGCATTTTTTCATTCACAAACATTCCGATTCAGTGAATCGTGCAGTTTGGCCCTTTATTATCTATTGGAAAACAACCCTCCACATCCTAAATTAAGTCCTACCTACTGTAAAATAAAAGTTAATTCTTGTTGTTATTACCACTAGTTTTGAAAAAATATAGATCTATGAAACTAATAGTAGAGTGATCTGACAACTTGCATAAGTCTTTCATAATGTGTAACCTCCCCAACTTTCAGTATAGTAAATCATTATACTTTCATAAGCAATTTAGGTAGACCAATGAGCATTGGGTAAGCAGTTGGTTCAAATTGGATTCCACCAAGGGAAATGTTGTCCCTAAATCTTACTCAGTTCTCTTTGGTGTCCTTCAGGTCCCAATGGTTTCTCCAGTTGAGGTTTAACCTTGGTGTTGGACATCTAGATTACATTTTGCCCTACAATGGAATTTCATTCTACAAGTAAGCTGAAAATAATCAGCTATATGTACAAAAACATTGCAATAACAGCCTCTACACTCTACCTTCCTCCATAAGATTCAGTTTTGGAACCCACAGAATTTAAGCTTATTTTATGAAAAAAAGAAAATTCTGTAATTGTCTTCCAGAAAGCATGAATATTGAACTGCATGGGTAAATAAACTGAATTCTGTGAGCTTTGGTCCTAGAACCCTCACCACTCTAAAATCTCTTTACTGTACTTCTGACAACATGCTTCACCTTGATTCAGATGTTAATATTACACTTACATTGTTAGACACCAAATAGGATTGTTAAATAGATTAGGGTCTATTCACAAACTGCATTTTATAGTATGCGTAATAGTACTACAATAGTATTACTAATGTACTAACCCACATATCTATGCGTGGAAGTCTATGTCTCCGCATCACCTGTCTGGAATCTTCACCCTGACTAGGGAGATCTCCACATATGTAAGTATACATTTTAGTAATAACTCTGGGAGTGACAGAGGGGAGTGGCTGGAAACTGTGGATACTTACATCTAAAGGGGAAGTGTAAACGGAGGAGCTAGAGGGGTTCATGAAGGTTCATAGAGGGATTAATACTCACCCACAAAGGTAAGCCAATTTCTCTTCACAAACCTTCCTTCTATAGTTACTACAGGCAACAAGGATCCACAGCAGTAGGAAATGTATTCCAGTTCAAGCTGGAGTACACACAATGGTCTACCACTGGTAGTGCAAAACCTCCCTGTTGAATATAATTGAGAGATGGACTGAGGGCCCAGTTTTGGACAGAGCAACCTCCGTTGTCCTGGTGGAGGACATTACTTCCACTAGGCTGAGACTACACCACCCACCAAAATTATAAACGACCACCAAGTAGGCAGCCATTTATAGATCATTGTCAGCAACTACCGTCATGGCGGTTTCTGTCAACGCATTTTCATGTTTGAAGCAGGGCTCTGTCAGTGGGATGGATTACTGCACCAAACAGTTTAGTTTTATTCTCTTAAAGCAAATTCCAAAACTGGATTTTTTTTAAGAAAATAAAAATAAAATGCTTCCCTTGCCATGGGAGTCAGCTGCCATGGCCAAGGGAGCATTTAGCAGTTTTCACTGCCCCTTATTACCAGGGTTTTCCTGGTGGTGATGGACAGTGATAACTGACCTATAAATCTGTTCATCTAAATTAGGTGAACAGAAACTCATGTCAGCCTCCAACAGCCCTTAATCTGCACGGCAGTCGGAGAGAATGAATCATGACAGAGAAGGAGTAGTCTCTGATGTGATAAATCTGAGATTTCGCTGCATATCATTTTGGCCGGTGGACGGCATTCTTGACAGTTAGGATACTCTGTTGTCATTGAGACAGAGAATTCCAACAGGCAAGAATTATATCAGGTCCTTTAACCCACAGGAAAAAATGTTAAAATAAATTACATTATTTAAGCTGTATGAAAATATAAATAAATGCTGTTGGAGAAGTGTGGCTCAGGGGTTAGAGGTGGCAGACCCGGAAGCTGAGATCGGTCCTGGACCAGGGTTCAATTCCCCGCCTCGGCGGGTCTTGAGCTCAAAAATTCCACGGACTCGATAATTCTCGTTCCGGTGCCTACTCGACTCACGGGTTCACACTCTGCGACTCTGGGCAATAGCTTGCTTAATCTCCACTACGGCCCCTCGCGGCGGGATGCCTGGCTTTCACCTTGTGGATACCCTGCTGGGGTTATCTCACAGGGGAATATCAGGACGGGTTCCCAAGGCAAGCGCCTTGATGCCTTCGGGTGATACGTGCGCTATATAAATCGCAATACATACATTATTTAATGTTAAAACAAATTGTTAATGAATAATTATTTCATTTTAAAATATTGTAATGTAACATTAATATGTATTAAAAATAAATACATATCTTTTAATTAATTCACTTTCAATAATATTAAGACAGAATAGGAATTTGATTTTTAATTTACGTAGGATATTTTTATAATTTTAACTTCAGAAAAATTATTCTGTTTTAATTTATCATGTTCAAATAATTACCTATTTATATAACATTATGTTATTATTGCTGTAAATTTGTCATTCTATATTTTAAATAAATATATAATATTAACATTATTTAATAAAAATTATTGTTTACATTTTTTAAATGTTTTAAAAACTTTGAAACTTGTCCCTATATTTTACCATCGGCGTTTTACCGCTCCAATTGTGGAGGTCTCCACCAAGTGTGCGGTATGTCCAATACAGTCACAAAGTCACTATTAGTATTAACTTTATTGTTATATTTTACATTTTTTATGAATCCACCACCTATTTAAGTGGTGGGAACATGTAAGTCTACAATTTTGTTTATAGATGGAATAACGTACCTTCTGTTGTACATTATAAGGATATTGCAAGTCACTGAGGAGTTATTTTATAAGAGAACAGAATTCCAAGATAAATATTATTTTATTGCAGAGCAGAGGGTATTTTATTCCTTATAATACACAGTCAAACAATTAACTTTCCAGCAAACAACATTAATCCTTGATGTCTTACTCTTGAAAGAGAGAATATGGTTGCAAACATGAACAATAAAACAGAACCTGTAGTGCAAAGTTAAACACATCAAAAAGCATTTGGTAATTTGTTGTAAACAACTTATTGGATATAGCTTATTGCTTGTCATATTAAATTAAAATGAGGAAAGCCAGTGTTAGAAATGGGGTTACTGGTTGGGGGGCGGGGGGTGGGGGGGAACCCTACTCAAACAGAAACCATAATCCTGGTCATGGTCGGGCAGAAGCAAGCCCAAAATGAAACGGCACTCAACCGTCCGGTAGCTTGCCATAGAGCAGTCAGGCGTACCGTAGCGGCAATGTGTAAAGTATTTATGCAGTTCTTTATACAGCAGTAAAGAGTAACAGCAAAACAAGAAAAATCCCACACCAATTTTGAAACATAAAGCAAAAAGTTATAAATAAATCAAGACCAAACCAACAAAAGCTCAATCAGTAGAACTGGAGATATGCAATTTTAAAGATTTTAGTGAAAATAGATCCAAAAAGCCCAAACCACCACTTGCGGCTATCTGATCATGCGAGAATGAGAGAAAGTCACATGGTCAGGCCAACGACGATGGAGTGCAGATCTGATACAGGACCAGGTGACTCCTGCTGACAAGTTACCTTCTTAGTCCAACGCAAAGAGTCACGTTCATGGTAGAGGGGGCCGCGATGGGCAGGGAAGTGCAGTGGACTGTCATCAGTGTATCATAGAGAGAGGGCCTGGCATTACAGAAGTTCAGACGTTCATTAATGTAGCGCGAAGATGCTGTTATCATTATGAACAAATGGTCGGGCTAGAGTTCCGCACACGTGCTTCCCACGAGCTGTTGATTTTGTAGCACAGAGGGTCAGGTTGACATAAGTTTTCATTTGCAGGCCATGAGAATGACAAGGGTTTAGCACCAATGGGTCAGTTTATGGTCGCTTTCATGGTCCCAAAGAGCCTCAAAACTTCAATTGAACCTCATTGAGCCCACACCAAGGGTCCAGGACCTGACGGGCATCACTTGGAGATCAGGGGCTTTCTCCAGCTGGGTCTGGCTGCTCGTTCAGGTGGTTGGGAGTCTATTAGGTCCTTGTGGCTCAGGAGGCCTTGAAGTCATTTTGAGAGCCCTGGGTTCAGGTGCAGGTCCAATCTCTCTGTCTTAGGCAGGAGGGCAGCAGGGCAGCAATCCAACTAGGCAGCAGTCAAGCAAGGCAGTAGTCCTTTTCCTTGACAGCGTCTCCACCAGTCCAAAGGTGTACTGAGTAGTTGGATTCTTAGGTCCAATATCTATACAAGGTGCCTACTTTGGAGTGAGAGAAGATTGCAGAGGTTTGCTTTGAAGAGCACAGGAACCCTATCTCCCGTGCCCTGGCTCAAGACTAACTACAGGAGTATGCAGCCTTTACTTGGAGGCATGACACAGATTATCCTAGTGTAAGTAGGACTGTGCTCAGCTCTGCCTTCCCATCCTGTCATTGATGGCCCATCCAGGCACACCTAAGCATTCTATTGTGTGTGGATTTCTAGGAAGTATACGCAAACCTGAACTGTCAGCTACACACAACCCAGCCATGTGACTCAGAGACAGGTTGCAGGCACTAAGTGGCTAAGACAGGAAAATGCAAACTTTATAAAAGTGTAATTTCCAAAATTGCAGCTTAAAGTGTGACTCTACCATATGAGAGGATTTGTCATTACAATTCCAAAGAGACACCAAACATTAACTGAACATCTGCTCCCATTTGGAAGTTAGGGCCTATTAAATGTAATAAGGAAACTCCAATGTGAGATGTAGGCCTTGCAGTAGTGAAAGATGAATTTAACAGATTTTCACTAGCAGGACATCTAAAACTCAAAAACTTAAAAGTGCATGTTCAAACTTTTACATACATTGCACCCTGCCTTGGGGCTGTCCTGAGTCTCCCCTAGAGGTGGCATATTAATTAAAAAGGGAGGTTTGTGCCAGGCAAAAGATTTATTTTGCTAGGTCAAAATGGGACTTTAAAACTGCACACTGAGGTTGCAATGGTAGGTCCGAGACATGTTTAAAGGGTTACTTAGGTGGGTGGCCCAATCAGTGCGGCAGGCCTACTAGTAGCATTTAATTTACAAGCCCTGGATACACATAGTACTAAATTACTAGGGACTTCAAAGTAAACTAAATATGCAAATATGTATAAGCCATTTCTACCACATTTTAAAGAGGGAGCACAATCACTTCAGCAATGGTAAAGTGTGCAGAATCCTAAACGCCAACAGAAATCGGTTCAGAACCCAGGAAGGTAAAGGCAGAAGGTTTGGAGATGACCCTCCCAAAAGTGTCAAGTCCAACAGTCAGAATATGTAGAAATATGCAGAGATTTTATGTTCCTACTGTGAGCTGTAGTTTGCAAAAAATAAACATTTTGCTATAAATATCTCTTTCTGCTGATGAGAATTCATATAAAAAAAAGATAGGAAAAAGGTTAAGTCATTTCTTGTTTTTAGTGGTAAACGCATCTCAACTGTAATAATTGCATGTGACATGGGGCAATACAACTTGCCTGCACCAAGGAAATTAGAGACCGGCTTTTATGCAAGGATTGCAGCCTTCAATGTATTATAATGAACAACACAGGAAAACCTAATTGCAAGTTGTTAAATAGTTCAGAACCCACATTTGGTCTACTCTGTTTTTAAGGCCATCCCAGATAGTGATGAGGGCAGATTCTGTGCCTCTTCCTGGACAGAATCCTGTTTGGAAGTTGGAAAGTATGGAGTTGTCTTCAGTGAATTGTGACATCCTGAATGTTGCTCTTTCTATCAGTTTGCTCACGAAAAGTCTATTTTTAATCGACCTGTAGTCGTTTGGGTCAAGCGGTTCCAAGTTTGTTTCTCTTTAATAATTGCCATATGTATGGGATAGGTTCCTTCTGTGCATTTAGGTTTATGAAATTCTTTGAGAATTTTATAAAAACATGTATTCGCACATTTAGCATTATGAGTTATGTTTAAATTGTAACTGTTTTGGCTTTTTTGCTTGTTGACTTGTATATTCTGAGATACAAAATGATGGATTAGAGTTGGTTTTGATTTTTTTTATTTGTGTAGTCATGATGGTGAGAGTGGGTGTTTGTTTCTATTTTATGGCAGAATGTAGTATGAAATTGTGTGTGCGTGTGTATTTGGATGTGATGTGCTAGCATGTGCGTTATGGTTTATTTTTGTAGAGTAGTGAGTTGAGATATTAATGAGGTGAATTTCTATGAAGAATTTGGATGTAAAGTACTGTAGGTCAGTAGATATTGAGTGGTAATGGGAGTGGTGGTGTGCATTGGAGGAGAGTGTATGTGGTATGTGAGAGGGATGGATAGAGGTTATAAGTGATTTTATTTGATTTGGTAACAGGAAGAGGTAATATGTGTGGTGGAGTAGAGTGTAAAGCTTGTTTGGTTATGTGTTTTGGTTAAACGAGGAGAAGGGTGTTGGTGGTTGATATGAGTGTTTACAATATGGTTGGTGATGATGGAAAATGGCCTGTTAGGAGTAAGTAGAGGGTGTTTCGTATTAACAGGGTCTGTGTGTTTAAAGGCATTACGGTTAAGTATAATTTGAGTTTGTGTTGAGTTGGTGATGTGTGAATTTGATAGTGGTATAGGACAGAGTTGGTGTCAGTGTGAGAGTGAATATGCCACTGTGTGGCAGTAAGGATAGATGGGTGTTTAAATGTGGTTTGTGGGGTTTGTAGTGGTTGTTAAGACAATGAAATGTGAATAGAGATTAGTTTTTGTAAAATAGAGGTGTGTGTTTGCTGCGACTCTGTTTGTATGTTTGAGGATGTGGATGGCTTATAGTAGTTGCTGGTAAATGAAAAAAAGGGCAGCATCTCTGGCCATACCGCCAAACTGACCTGAACTCTACATGTCCCTTCTTCTTGGTGTTATTTTCTCCACGTTCTGTCTGGTCTTCAGATGCCAGTGTATTCCAGCATACTTCACTATTTAGCTACTGCTTGGTCCTTCCTTCTGGCTTGCTACAGGTACTCCCTGGCAATAGCTTATTCCATCCGCTTCCTGTTGAATTTCCTTTTCCCTGCACAATGCAGTCTATCTGTTAGGTGTTCTAGTCCCCCTGTCTGGGCTTGTGGGAAATGTGCCTCTCTAAAAATGCTCCAACAAAAGTAAAGCTGAACTTTCCTTTTAACACACATAGGGTCTTATTACAATGTCGGGTGTTGTTTTCTTTTAAAGTTTCCAGTGCATTGTAGCAATCCACAGGGACACAGATAAACTAGCCATGGGAGTAGTTCACTCTAACTGGAGGGGAAATAGGTTCAACTAGGAAACAGAGCCATCAAGCACTACTGAGTTCGTCTCTTTATGGAATCCTGAATAAACAGCTTGCAATGTGCGTGCTCCGTGGGACAAAAAATGTGTGCCGCTGTTGTATTATGACCGTCACAAATTGAGGTTACCGAGGAGACAGCGGTGCTGAGAGGCCACAATATGAATCAACAGCACAATGAAGGATTAACACTCAACGTAAAAGATGAAGAAAAACAAGAAAACAGAATTTACACAGTAGCTGTAGCTACACAACTGAGAATTGTCAGTACTTCAAAATCATAGATTTGTTTTTTCCTTTTGTAACTCAATATATTGCTTTCTATCTGTGAAGGAATTGGAACATTGGGTACTGCTTATAAGCAATGCATGATCAAGAATAATGCATTTCTAGAAAAGTTCTGGAAATACTAAAGGCTTCTTGCCGAGAAACAATTTTATTTTTGCTTTACTGTTTTTCCGCTCTAAGAACACATTCACAGACTCTCCTGGGGCTCTTAACTGGGTTTTCCTGTGTTAGCCATTCATTTCAATGATGAATCAAGTTGAAAAGGCGTAGTAGCTTTTTGTCTCGTTAATTCATCAATACATACAAAATAAGTATTTCGAACCAACAGCTTTAAAGTTCTATAGATGAGGCTGGTTGTGCCAACGATAAATATAATTTTTTGATCAATAATGACTGAGGGAAGAAGGTGAAGCATTACTCTTGTGGAACCAAAACATTAATTTAGGGTTAGCTTAAAGACATAGGGCCAATTCTCATTATAAGGGGTGAAGTATTACTACAGGGGTACTACTTAACGCACAAATAAATGCCTTCGCAAATTGGCCCCTGTGTGTAGAACCACAGAAATGCCCTCTCCTTGATTCGATTGACGTATTTTAGGCAGGCACAGGTCTATCACAGGTGAAGCAGCCAAGCTCTAGACCTCACTGCAGACAGAGATAGGAAGGATTTAAGATCACTGTGGGGCATATGTAGGTAATCTCCATTTTGCGATTCTGAAATAGCGATTTTTAAGGAATCGCTATTTGAGAATCGCAAAATGGAATGTAAGTAATAATTTGCAATTTTTTTGTGATTACCTAATATTCCTTAATTGCGATTAGCAAATTGCGAATCGCAATTAAGGAATGAGTGTCCCATTCATTCCTATGGGCCAAGAGGCCCATAGTAATGAAGGGGAATACATTCTCAAATTGCTATTTTCTATGAGAAAATCGCAATTTGAGAATCGCAATTCCAAGGGTGCCCGGGTGTCCAAAGGACACCTGTTGCACCCCTGGAATGTGCCTGTAAGTACATGTGGCACACAGACATGCCCTAAGGGCCACATGGCACTTTGAATTTTTTTTAAAAATGCATTTTTAAAGGAAATCGCAAAATACCATCTACTTGGAGTAGGTGGTATTTTGCGATTCCTTAAGCCTGAATCACATTTTTTAATTGACTCCTACATAGCATTTGAGGAATCGCAAAATTGCGATTCCTTAAATGCTTGAGTAAAATAATTCCTTATTTTTTGCTAATATGCACCTACAAACGTTTGCGAATCGCAAACGGCTACCTACATATGCCCCTAAATGACTGGCAAACACTTTACCAAACAGGCGACTCTTTCCCCCTTAGAGCCTGGTTAAAAAACATATTTCTGTGTTTTCTTCCCTTCCCATCCGAGAGTCCCATGAACAATCGACAGATTTTACACCAGGAGTGGCTGTATTATGAACATGTTCTGGGCTGAGTGTAGGTGCAGACTAAAGAATAGAACTTCTGCGCACGTTTTTAATCCAATTACGCAGGCTCTAGCACTTATACTAACTCTGTAACACTGCGAATTATAACACCAGCTACAGATAGCACCACTCAGACGAGGGCAGGAATGGTTGCTTATCTGTGTTTCTATTTTTTTTGTGCAATACATTTTGCATCACATGTACCACTTGCAGTATTAAAAATGTAGATATTGCATTGTAAACAGAGGTGATTTCAATAAAAGTTATTTCGCAGTACCATTATGCAACGTTGTGAAAGAACAGAGTAAGGTCATAATACAGCCCTAAACTTCTTGAATCCAGAACCATGGAACTTATGCTGGACTATCTGTAAATGTGTCAATAAGGTTGACTCAACAGGGCATTTTCACAATGGCGAAGCATGGCATTAAGCAAACATTGCTAACGCCATGCTCCACCATTCCGAAAACGCAAAGATGAGTCATATTCAAAAGAATTTGGCCCACTCCTGCATTTCCCCTAGAGCTGGAGCTAAATGCACATAAACAATCTAGAATGGTGATTTGTAAGACCTATGTGTGCTGCGTTGTGCAGCACACATAGAAGTTGCAAATCGCAATTTTTTAGTTTTTTTAGTTTTGTTTTACAAATTTTTATTCTTGAAAATTAGGGCAAAGTTACATGCGTCATATAAACAGTACATGCTGCAGTCACATTGACATATTAAGGCAACATTACTTATCAACATGTCCACTGAAAGGAATAGTGAACACCACACATGACGTTCTTCTTCAATTAAACATTGTTCTTATCGTCCCATCACAGGGCAACATCCTCAGTTTCTATATCAGGTGGATCACAACTGTCCCCTCTAAATTTGTTTCATGCCCCCCATACCTTTTCCCATTTCTGAGGTCACCCACGATGGATAAAAGTTGCCTTTTCGGCCACCATTGCCTCGTCCATATCCCTGCACCATTTTTGTAGTGTAGGTATTTCTTCCGACCCCCACAACATAGCAATGTTTCGCTTCGCCACTGTCATACCCAACATAACCCAATCCTGTTGTTGATGGTTGAGGTCATTCGGTTCCCATACATTCAGCAGACAGCATCTCGGTTCCGGTAAGAAGGATAATTCTACTGCTTGGGAAATGGTGCGCATTATTTTAACCTATGCGTGGACAATCCCAGATCATATGATAAAATGTACCCTCCTCCCCGCATTTGCGAAGGCAGTATTGATGCTGAGCTGCTCCAATTACAAAGAGTGTTGTTCTAGTGTAGTATGTACGATGCAACACCTTGAGTTAGACCAGTCGGAGCCTAGAGGAGATGGCTGTCACACGTGGCGATGAGAGGGCTTTTTGCCATTCCGATTCGTCAAAGTCGCCCGCATCCCGGGACCAGGACTGCCTCAGTTTGGATGTTGGGTTCATTAAATTATTGATTAACTTGCGGTATGTGAAAGACGTTGCTCTACTTGTCATGTGTTCCGTCAGGAGTCTATCCTCCAATGGCGTGGCTTCCGATAAGGAAGTACCCGTCGGTATGGCTGCCTGAAGTGCGTGTCTTATTTGATAATATCGAAACTTCTCTGTTTGCGCCATTCCGTACTTGGCTTGCAAATATTTACATTCGACCACTGCCCCCTTCTTCCATAGTTCACCCACTACGGAAATTCCAATGTTGTCCCAGTTTTGGAACCCTTTGCTGGTACTTAGGCAGCCTAGCTCTTGTGTGTCCCATAGCGGTGTCATTTGGGTGATGGTGTCTTTGCATTTTAAGCGGGCCTGTGCTTGGTACCATATATGGATCGTGTGTGCTTTAGGGCCAATCAGTCCCGGAGGTCTACGCTTCCTATACAGTGCAGTCATCAGCCCGTCCCCTTCTAGGGTCTGCCTGTCCGCCTGATATGCTGGCTCATCCTGTGGAGTATGTAGCCAGTAGTTGATGATATTAAGGTGTGCCGCCTAATAATATAGCTGTAGGTTTGGGAGCACTATCCCTCCATCATACCAGCTGCGTACTAGTTTATCTTGGGCAATCCGCGCCGGCCTGGCCCCCCATAATAAACTGGATACTGCGGCCGCGATGGTCGTAAAGTAGGCCTGCGGAACTTGATACGGTGTATTTTCAAGGACATATAAAAAGCACGGGAGTGTCATAATTTTATAAAGTGCCACCCTGCCCAACAACGTGAGGGGAAGACTATGCCACACCACCACATCCCGTTTGAAGTGGTCCACCTGTGGCTTCAGATTTTTCGTAAAAAAGTCTGTGGGGTCATGCATTGCATAGATGCCCAGATATTTAAAGGCCTCTTCGGTAACGGGCAATCCGCTGGCAGCAATGGCGGCGGACCAACCAGCACATAAAGGACAGACTTAGACCAATTAATAGTATATCCTAACACCCTGCCAAATTTTTCGCACACGTTCAGGAGCTCCAGGATGGACTTTCTGGGGGCGGTGAAATATAATAAAATGCCATCCGCATATAAGGAGATGCGGTCTTCCCAATTGTGCGTCCATTTAAGCCCACGAATGGAGGGCTCCCATCTAATCCGCCCCGCCAGCGGTTCCAGGACCAACGCAAACAAAAATGGGGATAATGGGCATCCCTGCCGCGTCCCACGATAAAGCGGGAAAACCCTTGAAATGTGCCCATTTGTCGCTACATGTGCCAAGGGATTAATATATAGTAGACTAATCCTGGCGCAGAATTTCAGGCCGAAGCCCAAGTGTCGCAACATGGCAAATAAGTACGACCAGTCCACCATATCGAACGCCATACTGGCGTCGAGTGAGAGAATGACTGTGGGCTCTTGAATATAGGGCCTCCGAGCTAACACCGCATGGAGCCGTCGCAGGTTGAGTGCTGGACTTCGCTGGGGCATGAACACCGACTGGTCTGGATGTATTAGGGACGATAGGTGGGGGTCAATCGCAGAGCCAATAATTTGGCCAGTATCTTAGGCTCCGCATTAATCAAAGAGATTGGACGGTATGAACCGCAATCCATCGAGGGTTTGCCCGGTTTAGGGATCGCTATATTTGTAACCAGTTGCTGATCATGGGGGAGTTCTCCACCCTGAAGGCTGTCTTGGAACTTATGCAGGAGGAAGGGGGCTAGTGACTGCGCATTTTGCTTATAGAACTCGAGTGGGAACCGATTCGGACCCACTGCTTTACCGGATTTTAGCGAACAAATAGCCGTCTGTAGTTCCTCGATTGTGAGGTCGTTTTCTAAAAGTAGCGTCACCTCTGGAGTGAGTCGCGGCATGGCAATATCTTTAATGTATCTGTGCGCTTCCTCAATCGTAAATGTCGAGCGGGAGGCATATATTTGCTCAAAGTGATCAGCCATGGTGGCCACTATATCACAGGGGGTTGTCACTAGACAGCCTGTAGGCGTACGCAGCTGCGCGATTGTCCTACACGCCCTTTCTTTTTTATCTAACCAGGCTAGCATTTTGCCCTCCTTGTTGCCCAGCTCGTACAACCTGTGGCGCGTAGCTTGAAGACTGGCAAGAACCGATTCTCTCTGATACACCACATATTCGCGTTGTTTAAGTCGCACCCTCTGCGCAGAAAGAGGCGTCTGGTGTTCTGCCTGTTTCAGTGTTGCAATATCTAGATCTTGCTCAATACCGTCCAACTCAGCCCGTTTCTCCCTTTTATATCCAGTAATAGATGCTATAGCTTGTCCACGTGCAACTGTTTTATAGGCCTCCCAGAGGAGGCTGGGTGATGTTACTGATCCCACGTTCTCTTGAAAAAAGTTGTTGGTGGCGTCTGTCAGCCCCTTTAGTATCGCAGGTATGAGCAAAAAAAACGGGATGGATGGGAAAGGTGCGGCGCTTAGGAGTCCGGTGATGTGAGTATGACAACAGTATGGGTGAGTGATCCGATATACCCCTAGGGCGAATTTACACCTCAACCACCCCCCCAGGACATCCACCGACATCAGAAAATAGTCAATATGTGTGAGACAATTATGGACCCCTAAGTGGTAAGTGTATTGGGACGCGTTTGGGTGTCTATAGCGCCAAGTGTCTGTAAGTCGAAAAGGCCTCTATTAATCCCTTCAGGCGGCGGACACACGATGGATTCGATTTAATGGGGTGCCTATCTACAACACCGTCTACTATGTCATTGAAGTCACCACCAATCACCATTGTCGCGTCTGGCAGGGCAAGCAGAAATGCATTAAGCGCTGAGTGTGTCGTTGCATGCAAGGACGGTGGGACGTAGACTGAGACTAAATTAAATAGTTTCCTGTCCCATTGGCAAGTAATCGCTGTGAAGCGGCCCTGATCGTCAACGCTTGTCTGTTGTATCACAAGCGAGAATTGCTTTTTTATCAATATGCTAACCCCTCTGGACCCTGAGGAGAATTCAGAATGTGCCGCCATTTTGTAACCCCACCTATCCATGGCTTTGCAGGTGGAGCCCGTTAAGTGCGTCTCCTGCATGAGAGCCACAGCCGGCGCGTTACGTTTCAGATATTGTAACACCAGACCTCTTTTAATTTTGTCCCCCAAACCCCGTACATTCCAAGTCAACACCGACAATGGGGTCCCAGGGGCTAGCTGAGTCAGCTGCTGTTTAACGACGCTTTGGTTTCGTGAAGACATGTGTTGGGAAAGTCATTTGTAGCAATGTGTGAAGCAGCCCAATAATATAACTCTTTTGCGCTAGCAACCAAGTGCGCAATTATGTGTGCCCTTGTGAATTGTAACAGTGAATCAAAACAAACTCTTGGATTTCTGAACCTGTCGATTTTGTGTCTTCTGCCATGGATAACATATTGTACCAAACCATCTCCCATGTCACGCACCCATACAATAGCACCACATGCATCATCCTGCAACTGTCGCCCCGAACATAAAACATGAAAATGTTGAAAACATCACAGAGAACCCTCTGCCCCCCTCCCCCTCCCTGCCTCCATGCTCGACGGAATTTTAACAGCCGGCCACCCCAGTAAAGCAGAGCGCCTAGTACCCATCCCCACTCTTTAACGATGGGGGGAGAGTAAACCACTCCCGCCCTCCACAGAGCCCTATTACTCCATCATTGTCAGTGACCCAACTCCCCAGTCCATTGTCTCAAAAAACAATCTCTGACGAGTAGTCCTTTAAATGTCTGGTTACCGCATTTAGACCAGGCGTCCCACATAGAAACTTAGCAGATCAATTAGCAAGGCAATTTCTAAACGTGTTAATGTCTCCAGTAATACAAAACCTATCACTCACTATTACCAACATCAATCCTATCCTCAAGGGGGATCTTGGTGCAATTCCGCCACACAGGTACAGTGTCGGTCACTCATCCTTAGCTCCACTCATGCTAGCAATCTGAGTTTTTTCTTGCTCCACGTCATCTTGCTGCCCGCCTCGTTGAAGATCATGACGACCGTTGCGCCCCTGCCGGGATACCTTACACCAGCCATCCAAGCAGTCTTGTGCTTCATCGGGCGTGAGGAAAAATCACACTTTCCCCTCATCCTCCACTCTCAGTTTAGCTGGAAACAGCTTGGAGTATTTTATCTTCTGGTCCCTAAGGGCCTTCTTCACAGCCAGGAAGATTCGCCGTTCTTTTGTGACTGCCGCAGTATAGTCCCGGAAGATTGCAGGATCGCGTCACGGTCTCGGAAGTTGAATATTCACGCCAGTATTGGGCGTGGGAGCGCCCCCGGCTTGGGCATACCACCCGGGACCCGATGAGCCTGCTCCTCAGAGAAAAAATTGGATAGGCCTTTTGGCTGAAGGTGAGTCGTCATCAGGTCCTCCACATAGAGGTCCATGGCCGGCCCCCCTGTCGAATCCGGCATGCCAATTAGGTGAATGTTGTTGCACCTCGAGCGTCCCTCCTGATCCTCAAGACGGGCATGGAGTAGCTTGTTATCTACCTCCAGTTGGTGCACTTGTTTTTTAAGGGCGGAAGTGTCGGAGGTTAGAGCCTTTGTCGTAGTCTCAACATCTGAGATTTTGGAGGACAATTTATTAAAATCCGCACAAATTAAGGCCAGGTCAACCGCCAGGGTCCCAATTCTGGAGTCCACCTTGTTCAGGGTTGCCATGATATCCTGCAGGGTGACTTCCTGCATGGCACCTCCAGCCGCTCCTGCAGGTGAAGGCGCGTCTTTTTCGTGCACTGTGTCCTGGGACCTGGTGAATGCAAATTTGTCGAGCTTCACCTGGCTGGCCCCCTTTGAGTTCTGCCACTCATGATAGCTGCGGAGGACAGAAGCGCACACAACACAGGACTCCCACAGCAGTCGTCCAGAGGTTATTCAGCGGCACCCCTGCAAAACAGCGATTGTAAATGTCCCAGTCCTCGGGGAGGCTTATTAATGTTTTAGTTAGGCAGGTGGCCACACAGGTACAGCCCAGCAGCAGATCAGGTGAGAGTCTGGCCGACAGTGCGGCTCCCCCGCAGCAGGATATTGCTCCTGACCGTCCAGATAGGTGGATCAATTCTGTAGACTGGCGCACTGCATCAATGGGAGCCAACCGGCAGCTGCGCAGCACCCAGCGTCTGCGGCGGTAGGCGTACGTTACAGGAGCGCATGGGAAGCCGCTACCGCTTTATCAGATCATTTTTTCTTCTTATTGTTTTGTCTCTTTGTTTGATGTATTTTGTTATATTTGAGCGCCACCGCCGAGGCAAGCGCTCCGTGTGAAGTAGTGTGGGGCACTCACTGCGTGAAAATGGCGGCTGGTGGTGATCGTCGGGGCGTCAGCGCCGGTCAGCCACTGGTGTCGGTGATGCCGCGGTGTCTCACTGTCCCCCTCTGCGTCAGGTCCACACCGCACAGTCCGCCTCACACCGGGCCGCCAGCCTGTTGGCACGCACGCGGCCTCCCGTCAGCCTTCTAATGGCAGCCAGCCGCCCTCCGCAGATCCGCCTATTGCCGCTGCTCACATGCCCCGCGACTCCTTACATGCAGACTCTGCCCGCCGCCGTCCTGGGTCTTCCATCGCTGCCTCTCACCCCCTCTACGAGGAACGCCTGGTGGGGTCTCCGATCACCGGCCCTTGCACCCTCCTCTGGTCCGGTGCACAGTCCGTCTTCCCCAGTTACCCGCTGTACTGTGGGTCCCGGCTGCCGCACGCTGTCAGGCCCTCACACTTCCATGGCCACCGCTGCTGCATACAAGGTCGCAGGATCCAGGAAATTACACCGGACAGCGCAGCACTCCGTCCGAAGTGGTCCCGTGAACTTTGGGGTCGTTGGGATCACGGATAAGTGATCGGATTGATCGAGCTCTGTTTCAGGAGCTAGGAGCCTCTCTAGGCTGTGGCCATACTTCTCGGTTGGTAGCCACGCCCCCTGCAAATAGCAATTTTTTTTAAATGATTGTTTACGTGCAGGAAGGGACACCTTCCTGCACATGAACAACCATTCATGGGGATTTGCTGTTTCTACGGGGAGCAATTAAGCATTTCTCCTCTTTTCTCCATGTCAAGACCAGGTTTTCCCTGGTCTTAATTTTGGTGCGGCCTCCTATTTATGCCACCCTTGTATATAGGTAGCAGCCCCATGCACATTATCTCTTCCCATTCAGACTGTTCTGCTCAGCCACAGTTAGACCCGACATCCTTGTTGTAGATTGCCCCATAACATTTTGCCTTCAACCATCCTCTTTTGGTGACTTCATTTTTGCTAGCCTTTGAACTCTGCACACTTTATCACTGCTAATATGTTCTAAAGTGCTTGTGCTTTCTCCATAAAATCTGGTACAAATGGCGTATACCTAACTGGCATATTTAATTTACTTGTATGGCCCTAGTAAAGTGCCACTACGTGCGTTCATGGCTTGTAAATTAAATGCTACCAGTGGGCCTGCAGCACTGATTGTGCCAACCACTTAAGTGCCATATAAACAAGTCTCAGGTCTGCATTGCAGCTGGTGTATGCAGTTTTAAACTGCCATTTCGGCCTGGAAATAAAAACATGTAACATGCCTACAACTTCCTTTTTTAATACACATAAGTGATCCCTAGGGTAGGCCCGGACAGCCTAGAGGGCAGGGTACACTGGATTAAAAAGGTTGGAGATGTATTTTTTTAATTTTACCTGTCCTGGTAGTGAAAAACTCCTAGATTTGTTTTACACTATAGCGAGGCCTACCTCTTCCATAGGATAACATTGGTGATACCTTGTTGGATTTAATTAGTGATAATTTATAATTAGGAACAAGTAACCAGTTCATGTTTGGTGTCTTTGGAATGATAATGAAAAATCCTCTCTCATGGTGAAGTCGGATTTTAATTTATCATTTATTTAGACAGTTGGCATTTTTCTGCCATAGCCATTTCATGCTTGCTGCCTGTCTCTGGGTCATATGGCTTAGTGTAGCTGAATGTTGGGCTAAGTGTATTCCTCCTGGACAGGAAGCACACTAGAGAGATAAGGAGTGCCAGGATGAGAGGGTAGAGCTGGGCACATGCCCCATTTACACTTTAACAGGCTGTCTCTTGCTGGTAGACTTGGTATCCTTTGAGTGGTTCCCCTGACTTTTTGTCTCTACCGCCTGTATTTTTGATGCTGTGCTGCATGTCATTTTTGCTGGATTAGATACTTTGGGCACTTTGCCACTGCTGATGAGTGTCAGAGCGCATGTGCCCCCTGTGTAAATTGTCATTACAATTCATACTCCCTGATTGGCATATTTGATTTACTGGTAAGTCCCTAGTAAAGTGCAGAGTGTGTCAGGACCTGTAAATCAAATGCTAGTAGTGGGCATGCAGCACTGATTGTGCCACCCATATGAGTAGCCCCAAAAGGTATCTCAGACCTGCCACTGCAGTTTCTGTGAGCAGTTTTAAACGGCCATATCACCCACTTTGAAAACTCTAAAGGAGAAGTATATGGTGCACAAGTTTTTGATTTTCTAAATCCCCTTCCTTAAAAAATAAACCTGTTAACGTGTGCTACGCTGTGACCTATCCTGTCTGTTGCAGGTTTGTACAAAATTTTGGACAGACCCATACAATAATGATTGTGTGGAACAGCATGCACTACTTTTGAATTTATCAAATCAATCATTCACAATTTTCATCAAAAAACCCAATGTATACATTTAATTGCCAATTCCAACATTAAAGAGTTATTTTTAACATAATACAGATTGGCATCAATGCTACCATTTTACAAAAATACTTTACAATCCAAAATTGTTTGCTTTGTGTGATTTCGCCCAATGCATTTTGGAATCCGATGATTCCTTTTTAGGGGCAACAGAAAACAAAGTAGGAAGACAGGATACATATATTCAGTATTTAACGTAGTCTTATGTAATCAACGGTGTTCACAGAACCGTTTTTTGAAGTAGCAAAGTACCGATTTCAGACCTTCAACCCAACACCAAAAGAGTGTACTTTGGTCAAAACAACCTCCAAATCAAATCGTTCTACCCTATAATTGATCATTTATGTGAGCTTTATGCCCAGGTGGGTATGCACTCTAAAATGTCCACCAATTTATTTTGTGAAATCATGCTGACAATTGTGCACTTAAAATAACCATCAGTGTACCATAGTCCATACATTAAGTGAGAATGCTGACACTCACGTTACACAAAGAACTGTGAGGCCAAACAGAAGAAGATAGTTAATAAGGTCATAAATTCTATTCTTCATTTGCTAGTCACCCTATTCCTGCCACATAAAGAAACACATTTTGTTAACTGTTATTTTTAAATAAAGTGAATCCAATCATTACACTTAATATATCAATATGACATACCTCTAGAGTGTCAGAGTAATGATATTCAATAATTGATTACTCCTGTTGCATCGCACATTGCTTCTGTTCTGGAACGTATTCAACAGACGTTCAGAACTAATTTTACGTTCAGCATTAACAATCGATCAAAAAAAATCATGACGTTTCTTGCCCAATAACCCTCTAAATCCCAATCATATTCACAACGCTGCTACCACCAGGGCCGGACTGGGAACCACAACCAGCCCAAGCAAAGTGCTCGCCCCCCTCCCCACTTGGGGGTGCTGGGGGTGCGGCCCAGCTCTTTGCCGGGGCCGTTTTTCAGCCGATTTTGGTACAGGGCCCTGTAACAAAAATGGCCACTAGGGGCCCAAAACCGCCCCCCACCCGTGTGGCGCACCGGGGGATTGCCCGGTGCCCGCTATGGCCAGTCCGGCCCTGGCTACCACGCCATCGGAAATGTAATTGCCGCCCAACTTCCTCCTGATTTAAAAAACATATATACCACCAACTTACAAATAAGCTCTGTAAGGTCGATAACATAGAAATGGGACTCCACGATCAGATAAAGCAAGATTATTCGTGTAAGCTCTTCCACATTTCTTTACAGTGGACAAAGAGGAAAACAATGTGAAATTCCACAATTAATGGGCCGACGGCCAATAAAACTAAATAAATCTGAAACATCACACGAAACTCGCCTCACAATAATGTGCCCACATCAGAAACATGTATGTAAAGCGACTTTCTTAAAATAACTGCATAAAGAGTTTGTATGATAACGAAAATCAACCATGCAGAAACAAAACAGTGTGATGGCTTTCAAAAAACCTGCAGGGGTGAAGGTTGAAACAATCTGAAAATGTACAGAGAAAGACATAAGAGAAGAAAAAAATGGAGTAAAAAAGCAAGCTGATCAGACTTTTGCGCGAACGAAAAAGCAGATACTGCCTCTTAATTGACAACGTGGTTCTGATGAGTTTTGAAGTTTAATTGTTTGACCATTAGTGGATATGTTATAGTGTTGCCCGTTATCACATTGTTGCAATGAGTGCAACTAAAACATTTTTTGATAGTGAAATACTGCCAATTTAGTTTTTCACTATAGGATAGCATTAGAGATACTTTGTAACATCTTACAAGTATAACTTCCCATTGTCACAAGATAAATACATTTTTGCCTCTCTGAACTCAGAATTTAATTACAGATCTGCCCCTTACAGCTCTTTTAGTAAAGATGGTTATTAAAATTGTGTGTTTGAAAATGCCCCTTTTGGAAAGTAAACACAAGGAGATGATGAGCGGAGCGCTGATATGTTTCAGACACTCACCCCAGTCAAAGATCTTGGTTGAATCCATCATAATTATTTAGCTCACTTTGCCACCTCAGTTCAGACCCAGCTATGCAAATTAGTCTTGACCCTGTGCCTCATGGGAACAGTCCAGCCCAAACTGCCAAGCCAGGTCTTCCCTGAACTGGAAACAAGCATCCTGGGACCGGTTTCTGGGTAACACCCTTCATCAGCCAGGGTCAAGACTGATTTGCATATGGCTGGGTTCAAACTGGAATGGCGAGGTGAGTAAAAAAAACGACGGATTTTACCTAGATCTCTGAAATTGGGTGACTGTATGACATTGTTCTGCATTCTGACCATCAATTGTTCTTTTTGCATTTGTCACCCCGAGTGGAACGGGTGTGCCCAGATGTGGGTCCTGTGCTCTCCATGCCATTGGAGTCAAGCTATCCTGGTTGATGAGGGATGAAACCCCGAAAGCAGTCCTAGGATGCTTAGTTCCAGTCCAGGGAGGACCTAGCCTGACATTTCTGGCTGGACTGTTCCCATTGGGCACAGGGTCAGGACTGATTTGCATATGGCTAGGTTCAAACTGGAATTACATGGTGAACAAAAAAACCGATGGATTTAGGCCCAGATTTCTGTACTTGTGTGAATGTATGACATTGTTCTTCATTCTGTCCATCAATTGTTCTTTATGCATTTGTCACCCCGAGTGGGACGGGTACGCCCAGACGTGGGTCCTGTGCTCCCCATGCCACTGGAGTCAAGCTATCCTGGCTGATGAGGGGTGAAATCCCGAAAAAGGTCCTAGGATGCTTGGTTCCAGTCCAGGGAGGACCTGACCTGGCTATTCGGGCTGGACTGTTCCGATTGGGCTCAAGGTCAAGACTGATTTGCACATGGCTGAGTTCAAACTGGAATGGCATAGTGAGCAAAAATACAATGGATTTAGGCCCAGATCTCTGTACTTGGGTGAATGTATGACATTGTTCTGCATTCTGTCCATCAATTGTTCTTTTTGCATTTGTCAACCCTAGTGGGACGGGTATGCCCAGACGTGGATCCTGTGCTCTTCATGCCACTGGTGTCAAGCTATCCTGGTTGATGAGCGGTGAAACCCCAAAACCAGTCCTAGGATGCTAAGTTCCAGTCCAGGAAGGACCTGGCCTGGCAGTTGGGGCTGGACTGTTCCTATTGGGCACAGGGTCAAGACTGATTTGCATATGGCGGGTTCAAACTGGAATGGCATGGTGAGCAAAAGAAACGATGGATTTAGGCCCAGATCTCTGTACTGGGGTGAATGTATGACATTGTTCTGCATTCTGTCCATCCACTGTTCTTTTTGCCTTTTAGAAAGTAGGCATTTTCTTGTTTAACCCTTTTGCTTCTAGTCCTCCCCCTTCCCCCAGTGCTAAGCCTTTTTTTAGGCTATTTGGGGTTGTTCATGCATAGGCCCCTGTAACTTTTTGTCCACATAAAGTACCCATGCCACATTTGCATATTTTTCTTCCAACTTCTCGAGGATTTTAAAGGTACCCAGGATTTGTGGATTCCCTGGAGGGGACCCAGAAATTAGCCAAAATACTGCTATGTTTGGTTTATTTTGAGGAAAAATGGGAAAAATGAACTGCAGGAGAAAGTTTTTTCCCCTGCAAATGGTATAAACAAAGGATTTGTTGTGCTGAAATCACCATCTTCCCAGCTTTCAGGGACAGGCAAACTTTTCCCCAAAAACTAAAATGTTTTACAAAGTTTTGGCATTTTACTGGGACATTGCCTGTTTTTGCTACTTTTTTATGCTTTCAACCTCCTTCCGGTTAGTGTTAGAAATGGGTTTGAAAGCCACAATGGATCCTGGAAAGCTATACATTTCTGATAAGCACACGAAATTCTGAATTCAGTAAGTGGTCATTTCTGTAGATCCTTCAAGGTTTATTTATAGAAAGTAAGAGTTGAAAGTAAGAAATATTAAAAATGTTTTGAAAAAAGCAGCCATTTGTGCCAATGTTTCACCTGTAACCTCTTCTACGTATGAGAGATTTTTTAAAGCAATATACCATTACATCTGATGGACACTTCTAGTTGTGGGGATATATAAGACTTGCAGGTTCACCAAGAACCAGATGAACCCAAAGCTAATAACTGAGCAGAGTCTTGCAATGGTTTTTAATTGTGTACCAGGTATATATCGCAATTCATTTGGTAAAATATAAAGAGTGAAAAATAGGTATCAAGGACACCTATGTATTTCCGAAATGGGAACAAAATATAGAGTTTAGAAGCAGTAGTTATTTGCACTTCTCCGAAATTGTGAGTACCCATACCAGCATGTGAATTATAGATCATTTTTCAAAGTGACTTCTTTTGTACACATTGTCTTATATTTGGAAGGCGGAAATGCATAGAAAGTCAATAGGTAATAACATTTGCTCTATAAATATGTGTTCCCCTAAGTCTCCCAATACAAAAATGGTAAAAACTTGTGTGGGTATGCCTTGTGCCTGTGACTAGAAATGGGCCAATACGCAATGTGGACACACCGCATTGTTACAGGGAAAACTGACCCTTTTTTTCAACGTGCCCAACTGTGGATTTTGAACCATAGCTCTGGCGACATCTAGGGAAACCTAGCAAACCTATACATTTTTGAAAACTAGGCAACCAAGAAAATCCAGGATGGGGTGACTTGTGTGGCTTTCACCAAGTTCTGTATACAGAATCCCTTGCGAACCTCAAACATTGTCAAAAATAACAAATTTTCTTCGCATTTCTGTGATTGAAAGTTTTGGAATCAGCTTAGATCCACACAATTACATCTACCACGCATTTCCCAATGTCTTCCGATAAAAATGTTACCTCACTTGTGTGGGGAGGCCTACTGCCTGTGACAGGAAATGGGCCAAAACGCAAAGTGGACACACCACATTTTTACAGTGAAAACGTTCCCTTTTTTTGCAAATTGCCTAGATGTGGATTGTGAACCCCAGCTCAGCCAGGACCTATGGAAAACTAGCAAACCTATACATTTTCAAAAACTAGACACCCAGGGGGATCCAGGATGGGGTGACTTGTGTGGCTCTCACCAGGTTATGTTACCAAGAACCCCTTGCAAACCGCAAACTTTGTAAAAAAAATAACATTTTCTTCACATTTCTGGGATTGAAAGTTCTGGGATTTGCGTGGATCTACAAACTTTCACCTACCCCCCATTTCCCAAAGTCTCTGATAAAAATGGTACCTCACTTGAGTGGGTAGGCCGAGTTCCCGCGACGCGAAACAGGCCAAAGCACAACATGGACACTAGTTTCTACAGTGAAAACTGACCCTTTTTTTGCAAAGTGCCTAGCTGTGGATTTTGAACCCAAGCTCTGTCAGCACCCAGGTAAACCTAGCAGACCTATACATTTCTGAAAACTAGACATGTAGGGGAATCCAGGATGGGGCGATATGTGTGGCTCACTGCAGGTTATGTTACCCAGAATCCCTTGCAATGCTCAAACTTTGTAAAAAGAAAAAAATAATTCTCAACATTTCTGTGATTGAAAGTCCTGGAATCTGTGGGGGGCACAAATATCCACTCACCCAGAATTTCCTGTAGTCCTTCGATAAAAATGGTTACTCTCTTGTGTGGGTGGGCCAAGTGCCTGCAGCAGGGAACAGCCCAAAACATATTGTGGAGACATCAGAATTCTCTAAAACAAAACAACCTGGTTGTGCAAGCGGGGCACCTGGGTTTTTGGCCCTGGGCTCGGCGGTCATTTAGGGAAACCTACCAAACCCACACATTTCTGAAAGCTAGACAACTGGGGTTGTCCAGGGAGGTATGGCTTGCTGAACCCCCCAAAGTTTTCCTACCCAGAATCCCTTGAAAACATCAAATTTAACTGAAACAGTCACATTTTTTCTCACATTTCTGTGCGGGAAAATTGTGGGATCACCGGGCTGGACCAAATTTCCTACCGCCCAGCCTTCCCCCAGCTTTCCCAAAAAAAGGGTACCTGGCTCGTATGGGTGGGCCAAGTGCCCGTGACAGGCAAGGGCCCAAAACATATTGTACAAATATCAAAATTACCTATCACAATGCGACTTAGTTTTGCAAGGGGGTTCAAACTGGAATGGCATGGTGAGCAAAAGAAACGATAGATTCAGGCCCAGATCTCTGTACTGGGGTGAATGTATGACATTGTTCTGCATTCTGTCCATCCACTGTTCTTTTTGCCTTTTAGAAAGTAGGCATGTTCTTGTTTAACCCTTTTGCTTCTAGTCCTCCCCATTCCCCCAGTGCTAAGCCTTTTTTTAGGCTATTTGGGGTTGTTCATGCATAGGCCCCTGTAACTTTTTGTCCACATAAAGTACCCATGCCACATTTGCATATTTTTCTTCCAACATCGTGAGGATTTTAAAGGTACCCAGGATTTGTGGATTCCCTGGAGGGGACCCAGAAATTAGCCAAAATACTGCTATGTTTGGTTTATTTTGAGGAAAAATGGGAAAAATGTACTGCAGGAGAAAGTTTTTTCCCCTGCAAATGGTATAAACAAAGGATTTGTTGTGCTGAAATCACCATCTTCCCAGCTTTCAGGGACAGGCAAACTTTTCCCCAAAAACTAAAATGTTTTACAAAGTTTTGGCATTTTACTGGGACATTGCCTGTTTTTGCTACTTTTTTGTGCTTTCAACCTCCTTCCGGTTAGTGTTAGAAATGGGTTTGAAAGCCACAATGGATCCTGGAAAGCTATACATTTCTGATAAGCCCACGAAATTCTGAATTCAGTAAGTGGTCATTTCTGTAGATCCTTCAAGGTTTATTTATAGAAAGTAAGAGTTGAAAGTAAGAAATATTAAAAATGTTTTGAAAAAAGCAGCCATTTGTGCCAATGTTTCACCTGTAACCTCTTCTACGTATGAGAGATTTTTTAAAGCAATATACCATTACATCTGATGGACACTTCTAGTTGTGGGGATATATAAGACTTGCAGGTTCACCAAGAACCAGAGGAACCCAAAGCTAATAACTGAGCAGAGTCTTGCAATGGTTTTTAATTGTGTACCAGGTATATATCGCAATTCATTTGGTAAAATATAAAGAGTGAAAAATAGGTATCAAGGACACCTATGTATTTCCGAAATGGGAACAAAATATAGAGTTTAGAAGCAGTAGTTATTTGCACTTCTCCGAAATTGTGAGTACCCATACCAGCATGTGAATTATAGATCATTTTTCAAAGTGACTTCTTTTGTACACATTGTCTTATATTTGGAAGGCGGAAATGCATAGAAAGTCAATAGGTAATAACATTTGCTCTATAAATATGTGTTCCCCTAAGTCTCCCAATACAAAAATGGTAAAAACTTGTGTGGGTATGTGTTGGAAGTGGGTAGCCTGGCCTAGGGCAAGACATGCATTTCAGAGGCACAGTGTTAAGGTTGCAGACCACCCAAAAGTAAAACCCCGCAATAGCACACAAAAGAAAACGCTACACCATAAATGTAGGAAAATAAGCACTGCTTTATAAAAATAATATATATATATCTCTTAGCTCTTTTCACTTTCAAGATTCACAGTTAAATTATCATTCAGGTTGGTTGGATTATAGCAGGAATACTTTTTCAATTCTAAAACATAAGAACGACCAACATTTGTAAAACAGATAAATCACCTGGACATTTGGCAAATAATTCTTACTCTTTTATAATTCAATCAAGTAACGTCTGTACCCAGCTTACTTTATATTATTTCCAAACACAGCATTACTTTAAGTTTTGGCACAAACAACTTCTAAATCCAAGCAGAGCAACACTCCCATCTACATAGGAGACATTTAGATACTCTTATTACTCAATTGAAGGCCATTGGGTTAAGCCCACTTAAACCAGCATTTAATTAGGCCCCTACAGGTAGTCGAATGGAATTCTATGGAGTACACTATGCTTGATTTACACAGTACCAGTAACCTCCTTCTGATAGTACATAGTCATTGAGGGATTTCTCAAGTTCCTCCCCACTGAAGGCTATACCACTGTGGAACAATGCTCATTGAATGAGTTATTTCTTGCTTAGGTTATAGCGTTTCTCTCCCCTTCCAATAATACCTCCTTACTTGCTTGTCAGGCGGTGATGTTCTTGTTGTATTAGAGGATGAGGGAGGGACAGTGGTTAAGATAAGGGGGAGACTTGTGCGGGTGAGGTATATTAATCTCTGGGGCCCCTCAGCTCTCCTCCGAGTATCACCAACACTCAAAGAGGCAGAAGGCCTCAGAATACTTCAGCCGCTCTTGGGCTTCTAGGCTCTCCCTTCCCGCTCGCGCTCGCCTCACCAGAGGGCGCTTGAGCAGGGGGGAGAGAAGCTCTTCTGCCTGGCTTCCGCCGAGGGACTCCCGGCGCCTCTCCTCACACTACCAGGTGTCGCGCTGATCCTCCGGTCATGCGCGAGGGCTCCTCCTCACTCTGGAAGGGGGCGCGCTGTTCCCTGGGGCATGCGCGACGCTCTCCTTGCTCCCGCCTTCAAAGATCCGGCTCCGCCTCACGGAGCCTGACAGCGCCACCGGGCATGCGCGAGGGAGCAGTGTCTCACCGCCTGGGACCGCGCTGTTGATCTGACGCTGCTCTCCAACTTGGCAATTAACAAGGACTTCCCTCAGTCCACTTCTCACCACAGGGCACACAAATTCGGCTCCACAACGGCGCCGCTCGCCCAGTATCAGCTTGGGGTTGAAGAAGGGTGGAACAGCCTGTTTTCTCCTGGTCTCTGCTCTCCTCAGTGGCGCTCCACCACAGCAGGTGAGAGGGGACGCTCCAGGGAATCAGGGACAAAGGGGTCAGTCTAGCACAATTACCAGTCTCTTCAACTGGGCAGAGGACTGCGCTCCGCAGCGCTGCAGTCTCCTTCTCCTATGGACTTCCCCTATTATTTAGAAAAGGGGGCAAGCCAGGCGCCCAGGGTCTCCAGTAACTTCCCACAGCGGGGCCAAGACAAGTAACCAACAGGGGAGTAGTGGGTTGGACCAATAAGGCAGCTTCCCAGTCCAGGAGGTCAACCCTGAGTCTAACCTCTTCCCACCCTCAGCTACCACTTGTCCTCCAGCTGACTTCCACAGGTAGACAAAATGGCTGCCCCGCATTCCGCCTTTTATAGGCTGCCCTTCAATGGTCCAGCATGGACCAGAAGGTTCTGGAATGCCCTATGTTAAGCTATGGCCAAGTTCTAGGTGTGACAGTTGGGGCAGTTGGTGGCCACCATTTTAGGTGGTGCCAACTTCCCTGTCAGAACAGGCCTCTGGGCCTGAGGTAAAAGACTATGGGGGGAAAAAGAACACCTATCCCCTTGACCAACACCTAAAAAAAGTAGTAGACACAAAAATTATCAAGGGTATGAGGGGCAAAAAGGGGACAAAATAAATAATAATGAGGAGGGACTGCGCAAAAAATCCAGACAGGTCTAACAGTATGCCTTGTGCCTGTGACTAGAAATGGGCCAAAACGCAATGTGGACACACCGCATTGTTACAGGGAAAACTGACCCTTTTTTTCAACGTGCCCAACTGTGGATTTTGAACCATAGCTCTGGCGACATCTAGGGAAACCTAGCAAACCTATACATTTTTGAAAACTAGGCAACCAAGAAAATCCAGGATGGGGTGACTTGTGTGGCTTTCACCAAGTTCTGTATACAGAATCCCTTGCGAACCTCAAACATTGTCAAAAATAACAAATTTTCTTCGCATTTCTGTGATTGAAAGTTTTGGAATCAGCTTAGATCCACACAATTACATCTACCACGCATTTCCCAATGTCTTCCGATAAAAATGTTACCTCACTTGTGTGGGGAGGCCTACTGCCTGTGACAGGAAATGGGCCAAAACGCAAAGTGGACACACCACATTTTTACAGTGAAAACGTTCCCTTTTTTTGCAAATTGCCTAGATGTGGATTGTGAACCCCAGCTCAGCCAGGACCTATGGAAAACTAGTAAACCTATACATTTTCAAAAACTAGACACCCAGGGGGATCCAGGATGGGGTGACTTGTGTGGCTCTCACCAGGTTATGTTACCAAGAACCCCTTGCAAACCGCAAAGTTTGTAAAAAAAAAAAAAATTCTTCACATTTCTGGGATTGAAAGTTCTGGGATTTGCGTGGATCTACAAACTTCCACCTACCCCCCATTTCCCAAAGTCTCTGATAAAAATGGTACCTCACTTGAGTGGGTAGGCCGAGTTCCCGCGACGCGAAACAGGCCAAAGCACAACATGGACACTAGTTTCTACAGTGAAAACTGACCCTTTTTTTGCAAAGTGCCTAGCTGTGGATTTTGAACCCAAGCTCTGGCAGCACCCAGGTAAACCTAGCAGACCTATACATTTCTGAAAACTAGACATGTAGGGGAATCCAGGATGGGGCGATATGTGTGGCTCACTGCAGGTTATGTTACCCAGAATCCCTTGCAATGCTCAAACTTTGTAAAAAGAAAAAAATAATTCTCAACATTTCTGTGATTGAAAGTCCTGGAATCTGTGGGGGGCACAAATATCCACTCACCCAGAATTTCCTGTAGTCCTTCGATAAAAATGGTTACTCTCTTGTGTGGGTGGGCCAAGTGCCTGCAGCAGGGAACAGCCCAAAACATATTGTGGAGACATCAGAATTCTCTAAAACAAAACAACCTGGTTGTGCAAGTGGGGCACCTGGGTTTTTGGCCCTGGGCTCGGCGGTCATTTAGGGAAACCTACCAAACCCACACATTTCTGAAAGCTAGACACCTGGGGTAGTCCAGGGAGGTATGGCTTGCTGAACCCCCCAAAGTTTTCCTACCCAGAATCCCTTGAAAACATCAAATTTAACTGAAACAGTCACATTTTTTCTCACATTTCTGTGCGGGAAAATTGTGGGATCACCGGGCTGGACCAAATTTCGTACCGCCCAGCCTTCCCCCAGCTTTCCCAAAAAAAGGATACCTGGCTCGTATGGGTTGGCCAAGTGCCCGTGACAGGCAAGGGCCCAAAACATATTGTGCAAATATCAAAATTACCTATCACAATGCGACTTCGTTTTGCAAGGGGGGGCACCTGGGCTTTTGGCCCCAGGCACAACGGCCATATAGGGAAACCTTCCAAACCCCCACGTTTCTGAAAGCTAGATACCCTGGGGAGTTCACGGTGGTATGGCTTGCGTGGACCCCCAAAGTTTTCGTACCCAGAATCCACTGCAAACCTCAAATTTAGATGAAAAAAATAAAAATGTTCTCAAATTATTGTTTGGAAAAGTTATACAATTACTGGGCTGACACACATTTCCTACCACCCAGCATTCCCACAGGTCTACCGATAAAAATGGTACCTCACTCGTGTGGGAGGGCCACGTGCCTGTGACAGGCAAGGGCGCAAAAAAAATTATGTATCACAAAAACCGGCTGGTTTTGCCATGGGGGGTATCTGGGTTTTTTACCCCAGGCTTGCAGTCATCTAGGAAAACCTACCAAACCCACACATTTATGAAAACTAGATATCCTGGGAAGTCCAGGGAGGTATGTCTTGTGTGGATCCCCCAAAGTTTTCTTACACTGAATCCCCTGCAAACCTTACATTTTGGGGCAATCCCCAAGCAGGGATCCACTAGGGAGGGAGATACTGCCCTTTCCAATGATACCTCTCCTGTCCTTCTACGTGCGCGAGGGGCTGAGATAGCCTCCAGAGCACGTAGAAATTGAAACTGAAGCACAACAAGTGCTGATCATCATTTCTGCTTCCAAGGCTGTTGGGAGGAAAAAGAAATCCCTCTAGTTCCCACACCAGATGGATTTCCAGTGCCATGGCGTCAGACGTGCTGGAGCCGTCCAATGCATATCAGTACTTTCAAGTCGGACAGCTCCTAGTCCAATCCAATCCAAGGACAGCTCCTTCACATATGACGCACAAAAAAGGTTAACCATTCTGTGTGCCTGTGCCTGTTTGTGTATTGACTGTCTGGTTTTGAGTTGTTTCCGATAAAATTAAGTTTTCATTTTTTCAAAAGAATAGCAGAAGTCCTCTGGCTACTGCCTACTCAGCGAGAAAAGTTTTTACAAGTAAAAGGGTTTAAAGGGGGCCTATTTCCTTGCAATGAGTTATCACACAACTGGGGTTGTGTGACTTTTCAAATGGTTTAAGCTCGATTTATGGTCTTATGATACATATGGTACAGATTCACTATTTGGATGGTAAGCCCACAACACGCCCCTTCCAAAAACTAAATACCATGTCCACCATTTAAGGAGTATGTCAAGAGTCATGAAGTCATCAAATGGGTTTAGTAAATAGGAAATACCTATTTTGAAGTCACAAATGTTCCTATTTGATGCGACCCTTGACCCTTCTTAGGCAGGTCGCTCCCCACGCCGCACAGCACCACCTGTGTGTCCTGCCCTTAGCCCCAGCTGCCGCAGCTGAGGAGAGTTCGAGGCCCTCCTCCACCCGCAGGCTGCCACCTACGCCTCATCCCTGGTGGCCAGTGGTAGGTCGTAGGTAGGTTCTGTTTTGCTATATTTGTTCTGCTTTAATTGTCTAGCTTCCTATTTGTTTTGTACTGTAAACTGCCTTATTTGTTACCGTTTTGTACTCATTGTTTCCCGTTTCTTTAGTCTGTGCCCCTTGCTCCTGTTTCCTCCGTAATTATATCTGTTTTTGCCTTATTTGTTTGCATCTCTTCCTCCTTGTTCCCAGTTCTTTATGCTGTGCCCCGTGCTCCTTGCGCCTTGCCCCTGTCTCCTCCGTAATTGCTTCTGTTTTGTTTCATTTGTTTAGTGTTTCTTCCCCCGTTTTTATTCTGTGCCCTGTGCCCCTTGAATTCTGTTTCCTTCATCATTCCTGCACCCGGTCTAGCACCGCGGCATCCCCTGCAGCCCCGGCCCACTTGTCCATTCGTCCACTCCCTCCTCCCAGCTGCCTCCTCCCTCCCACCTCCCCTTCTTATGGCGGCCACTGCACGGCCACGCCCAGCGGGCGCGCCTGGACCACGTCCAGTGCCAGAACCCGTGGCCCCCACGAACACCACGATGCCCGTCTCTGTTACGATGCCAGCACCCTCCACGCACTCAACACAGGACGCACACACACCTGCTTCCTGGCCGCCCCGAAAAGCAAGGACCCTTCTCCTGCCAGAACTGCAGCTTCACCAGCATCTGACCCGCCAACCCAACCACCAGGTAATAACCTAACTACCTCAGATGCATTCTTCTCAACACCCGCTCTGCCCGCAAACACGCCATTGAACTCTGGGACCTACTCAACTCAACCTCCCCCGGACGTCACCTTCCTGACGGAGACCTGGCTGAACCCCTCATCGGCACCCTACATCGCCATAGCTATCCCGGATGGCTACAAGATCTCCCGCAAGGACTGCACCAACGGAGTAGGAGGAGGAATCGCCATTGTACACAGGAACACTCTCAGAGTCTGGACCAACAACGATAACATCCACAGCTCCGCCGAACACCTGCACTTACAGATCCACAATGATCCCAACACCACTCTCAGAGGGACCCTAGTCAACAGACCCCCTTGACCCAGACCACAATTCAGCGACTCCATCGCCGACTTTGTCAGCACACACGCTCTCGCCTCCATGGACTACATCCTCCGTGGGGACCTAAACTTCCACCTCGAGAACACAAACAACTCCACCACCCTGATCAACAACCTTGGACTCAGACAACGCGTCACAACACCCACCCACTCTGCTGGCCATACGCTTGACCCCATCTTCTCCGCAAGCTCCCACATCTCCTTCAACCACATCACTGAACTCCACTGGACCGACCATCGGTGCTTCCACTTCAACTTCCGGAAACCCACCACGCACCATTGCACCCAACAGATCCACTGCCACTCCTGGAGCAAAGTCACCGAAGACCAGCTAACCACCACCCTCGCCCGGAACCCACCCGCCGACCCCACCGACCCCGACACTGCTGTGCACAACCTCAGACAGTGGATCGATGACTGCGCCAACTCTGTCGCCCCGATCAAGAAAACCTCCAACAGTCACACCAGCAAGAAAGCCAGCAAGTTCACCAAAGACCTCCCGGCCTCCAAGCAAACCTGTCGAAAGCTAGAGAAGAAATTGCATCGTGAACCAACACTGGACAGCTACGCAGCACACAAGAACGCCACCCTCAGACACCATCACCTCATCAGATCCACCAAAAGAGCCACCTTCAAAGACCGCCTAGACAACAATGCACACAACAGCAAAGAGCTCTTCAACATCGTGAAGGAACTCTCCAACCCTAGCTCCAACACCAACAACATCCCACCTTCGCAAGACCTGTGCGACTCCCTTGCCACCTTCTTCCATCGCAAGATTGCAGACATCCTCGACAGCTTCAACGCCACGACTGCCCAGACAACGACTGAGACCTCAGCCCCCATGACCGCAATTCTCACTGACCACTTGCTCTCCTGGACCACTATAAACGATGACGACACCATCAAAATCATGAACACCATCCACTCTGGATCTCGGTCAGACCCATGCCCAAACCACATCTTCAACAAAGCCAGCACCACCTTCGCACCCCTTCTCCGGAAAGCCATCAACATCTCCTTCGAGATAACAGCCTTCCTGGAGAGCTGGAAGCACGCCAAGATCAACGCCTTACTAAAAAAAAACAAGGCGGACCCCAAGGACCTCAGGAACTTCCGGCGCATCTCCCTGCTCCCATTCCTGGTCATCGAGAAGACTGTCAACAAACAACTGACCCGCTACCTCGAGGAGAACAGCATATGGACCCGTCCCAGTCTGGGTTCTGCTGCAACCACAGCACCGAAACTGCCCCCATCACTGCCACCGATAACATCAGGGCCCTGCTAGACAATGGAGAAACCACGGCCCTCATCCTCCTGGACCTGTCAGCCGCCTTCGACTAGATCTGCCACCGCACACTGAGCACACGCCTCCACGACGCTGGATCCAAGAGAAGGCCCTGGATTGGACCACCTCCTTCCTCTCTGGCAAACCGAGAGCGTCCGCCTCCCCCTTTCTGCTCCAAAGCCACTGAGATCATCTGTGGCGTACCCCAGGGCTCATCCCTCAGCCCAACACTGTTTAACATCTACATGGCAACGCTCCCCCACGTCGCCTGACTGCACAACCTCAACATCATCTCCTATGCTGATGACACCCAGTTTATCCTCTCCCTCACTAAGGAGCCCCACACCGCCAAAACTAACCTCCACAAAAGAATGAAAGCTGTCACCGAGTGGATGAAGAACAGCCGACTGAACCTAAACTCGGACAAGATGGAAGTCCTCATCCTCGGATCCACTCCCTCGGCCTGAGACGACTCCTGGTGGCCGACCGCACTGGGAACAGCTCCATCACCCACTGATCATGCATGTAACCTAGGGTTCATCCTCGACTCCACTCTCTCCATGACAAAGCAGGTAAACGCCATCTCATCCTCCTGCTTCAACATCCTTTGCATGCTTCGCAAGATCTAAAAGTGGATCCCCACAGAAACAAGAAGAACGGTTACCCAGGCCCTCATCCACAGCAGGTGGACTACGGAAACACCCTCTAAGCAGGAGCATCAGCCAAACGCCTGAAACAACTTCAATGCATTCAGAACTCCTCTGAACGCCTGATCTTCGACATCCCTCGCTGCAGCCACATCACACCCCACCTGAGAGACCTGCACTGGCTCCCCATCAACAAGAGGATAACCTTCAAGCTCCTCACCCAAGCACACAAGGCACTCCACAACACCGGACCAGTGTACCTCAACAGACGACTCAGCTTCCACACCCCCACCCGCCAGCTTCGCTCAGCCGACCTCGCCCTCGCCACAGTCCCCCACATCTGAAGAGAGACCTCTGGCGGCAGATCATTCTCCCACCTAGCCTCCAAGACCTGGGACACCCTCCCCACCCCCCTACGGCAGACCCAAGACCTGCTGACATTCAGAAGATTCCTGAAGACCTGGCTCTTTGAGCAGTAGCAAATCCCCCCCCTCCAGCACCTTGAGACCCTCATGGGTAATTTGTGTGCTTTACAAATGCTTTGATTGATTGATTGATTGATTGATTGATTGATTGATTGATTGATTGAATCAGAGTGATTGTGGACAAACAAAAGATTACTACATCTGATCCATCATTATTTACTGGCTGACCAAGCTAATGAACCACCAGTCTTTTCTCTCTCTCCTTTGATAATTCCTTTCATTGATGATTTCTTCTTTTTTAGAAAACGATCCCTAACTGCTAATATATGGCTTTCAAAAATATAAGGGTATTGTGGAGTTAGAATGTATGCCACTTCAACTTGGGAAAAATAGGTCTGCAATTTTTAAAGCTTGTTTTTTTATCATTTATGCTGGTACAATCTCATAGAAATCGGTACTCCACATATAGTCACTTTAAATGCTGATTATATATGAAGAATAATGTCCCCTGTCACCGAGTGTTGGCGTAGCTCTTTCATATGAAAGGCAGAGCATGTTTACAAGCATAAAGAAGAAAAATAGATTCTGTAGTGCAAAACTAAACATATCTTTAAAAAAATTGGTTAGACATTTGTTGCAAAAATATATTAGCATCAATTTAACACAAGTCATTTTTTTAAAAAAGGCACTGTAGTTCGGGAGGTGTGGACAGGCAGACTAATCGTTTATTGTTTTAGTGGCAAGTTTAAGACAACAACAAAATTGTTAGAAAAAAGCATCTCTCCCTTACTCAGTACATCAAAACACAAACAACAAAGAAAATCAAAAAATCAGTGATCATTCCAATGTTAGTATAGCTTTAAAAAAGCTTAAACAATTTAAAACTTTTAAAGTAGGTCATTTAATTTTGTGGGTTGTTTAGAAGTGCATAAACATCAATCCCCCGCTCATTCCAAAGCAGCATAAATAACAGGGAATATTATGAAACTCATTACGTCGAAGCATAAGCAACAAGGAATATCATGAAATCAATAATCATTCCAATGTCAATACAGCTTTAAAAAACTACTAAATGTATGTAACTTTTCAAAACAAGTAATTTCATTTTCTGGAGTATTTATAAGTCCATTTTAAATAAATAATGGCTTTAAAAAATGTAAACAAGAGCAGGACCCACAAAAACAACCAGTCAAATTTTGGACTCCCTGGGAACATAAGTTACATATCTGCTCACTCTACTAAATATTTCCCAAGCTCCTGTGAAACTCCTTATTGGTGAAATTTAAAGACTATTAAGAAGTATCAGGCATCCAACTTTATGTTCTACATTACATTTTCAGTAAGGTTACGTTTGTTTAATCCTACAAGAAGCACGAACCATGCTGCATTTACCATTCAGAAGGCAGGAAGCCATGTTGTTTTTAATGCGGAGTACTGGGATAGAATTTTTAAGAAATAACTTGAGTTCCAATACAGAAATGGATACCAATGATTTTTGATTTACTTTAAAAAGATGTAAAGCAATATAAACATGTCTCGTAACAGTGCTATCTTGCTTTTGCTCAATATAAACATCTTTACAGAGTAACCTCCTTAAAGAGTTGGTCTCATACTGGATCTGCCGGAAGCCCCAACGTTAGAATGTACTTCCGATGCCCATTTCTAAACGGGGAGGCCCATTTCTAAACGGAGAACAGCTGTGCAAGCTTAGTTATTCAAGCTGCCTAATCTTCAATAAGTTTACCCTCAATGGAATCCATAGAGGATGATCTGTCGATTGGCATGACCTCTGTTACATATAGTAGACATGGAAAGATTATTAAACGATTCAGCTTAAGCAAAAAGAAAGAGTGCCTTGGACCATGGTATTTATTTATTTATTTGAATTTTATATAGCGCATAGCTACCCTCGGGCATCCCAGCGCTTGTCCAGAATGAGAGCAAAATGCAAACAGGCAGATACAGCGGCATCAGATAGGAAAGAGATGGGTTTTCAAAAGTTTACGAAACCTAACAATACACGGCAGTATTAACAGAGAACCTTCTCCCACCCGTGCGTGCCCTTCTAACTCTAGGAATTTGCAACAAATACTGTTGATCAGAGCGCAGAGCTCTGTTAGACTTATAGGGCACAACTAAATTCCTCAGAATGGGAGGCCCCTTATCCTGACGCGTTTTGTGCGCTATACAAAGCGACTTAAATGTGGGTTTGGCTGACTGCATCCTAGACGAGCTCGTAAGAAGCCTTGCAGCCGCATTTTGGATTTGCTGAAGTTTATTCAGCGTTGCTTCAGGGGAGCCCAGGAAGATGGGGGTACCAACGGGGTACAAAATAGCTAGGTTGGACCGCCCGATTAAAACGGGAGGAGGGATAGCTATTGTGTTCAAACAGGAGATGGAGGTCGCAGTTATAGAAACTGTGTGCTCCCCAGATATGGAGCTCATGATTTTTACGATCAACCCTACTGCTAGGGAAACGAGGAAGGGTGCACTTTTGTACCGCCCTCCTGGCTCGTGCGGGACCTTTTCCATTAAACTAATGGAAATTCTGGCACCCCACATGCAAGCCAACTCTGAGTTCATTCTGGTGGGGGATTTTAATATTCACAGTGAGATCATCACGTGCATCGATGCACAGACTGTGTTAACAGACCTGGCCACACTTGGACTTATTAAAAAGAATCAGGGCCCAACCCATTCTGCGGGCCATACCCTCGACTTAGAGCTCTGCAACTCAGTAGCTATTAACTGTCTTACCCCCAACCAAGTTGATTGGACTGACCACTCAGTTATTGTGTTTTATACTCGCTCTAATAATAAAGCCAAAGCTATCCATAGGAAGATGGCCAATGTTAAAAGGCCCTGGAACAGACTAATCCCTGCTAACTTCAGGGCCAACTACTCGGAACCCAAGTGGGAAGCATTTGGCGATGATGCCACCCTAGCTCTAAAGGCATTCAATGATGCTGTATTAACAACTATCAACCATGTGGCCCCGTTAAGAACTTATAAACCACGACCGGCCCCCAAACAAGAAGTCTGGTTTACTGGAGATCTCAGGCAGCAAAAAAAGACCATGAGAAAGTTGGAGAAAAAATGGAGAGTCACACATAAGGCAGATGATAAGGAGAACTTTAGGAAGTCGTCTAAAAACTATCATAAGGCTATCCGAGCTGCCAGGAAACAACACATAGCAGCTGCTGGCTCTAATGCAAAAACCCTGTATACAATTTTGCAGACGTTCACCAAGCCCACTGCCTGTGACACTGATGGGATAGAATCCCAAGAACTCTGTGACAACATCTCACAGTTTTTCGTAAGGAAAATTGACGCCATTTACAATAAAATCCTAACGTCAAACTCCCTCTCTAATAATCCAGTGACAACTGACTGTCAATCCCCGTTATATACCACGACTTCAGACAATGAGGCTAAGACGCTTATCGCCTTCCCATCCATTTCTATGGAAGAGTTGACTGCCCTTGTCATGCAAACAAAGAGTGGGTGCCAGTCTGACATCATCCCAGCACGTATCATACCACTTTTGCTGGAGGACTTGGGGGCTGGAATGCGGCATATAGTCAACTCGTCTTTGCTTACTGGGGAAGTACCGTTAGAGTGGAAACAGGCACTTGTGAGACCTCTGCGCAAGAACAACTCGATCCCTTGGTCTGAGTTGACAAATCTGAGACCGATCTCTCTCCTCCCTTTTATAGGGAAGCTTGCTGAGAGGCATGTGAATCAGCATTTGTCAAAATTTATTGAACATGCAGGAGTACTGGACCCCTCCCAGTCGGGCTTCAGGCCCAGGCACAGTACGGAGACTGCCTTGTTGTCCGTTGCTGACAATCTCCAGAGGCTACAGGACAGGGGTTATTCCGTTGTTCTGGTGCTTCTGGATTTGTCAGCAGCGTTTGACACTGTGTCACACGACATCATGACCTCCAGACTAGTTGCCATCGGTCTGGAAGGCAAGGCCCTGGCCTGGCTCAGGAGCTTTTTCAGCGAACGCACCCAGAGAGTCATCTTGGGGTCATACCAATCAGAGGAGGTGGTGATCTCAAAGGGGGTGCCACAGGGCTCTTGTCTGAGCCCTACGTTATTCAACATCTACGTGGCCCCCCTAGCTAACATCATGAGATCCCACGGGTTCATTCCAGTATCATACGCGGATGACACCCAACTCCTCTTCCCTTTTAAAACGATGACTCCTGAGGTGCGGGACTCCTTCGCCCGAGGGATGAAGGAGGTGGCACGTTGGATGGCAGCTAATTTTTTGCAGTGCAACGTCTCCAAAACGGAGGTTATGCTTTTCGGAGAGGCCAAACGATTGTGGACCCCGGACTGGTGGCCTCAAGATCTTGGCCCGGTCCCTGTGCCCAAAACCGTGGTAAAAGACCTGGGAGTTAAGCTGGACCATGAGCTTACCCTCACACAACAAACTAATCAAGTGGTGGGCTCATGCTTCCATGTCATCGGGCTTCTCAGGAGAGTATTCCCCCTGCTACCAGATACCACCAGGAGAACGCTGGTCCAGTCGCTAGTTTTAAGCAGGCTGGACTACTGCAATGGATTAATGCTGGCTGCCAACGAGGGCATTCTTTCTAGATTGCAGGTTGTGCAAAACACGGCTGCACGACTGGTTCTGAATGTCCCGCCTCGTACTCCCTCGAAACCATTGTTGGCCAAACGGCACTGGCTTCCAGTTAGGCAGAGGGTGATGTTTAAGATCTGCTGCGTCATCCACAAATGCCTGATCGGAATGGGTCCTGGTTACCTCACTGAGAAATTTATTCCTTATGTGCCGTCCAGATTCCTGAGATCAGGAGATCAGGAACTGTTATGTGTCCCCAGGGCCATGAAGGCAAGAAAGGGGGGAAGGGCCCTATCGGTAGCTGGTCCAAAGCTGTGGAACTCACTCCCGAAGGAAATTAGAGTATGTAGGGAACATTTCCCTTTTAGGAAAAAACTCAAAACATTCCTCTTCAATCTCTAATCTGATCTCTTGCTTATTTCATTAAAACGATGACGAGTGTCTGTTCTCTGGTTGTGGCCTAAGGCGCGGAGATACTCCTTCGGGAGTCGATTCACAGCGCCATACAAACTTGTAAATAAAATAAAATAAATAAATGGCGTTACAGTAATCTAACCTAGATACAATAAGCCCCTGAATAAGCAACTTCTTCGTTGTCAACGGAAGAAGGGGCAAAACTTTCCGAGCTGCACGGAGGAGCCCAAAGCAGACTCCTGCCATTCGTTTTGCCTGGATCCTAAAGGAGAGGTCCTGCTCTAACCAAACCCCAAGACTCTTAATCTCCTCTTTAGGACTGGGGAGGTCGCCTAAACAACTGGGCCAAACAGTCGCGGGAAGTGATGGTCATGGTCATTATAAAATGTTCTCTGCCCATTTGTATGGCACATGGCTTTAGTGCATAAATGAGAACTCTCAGCATGCAATCTCGTCTCAAATGATCATACCAAAAGCACACCAATGATTATGACCCTTATCGGTGCAGTCCTTCCTGATACAGACTTTGTTGCTCTCCAATTGGACCCATCACTAATACATTGTAATCATGTTCAATAATCAATAATGAGAAATGTTTCAAGAATGACAGACATCAGATAATAGGTTCAAATTTTATAGAGGAAATGAATGGGCAGATGTTAGAACTGGGATTCCTGGTTGGCGGAGGTATGCACCCAGGCCAGGCAGGAGCCACCACTCTAGTCAGGGTAAGCTAGATACACACTAAAACGTCACCTGTGCTCAGCCTCTGGAAGCTTGGAACAGAGCAGTCAGGCTTATCTAAAGAGACTATGTTTAAAGTATTTGTGCAACATACACACACCATAACATAATAAATAAACCACAAAAAGACTCCACACAGTTTTAGAAAAATAGAGAACATTTATCTGAGCAAAATGAGAGAGATTGTGGCCTAACGGCGAGGGTGGTCGACCTCGGAGTTGTGGAACCAGGTTTGAGTCTCGGCAGCAACGCTCAACATTCTGTGATTCTGGGCAAATCACTTCATCTCCCCGGGCCTAACAAAAAATAAATGTGTCTATTTGTAACATAATTGGTGCTCATGTAAAGCGCGCTGATACCTTCGGGTCTAGTTAGTGTTATATAAAACTTCCCCTTCAAAAAATGATAAAGATCCAATCAGTAAAAGTCGAGATATTAATTTTTTAAGATTAAATGCAATAATAGTACTTAGAAGTCATTAGTGGTCAAAAAGTTACTTGAGGTCATGAGGGACCGGTAGTATATCAAAGTTCAGGCTGACTGCAATGGAAAACAGGCCAGCTACAGGACCCACACAGGGCCCACAGAGAAAGTACCCTAGATGGAGCAAAGCGTCAACTCTGAGTGCAAGATGCGTTGGTCTTTTCCAAGCAGTCAGGTCGCTGCCTCATCGTAGAGCTTCGCTGAGGTGAATGTAATGTAATGTTGTTGGACCACACAGGCTGTAGAACCACCGTCATCTAACAGCCGCTGCATTGGCATCGAAAGGCTACACATCGGTTCTGATCGGCGCTGTGGTGATGATGCATCAATTTTGTAGCAAAACAGCTGCAGAACCCACTTCTGAGGACCAGAACTTGGAGACGGCACCTCAGACAATGGTAGGACTCACAGAACGCAGAGTCCAGCAGCACCAGCAGAATTGCAGGAAGTCTTTTGTTCCCCTGATTCTTCAGAAAACAGGAGGCAAACCAGCAAGCTTTTGGAGATCGCTTAGAGGGAAGGCAAAGTCCATCTCCCCTTCAGCATGGTCATAGAGCAGCAGGCAACAGTGCAACAAGCAGATAAGTAGTCCTTCCAGACAAGTAGTCCAGCTGCGTCCTTTAAGCAGCATAGCAGTCCTTCTGACAGACGTTCAATTCAAGATGCGGAAATGTCTGATTTTAGGAGGTCACAGACCCAATACTTATACCCAAAAGTGCCTTTGATGTAGCGGTGACTTCAAAGCAGCTCTCTGCAGTGCACAGGGATACTTTTCAACCCAGTGCTGTCTGCCAGGCTATCTGTGGGGGGTAAATCAGTGCTTTGTGTGTGGACAGGACACTACCCAGTGAAGTGTAAGTTTCAGCCCCTCCCAATCCTGCCTGTGTAGGAAGACCCCTCAGAATGTAGATGAGTGCTCAAAATGCAGATGAGCCTCATCTCGATGTCTTTTTAGCTTTCTAGGGGGAATGCACAAAGTGTAGCTGTTACCTAGCCCAGATGTGTATTGGAGACAACCTGTCAGGCACATAGAGCAGTAAGCGCAGAGAAATGTGCACTTTGTAAAGCAAAAAGTGGCATTTCTAAAACACTAATGTTAATTCCAGCTTCACCAGTAACAGAGATTTATTACTACCATTCCAAAGTTATAAAACATGAAAAAGCTACTCCTCTCTGATCAGGAATTACAGCCTAAAAGTGTATTTAGGAATTCCTAATGCTGGTTTATGAGAGGGGTATGCCTCATGGTGGTGAAAAATGAAATAGTCTGTCACTAACAGGACATGCAAAACATAAATGTGCATGCCCTACCTTTTACTTACATTGCACCCTGCCCTTAGGGTTACTTAGGGCCAACCTTAGTGGTGACATATATGTAATAAAAGGTGGTTTAAGGCTTTGCAAGTAGTTTTAAATTTCAATTTATAGTGGCAGTAAACTACCCACACGGGAACTGCAGGGGCGTGCCTGAGGCAAGTTTGAAAGGCTACTTCTGTCGGTGGCACAATTAGTGCTGCAAGGCCCACTAGTAGCAGGCCCTGGCTATATGGTATACCACTTTAAGAGGGACTTACCTGTCCCTTAAATATGCCAATCAGGTATACACCAATGTCATCATGTTAAGGGGAGAAGCACATGCACTGGTTAGCAGTGGTAAAGGGCTCCGTGTCCTAAAGCCAACAAAAAGAATTCAGCAAAAACATGAGGAGGAAGGAAAATGGTTTGGGTGACCCTTCATAGAGGGCCATCTTTCAACAGCAAAGTAGATTGATTATGCAGTCAAGGTTTAGCAGAAAAGCATACAATCCACAAATACAAAGAACCCAGTAAAGTTCTGTATGATATTCGTCAAAGATTTGCCTTCTAAAGCTGGGAAATATTGGTGAATCCGCAGTACAGAGAAATAAAAGTCCTTTTTTTAACTTTAGTCAAAGACTATCTATGCAGGTACAAGGTTCTCATCATATGCAACAATGAGAAACAAGCAAGAAGAAACATTTTATTACAATACATTCAGGGATTCTCTCATAGTGGGATTACATTGGATTTTAGAAGTTTATTCAAGCATACTAGTTGATACATTGTACAACATTAGAGCACTAATGACCACACCCTTTCATATTAACGATCCACTAGGGTCCTGGATAAGTAAACAGAGTCCACAAAAGTCAAAGTTTCTTCAATTTGGCGATTTTATTCTTGTACTTCATACATCCAGCATGAAATCTGCGAATGTGCCAAGACGTGTTAAGTCTACCGATAGACTTTTTCAAGGCTGGAACAATTAATATTTAAGACTTTGTTTTTTTTTTTATACAAAACAATTGTGTTAATATGTCATAACAGCTTAACACCTTAGCTGCTATGGAATGTCCAGCTCCAGTGCTGAACGTTCCATTGCGCACGTGCAGTTCGAACGTTCAACGGCCGACGGCAGCACTACGGAGGTAGTGGTGCCGTCGGCCGTTGGTTGTGCGCAGCACCTAAGGTGTTAAAATCAAGATAAAACACAGTGGTTACAAAGATTATAAACACTTTTATCATTTGTGTCGAAAAGATACGTCACCAACTGTAGATCTAAAAATGTTTTAATTTTTTTTAAGTAAAAAAGGGTGCGTCATATGACTAAGAAATGTGTCTTCAAAGAAAAAAAAGAAGAGACAAAAACGAATAAGAAACAACATAATCACAATCGTCATCGGAAATGGTCACCCAATGTGCCAGAAACCGAAAAAGAGAGATCTGTGTTGAAATGGTCTCTGAGGCAAAAAAGAGAGGTCATGCCTAATGAATTAATGATATATCAACCCACCGGTTGGCGCGAGAAACTGTTGTTGAGCGAGTTCTAATTCTGGTCACAGTTGACTCCCATTGGTAAATACACAAACATCCACAAACTGTGTGGAAAAAGAAACAATAGTTTGATGAAAGCTCCGACCTCTGTCTAGGGTAAATATTTATTATAGAAACATCTACCCTTCACATTCCTATCTGATAAGAATTACGGGTGCAATTATCCTTCATGGACATGAATGCGATTTGGTTATTACAGAGAAATGGGGGCATATACATGTGGTACCGTTTCTAGAACCCATTAGTTAGCGGTTTTTCTTAGCGACAACCGAACTAAGATTTTCAAAGGGCACAGTTACTGTAACTATAGAAAACACCTCCCTCCAGGCGATTCTGTTTTATCTTCAAAATAACGTTCTCCACCTAAACAGAACACGCCATTTCATAACCCAATTACAACACCCCCCAGGAATCTCAGTGTTTGAACGCAGCATGGTTAAAAAGAGCAATAAGCAAGACAGGTTGGTTTCATGTTGGAAACCCAGATAAATGAGAATTTGTTTGAGTATGGTTACCTATGACTAGCGGGTGTTTCCACATGATAGAAAAGCTGATTAACGGCTGATTGTATTCACATCCGTCTTGTGATCGTTATCGGTGTAAGCGACCTATGACGTATAGAGGAACTCACAGAAAAAGAGTGAACTTGTTTGATGGCACCAAAATGCCTCCAAAGCCAGTAATTGAAATCAACATTCTACCGTATACAGAAAGGTAGAGAAAATAGCTTGAATATATGTCTTACCCAAGATTAGGATGATCCAAAGAAGACTCCCTTTGTTTCGAGTCAGTGTTGGTTAAAATACGTGTGGTAACCCTGATAAGTTCCACTATCTACGAGAAAAGAAAAAGCAAAATGGAGCCACGGTTACTCCTCCATATATATATGCAATATTGAAGTTCCTTAAGCAGGAAAATCGTATTTGCTTCTCCAATCGAGCTCCCTAGTTCAGAAACTCACCGCAAAGACCACAGAAGGGCTTCCTCCACCTCGTTTGCCTCGCTGTAGCGTGTAAATGGACGCCATTGCCATGTGTTTGTTTTATTCCTGAATTGTGTTACATGCATGCCCTCTGACCCCAACATGTGATCATGTCACATGACGTGCTACCGTCTCGTATTAGTAAAATAATGGTGTCGGCATCTTGGAAAAGGATACTAATCTGTAAAATAAAACCTCTAATGTCGGGTCCTTTGGTAAATGAGAGACACAATATAAAGCGGTGTTTTCTTGTCTAGTCCAATTTTTCAAACATCTGCGTCTTGTGGGTATATCAAGCACAGTCAATGTTGATACTGGAAGCTAGAGTCTTAACTGATACTCCTAAGGGAGCACTTTCTTTTCTGGCGACTTTCAGCAGCAGCAGCAGTGGGGGCTACGAGGGAGGAGAACAACGCTCCTTATCCCTGGACTGTTGACATTACTTCTCACGTTTCCCGCTTCATGGGAAACGCTCATAGCAGTGCCTTTGACCAGCAGCTGTGGGGGCCACGATTAGGGTGAGGACTACGCCACCCATAATTCAGCGGGGCAGAGAGACGCCCTCCCGCAACACGCCCTGACCAGGTGTTCTGTCTTGAAGCCTACCTGCATCTTTGGCATCGCGGAGCACTTTCTTTTCTGGCGACTTTCAGCAGCAGCAGCAGTGGGGGCTACGAGGGAGGAGAACCACGCTCCTCATCCCTGGACTTTTGACATTACTTCTCGTGTTTCCTGCTTCGCTGGAAATGCTCGTAGCAGTGCCTGTGACCAGCAGCTGTGGGGGCCACGATTAGGGTGAGGACTACGCCACCCATAATCCAGCGGGGCAGAGAGACGCCCTCCCGCAACACGCCCTGCCCAGGTGTTCTTAATCGGTCTGCTAGTCCCGCCTCGCGGGACGCGTGCGGGACGAGCCGGACGAAGCCCGGGCCCGTTTAAGCCCGTTCAAGACCGGCCAAGGACGGGACGGGCCACCCATCTAACATCTACACTTGGACAAAAAGGTCAGTTGTGCCTATTAAGAAATTGGATGTGATTTAATATTTACCACAATAAGTGATTAAACATCTAGAATATAGTGAGGATGTCTACCTCTCCGGATCCTGGCCAAAGTAGCAGGAAATCAACGGGAGGTTCATTATTGGGAACTCTAGACAATTTCCTTATCAGGGTATCAACTGTACTTGCTAAGGATATAGAACTTACTGAGAAAAGACTATCCTTGGACATACCCTTTGACAAAAGATCTTCCCTGGGCCCCCTGGCAGGAGCCAGATCACCGAAACACATACCAACTGACTTACAGGGTACGCTTCCTCCGTCTGGAATGCAGGAAACTACTCTGTCGCCTCAGCTAGTAACCATCTTAAATATAAGTGATACCTCTTCAACAGTTGGAGTTCCTGCCAGTGATATCGGTAGAGCCCCATCCCCTAACATTAAAACTCGTTCGGCTGGCCAAGTCTAAGCAGGTCTGGTCCAGCAGAAGGGGGGGGGGTGCAAGTAAAAAGGAAGCGCACTGGGCCTCATACACTTGCTGGGGGGGAAAAAGCAAAGTCTGGTAAAAATATTGCTCCTGCTGTTGATCCAGTAGTGACGCCAGCATCTTGCCCCACACAACATGGATTGTAGGATAAAAACGGGCAGAGACGTCACCAGAATCCAGAGTGTGCATGACTTTTTGGTCAGCCCCAAGAGGGACGACCAAACAGTCAAGGCCCACAGCATTGGCAAGCCACTCCTCCCCAACTCACGCACCCGCCCACCCACCCCCAACCAGGCATACCCTTCTGCTTTCTCGCCGCGTATTTAAAATACCATTTTATATTTCTGCTTCCTGCACTGCTAATGGAGGAGCCACCCCTGATAAACAGTTCTTGAAGTTTACAATGAAATGTGTGACTGGTTTATGGGGTAAAGTTACAGAATAGCAGTCAAAGAGCGTTGGGAGGGTTTGCATATCACATGTTTTTTCAGAAGCCATAAACAGAAGTTGGGTTTTCAGTTTCACTTTTAGTTATGTGGTTAGTACCTTGCGACTGGTAATGGGAGTTCCAGAACTGGGACCCATTGGATGAGACATTCAGATGTTTTTTTTGCTGTCAGTCTGATATTATGCATTTCTATTATGCCTGCATTGCATACATTATGTGTAGATCTGAACTTCTTGATCAGAATTCAGTTTCAATGTTCTTTTGAAACCAGATTGCAAATGATTTTTTTTTTCTGTATTTTGAGAGACGATGCAGAGGGAAAATTAAATAAATAATACATTTTCCCTCTGCATCGTCCCTCGATATACCCCCCACACTGCCGCTCCGCCCCACCGCTGTTACCTGCACAGACCGCGGCTGGACTAAATAAGGAGTATTGCCACTTATAACTTTCACCATCTCCACAGGAAAAAAACAGTTACACATATAAAATACTCCTGCATAACTGATGAAGGTGTTTGTGCAATCATTATACACAAACGACATTCAAGTTGTTTTCCACTACTTTGTTTTACCAATACTCTAACACACCATCCATCTGAGAGTAATCTGTAAATATATATAATTATAATCTATTGTACTTCGGCTTTAGGATAAATTAGCGGGTATTCCTGAACGAATTCACTTGTATTTGTTAACTTGTGCAGCATATTTATATTTTAGCTGAGATATTTAGGTGGAAATGCTGTTCAAAGAGTGGGAAGAGGCACTAATTACACAACAGGCGCTCAGCTAATATGAGACCTGCTGGGAATAGTGTTCTAAACTGAAACTAAAAAAATGAAAGCTACAAAATATTTAAATGTTTCACCTAGTAACATGAATAATTTTATAATGCATACAGTATGAACATAGGATTATATAAAAGGGGAAAAACGTGTTTTATTCATGAATAGCATATACTTCAAACGTTGTAATGAATCAACCCAACAGGTAAAATTCACATTCATATCGGGTAGTAATAACTTACGTATTAGGGAATTCCATGGGCAAGGAAATTATTTTCACAGCTTTTATTACATATAATTTGCGTGAAGAGAGATATTACTCCAAGATATGAGGAACAGTTCCAACACAGGTCTATAAGATCAAAATGGTGAGCATATTAGTTTACACCATGGAAATACTCTTGAGTCTTCAATGATTGCGTAGAGTGTGAAGATGGGAGTGTGAAGATGGATATACACAGATTCAATCCAAAAAAGGAAAGTAACTGTTTTCAAAGTTATTGTCTAGGATACTTCAACCAAATTTCTGCTAACACAATACGTGTGAACAATTTGCCCAGAAAAATTGGGATAAGGCCAACTGGAGTATGAGGGCAGTAGAGGGTTAGCTCACAACAAGCAGTACGACTTTTATCGGACAGTGTATTGATGACTACGTAATGAACAGGGGTTCTGCCCACATTACCCTCCCATACCTGGGCAAGGAACATCACATGGATGAGGAAGTAGAACAAAAAGGTACTAAGGGATAAGCGTATTGATGACAGCATATTATGCGAGCCAATACTGAGGACTGCCAATAGTCTAAAGTTGATAATGTGTGTAAGTAAACGCCCTGAGTAATTTTGCCAGAGGCTTGATAGATGCCAGACCATCAGCAATCTAACAGGCCATCAGCAGTACGATGCAGAATAAAGCCCTGGTGAACAAACAGTACTCACCTCTACAAATGAGAACAAAGAGCATAGGTTAATGGGGCTGCCACTTTAAAAACAAGCATTGGCAATGCCAATAGGTCTTGCTTAAGATTAAAAGTGCCCTTGTGGTAAGGAATTCAGGCACTCTGTTACTCATCTTTACAGGGAGAAATGACAGAGAAAGGAAACAAAGAACGTGGAGAAAGTGGAGGATTAGAAAGAAAAAGAAAAAATTAGAGAAAGAGAGAGTGGGAAGAGAAAGAAAGTCAGAGAAGATGTTCATATTCTTTTCCGACTTGGCTTGTGGTTTGACTTTAGGAGCCAAGGCACACCCTTGGCTTGGCTCATCCCATACATTCTCTAGCTACCCCTCCTTCTAAATCAGTCTTGCCAGTCTCCTTTGAGCCTCTAAAATGATTTTACTCTGAATCTTCCCAATACCTTGCGTGTCCCGCCGACAAACTTGTATTGCTTCGCTAAACCCCCCTGAGCTAGTCCTACGTCAAACCCTGGCTACGATGGCTCTTTTTTCCTTTAAGTCACATAAGCTTCCACCTCACACTGGTGCTCATTTCCATGTTGGAAATGAGTTCCAGTGCAAAGGTATCATAGACTCTAAGAGAGTCTACCCACCAGTTATGGCATCCAAAGACCTCTTCAGCTACCAAATCTCCTATCTTCAGCTGTACAAGCAGCACTATTGGCCCCACCCGAAGCAAGCGTTCAACAGCAAGAAGCACAGCTCTTACACCTCACTCTTACTGAAGATTTCTACACAGACATAAGAGGATGCATGCATAGAACAACATTGCTGTGCCAGCATGCCTGGCTTTAATGTCCTACACCATGTACTCAAACAGGCACACCACTTGCTCTGCATACCACTTACACTGCTCTCACAGTATGTGTGTGTGCACCGTCAGACACAGTGCTCACTGTAAAAATATAAAATTAGGAGAAAGGATAGTGTATTAAGCCACATACATTATTACCAGACACATTAATTAGTTAGCTTATATCTGTTGACACAATGCACAGGTCTAAAATAACAGATACAGCGAGTAACACATTAAATTTGTAAAATTCTTAAAGATAAAATCTATACTCTGTGGACGAATATTGTCTTTTTTTGCAGACACCACTACCTTACACTCCAAATTGGCAATAAAAAAACGGGTTACTGCAAATACAGTTAGAAAACTTACATCATTTTTCAATATTTTGAATGCATTCGAATAAGATCTTGTGACCATTGCTCTGCAAATTGGTATTAGCCACTTCTTCCTAGATGGGGAATAGGTTGGGCAGAAAAAGAAAACATGCGCTATAGGGTCCTTCTCTGCTCCACAGGATGAGGAGTGACAATCTAAGGGATGAATGGTTTAAGACAATGTATGTAGATATTTTTAGGCTTCAATGCCCAATTTGCAAGTACAGTCTGTGAGCTAATGGGGGCTTAATAGCATCTAGAAAAATTCTTCTAAGCTATACGAGGGTTTAACTTGCAAAAATTGGTCAGTCACAGTACCTATTTTAGAAGCTGACAAAATCTGGTCCAGTTGAAACTGGGGGTAACTTGCTTCAATAAAGCATTTACTGGTAGCTGAAACATCTTCACATACATTCCACAGATCTCTACATCCAGTCTTACCTAGAGTACCTCTCACATATTTGAACCAGGGGATATTACTTGTCCCTGGAATCCCCAGCACATCTTGTAGTGTAGTTCCTATCATCCCAATAGGCTCTGCACATTGGAATAATACCTACAGCAGTAAAGGCCTAGACCAGACGTTAACTAGGTCTACTACTGTCGATACTAGACTTAAAGTTTTGGGTTTGCCAGCTTAGCTCAGAGTTCACTAGAAACTTTCTCGAATTTTCAGGAAAGAATTAACTTCCCTGATTAGACAAGAAGGGATTTAGTTTCCGACAACCATAGAACATGACAACTTTGCTCTCCCCTAATCAAGAGTATATCTCGAGAGTCGTGTGAACAAAAGGCAATTTATTTTACTCAGTCAGTACGTGCATTCTTAGTCTCATCAGAATGTAGAGAAAAGGAAGAGACGGGCGTGTTCAATAAAAAGGTGTTATTTATTGATCAGTCTCTTTTCTTGTACAAGAGAAATGGATCGATATTATTGCAATACTTATAGTTAAGTAAAGTGCATACATAAAAAGCAATAGTATAAAATAATACTGTAAAAACATTGATATGGTTTCTAAGCCATAAGATGTTTTAAAATGAATAAAATATATTACATACACATATACATTTGACTAAACGTACTCAACTGGTGTTTCTAGATACGCCTACCCCGTGTACCTGACCTAAGTCTAATACGAGGGCGGGAATAGAAAGTTACAGTTTAAGTTAAGTTTGTTTTTGCCAAGTGAATAACTTAAGAATTCTCTGTGAGGGGTTATTCAGTTCTGTACCTGGAAGTTAGGATGAATGAGGAATGGTATCTCTCTCTCTGGTCTCGATATTCCAGGCTGCCTGCGAGGGCTACCCAGAAACGCCGGGGCTGGATTTCTCGGCAGGAGAAGTCAGCGCGTCTCTCAGCGCGTCAGGAAGGCGGGGCTGCTGCCAGCGGGGTCTGCTCTGCTCTTGGCTTCGGCAAGTATGGCTGCTCCGTCTCGTCACCACGCGTGTGTTTGCATAGGGCAAGATCGGTAATATTTATACCTTTAAGGTGCCGAGATTGACGTAAGGATGGACATAGATACGTCAATAAGGATGTCATACGACTTGCTCGTTAGCACATTCTTTTACTGAAGTTCTCGGTGAAATCAAAACAATGGCCGCAGGGTTTTGCCCAGGTTGTCATAGGTTTGATTTGTTATGAGAACTCCGTATGCCTTATCAGGGGCTGGAGGAATATCGCTTGTCTAATTAGATCGCAAGCGTTATGACCTAATCAGATAACACGTTCCTGTGCCGTAGTGTGACTGCGTCAGATAACGGTATCTGCATCATGGGGATTTTCTGCCTCATGGGCTGATTACTAGTTAACTTGTTAGTTTACTAACCAGAATAGGGTCAGGAATAGGGGGATCGATTCAGAACCTATAGGAATACATCACACCCACTCCACGCTAACTATGTACATATTTACTAATCTATGCATAGTATAACATAGTACAACATACTATAGAGTATAGTGTATACCTTACCACCCCAAAATACATAAATGCATTTTGAAATTTTTCAAATATACGGAAAAATTGCAGACATATGTATTGTATGCACTCAAGCTGTAGAATAATGCCAAAGTAATCGCATTTGTATACATTATTGCTTATTTGGTATATGAGAATTACACATGAAATGGCTTCTTAATACAGAAAAAAAGTTCGAGACCATTCCATCACAGAATAAAATATTTATGAACGTATCAGCGGGCAGCTAATGTCTATAAGCTATCTAACATTTAGAAACCTTAGTTCTTTAAGAATAGTTCTTACTTTAAGCAGAAGATAGTGTCCCGAAAAATATGCAAAAATATTTGGGGCTGCTGAAAAATTGCTGTCCGTGAACTGGAGGGAAAATCTGTTCATGTGACTTTATTTTTAAAGTTGAAGGCCGAATTCAGGGAACGCCGTGTGCGAGCTTGCTCAAAAGTCTCTATTTCTGTTCTGGAGAGAACATCATATCATTCAGGCTTTCGAAAAAACTGTCAACAGCTTCCTGGGAAAGTTCCACTAACTCGGAAATAGGTGTAATCATGCATTCTTGCGCATGATTGTCTCCATTGACATTCTGATTTGCATTACTGACAGAAGGTCGTACCTGTTCGATGCTGCTTTCATCTTGAACTTCACTACCCATCAATCGTAGTGGTGAAGCTTCCACGAATGCCGTCATCAGGATTGGTAGCCTTTGAGGGCAGCACAAATCATGAACCTTGATCGGGCTCAACAATGTTTCTGCATCCATTGGCGCATCCGATTGTAGCGTCAGACAAGTGTCTAACACGCATTCTTCTCCGCATAGCAGACACCTCAATACAGGTAAAACACATCTTTGCCACATTGGTCGAAATGATAGAAACCAAGTCATGTTCAGGTCTCTAAGCCGGGAGAGTCCCAGGATTTTTGATATCCGGTCCCGGTATCCAATGGCTAGGATTGTTTCTTCCCTTGTCGCAAGAGTTTTGTCTGTGACATGGGTTGCCATAACGAAAAATAAGGACTAAGAATAGGATTCCTGCAATTAGTCCCAGGATCAGGGGAAGTCCGCCAAAAATCGAATGGACGAAATCTGGAAAAATACCCAGTATGGCTTTGAATGGTGTTAATGCCATCGAAAATACTGTCTTAAATACCTTTGAGACCCCATTGGTATCAGAAATATTTAAGATTTCATTCAGGATTTCCGCGAAATGTACGGGGGAATTAGTTGATAATAATGTATGTATCTCTGCAGTCGTCCTTGCGACTTGTAGATCATACGTTTCTTTTGATGACGAGAGCCTGGTAGGCGTCTGAAGAAGCACTGTTTTCATTCTGCTTAAAGTATCTATTCGAATAGAAGTAATTTTCAAATCGGGCCATGCCCTTGCCTCCCTGTCTGGGAAGGAGCTGGGGAACAATGAGCGTCCACAGCACTTGACCTTCGCAGTCGTAGTTACTAGATAAGGAGTCCCGGGCATAAGACTACAACATTTGCGGTCTACAATAAGAATGTAACTCCCATTATAGAGTCTTTGAAAGAATGGTTCTATTTCTGTTGCAGGTGCGCCTTGCTGGTGACATGAAAGGTTGTATGAATTCCCTTCACAGGCTCCATGCAAACTAATTCCGTTACACAGAAGCGTGCCGCTTAGTGACATCGCACAATTATTGCCACTAAGAAACACTTTCTGTCCTTTATTACTGACACATGCATGTGAATAGGGCAGGTTCCATGTTGTTTTAAGGTATCCTTTTCCCAATTTCTCGTACATGCCAGCCTGTATATATTTTTGGAAGTATTGAAACCTGAAGGTTGAGATTGGAATATTTATTATCCCATGTATTATCCATTCACTGACAGGTCGTTCTGACATTGTCACTGGTAATCTCTCAAGTTTCTCAATGCTCAGGATTGTATAATCAGCACCCTTTTGTGCCATACTGATTTGTCTATCAGTAAGGTTAAAGATTTGGAATAGTGATGTTGTGTTGATTAAACGCCAAGGCACATAGCCTGAACGCAGATTTTGTAACGTCCAGCCAAGCTGTACAATAGAACGCAATTGTGACTGACCGTGTTGTAATAACAGTAAGTCCTGCGATAATATGTCGATTGCTGAAGACACAATGCTGTCCAAAGAAAAAATTCTGGAGGACAGAGTCATTAACCCATTGTCCACTACAGAAAGTGATTTTTCCAAATTAATACGGTCAATTTCCCGTATTCTCTCTGCTGTTTCAATTTGAGTAACCTTCCAGGCCTCATTGTATGCTGCATATACAGAGGCTGCTATGAAACGCTTTTGACGCTGTTTGCGTGGTCCCAAAGTGAAATCACGCAAGTCAGCACCATCAGTAAGTAAAGTTAGGTGTTGCTTAATTTCTGCCAGTGTGGAAGTTTGTAGCCATTGAAGGCATAATTTGCCCACACTGTAGGTTGTTATTATCCCTGGGTGATGTCTTTGAGGATATCTAGGGTCTGGCCTGGTCATTTTGAACCCCTGTGTTTTGTTCAGGAATCTGTCTTGACAGTTATTAGTATCTGTGGGCCAGATCAACCACTGTTTCCAATCAGGATGTGTTCTGCTTTGGTTTAATATATGGTTTACGTCTATCTCTTCATCTGTAGAAGTGTTGCTAAACATTGTTGGCTTTGGAATAGACGGTTTATTTAAATCTTTGATTTTGGCTAGGCCAAGACAGGTGGTTTGTTGAACAGTGTCATTTAAAAATATCATTTGTTCTGGGATCATGCAGGCTCTAAACAAAGCTTCTATACCCTGTACTTGCCATTCTTTTGTACCCCAAACACTTTTCAATTCAACATTTTTGTCCCAATAATCAAAACCAAAAGTATTCATTTTTTCAAAGAATGAGTCTGAATATAACAATTTTGTGTTGGTTATCATGGTCTTGGTCCCTGTTTTGTTTGACAATTTAAAATAAAATGTTTCAGCATTACTTGTGTTAAAACCTGAAAAATATGAATATTTGTCGTAAACGGTTCTTGAGCTCCCTTTTGGAGGTGTTGCACAATGTTCCCATTGATTATAATTTAAAACATTTCTAGGTTGTGCAGATCTATGTAAAAAATGGTTACCATAGTGGTTATAACAGTACATACTATCATAATTTGTAGAACCCTGCAAATAATCATGTTTGGTAAATTTAGCAGACATTACTAAGTCAGACATCATATTATTAATGCTTTCGAAGTCCCAATCATCAGCAAATGAGTTTGGTTTTACAAAGTCACTCAAGGAGATCTTAATTTGGTGTGGATATTTCAGGATCTCGACCGGACCATAAATTTCATAGTCAGTGTTGTCCCAAGCTACCCCACCAGGTATCGGATTGGCTGTGAAGTTGGCTGAAGAAAGTTCTCTTTTCTCGACGTGTGAAGATGTGTGTGGTTTGAGGATCAAGTTGATTTTCTGACTTGCTGTGTCCATTTTAGCATATTTTCCCTCAATGAAGCGTCCCAATGTTAGTATCATGATGAGCCAAAGTATGAGGATAAATGCACCAAAACCCACCCAAAATTCAATCCATGGAGAAATCAGATATGTTTCTTTCAGTTGTTTCAAAAGTTCTTTAGCTTTATCTTTAAAGGTTTTTGATGATGGCTGTGTCTTTGATTCACTGAACCCTTCAGAGGAATCATCGAAGTTTATGAAGTAGCCGGATGCAGTTCTGTCAATTGTTCCAATTGCTTCAGGATTTCTGTTTCTTGCATTTTCGTTTGGTACTTCATTATAGATTGGTGTGTCTCTGCTAAATGTTTTTATTTGAGATTTCAGAGGTCTTAGTTCTATTGCATTGTTGCATAGTCCATGTTGTTCTTCTGTAGGCGTTTCGAATGTGATGAGCCTCTTTGTTAGGACCTCTGTACTGGTAGCAAACCTTGGTGTTCTGCTACTTATTGGGAGTCCACTTGGCCTACTGTTTGTTATCGGCCACATGATTGTGGTTTTACCAGGTCGATGGATACAACTCGGTTCTCCTTTTTACCAGCAAGTGGCGGTAGTACAACTGATCTTGTCCCGTTGACAGACAAGACAGGAACTGCTTTTCTGTAAGAAGGCCCAAATTCCTTCTTTACCGCGATCTTCTCCCTGACTAGATCCCCGACTTTTGGAATCCAGACAGGTCTTGCTGGGACAGGTGGTGGTTCTTCAGTGGTTGTTGGCTGTTGTTTCAACTTTATGTTGCTCAGGTCTTTTCTTGTTTTGTTTAAGTCCTGCAAAATAGCCAAACGGTCTTTGATATCAAAGCTTTTTTCTTTCACCACTGAAGTCTGACTATCAATGTCAGAGATCATCATCCTAGTTCCAAATAATAATTCGTACGCACTGAATCCCTTCAGAGAATTTCTTGGCAAGTTATTGAGACTACGTTGGACACTTATTAGATGTTTGACCCACCCAGCTCCCGAACCTAATACCTTCGCCGTTATAGATTGCTTTATGTCACGGTTTTTTCTTTCAACAATTCCGTTCCCCTCAGGGTGAAATGGACAAGAGTACCGCAATTGCACGCCCATGCTGACCATGGCCTCCTTATAAGCCCGAGAGCTAAAAGCAGGACCGTGGTCTGAATGCAGCATGCCAATTGCGTATGTGCCGATAAAGACTCGCAAATCTTTTATAACAGTTCTGGCGTCAGCCGTTCGCTGGGGCCACATCCATATGAATCTCGTGCATGAATCCACTGCGACCAGGATATATTTATAGTTACCATCCCTTTGTAAGGGACCACAGTGGTCTAGGTAAACACAGGCTAATGGTTTATCCGAGATTAGAAGGGGCGTCTGAGCTGGACGTCTCACAGTTGATACTTTCATTTTTTGACATATCTCACATTCTAGAACATAGTTCCTTGTTCGTCTTCTCATTTGTGGCCACCAGTATCTCTGTTTTAATAATGATACTGTGGCTGAGACGCCAGCATGGATAGAAGCAAGCCCTTCGTGTGCCGCTATTATTAGTCCTAACCTATGTTCCATGTTTGGAATTGCCCTATCCCCCACTCCAGGGATTCGAGCAAAAGGAACATTGTTTGCATCAGTTATGTATGAGTATTTTACTGGAAAGCCTTTCGGGAGTGTTTCTATCGAATCCTTTTCTGAAGCGCTGACAGCTTGTAATATTTCGCTGTCTATTTTTGTTTTTGACCGGGTGATGGCAGCTACGGAAGCCGTTTGCACAGCTGCCTTCGCGGCCTCATCAGCCAATGAATTCCCTGCAACGTGAACGCCATCACGCTGATGACTCAGTGAGTGAGTCACGTGAGTCTTTGGTAGTTCTTTTTGTAAAAGAGCTATTTGTTCCCAGAGCAGTTTCTGCTTTATTGGTGCATCTGTGTTATCTTTGTAACCGTTTTGAATCCATGTCTGCAAATCCTTGTTATATGATTTGACGCAGTAATATGAATCTGACACTATAAGTGTCGGGAATTCGCGATCCGCATTATCTAGCGCCATTTTCAAAGCTAATATTTCAGTTTGTTGTTCTGAATTAGTTTCTACTGAGTGTGTCTTTGTTAATAGAGGTTTTAGTTTACCTCCGCGCCACACTTCTTTTGTAATCTCACATGTGGGGTTGTATGCTTGTTCTCCCCAAACGGAGGGTTGAGCATGTCCGTCTGTATAGATTACACAGGCGTAATGTCGTAAAGGCAGAATGTCGATTGGCAGAGGGTATGTTTTTTCATATTCTAGATTTTCCATTTCTTCTAGTTCTGGATCAAAGTAGTAGTATACTTTGTCCGTTGTGATTGAATTCACCCATTGTATCCATTCCGGATTCAATGTTGTTGTTGGTAAATTACACAGTGTTGTTAATGCCTCAAAGGCTGATTCAGCTGTTCTGACTGTGATATGTCTACCGTCTGCTTGATCTTTTTCTCTAGCTATTGCGGTTTGAACTGCATGAACAATTTTTTCTTTGTTTCTGAATTTCTGTTTAGCTTTTGTGTACAAGTGTGATTTGAATGCAATTGGTACCTTTTCTCCTTCATTAGAGGTCAGGTATGTGAATCCGCATCTCCCTGGGATGACTCGAATCACAAGATTGCGTGTGTTATCACGTGTTTCTAATTTTGTTTTAATTAGCATGTCTGTTTGTAGGGATCTCAAAATTTCTGTGTGTATTTGAGTCCAATTGGATCTTTTAAAATCTGGTTTTATCAGATCATAAAGGGGTTTGACCCTTTCTGCGTAATTTGCAATGTATGTTCTTCCGAAGTTTAGGAAGCCTAGAATCGACTGTAAGTTTTTTAGTGTTCTAGGTGCTTGGAGTACGGCACATTTCTCTAGGAAATTGTCAGCCAGGCTTTTGCCTTCACTTGATAACTCATATCCTAAGAATAGGACTGTCAGATGGGCAATTCTGGATTTTTTAAAGTTGAATTTGTAACCCTCTGCTGCAAACCCAAGTATTATGGTGTTCACTCTCTTCAAGTGAGTCTCCAAGTCATCATCTGTTAAGTAAATGTCATCGACATAAGATAATGCTTCATCATCATATAGTTGTAGTAATTCGGTTACTCTCGCTGAGAATACCCCCGGGCTGTTCTTGTACCCCTGGGCTAACCGACAGAATTGTTTTTGAGTGCCATTTATTGAGAACGCAGTTAAATATCTGCTCTCTGGTGCTATGTTTTGACAAAAGAATCCATTAGAGATGTCTAATGTTGTTTTGTATTTTTTGCGCACTATGTTATTCATTAGTGCAGCACTGTGTGAGTTTTGCACTGCAAAAGTTTTGCAACATGTGTTAAGGTGTCGGTAATCCAAAACTAGACGATATGAATTGTCTGGTTTGGAGACCGGAAACAAAGGGTTGTTCATTTGTGAGGTGCAAGTTTCAATCACCCCCTGGTATTCTAGCTGATCTAGTATTTCATTTACCTGTTTTTTAGCTTCTTGCTTAATTGGGTACTGCCTTTGTGCAGTAGGTTGTGATTTTAACTGGATTTTGTGAGGAGGAGAATCCTCATCCCATCCCACGTGATTTTTATATAAAGCAGGAGCTAGAGCCACTGCCCACTTTCTAGCAAGTGTGTATTTTTTATGAATTGGAATTTGATTTGAGAAGGCAGGCATAATTATTTCTTCGCCATGAGGGCACTCCCTGACAAACTCTGGTGGCCAGTCTTTTTCAGCTAGAAGGATGTCATAGCCCTTGGAGAGATTATCCCAAAATAGTCCCCTTATTTTCCTAGTCTTATCCCCCTCTATACGCAATGTTATTTCGTATATTTTGTGAGGTTTGCTAACTCTGGTGTCCGCAGTTTCCACTTGAAGATATTCATTCGTGTCCACTGTCTCCAGATGATTCATAAGGACTTTGCGAGCTATGCTCACTTCTGCTGCACTGTCTAGCATTGTCTGAGCCCACTCTCTGTTTTTCAGTTGTGTCCTCAGTATTCTCGGCATTGTTAACTACCTTGATACTGGCTACCTTCTTTTTTGGAAATTGTATTTTCTTTTTTAGTTGAGCAAGTTACTTGTCTTTGGACTTGGCGTGCTCTTCTCTTTGTTCTGATCGTCCTCTTCTTTCCGATTTCTGCGAGGAAGTCTGAAAAGATTGAGAGGGACGTGTATCAATGTCTTGATATCTATCAGGCTTCTTTATATTATCCCTATTTCTAAGGTTATATCTATTCCCAGAGGGGTCACTCTGGGGTGACCTGTGTCTTTGGTTCGGAGATTTTTCTCTTCGCCTAGGAGACCTTCCTCAGGACTGGAATTTCTTTTCTTTAGGATTGGATTGTTTGTTTCCATCCCAGTTCTTTTTTGGTGATGTAGATTTATTATTAAAAAATATTTTTTCTGGACTTTCAATCAGTTGCGGTTTTACTGGTATTCCACCTAAACTATCTCTACCTAGTTCCTCATAGGATTTTTCTATGATTCTGGCAATTTCCGCTGGTTGGTCTGCTATATCTGTCTCTTTTAACCTCTGGCGGATCGCCACGTTTGCTGCTTCACCTTTTATGTTGGCTAATAATATAGCCGACACCTGCTTGAAGTCTTTCAGTAATTTCATACCAAGAGTTAAAGCGGGTTCAGGACCATATTCATCTTGAATTTGTTTTAACACATCTGGTATTACCGAAATGGATGGAACACCGTGCGTTTTTGTGTAGATGGAAGCAAAGACTGTACCCCAAGTGTCACAGTCTTCAATGTGTAGTGCGATTCCCATTGGAAGACAGATAGTCAGAATCCTGTGTTTTTCTAATGGGGTGGTGTCAGGAAACACCGCCTCTATTTGGGTGATTTTCTGTGCCAACCAGAATGGTATTTGTTCCCGTTTAGCCGTTACTTTACCTAGGCAGGACTGGATGTTCTGTGGTGTAATTTTATTTGTGTTCCCCTGGTGAGGGGTCAGCTGTGGGAGTTTAATCGCTGGCTGAATTGTTGAAGTCCGCATCACATACTGGACTAATTGTCTATGTATTTTTATTAATTGTTTTAGCTGTGTTAACAGCTCTGCTGCTGGCATCTCATTGATGTCTGGATGTGGTGTGTATCCGGCTAGGACCGGCCACGTTGCTCCTGGTCTACCTAAAGGACCGAGCCTGGTGATGTGATTATTATGTTTTAGGGCGCCATCAAATAAGAGCAAATGCTCTTGAAATTTGAGTGGTACTTCCACCTCCTCGAAAGGAGTGTACTCATTAGGAGGTTCCTCTATTTTGTAATAGTGGAAGTACTTTGTTACAGCATTTGCTGCTGGAAAATGTATCCATGAATAGTATACCTCTGTCTGCCGATATTCGTGTGCCTCAATTACGAATATGACTGTGCCACCTCTAGGTGTCAGTCCATTTTCTATAAGTTTTAGAGTTATAGATCTCCTTTTGATGACCGGGATGAGTATTATATCCTGGTCTGCTGCCTGCATGGTAGCATCAGCTGCTGCGAGTTCAGTTGCTAATGTAACTGCCTCTCTTTCATCCTCATTGTCTGACATGTTACTGACAGGATGGTTATTTCTTTTGTTTGCAGATCAGGTTTCTTATGGAAACAAAGGTTAGATGCACAATATTTTGGAACTGTTTATCCTTCAACGTTGACTATACCAAGAACCATACATAGGAGTTCCCTCCTGCGAGGTCTGGCGGATATAACCTTTCACCCACTCCAGACGTCTTTGGAGTATTGTGGGAAAAGGGGTCTGAGTGAGAAAGCACGACTGAGTTACTCTAAACGTCTTACGTTAGTTTTATCGCCCTTTCCAAACGCGTTGGGCGCCATGTAGTGTAGTTCCTATCATCCCAATAGGCTCTGCGCATTGGAATAATACCTACAGCAGTAAAGGCCTAGACCAGACGTTAACTAGGTCTACTACTGTCGATACTAGACTTAAAGTTTTGGGTTTGCCAGCTTAGCTCAGAGTTCACTAGAAACTTTCTCGAATGTTCAGGAAAGAATTAACTCCCCTGATTAGACAAGAAGGGATTTAGTTTCTGACAACCATAGAACATGACAACTTTGCTCTCCCCTAATCAAGAGTATATCTCGAGAGTCGTGTGAACAAAAGGCAATTTATTTTACTCAGTCAGTACGTGCATTCTTAGTCTCATCAGAATGTAGAGAAAAGGAAGAGACGGGCGTGTTCAATAAAAAGGTGTTATTTATTGATCAGTCTCTTTTCTCGTACAAGAGAAATGGATCGATATTATTGCAATACTTATAGTTAAGTAAAGTGCATACATAAAAAGCAATAGTATAAAATAATACTGTAAAAACATTGATATGGTTTCTAAGCCATAAGATGTTTTAAAATGAATAAAATATATTACATACACATATACATTTGACTAAACGTACTCAACTGGTGTTTCTAGATACGCCTACCCCGTGTACCTGACCTAAGTCTAATACGAGGGCGGGAATAGAAAGTTACAGTTTAAGTTAAGTTTGTTTTTGCCAAGTGAATAACTTAAGAATTCTCTGTGAGGGGTTATTCAGTTCTGTACCTGGAAGTTAGGATGAATGAGGAATGGTATCTCTCTCTCTGGTCTCGATATTCCAGGCTGCCTGCGAGGGCTACCCAGAAACGCCGGGGCTGGATTTCTCGGCAGGAGAAGTCAGCGTGTCTCTCAGCGCGTCAGGAAGGCGGGGCTGCTGCCAGCGGGGTCTGCTCTGCTCTTGGCTTCGGCAAGTATGGCTGCTCCGTCTCGTCACCACGCGTGTGTTTGCATAGGGCAAGATCGGTAATATTTATACCTTTAAGGTGCCGAGATTGACGTAAGGATGGACATAGATACGTCAATAAGGATGTCATACGACTTGCTCGTTAGCACATTCTTTTACTGAAGTTCTCGGTGAAATCAAAACAATGGCCGCAGGGTTTTGCCCAGGTTGTCATAGGTTTGATTTGTTATGAGAACTCCGTATGCCTTATCAGGGGCTGGAGGAATATCGCTTGTCTAATTAGATCGCAAGCGTTATGACCTAATCAGATAACACGTTCCTGTGCCGTAGTGTGACTGCGTCAGATAACGGTATCTGCATCATGGGGATTTTCTGCCTCATGGGCTGATTACTAGTTAACTTGTTAGTTTACTAACCAGAATAGGGTCAGGAATAGGGGGATCGATTCAGAACCTATAGGAATACATCACAATCTTTAAGGCCACCCAAATAGGATAAAAGGGTAGGCGTTGCCCAGATCCATCGGCAGTAAAGAATGGTCATAAGACCAACTTCCCCTAAAATGGGACTTAATCCCAAATCAAATTTCAGGGGGACTAGTGGTGTACAATTAGGAATGCCTAATAATTGGCATATAAAACAATTCTCTGAGACTTGTAGGCTATGGATGTTTTTATAACCCAAGAGTCCGAACCATGCATTGCAGTTCGCAGTGTCAATGCCTTATAGATTTGCACAACAGGCAAAATTGGACGATATAATGATTTTTGTTTTAAACTCTGAGTAGTGCCCCATTATGCTGCACAACTTTAGCTCTCCTAATTTCTATATGATTACACCAGTTCATGTCTTCACTAAGGGATAGCCCCAGAAAGCTTAAACTCTCTCTAACGGGTCACATAGAAGTTTAGGATTCTATTTTGTAGCATGCCCTGGGTTTAATATCATAAATTTAGTTTTTGCTACACTTATTTCTAGGCTCTGCAGTTCACAAAATTTCTCAAAGTGACATAGAATATTCTGAAGGCCTATAGTAGATTTGGAAATTAATAGAGAATCTGCAAACATTAAGATTGGGGCCCTAGTGTTCACTAATCTAGGGGCAGCCCTATCCAGCAATTAAATTAAATTGTTCATGTACAGTGAAAACAGGGTGTGGGCAAGCACAGATCCCTGCCTCACCCCATTATCACAGAGAAAGGAGCTGTTGAGTTGCCTGACATATCGCACTGCACTTGTGCATTATTTCCCAAGTGGAGCCTGATTAAAAAACTGGAAGGTCCGAGGGGGCACCCATATCAGAAAGAACTTGCCAGAGAATATATTGTGGGACCATATCAAAAGCTGAATGTAAATCAACAACAGTTGTACTTGCACCCTTTCTAAAACCTGCTTGGAAATGGGTTACAACTGTATGCTCCTCCATCCAGTAATGTAGCCAATTTTAATGTATGGTGCCAAAGAGGTTTTGAGAGCAATCTATTAAGCTAATTGGTCTGCAGTTACGTGCATCCTCTGGGAAGCCCCTGTCCACATTGGGGGAATAGCTGCTCCATTTAAATGTTATTAAATAATTTTTTGGTCCAATGCTGGAGCTTTATTGGAATTTAACTTACCAAGTGCTGTATGAACTTTCTCCAGGGAAATAGACGTAAACATTTTTGCCTGTGGCAGATCATACCCTTCCTACCGTAAACTTTCAAGCAAAGTCAACTGCTGGTGCGAATCACCACTAGCCTCCAGTGAATAATGCTGCAAAATGTGTTACCCAGTCTGTAGCAAAGATATTGGACATATGTGGACCTACTCCACCTTTACTGCCCCACAAAACCAAATTCCAGAAGCTGCACCGGTCTTTATCAGTAAATGCCATTAAGATACGCTGCCAGCATAATATTTCCCATACCTCTCCAGCCCTTCTAATGGTAAATTTGTATTCATCCCTCAGGACTTTAATTTCCCCCATTCCAGAATTTTAATGGCTAAAAATAAGGGATTTGCGGCATTTTTACAATCCACGTTATACCACAAGTGTGAAGGGGGAGGTTTGCGGGATTTTCTAGATACAACAAATAATGAATCCCTCAAATCATTAAATAACTTGTATTTGGGAGATGAATCATAAATACCTCTTCTCTATACTGTCCCATCACAAGTTGAGTATCTCATGTAAACTTGTAGCTACACAGGAATACATTTTACCCAACTATACCTCTGAGTCCTTCATACGTGCTCATTTCACTCTGCCCATATTACTAGATACAACTATATTCGACTCAATACTGTCCTTTTGGACAGACTTCAGGCCTAATATTGTGAGATAAATTTCTAGTGAAAGGGCATTATGGTTGCTCTCTAACCAATCTATCACTATAAAGTCAATGAGGGGAGACCATTATTGTAGATCTATTAGAATATAGTCAATAAGACTTTTACTGAATGGTCTGTTGAAAGTGTGTTTCCCCATACTGTCTGAGATGGATCTCCCATTCACTGCTCGAAGGACTACGTTTAATGTCAGAGCATTAATTTGGAGAGTAAGTAATGGGATGCCCCAATGTCTTCTTCGTAGGAACCAGCTCTACCTTCATCACACAATGGTTCAAACTGGCAATTAAAATCGCCACCAGCTATTATGACCGCAGGCCGTGGTGCAGCAATCTAGTCAATCAAGCATTATTCGATTTATAAAATACAACCATAAAAGCATCCTAAAAAAGTTTACATTATTCCATTAAAAATACAGTTTACTTCATCAATCCGATATTCTAGTACATAAAGTGTATGACAATTGAAAAAGACTCATAAACAGGTTAAAAGATGGTGCAAAATCAGCTAAGTAAGTTCAAATATTATACAAAATCCAAAAGAAAAAGGGAACAATTTATAGAAAAATTAAATATTCTTTGTCTCAGGATCCGAATTTTTTATATGTTAAGGCCTCCAAATGGGAATTATCTATTCTTCTTTTGATCGCCATTTTTATAAAGACAATTACTGCGTTACAAATCATTTCATTTTCCAAACTACACATATAATTAAAAGCACATTTATAGAAATACAATTTGCTATTGAGAAACAGTGGGCGTAAAATATATTTCCTAATATCTCTGTAAAAATGACAAAAGAGTATAAAGTTCAGTGTCGTCTGTGGTGATTTTCCTTCACAGGGGCAATTTGGGAGGGTGCGATTCCACTTGCCTGTCTTTGAAAATGCAACCAAGTGATGGAGAGTAGCCAATCGTAATCTAGTCATAAAAAATCTGTGTTGTACATTTCTAGTAAACGGTAAATGTGGATGGGTACTCAGTGATACTGGCCCTTCACAAAATGATTTTATCGTCTGTTTAGAGCATACTACCCTGTCTCTTAAGGTGTCTCTTGATTTCATAAGTCTCTGTTTTGAGTACCTTTTACTGTATTTCTAGATGATTATGAGATCTTTCAAATCAGCTTCCACCTTGCACTCAGTTAAAAGATTGTAAATATACTGAAGCCATGGGATTTTTTTTATAATGATCTAAGGCTAAGCAATCCATTATGATCTCCTTTGTAAATTTTGTTTCCTCTTAAATCTAGGTCCAAAGCATAAGTGCTGCCATGCTAATGTAGTCACTAACGTAGGGGACGGACAGTTCCTTATGGACTATATATGAAGGAGTAGAGTAGGGTATAGCTAAAAGCCTCCTTAAAAACTTATTTTCCAGAGTTTGCAATAAGGTATGGTTAGCTCTCCCCCATATTGCTGCTCTTTAACAAGTACCTGTAAGGCATTTGCTCTTATAGAGGGTCAAAAGTTCTCTAACTGTTTTTTTCCCACTTTTTTGAGCAAATCTAAAAATGGCCTCAACTGATGATATGAATTTCGATTTGCAACGATCTATGTGGGTATCACAACTTCCCTGGCTAGCCAAAAGAAGGCTTAAGTATGAAAAAGAGGGTGTTTTTCAATGGGTACACTTTCCATAAGTGGTTTTTGTTATTTTACCCCTTTCACAAGTCATTGTTAATGTTTTGCTATGGTCATTCTCCTCCATCTTGTGAGTTGCAGCCTACACGTGGCCCAGATTGCAGTGAGCAGAGTCCAGGAAGTGGTAAGGAGACAGACTAGTGCTGTCTCTTCCCAAGACAAAAAGTTGTTTAAAAAACGATTTTCACTTTCTGTGTTTACTGTCTATGCCTGTGGTTGTTACAGTTAAAAATTGTAGTTTTAGCCTGCCTGTAATTGCATATTTTATCACCTGTGTTGTGTTTTAAATGTGTGGTTTTCCCTGCCCATGATTGCCTTCATTTAGTGTGTTGAATTGTGGTATTTGCAGTCCAATCTCTGTAGTCTGTCCCTCTCTTTCCTTGATGACAAATCTGTTTTCCCTCCAAATTTCTCCTTTGCTCTGTGCTTAGGCCTGTGTGCTCAAACAGTGCACCCCCAGCCTCCATTTTGTGTTCACAAGCCAGTGAGGCCAGCCCCCCTCCCTCCCCCCTCCCCCCCCCCATCAACTGGTATTTTCTACATCAGAGGGTGCTTCTGTGAGCTGTTGAAACTGTATTTACTGGGGCCTGGGCACTTCGTTTTTTGGCCAGCAGGGGGAGTAAAGCTTTATTCAATCAGTATTGTTAGATTTCCAGCTAGTGAAGCCTTTACCTGCTGAAGTCCAAAGTTGTGGATTGAGCCTGTCTGTCTCCTAGGAGATTCTGAACAGGAGCAAGCAGCTGCCCAGCCCCCACCCTCAGGCCAGCAGACCATTGGCTATTCAGCTACCAGGCAAGTCTGAGCCTTCCTCTCACACCTGCCCAGGCCCCTTAAGGCCTTGCTGGGTGCACCCCAAATCATTCTCCTCCATCTTGTGAGTTGCAGCCTACATGTGGCCCAGATTGCAGTGAGCAGAGTCCAGGAAGTGGTAAGGAGACAGACTAGTGCTGTCTCTTCCTACGACAAAAAGTTGTTTAAAAAACGATTTTCACTTTCTGTGTTTACTGTCTATGCCTGTGGTTGTTACTGTTAAAAATTGCAGTTTTAGCCTGCCTGTAATTGCATATTTTATCACCTGTGTTGTGTTTTAAATGTGTGGTTTTCCCTGCCCATGATTGCCTTCATTTAGTGTGGAATTGTGGGATTTGCAGTCCAACCACTGTAGTCTGTCCCTCTCATTCCTTGGTGACAAATCTGTTTTCCCTCCAAATTTCTCCTTTGCTCTGTGCTTAGGCCTGTGTGCTCAAACAGTGCACCCCCAGCCTCCATTTTGCGTTCACAAGCCAGTGAGGCCAGCCCCCCTGCCTCCCCCCTCCCCCCCCCATCAACTGGTATTTTCTACATCAGAGGGTGCTTCTGTGAGCTGTTGAAACTATATTTACTGGGGCCTGGGCACTTCGTTTTTTGGCCAGCAGGGGGAGTAAAGCTTTATTCAAATAGTATTGTTAGATTTCGAGTTAGTGAAGCCTTTACCTGCTGAAGTCCAAAGTTGTGGATTGAGCCTGTCTGTCTCCTAGGAGATTCTGAACAGGAGCAAGCAGCTGCCCAGCCCCCACCCCCAGGCCAGCAGACCATTGGCTATTCAGCTACCAGGCAAGTCTGAGCCCTCCTCTCACACCTGCCCAGGCCCCTTAAGGCCTTGCTGGGTGCACCCCAAATCATTCTCCTCCATCTTGTGAGTTGCAGCCTACATGTGGCCCAGATTGCAGTGAGCAGAGTCCAGGAAGTGGTAAGGAGACAGACTAGTGCTGTCTCTTCCCAAGACAAAAAGTTGTTTAAAAAACGATTTTCACTTTCTGTGTTTACTGTCTATGCCTGTGGTTGTTACAGTTAAAAATTGTAGTTTTAGCCTGCCTGTAATTGCATATTTTATCACCTGTGTTGTGTTTTAAATGTGTGGTTTTCCCTGCCCATGATTGCCTTCATTTAGTGTGTTGAATTGTGGGATTTGCAGTCCAACCTCTGTAGTCTGTCCCTCTCATTCCTTGGTGACAAATCTGTTTTCCCTCCAAATTTCTCCTTTGCTCTGAGCTTAGGCCTCTGTGCTCAAATAGTGCACCCCCAGCCTCCATTTTGTGTTCACAAGCCAGTGAGGCCAGCCCCCCTGCCTCCCCCCTCCCCCCCCCATCAACAGGGATTTTCTACATCAGAGGGTGCTTCTGTGAGCTGTTGAAACTGTATTTACTGGGGCCTGTGCACTTCGTTTTTTGGCCAGCAGGGGGAGTAAAGCTTTATTCAATCAGTATTGTTAGATTTCGAGTTAGTGAAGCCTTTACCTGCTGAAGTCCAAAGTTGTGGATTGAGCCTTTCTGTCTCCTAGGAGATTCTGAACAGGAGCAAGCAGCTTCCAACTCCCTTGCCAGCAAACCTTGTCTGAGGTTGCTGGGACCTTATATGGTGTGCTAGTGGTTGGCACATGTGTACACTGATTGTATCTGGTGTTTCTATTGGGTTAGGGTTAATGTCCTCATTGGTTGGGTATTTGAGGGTTCTGATTGGTTTCTCGGTCTGTGAATCAATCATTGCAGGGTTGGGACTAGGGATAGGGTTAGGATTTCTATTGGAAGTAGGGACTAGGGCTTCCTATGTTATTGGTTGTTGGGAGTAGGGCGGGACTAGGGCTAGGGTTAGAGCTTTAATTGGAAGTAGTGATTAGGGCCTCTGGTGTGATTGGTTGTTGGACCAGTTGTGGGACTAAGAGTAGGTTTAGGCATTCTATTGGAAGTAGGGACTAGGACGACCTGTACCAGTGGCTGCTTTAACTTGGGTTGGGACTAGTGGTAGGGCTAAGGCCTTTATTGGACGTAGAGATAAGGTTTTTTTTTAACTGATTGGGTGCTTGGACTAGGGTTAAGATTGGCTGCAAGGTCCTGGTCTCCTATTGGTTCTAGATGCTAGGGCTAGTGTTGTGATTGGATAGTGTTAGGGCTAGGGTTCCCATTGGCTGAAGGGGTCACCTAATTACTAGGGCTACAAAAAGCCAGGCTTAAGGCGTCTGAGCCCGGGCGTCGAGGCCAAGGGTGTCGAGGACAAGGGTAGTTGCCTGTTTGGGCCTGTTCGGGACTAGGGCCAGAAATGCTGCCCTTTTTCTCATTAAAAAAAAAAATCCTTCACTCTTTTATCCCCCCACTTTCCTTTTTTCTATCAAAATTAACAGACTAACATGTTCACTTCTCAAATTCCATGTTCCATATTCAACTATACTAATATACTGCCCAAATAACTGAATAACATATCTACTACTCAAATTACTTCATATTTATACTATACTAATTTTCAACACTAATCCTTTATGGGTTCCGGAGTGGCGTGCTACGCGCCAAAAAAGCACTTCAACACCGATCAGGGGTAACAAGTGCTATATGAATGCAAATCTTTCTTCCCCTTTTATCCATCCACTATCCTTCTCACTCCAAGTAACAGACTAATATCCACCACTGAAATTACCTCATATTTCACCATATTAATTCACCACTAATCCTTAATAGGCTCCCTGAATAGCGTGCGTCAACAAGCCAGCGATAAATAAATACTAACCTTTGTCCTACTCTATCCTTCTGCTATCATTCCAAATCCAAATAACTGACTAACCTATCCACCACTTAAAATGTACTTGCATGTTTCACTATACTAATTCAACACTAATCCTCTGTTGGTCCCGGAGTAGCGTGCTACCCACCGAAAAAGCGCTTCGACGCCTCGTCAGGGGTAGTAAGCGCTATATAAATGCAATTACAATACAATACAATACATAATATTAAGTTTTCCTTATTCATAAAAAATTCAAAATTTTCAATTAGACATTGTAACCTATTAGCTGTCCTTGGTAGCAGGACAGCGCTGTCCGCACATAAGAGGACTGGAGCAATCCGATTACCTACTGTAGGGGAATAAACTTGCAATTTTTGCAGAGTGAGGTCAATGTTATTTATGTAAAGGGAAAATAAAAGTGGTGCGAGGACACACCGTTGGCGTATGCCTCGGGTAACTCTAAAATGGGGCGTACATTTACTATTAAGGCCATAGCAGACTCTTGAAGTTAATAGCGCATACATTTGTGACAAATAAACTACAATGTCTTCTGGAGCAACCATCTCCATGAAGGACTGCCATACTTTTTCATGTTTAACAAGATCAAAAGCACTTGTCAAATCCACAAAACAAAGATGTAATGTGCCCTCCTTAGTGATGGTATATTTTCCTATGAATAGTTCAAGGTTGACGCACTGCTCGATGGTCACGATATCCCTTCTGAAATTATATTGGGACTCGGAAAGGATGTTGTTTTCACCTACCAAGTGTTCTAGCCTTTCTAAGAGGCTTCTTCCCATCCGGTTAGATGTTGAATCAAATAGGGATATAGGGCGGTAGCATTTTGCGTCCCCTATATCCCCCTTCTTGAAAATCGAGACTATAACACTTTCCACCAAACTAGTGGGCAATACACTCCCTGCCGTGGCATTACAGACCCTGAGTAGGATTGGGGATCAAAAATCTGTATTGCTTTTGAAAATATCGACCGGAACCCCAACCGGGCCAGATGCTTTTCCATTTGCACTTTCATCTAAGGCAGTTTCAATTGAATTTAATTTTATGGGGACTAAGTAGGGTGGGCAGAGTTATGGTATAGCTGTTATCAGGAATTAAAAAGTCTTCTTTGTTTGGATTAAACATAGATTCAAAGTGCGATAACCATTCTTCCAGTGGTACTATGGTCTCGATTTTAATGTCTGACTCATCTTTAAAAAAAGAATGATCTAGGGTTTTCCAAAAACATGTATTATCTTGTGTCTCTGCAGACAGTACCAGCTTATCCCAGGCTGATTCCCTAGATTCTGCTTTCCTTGTGTTTAGTCTTTGTTTATGCAGTGTTTGTAAAGTGCTCACCACTTCCCTATCCCTAGGTACAGTTTTTAGTAGTTTTTTTAATTCCTGATTTATTTTGGTGCACTTTTAATCAAACCATCTTGGCTGGGATTGAGCATGTTTATTATTTTTTTAATTTGAGGGAAATAGTGCCCGCTATATTACAGAAGACAATTATGACATGTAAGTCTGTGGAGGATTCCCTGAAGCAAACAGAAATATTGCCTTAACTTTTTTGGACTAAATTATCCATAAATGTTAGGGGGTTTACACCTGACCATTTGATAGAAGTGCCAATTTCTCCATAAAGTTTAATGTTGAACACTATACACAGCTCATCTGGTTGTGTCAGGATTAACTTCAGAGCCAGGGTTAATGGGTGATGATCACTAAACAGACTTCCGTGTATCCCATAATTCTCGACTAAGCCTTTGCAATTTCCTGAAATCAGGATATCATCAATGCTTGATGAGGATCGTGCTCTTTCGTAAGTTTGAATAGTGATTTCACCCTTTTTTCCAGAGGGCTCCAAATGTTCCAAGTTATATTTGTACATTAGACTGTTAATAGTATTTCCATGAACATCATGGGGGAAATGAAAGCAAGGGTCACCCTCTTCATCCCCATGTCTACAGTATTTCCCGTTTAGGATTTTAAATTTTTTGCTCTTAAATTCACTTGCCCAGATGAGCACAAAATCTCCACTAGTGCCTTATAAAAATGTATCCAGTTCCTCTTCTAGCGACATGACTACCTTGTAATTAGTACTATCGAAAATATTATTATAAAAATGAATAAAGATCATACATTGTTTCCCTTTTGTATGAAAGTTGTAAGTTAGCGTAAACTTTCTTTAAAATTAACTGTGATGTGACTGAAACCAAAGCTACCAAGCCACCTTTAGCCCTCCCTGCCCTTGAGGAAGTAGCTTCGGTGGAAATCATTTTAAAACCGTCAATATAAAAAGATTTAGTGGGCCAAGTTTCTTGGAGGAGTATTAGTGAGCAATTTTTTATCTCCATAAACCTATTATTTAGTTTATTTCTCACCCCAGCCACATTCCAAGCTGTAATAATCAAACCTCCATGCAATGTAGGTTGGTTTTAAAGGATATTAGAAGGGCTGGCGGGTATAGTTACATGTTTAATGCCTGTCGACTGCTCTTCCTCCTCTGGTAGTCAGTCAAGCTTAATACAGCTACTTAAGGGTAAGGACCTATTGAACTGGGATAGTGGCATATGCAAATCAGTACAAGGGGATTTTTTACTGTTAAGGGATGATTGCTCGCATACATGGTTTAAAAAATACCCAGTGGAAGAGCAGTAATGATTACATTAACATAGTTAAAATACTCCTGCATATTTGAAAGAGAACTTATCAAGCAGAGCCCTTACGACCCCAGAACTGCAGAAAGTTAGCACAATGCAGTCACCTAGACAGCGCTTCCTCGTACCACCAACCCAGTCTACTCGTCTAATCATAATAATGTCCTGGATGAGAAGATTAGTGCTACAGTGTGAATTAGTAGCAAACCAATGAACAGTCCTATTCTTCAATGTCTCCCATGACTCTATAGGCTTATTCGTCAGCTTTAGTAAATTTTTTAGGACAATTATATAGGGAGTACCCTGAGGGGGTAGGTGTAGCGAGTTCTTGATAGACTTGGAGTGCTTCGTATCAAGTTGGGTCCCATTATTTTTGCCATTGGATATAGTTCCTGCTCGAGTTGTAGTAAATGAATTTTGCTGGTTGCATTGCAAAACAGGCTGTGGAAAATTGGCCTCTGTATTTAAGTCCGGGATCACTTTATGGATTTTATTAATTAACACAGAGGGACGAGGCCAGTCATATGGCTTTTTGACCGGTACTCTACCAGGGGTTACACTCAGGTGTTTGTTAGAAGGCAATGAGTCCGTAATTACTTTTGTTAGATTATTAACATGAGTTTTAATTGATGTAATTTCCAGCGTTAGTCTCCTTTCGATGATATCGATTTTTCAGTTAAGTTTTTTAAAGAGGGTATCGAGGCCTGGAATGTCACTTGTTGTTAATACCACCCCTACTCTCCCTTGCCCAGCAGTCTGCTTTTTCCCTTTCTTTTTTTATGTCGTCATCTGTATTGGAAGTGTGGGTTCAAGATTTATAGGCTGTTGTTTACTCTTTTTGGCGGGTGGATAGACCATTTCAAGATTCACTTGTCAGAACAGTTATTTCCAGCTGCAAGTACGACACACATGTGCCCTCTTTGCAAGATTCAGAACAGGAGGCCACATGCATCAAGGTCAATTGCATTTGCAAACGGTGCGAATCGCAAAATTCGGCCGTTTGAATGCAATTTCCTTTTTTGGGATGCATCATGTTTTTTAATTTTTTCGCAATTTAAGGAATCGCAATTATGTTGCGATTTCTTAAATTGCGATTGCATTTAAGAAATCGCAATTTGCGATTTCTTAAATGCAACGCATCACACTTTAGAAATTGCGAATTCGCAAATAGGGAGAGGTAAATTACCATGAAGTTCACCTTCATGGTAATTTGCGAAAACTTTGAAAAATGCACAAAAGTGCATTTTTCAAAGTTTCATTTTACACACACACATGCCCTTGGGGCATGTGTGTGTGAAAAATGTTCTTAAAGTTAAATTTCAGGGGTGCAGGGGGGATCCTTTGGAGCCCCCCTGCACCCTTGAAATAGCATTCTCATTTTGTGATTCCTTAATTGCGAATCGCAAAATGGGAATGGCTTACCATTCATTCCTATGGGCCTCTAGGCCCATATGAATGAATGGGAAGGGATTCCTTAATTGCGATTCGCAAATTGTGAATCGCAATTAAGGAAATTTAAGAAATCGGAAAAAAAATTGTGATTTCTTGATGCATAGCCGTTTGCGATTTCTTAATTTTTGCAATAAGAAATCACAAACGGCAACAATGATGCATGTGGCAGTTAATATTTTAGTTCCCCTAGTTTGGCATTATCTGTTTTGGTTAGGTCTGACTATATTAACTTTATGTCCTCCCTGGTCTCTTTCAGAGCAGTATTTAATGCTGTTTTGGTGGCTGCAAGACGCTCCTCCGCAGGTACAATTTCATTATTAATTAGACTCATGACACTCAAGTAGGTTGTGATTGGTACATTATTGATTATTGACTTTCTGCTGGCGGTGGGGTTCGCTGCAAGCTTCCGTTTGCCCATTGTCAAACAATTATTCCCCGATGTGATGGATTACTCCAAAAAAGTATAAATCTTTCTCACTGGACTTTTCCTCTGTAAATCCAAGGGAGGTGGCCATTTCAGCCTTGTCTGGTTGTGGACAGGTGAAGGCATATTTACATTCAGTTGCTAGAACTTCCTTGTCAATATTCCTGAGGTCCCTTTTCCATTGTTTAATTTTCTTCGGTTGATCCCTCTTCTGGTGCACCTCCCTGTGAAGATGCTGTACTGGTCAGACCAATCACAAGGTGCAATGTCATCCAATGTGATGGGATTACCTTTAGATATGATGAGGTCCAGAATTTCTACTTTGTTGTGAGTTGGCCGGTCACAGAATTGGAAAAGCTGGTGATCCAATAAGAATGATTTAGACAGATTACAGCTTTGTCCTTAAGCTACACTCACTGAGATGCATACACATGAATAATTAAACTTTTATTGCATGAATTTCAGTAGTCCTGAATCCGGTAGGTGCTGGATTTTCTGCCCGAAACATGATTATATGTGGTAATAGCACATCCATGAAAGTTTCTGCCAATGCATCTTACCCGTGAACAGTGCATACATTGCAAAAAAAAAAAAGAATGAGTGCCATGGCCCTCGCGAGGGGCCACTGCAGCATGCACCATCCACTGCCCCTGCCAGGAACCACTGGCTCAAATTAAGCACTGGCCGTGAAATGTTTGGAGAAAAGTCTTGGGGATATGAGGAAAAAACTTGAACATAAATTCCTCACTCTTGTGGTTAAAACACTTATAATGATGAAGATACACCACATGTGTGAAGTACAGAACCACTCAGTATTGATAAATTCAGTTGTGTTAATGCCCATGACGTTTACACGCACACCATATACTGAGGGAGTTGCAGGGCCCTGGGTGAATTGGAAGGCACTGCCCTCTTCACCCGGGGAGATTTGGGAGTGGTAATTGCGTCACAGAACTGGATTCCCAACGGAGCAGTTTCTGTAGGGAATCACTGAGCCTACTAACCCACCCTGGTACAGAGACAAGAGGCTTCATCAGCAGGCTGAGCATTGGGAAAGTGCTGCAGTCAGAGGAAGATGCATTAGTCACAGGGGTCAAGGTCATCGAAGGGTACTAAGGATGAGTTTAGGCTAAGGATGAGTTTAAGTGGGCCGGGTCTCACCTGTGCTGAGCACCGGCAGTTTTTTGAAGGGGGGCTTGAAACGGGTCTCTTTCGGGCTCTGTTTTGTGTCCTGGGACAGGCGGTCGTTTTTTTTCCAGACTGCAGTGACAGCAGGCACATCAATGTGCGCATGCTCACACTTCTCACTAGTGGAGAAGTTACAGCATGACATCGTGCCAGGTGAGCGTTGTGGGAGAAGGGAAATCCTTTAAGAGTCATTTTCTCTCTGGATTACCCTTCTCTTTTTAAAACTCAGGAGCATCAAGATTGTTGTGGTGTCACCACAAGCCATAGTTGGTGCTTATCTTATGCAACTAACAACCATTGACAAAGCCAATATCATAAATCTGGATACAATGACATAAACAGCAAAATACAATTCGGCCAGCACACTATGCTAAGCACAGATTGTTAGCTTAGATTTTTTTAAGCAACGCTCTTAATTACATTGGCCACGCCCCTTTGAGAGTCCCCACCGTTTTTTCATCCCACTTAAATCCCTGAGTTTAGGTAACAGGAAAAATAACACTGGAAAGTAAGAGGGGAATAAAACGAAGGCAGGCTTGGTCCAGGGGTTGGTGGAAAGAAACACTGGAGTCAGAAGAAAGGGCAAAAGGACCCGACACTAAAGGAAGTTGTCACGTCGAAGTTAAATAGGAAAATGTTAAAGGGGATGGGAATTGTTTATCAGCAGAGGAGGGGATAGTTAATATTTGTTAGAGTGCTGTGAGGACCTTAGTCTGTGCAGCAATAAGCAGATGGTAGGTAGTAAGTGCACCGAGCTTGCTCCCGAATAAAGCAGCCGTATGACAACAACAATAAGGTGTCCGTGATGATTCCATCCCCAAGTAAGGTTGGGAGACATTTGCTAAAGGCTGCCACATCCACGCTCAACATATTTTTTTAAATGGCAGAGGACAACCAAAGAAGTGGATTTTGCAGCACAACAAACAGCAACAAACCTACAACTAGGTTTACTTAAAAGCATAAATGTGCAACAAAAACGTTTTCTTGTTTTGTTGTCTTCATGTACCACACAATAAAGCAGAATCATCGAAAATACCATACATCTGTCCTTCCGAATAGGACATCTGTAAGTACTATTTTACAACACTAGACAATTGGATATGCATTGCTATGCCTTTGCTTCTAAACGTGTCTTTCTTTGGGAGTGGGTACTGCATCCAGATAGATCCATAGAGAATATTGCAGGTCACTCGCAGATTCCTTTTGTGTGCCCTTTGGTTAGAATTAAACGTTCGTAATGTGAAACATGCTGGAGTTCGACCCCACCGATGGAAAACACTTTGCTACCTTGGTATTTTCTTTTCCGCAGTGGGCAGTGCTTTTGTTCTCATTTGTGAAAGGAGTAAATGTTATTTCTTGAAAATGTCACACTTAACCTGGATTCAAGGCAACAGCGCTGAAAAGCGTGCGGCTGATACTGGAAACCTCGCGCACTTCGCCCAACGATAGCTGTATCCAGCAGAAAGAGCAGTGATTTATCTTCATGCACGTTGCTAATGGTCCTTCACTAACCATGGACTTAGGACGGAAGAAAGATCATCAATTAAACCATGCAACTAAATCGAGGAAAGCCTGATTTCTGCCTGGCATTCCCAGGCAAGATTGCAAAGGGTTCTCCTCACCTGAACATGTAAAAACAGAAGATGAAATCAAATAACAATACTGTAACAACACTGCTCTATTTCCTTCACAATTCCAATCCCCATGATACAAGAACACAGTGCCATGGCACAGGCGTTTACAATAAGATAGCAAGCACAAGGAGATGATGGATGGATGGAGCGCTGAAACTTTTTAGACAATCACCCCCAGTCACAGATCTGGGTTGAATCCATCATAGTTCGTTAGCTCTCTCCACCACCCCAGTGCAGACATAGCTATATGCAAATCAGTCTTGACCCTGTGCCTCATCGGAACAGTCCAGCCCAAACTGCCAAGCCATGTCTTCCCTGGACCAGAAACAAAGCATCCTGGAACCGGATTCAGGCTAAAAGCCCACATCAGCCAGGCTAGCGTGAATCCAGTGGCAAAGTGAGCAAGTGACCCACGTTGGGCATACCCTGCCAACTTAGGGTGAACAAAGCAAACACAAGGAGATGATGCGACGGATCGCTGAAACCTTTCAGACACTCACCCCAGTCACAGATCTAGGTTGAATCCATCATCAATCTTTAGCTCACTTCGCCACCCTAGTTCAGACACAGCTATATGCAAATCAGTCTTGACCCTGTGCCTCATGGGAACAGTCTAGCTTGAACTGCCAAGTCATGCATTCCCTGGTCCGGAAACAGGCATCCTGGGACCGGTTTCGGGCACAGCCCTCATCACCCAGGTTAGCTTGAATCCAGTGGCATAGTGAGCAAGGGTCCCACATCTGGGCATACCCTGCCAACTTAGGGGGAACAAAGCAAACAGAAGGAGATGATGGACGGAGCACTGAAACTTTTCAGACACTCACCCCCAGTCACAGATCTGGGTTGAATCTATCATCGTTCGTTAGCTCACTTCGCCACCCCAGTTCAGACACAGCTATATGCAAATCAGCCTTGACCTTGTGCCTCATGGGAAAGGGCAGCCCGAAATGCCAAGCCATGTTTTCCCTGAACTGTCAACAACCATCATGGGACTGGTTTCGGGCCAACAGCCCTCATCAGCCAGGCTAGATTGAATCCAGTGGCAAAGTGAGCAAAGGACCCACGTCAGAGCATACACTGGATGGATGGGATGAGTTAAAGGAGGGTGGATGGAAGGATGAGGGAGAAGGTGGATGGAGGACAGAAGGTGAATGGATGAGAGAAAGGATGGATGAGTGAAACATTGGATTGATGAGTGAAAGGGGGTCAATGGAAGGATGGATAAAAGGAGGATGGATGATTGAAAGAATGGATGGATGGACAGATGAGTGAATGCATGTATCGATGAATGAGTGAAGGGATGGATGGATGATTAAAAGGGTATATTAATGGATGGATAGAAGGGTAGCTGGATTAGTGAAAAGATGGGTGCCTGAGTGAAAGGGTGATGGATGGATGAACTAAAGGGTGAATGACTAAAAGGATGGTCGGATGGTCGGATGAGTGACCGGGTTATGGAGAGGGGGACAGGTGAAATGGTGACAGGATGGACATATGGATGGATGGATAGGTTTAATGGATAGATTTGGAGATGGATGGATAGGTTTGGATATGGATAGAAGGATGGAATGGTGAAAGACTGAATGATGGATGAAAGTATAAATGGATGACAGAATGTAAAGGTGAAATGGTAGATATGAGCAGGTGGATGGAATGAATGAATGAATGCTTTTGGCATAAAAATCATGTTGTTACTATACATTTCATAAATTGTAACCCTTCTTATATAGAAAAATGAGCTATGAACTGTCATCTCGGATCTGTAGGCACATACAAGGCATGTGTTTAGAAAACCTTATAGGGCTATTCACTAAGGTAACTTACACTTGCGAGTACATCTGCATGTGTAATTTACCTATACACATTTGAGTAACTGTACTTCTTTTGGCTCTTCACAAAACCTGAGTTCACAGTTACTAAACAAAATGCAAATGACATGCCTCCAGCCTCTGAATAAGGGTGTGGAGACTTACTAGTGTATGCTACTGCTAAAAAAAATGTAAGAAGTCTAGCATCACACATGACCAGCCACTGACAGTGCAATACCCTCCTATAGAAATAGAGGGAGTAGGAACTTAACATAAAACCCCATCAGAAATAATTTTAAATTAATTATTTTAAAATAAATAAAATTATCAATAGGTATAATTTTATGTTAAAAATCATAACATCTTGTCCTGCCGACTTAAAAACATGGGAGTGACTGGTACGGCACTAACCTGGCTCCAGTCCTTCCTCAGGGACCGATTCTTCCAAGTTTTCGAAGGAGATGTTGGGTCCAATCTTTTGCCGCTTAGCTGTGGGGTCACTCAGGGCTCCTCCCTGAGCTCTACGCTATTCAATATCTATTTGGGTCCACAGGCGGAGATTTTCCATCCATTTGGTATAAAGATCATCACCTATGCAGGTGCCACTCAGCTCAAAGTGGCATTAAACCACCCCGAGAGGTCATCTTGAACCCTAGGTCCTCATGACGAGCCCAGCTCGTCATGAGCCACGTTTCTCGTGTGCTCATGACAAGCTGAGCTCGTCATGACCACACCCATTCATTAGAACACCCAGCACAGGAGGGGAATTAGCCCCGCACCTGAGCGTTCTAACGGTCATGATGAGCTCAGCTCGTCATGAGCATACGAGAACTGTGGCTCATGATGAGCTGAGCTCATCATGAGCATGGGAGGGATTAAGCTCAATGGGGACAAAACTGAGCTTATGTTCATGGGCAACTTTAACCACCAGGCCACTAAGCTCTCAGCCACCTGCTATGGCCTGATGACAATGCTGCGTAAGATCATTCCCCTCCTTCCCTTCCAGGCAAGAAAGTTTATGGTACAGGCCCTTATACTTTCTCGCCTTGACTATGGGAATGCCCTGTACCTGGGAGCTCCCCAATTCATTATTTATGAAACTTCAAATGATTCAGAATTGCGCGTCCCGCCTACTTCTCCAGATTCCCTGGAGGCAATCTGCGAAACCAGCACTAAGGAGCCTCCACTGGCTCCCAATCTCGGCCAGGATACAGTTCAAAGCCATGTGCTTGGCTCACAGAGCCATTCGGAAGACCGGTCCGGTCATCATGAAGGACTGAGCTATTTAAGGCCCAGCGGTGCCAGGGGACAACACCTGAAACCTTCGTGGGTTACCTGTTCTGGCGTACGAATGACAGAGACGCGGGACACTTCCTTCGGCGTCAAAGATCAGTGTTTATTACTGCAGGGACACAGAAATCGCAAGAAGTACAACAGAGTGTAGGTTCTGAGAGTCTGCTTCGAATTGCAGAAGTGAATCGCTCCTTTTATATACATATTCGTCTTTGCACAACATAACGAACAAAAGGTTACAACTCAGTTCCCACAGTAAACTTCAAAAGGATCTCATTCATGTTTTCAGAAGCCCGGAACATGATTACAGTAATATTGCCGGTTCCCAACTGTAAAAGCACATTATCTTGCCGCTGGGCACATTCCACTCTAGTTGTAAACGAGCGAAAGGAAAAGACAGGGACAGGTGCAAGGAAGACAAACAACAGAAGGGAAAGAGTGTGGGGGTAATATTCGGAAGCATGGTCACAGGATCAAAGGAGTCGAGCCTAACACATGCAAAGCTGAAACAATAGACCAACACAGCAGGATAAGTCTCGAGCGGAGCCATCTGCCTTTGCCGTATCACGCCCCCAGTCATAAAGACGAATTCAAAGAATATTCATCTTCTGCAAGAGCTTGGGAATCCCAGGGTCACGAAGCGGACATTGTCAGTTCCCTGGCTACGTGAGGGCAAGAAACAAATTGGATGCCTTATCTGGAATGGAACCCGAGGGTTCAGATGAAAAAACCCGTAAATAAGACGAACCCTTCCAAGTAGTGTAGCGAAAACACGCACACCCACTAAACTCGTCATTTGCGGTTCGTAGAGAGCAAACTCGTCGATATCTGAGCATGCTCAAAACATCGTTAAGATTCTCACGGAACCTCAGACGCTCCTTTTGCCCTCATGTAGGCAAGCACTAATCGAAATCAGAATCAATTTCGATATTCATCAGATCTTTCAGGTGTTGCTGGAACATTATCCTATCCATCAATGTCTCTTTGGTAACAGGTGGCCTTCTTATACACATTGTAGCACAAAGGCCACATAAGGCAGGACCACACTGCATGCAAAGACAACATGTGAACAGAAACGTCATAACAACCCCTACAATCATCAGAATCTTCCAACCCCAAGTCGACATCAGACCCCAAAACCATCCTAGAAGCGTCCAATCCCCCTCGTCCACGTGTATGGACTCTGAGATTTTATGCAACTTTGAGATGGCTTGATAAACAGTCGGAGCGTTATCAGGTATGAAAATACAGCAGCTCGAATGGATCCCCTTGCACACACCACCTCTATCTGCAAGTACAACGTCTAGAACCATACGGTTCTGTAGCGTCATAAGTCTATCTGCCTGAAGCTCCGCTGTCAGGTTACCAAGGGCGCCTGCAGTGATATTAGCAGTCAATTCCACCACACGAGTTAACTGTCTCAAGTTCCTACTATTAACCATAGGGCCCCAAAACGGTAGGAAACCCTTAAAGAAGTCTCCTGCCTCTTGACCGGCAGTGTCCTCTTTGCTAATAACGCCTCTCACAACTCTAGTCTTGTGATAGTCTGAGGCAACTGTGAAAGTTGGTGGTAAAAGATTCGCGATATAGCAGGTGCCCGAAAAGTCACAAGGCAACCATGTATAAGCACGATCGTAACACACAAAATAAGTACCCTTGGCAGTCAGGAAGACAGGGGAAGAGAGCATCGGCAAAACATACGTCTCAGTACAAGCACTCTTCCCAAGTTGAGCTCTCGGATTTCGACCAAGACCTTGCAGACAGAAATGACCAAGATGGGGTACGATCCAGATCGGAGACGAGCTCTTAAGCTGTCTATCACTCACCGACATACTATACTCAACCCCACTCAGATCCTTGTAAGCTCGCACCTCTTCCTCTGGAATGAGTGCTGCATCAAAAATATCTTTATCTAAATCAGCAATTGCTATTGCCAAAGGCTTGTGGTACGGGCCGGAACCAAGGTCTGTGGAGCGAGGCTCTCGATGGCGGTAGGAATCTAGTGCACTACGGAACATGGTTTGGAATGCTCGAGCTGACCCCTGGGAGCTGTAGGGAAGAACCAAATACGGAATACCTTTATCCATGGTATGGGGCATTAACCCACACACCCAACAATTGGTAGTATTCATCACCAACTGATGTTGATGCAGAAGCTGGACAAAGGAATTGTTCATAAATTCCGCACTTCTAACCTGTTCATGTTGGGGCAGAAGATGAAAAGAATGTGGAGAAATAGTGGCAACAGAATTCGGATCGTGAGAAAGAGGAGTAGGTGAAGTGGAAGGCAAAAAGGACTGAATCCCAAAGTACACTCCACCCACTAGTAGCATAGAAACAGTTAGGAACAACATGGAAACCTGCAACAAAAAGCATCTTGCTTGAAAAACCTCATGCAATTTAAATCTCTGCGCCGACATCTTCTCCATTTCCGACAATCTAGAGAACTCCATCCTCTAAAAGAAAACGTCCGTGATGTCCTTGACGCACCTCGTTCTGAGTAGCGATTATCAATTCCCAGGAGTTCCCAGGAACCGACAAAAGTAACCGACCTAGTGTCAGAAACCTGCTAAACAGAAGTAGGTACCCGCACGGCCCTACGGCCAACCCAGATGGAAGGTTATTCAGTGTTACATTCAGTTCAACATAAGTCTCTTAGCTGTACGGAAAACAAAAAGGCAATTTTTATTAGTCCTTAATCGCGCGATCGTAGAAAATATCGACATTTTCCAGGTCGAGTTTGTTCTTCAAACAACGGTTCAGATGGCCAAACAACGGTTCGATTGTTCAGGTGACAATTCAGAACTTGAATTTTCAAATGCTGAAGACGATGATACAGTTCCAAATGTCTCAACAGGTACATAAGTCTGGATTGAATCGTTTTTTACAAGTTGGGCATCACTAAATGGCACGTATTGTGAAGTGGCATCGGTCTCAGTCGGGGCAAATCCTTTCTTTATCCAATTATCTGCTGGCAATGGGAGCGGGACTTTCTTGGTATGGGTGGCATGCACCCAATGCTTCCTGCCTTCCAGCCGAACTGCAGTCCTCGTTGCCAGCAAGACTTGGTAGGGTCCCACGAACCTTGGCTCAAGATTGCTTTTTCTCCCAAAATTTCGGGTTACGACCCAATCGCCAGGTTGGAGCCGATGACCCGGACCTTCTGTTTGTGCCTGTAGAGCCTCGAAAACCTGTTGATGAATCAAACTCAATTTAGCAGTCAGTTCATGAAGATAGTCAATCAACATTGGATATTCAAGTCTGTTAAACTCCTTAGGCCTCGGAACTCCCCAAATGTTTGCAGGACGGCCAAACACAATCTCATATGGGCTGAGCCCTACTCGAGAGTGCACAGTCGCCCTGGTTGATAAGAGCGCTAGAGGCAAAGCATCAGGCCATGATAAACCAGTCGTTGCCTGGATTTTGGCAAGTTTCAGTTTCAGGGTACCATTGTATCCTTCCACTAAACCCGCCGACTGAGGATGATTGGCACTATGACATTTTTGACATATTCCCAAACCATTACACACACTCTTCATCACACTTCCCACAAACTCACTTCCGTTATCCGACCATACAATCCGTGGCATGCCATACCTAGGGAAATATTCCTTAAGCAGAACTTTTGCTGTGGACAGGGCAGTATTATCCTTAAGAGGGTAAGCCTCAATCCATCTAGAGAACGCACAAACTACAACCAAAACATACTTCAGGTTATTGCATCTCTCCATATGGATGAAGTCCAACTGAATAATTTCAAAGGGACATGAAGGAGGAGCAAAGTGACCAGGTGGAGTGGGGGTACCCTTACCAGGATTATGCATCAAACATACCATACAGTTCTTAACCACTCTTTCCGCACACTTAGTAATCCCATTATTCTTCCATACTGGAGACAACAATTTACATATGCCTTTCACGCTAATATGTGACGTGCCGTGAGCCATAGTAACAACGGCAAGTACATATGCATCCGGTAACATCCATCTCTGTTTTTCTGACAAATCAACCCAACATCCATTCTCGTCTAACTTCCCCGTGCTTTCTTTCCACTGAGTCTTTTCCATCTCAGTAGCCTCATTCTGTATCTCCTTCACACTCTCAACTGTGCTCTCACACATACCAGTCTCCGCCGGCCATCTTACTGAAGTCGCAACATACATTCGATTTGTCAGATCTCTGGCTGTCTCCTTAGCAATCTCATCCGCAAACTCATTACCGCGGCCAACATCATCTGTCACTTTCCGATGCGCGCTACATTTGATTATTGCCACCTGCTTAGGCAATATAAGTGCATCAAAAAGGTCATTCACCAGCTGTCCATGTTGGATCTTCGTGCCATGCGACGTAAAAAACCCTCTTTCTCTCCACAATCGACCAAAACTATGCGCTACGCCAAATGCATGCTGACTATCGGTAAACACATTCACCCGCTTTCCTCTAGACAACACACACGCTCTTGTTAACGCAACCAGCTCAGCCGCTTGGGCCGAATTCTGACTCAATCTCGCAGATTCCACAACCGTACTCAACGTCACTACGGCATACGCAGTCGTCACATCACCATTCGGCAACTTGAAGCATGAACCGTCAACATACAAAGTACCATCGGGATCTACCAATGGAGTGTTTTTCAGGTCAATACGACCCTTCGTCTCTTCTTCGGTTCTTAAGTAGCAATCATGTGGTGCTACATCACCTGATTCCATGTTGATCGGCAACAATGTTGCTGGATTCAACACATTACAACGTTTTATCCGTATATGACTTGCCAAAAGTGTCAACTCATAACCAGACAGCCTTGCGCTCGTCAGGTGTTGAGTTTTTGTTCGATTCAAAAGAGTGTCAACTGCATGCGGGACCATCACCGTAAGCATATTATCCATGACCAGACCTGCGGACTGTCGAATGGACGCCGCAGCTGCCGCTGTTGCTTTTAAACAACTCGGCAATGCTCTAGCCACTGGATCTAAGGTCGAAGAAAAATATGCACATGGACGTTGTTTGTCGCCAAATTGTTGCGTCAAAACACTCAACGCACAACCATCCCTTTCGTGAACGTATAGTGTAAATGGTTTACTGTAATCGGGAGTACCTAACACAGGAGCCGAACACAACGCATCTCGTAATTCCGAAAAACTTTTCTGACACTCTTCAGTCCAGGGCAAAGGAGTCGGAACATCCTTGCACGTAAGGGCTAACAATGGCTTCGCCAGCAATGAAAAATTTGGAATCCACTGTCTGCAGTATGACGTAATACCTAGAAAGGCACGTACGTCTCTCTGAGTTTTTGGCACAGTTATTCGAGCAATCGCTGCGATTCTTTCTGGGGTCAACCTTCTCCCTACTTTTGACAATAAGTGACCTAAGTAGGTTACTTCTTGACAACAATATTGCAGCTTAGAAGGTGACACCTTGTGATGTAAGTCACATAAATGGTGCAACAATGAGACTGTAGTAGTTCTGCAAATAACCTCGGTGTCAGCAGCTACCAATAGGTCGTCAACGTACTGAATCAAAGCCGCACCCGTCGGTAACACAAATGCATCAAGTTGACTTTTAAGTGCTTGACTATAGATCGATGGACTCTCACAGTAGCCCTCTGGTGCGCGTTTAAATCTAAAACTGCGACCACCTAATGAGAATCCGAATAGATCTCTGCTTTCCTCAGCGATCGGAATACTAAAGAAAGCATTCTTTAGGTCGATCACCGTGAACCAGGAGGCGGAAGCTGGAATCAGGGTCAATAAGGCCGTGATGTCAGGCACCACAGGAAGCTGTGGGATCACTATTTTATTCACTTCTCTCAAGTCAATTACAAAACGGTACACAGGAGTTTGAGATGGATCGGTTTGTTTCAAAATGGGTAACACAGGACTATTACACACATTTCCCCTAGTTTCTTCAATGACATCCTTTTTGATCAGGTCATAAATGATCGTTAATAGCGCTCGCTCACCGTCAAGAGAGATACGATACTGAGGTATACGTGGTAATCGCACATTTGATTTCAAGTGGACCACATAAGGTGGAATGTCCAACAGGCCCACATCATTGGGACCCGTGGCCCATAACGACGCAGGAAGGGAACTCAGTTCCGGTGGGAACTTATCGATTGACAAGTACATAGGGGAGATTACTCTCTGACCTAATGTAAGCTCCACTCCCGCAGGAGAGCAGTACAAAGTCGCATATAATCGTTTTAACAAATCCAGACCCAAAAGATTCTCACCACAACCAGTAGATAGAATCAATGGAGCCTCTAGCTCACGAGGACCAATCGTAAGGGACAAAGGGCTAGAGACAGGATTGCTAACAGGGGCGCCAGAGAATCCAATGGAAACATTCGTTAAGCCAGACAAAGGTGCGCCAGGGAGTTTTGAATGCATGATGGAACTTTTTGCTGCACCAGTGTCCAACAGAAAGGGTTTAACTACGCCAGATGTGGCAACTGCGACGTAAGGCCCTCTCTGATCAACCGGAACTGACACTACTCCCTCTCTTTGTCGGTGGCTGTCCTAGTAACGGTCGTCTGCAACAATCTCATGTCCAACGTAATAATCGTCCACATGGTACTGTGCTGATCCATCGGACCTCGCATTTCGCTGGTCAAAACAATTATTTGCGTCCGACGAAGTAGTAGGGCGCTCATTCTGATTTTGAAAGGTGCCACGACCTCTACCTCGAGATGCCTGTTGGGGACCACCACGGCCTACTCGGGCCGAAATACCATTAAGTCGGTCACGTAAAGCGGGACAATTATATTTCAAATGGCCCTCCCCCCTACAATATGCACACTGATTATATCCAAGCATAGGTCTAAATGCAAAGGAGTCAGAACGTGACTGCATCCTAGAAGACTGTAACTGTGGTCGGTACTGTTGTTGCGAATCATTTTGATTCGAACGTGGACGATACGCTTGCTGCAATAAAACCTTTGTTTTAAGCTCCTTCGTTTTCTTATCTGAACGATCATTTTCTTCTTTTTCCCTATTCTCGTAGTATTGAGCCGTTGCTAATATTTGAGCCGTAGTTGAAACAGCCCATGCACTTTCTGAATTTTTCAATTTGTTGCATAACTCAGGCAACAAATTCAACACAAACTTATCAACAAACAACCGCTGGCCTCCCTCAGTGCTCATGTCCTGACCACTATGATCGAGAAATGCCTCCTCAAATCTAGTAAAGAAATCTGAGACACTCTCGTCTTTCTTTTGCTTACAAGCCGACAATTTGTCCCAATTCACCCTCATCGCTGGCATAAGTGTTTTCATGAGCGTAATGATTCTTTGGGGCAGATCCGTAATTACCTGCTCAGGTTTAGCCCCACCAATTTGTCGTCCATCAGCCGCTAATATTGTAGCCCAATCACCGCCCAACTCAGCTAAATGATTCTCTTGGCGGATTTTTGCCCAAATCGGTTGTGGTACTACATTACCAAACAACATGTCGATGTCAGCAAGGTTCATAATAGAAGCATCCACCAGTTGGGATAACTCTTTATAATAACCTGCCGGATTCTTGCGTGGATCAGGCAAAGATTGCTTCACCTGCAAGACTTCTGCTCGTTTCCACGGGAGGTGTATCCAAACTCTTTGGAAGTATGGCAGAACCACAGGATTAGCAGCAGGATCACCTGGCATCCATACTGGCGGAACCTCCCTCATAGGATACTGACCAGAGTTCGTTTTCTGATTATCAGAGTCATCATAAAAAGACACTCGAGAAGGCACTGTGGACCTGAAGGCTAACAATCGTTCTAATGCACGTCGTACATCTCCACCTACGATCATACCGTTCGAAAATTGACTCTGAAGTTCAGTCATATCGGGCGATACATCATCTAAGTCATCATTATCCCACTCTTCTCTCAAGGAGTTGCACATTTCTTCAAACACGAATCTCTGTGTGAGCTCATTAAACTGAGAAAATGTATCGAAAACTATGCGCGAGGTGTATTTAGCAGGGTCTCTAATCCATCTACGCGCCATAGTTTCTAACGTCGCTCTCTCCCTTCCACCAGGGATTTGACTTCGTCTCTGGGGAGTTTCGGAGACCTCGGATTGAAATAACGATCCGGAAAGTGGGGAATATAGGGTAGCAACAGAATTAGGGATACGATTACGAACGGAAGGAGAAGAGGAAAGAAGAACAGGAGCAACAACGTTAGAAGTGATCGTGGGAACAGTGGCGGTAGCAGGAGCAATAGACTGAGAAGGTACGGGCAAAGTGGCAAGAGGAAGAGGAGCAGGGAGAGGGACAAGAACAGGACCAACAACAGTCTGACCAGCAGCCGCCAAAACAACAGGAGGGGGAACAGGAGGAACTACAGGGGCTGTAGCACCCTGCGCATAAGGAGGTGGCGATTTCAATAAATATGCTAACAAAGAATCCTCTTTCGAATCTTCTTCCTTTTTATCAAGACTTGACGATAACACCCGATAACATTTATCCGCCCACATGTGATGCAGTCTGGTAGAAACTTCAGTTTCTTTATCTGCTTTATCTCGCTGGTGTCGTTCTGCATCTTGCATTATCGTAATAATACTACTCTCTTTCTTATTTTTCTTAAGCTGTTTTATTTCTTTCTGCCTGGCCTCTTTACGCCATAACCGAAAGGAATCGAACATCGCCGGCCTAGATTTCTTTTTAAACAATTTCGCTTCGAGATTATCTAAAATTGTAGTGTCAAAACTTCCGTGTGGTGGCCAACTAAGGACACCATAGTTTTTCGTATAACGAATCCAATATTCATTATATATAATAGGGCCCACACCATGTCGACTATAGAGCTCATATATCGGAGTTCCAACTGGAGGTATCGGACACGAGTCCTCCAACCGGGAATCCATGTCATAACATTTAAAGAAACCAAGAAAGCCACTATGGCTAGGCATCGTGCCCACTAACCAAGTATCAAACTTCAAGGGTTATCAAAGTACGATATCCTCGCAAAAATGCAAGACCCTCGGCTTTGGCAATTGCAACTGTCAAATAACAACTAAGGACCAACAACTAAGAACCACAAATGCAATGGAACCATGCAAACAACTAAGCTTAAACAACAACCAAGGACACTTGGAGCGACCCACCAATACTTAACTGAGAGCACAATGGCGTCACCAGGAAGGCCCGTCTATCGTCTCGCCGTACAAAGGACTACGCCAGGCGTCAAAACAGGTCGACAGTCAGAGCATCGGTCCATCGTAGCCGTCAGGAGGCGGGGATCTTCGCAGGAAAAATCTTCGGACCACTTATTTCGACAACAGGATCGATGAAGCGGGGTGCACCTTCCCTCAGAGATTTCACACGAAGTTCCTCACGATCATCAGGCTTTGGACCGGTACCGCTGATGTCGCCCCGCGTTGGGCGCCAACTGAAGGACTGAGCTATTTAAGGCCCAGCGGTGCCAGGGGACAACACCTGAAACCTTCGTGGGTTACCTGTTCTGGCGTACGAATGACAGAGACACGGAACACTTCCTTCGGCGTCAAAGATAAGTGTTTATTACTGCAGGGACACAGAAATCGCAAGAAGTACAACAGAGTGTAGGTTCTGAGAGTCTGCTTCGAATTGCAGAAGTGAATCGCTCCTTTTATATACATATTCGTCTTTGCACAACATAACGAACAAAAGGTTACAACTCAGTTCCCACAGTAAACTTCAAAAGGATCTCATTCATGTTTTCAGAAGCCCGGAACATGATTACAGTAATATTGCCGGTTCCCAACTGTAAAAGCACATTATCTTGCCGCTAGGCACATTCCACTCTAGTTGTAAACGAGCGAAAGGAAAAGACAGGGACAGGTGCAAGGAAGACAGACAACAGAAGGGAAAGAGTGTGGGGGTAATATTCGGAAGCATGGTCACAGGATCAAAGGAGTCGAGCCTAACACATGCAAAGCTGAAACAATAGACCAACACGGCAGGATAAGTCTCGAGCGGAGCCATCTGCCTTTGCCGTATCACGCCCCCAGTCATAAAGACGAATTCAAAGAATATGCATCTTCTGCAAGAGCTTGGGAATCCCAGGGTCACGAAGCGGACATTGTCAGTTCCCTGGCTACGTGAGGGCAAGAAACAAATTGGATGCCTTATCTGGAATGGAACCCGAGGGTTCAGATGAAAAAACCCGTAAATAAGACGAACCCTTCCAAGTAGTGTAGCGAAAACACGCACACCCACTAAACTCGTCATTTGCGGTTCGTAGAGAGCAAACTCGTCGATATCTGAGCATGCTCAAAACATCGTTAAGATTCTCACGGAACCTCAATCACTCACTCCCTTGTCACTCCCTATCACCCGCCCAGAAATCTCAGTTCAAGCCTCTCCAAAGAAAATACAAAGAACTAGATGGGGCGGACGCTCCTTTTCCTTTAATGCAACTAATCTCTAGAACACTCTCCCCTCCACTCTGCGGAAGGAAACTAATCTGCTGGACTTCCGCAAACTCTTGAAAACCCATCTCTTCAAGGCGTTGCTCTAACGTGGCTGTTTCTCTGCCTGTTTGGTCCACAAGCGCTGGGAGGCCTCAGGGTAGCCATGCGCTATAGAAATATAAATTCATTCATTCAAATTCATTCATTGATTCAACATGGGGGCGTGGACAAGATGGCGACGTGAGAGGACATGAAATTACTACCTCCACACCGGCCTCAATTTAATAGCTTTCTCCCAGAAGCCTGGTTGCTGTAGAGCAGTGTCCGGACGGGATTTCTCATTGGAGACACCAGTAGTGCCGTCTGGAGGCCCGATTGGGAGCGGTTCCCTTGCGGAGAGTCTGTGGTGAATGCTGATGCCTGAGACCTGGAAAGCGAGGCTGCAGCCATATAGCGATGACTTGACTCACCTAGAGGTGACGGGAGGCCGCGAGCACCTGGGGCAGCACCAAGGTACAAGGAGGAACCAGGCATAGTGCACTTGTATCCGGTGAAGGTTGTGGTGACCCGTGAGGCAGAGATCTGTGCCGAGGGGGAACGGTAGAGACTGGAGGTCTGGTGGTTCAGAAACAGCCCTGGGGACAAGACCCCGGGATGCCTAGATTGAATTGCTTCATCCCGGGGGCTGGCTTGCTGCAGAGCAGGGCTCGGACAAAACTTTACCTTGGAGGCCCAGAGGGCAATTCCTGGGGGCCTGAGCGAGAGCGGTCCCCTGCTAGAAGCCTGCGTTGAGCGTAGATGCTGGAGTTTAGAGAGGCAGGGCGAGGCTCCGTGGTGAAGATGTGGAAAAGTAAATTTTGCCATGTTCTGTGTCCCTACGTGTCCTCCATCTTATGTTATGTGTGCATGATTAAATATGCATATGTATCCCCATGTTTGATTAAAGACGCAATTACAGTTGTGTCCATTACTAGTATGCCAGTCTCCAGTTCTCGTGAAAGCTACGAGTATCAGGCCTATGTAAAGTTACGTTGCCACGTTTCTCAGTGTGCACGTTATTTCATTGTAAAGTCCCCGTTTCTAGGCCTCAAAAGGGCCCGGACACCAGATTCAGCTCCTGTCTTCTGAGTCCTCGCTGAGGAGCGATACAGCCCCCACCTGTATCCTCGACCCTTCACTTACTTCCTGCCTCACAGTGCCCGGCTCAGCCTGGCTCTGCCCCTGAGTCTGCCAAGAGTATGTTATGATTCTAGTTATCAGTCCAGCCCTCCTTCTCTGCATTCCTAAGCTACTGAATCGCATCAATAGTTTCCGTCATTGTCTAGCCTTTACGTCTCCATGTAAGAGAAATACTGCATTTAATGGTCATTTAATATTCTTCATCACGCACTACATGTAGAGTAATGCATGCACCATTCTTAGAGTCTGTTAGCCTTTACCCCGATAACTTTTGGATTCTATCAACATGTTCTCTAAACATCAGATACTAGATATTGTTTAGGTACATGTCGCCCTGACTCTCCAGACTTCAGTCTCTACTCCTAGCACAGAGTTCATAGCCCCCAGCTTCTCCTAGTAACACGTCATTGTCAGTTTACGCGCACCACTAGGTTAGAGGTCCCGGCTCCTTAGGTAGCCCCCTCCATGTTTCCGCCCCATTTATGACATATTCTGTTACGTTTACATCACATGTCTATGTATACGCCCCTGTTACACCCATTTTCACCCTTATCTTTCGCGACTGCTATTGACCACACCCACTGCTCCGCCTACTGTAATTCATTGTAATGTAACTGTTTTAGTATATATATTTGTGCACTGTTATTAAATGTTACGCCGATTCTGATCCTGCCCCCGCCAGCGCTGCCATCCTGTTCCCGTGCAGGTTGTCCTGTTCCTGTCCTTTATGCTGTATTAAAACCTGCAAACTCCTACTACCTCGAATCTTGACTCTTATTTATTGAGCTATCTGTTATTGCTATGTCCAGTAAAACCTAGATCCGGTATTATTTATTTATATACCACATAATGGCGCCCGAATAGGGACTTGCCCTTTCCCCACGCGCCGGTGAAGCCACGCCGGCCCCCTGACCCTCTGCAGCCGTGACGGAACCATACCGTGCACGTGCAGATATTTCTGCTTCAAGTATCCCTCAGGCCCACGGAGGAGACGGAGGTGGCGGTCCAGCATCCAGACGAGGCGGTGGAGGAACGCGGCCAGAGCCCAAGCCGAGAGTCCAAGGTCCGAGGTATCCGGAGGCCCACCCGTAACAGAAGTCCGAAGTTCGTCCGTCCGGCGTCGAAGCAGTCCAGTCCAGTCCGAGGCCTTCCGTTCTTGCTGCCCGGTGAGTACCATTGCTGGGGTAGTATCTAGACAGGGTCAATCTAATTGACTCTGGTCCGTGGGTTGGTGGTACACAGACCCAAAACGAAGTGTCCACTTCGGTGGATGCGGGTCCTGACGTGTCTCTTTATGAGACCGGTAAGTTTCGTACTGTTTCAGCAGTGCATCTAGTTTCTGTTCTAGTCAGTTCTGTTCTCGAGAAAATTCATGTATTCTGTTTTCAGTATTCCAGGTAGTATTCTGTTCGAACTGTTATTTTAAATGTTCTTCATGTATTTTTAATGTCGTGGTATGAAAGTGGTGTAGTTATCGTGTTCGTTGTGTATTGTATTGTGTCTAGATTACAGTTCAGTCATGCCTTTATTCTCGAAATTACGTCAGTTAAAAACCAGAAAAGGTCTGCTAGAAGCAGCAGTTCCTGTCCCGCCTAGGGACAGTCCAGGTCATTTTATGTATCAGAAGCATGGCATAAGTGCCATATTATATCTAGATTTATGGGTAGAGTATACCAAAGAGTTAGAGGAAAAGTATAGATGGCCCGTATCAGGTACGTGGGATGCCGAGTGCATCATGAGAGTAGAAGAAGCATTATGGAAAAAGAAAGCCAGACAGTCACAGAAAGATGCCATCGAGTTATGGCGCAAAGAATCCCATAAAAGAACCGAAAAAGAAATCAGAAAGTCAGAACTAAGTAGAGAATCTTTGGAACGAGCCCAAGAAAGGGAACTAATCGAGATAGGTGAACGAGTTAAAACAGAACAGTCAGACAGACAGAGGAATGCCCTCATCAAGGGTATGTATCCTCTTCTTGCCGAGGGCTTGCCAAAAGCGACCCCGGAGGCATCCAGTAATTTTCCGCCACCACTAGTTCCGACTAAGCTACGTCACAAACCGACCGCAGCTGATATTTTTATCTCGTCCTATTTGGACGACACAGTCCCGGAATATGCAAATCCTGTTCCGCCAGTCCCTGTAAATCAGGCAATTCCTGCTCCCCCAGACACCGGGGCACCTCTTGCAGTACCTGCTACGGTACCCCCGGTCCAGCCTACATTACAATTTCCCGCCACGCTAGTACGAAGAGTATCAGTCGACGATTCCAGTTTAGGGGCCGCAGGAGGAGGTCCTCCTGGTACCCCGCCACCACACCAACGTAGAACGTTGGCCGAGTTACATGAATGTGCGTTACAGCGTACGCCCAAATTTAAGTCCGTTGCAGAAATCCGACGAGCTCTTACTGAATGCCGCTATGATCCAGTTGCAGGTGATGATAGTACAGTAATATATTCCATCCGTGTAAGACGGGTGACCGGGTATTTGGACACCCTACCAGATATGAAAGGAGATCTAGACAGAATATATCGTTTCATCCGTACAGGGGAGGATCCAGAAAGTATTGGCGAAGCCATGTCTCAAAGGAAAGCTGAGATCCAGCTCATGATATTAAAGTTTCTGATTAATTGTCTAATAAGAGAACAAGATTCCTCAACTAAAGATCCGGCCGAAATGAAAATCCTGACAAGGTGGAGTGATAATATAGCCGAGGGTAAACACAAGACTATCAGTAGTATAGAGAGTATGTACAAGAAAATTCGTAAGGAAATACTAAAGTTACACGAACAACGTAAAGCAGCACAAGTATGCGAGAAAAAAAAATGACTCTACTGAAGAGGTAGACGACGAGAATCCCACTAGAATAGCGTATGTAGGAAAATCTAGATTTCCAGATCGCCATTTGCGCCTAGAACACAAGTCAGTTTTACATCATCCAGCACCAGAACAAGGTTCTCTGGAACAAGTATTTCAAGCTACCGATCACATTCTGAAATCACGAATCGGTTACAGTGAGTTAAGTACTATGCATGAACAAGAACTAGCCCGATCAGCAGTCCGATGGATTCCTGATTCTACCACTTTTCCAGACGAAATAGTGGCACAAATGTTTCTGAAATTGCTCCCAGCCGAGCAACGACTGGTGGGTATGTATATGATCCAGCACCTCATTACTCTGTATGAGGGTCAACATTCTGATCCAGGTCCGTTACACGATGTCCTGAACGAGTTACTCCAGTATAGATGGAAAGGTCTAGGTACCGATTTAATTAGTGTCATCCTAGAACAGCGCCACAAATATAGTATGTTTTTGAACCCGCATTTTGTTCATGTCTCACCTCCAGAAAGTAAACCGTTTTACATACACAGACAGAATCCGTTACGAGAAGTACACCCAGTTAGGACAACAGATGGTGAAATGCAACGAGTGTTTGTTTACACTCCGATTACAAAGATGGAACTCTTAGAGATGAAGAAATTAATTCCCTGTCATGACAAAGATCCAGCAGGGTTCCACCGAGAATTAAAAGACATGCTCCGTATGGGAGAATACACGTATCCAGATATAATTAAAATGTTAAAAGTCCTGTTGCCCGCAGGGGTATACGAAAAACTCAAGGAAAAAGATTGGGAGGTGGGAGAGAAAAAGATCGATTGGGCAGTCCTAAAAGCTGAAGATAAGATACGAGTACCAGGTACCGGTCTAGGAGAAAAATGTAAAGAATTACCAGAACTGTTAATACAAGTTTTGCCAAGATTATTGGCCACTAAAAAGGAAGACTGGGATGCAATCTCAGCCTGTAAACAGAAAAAAGACGAAGACACTAGTGATTTTTATTCTAGATTCGAGAAATGCTTTAGTATCAACAGTGGCCTCAAGACAAGTAGCGAGTCATACCCTCATCTTTTTGTTACTAAATTAGTCGAGAATTCAAGTCCACAAGTTAAGAATCGAGTTTTGAAGGTCGAAAGTACCTGGCAAGCTAATACTCCGTCCCAGATGTTACAGATGCTTCAATACCACCAGAATAGAATCAGAGAAGAACAAGATCATGAAAGGAAACGTATGAAAGACACGAAAATGAAAGTACTGGTTGCACAATCTGTTCCTCAAGACAGTCAGAAGAGGGGTACGAATCAAGCCAGTCATCCTGCAGTTCCCGTTAAAGGGACCTGCAATTATTGTAAACAGCCAGGTCATTTTATAAACGAGTGTGCAGTTCTGAAACACAATATAGCTACCGGTAAGACTAAAGAAAGACCACGTCCGCCTAGACAAGAACAAGTTTCACAGGCTTCTCAGCCACAGAATGCACAACAGACAGTTACAGCACCGCAGCCTATTGCTGCAACACAGCATGTTACACAGCAGATGTACCAGTATGCACAGTCCGAGTATCCAGAGTATCAGCCGTACTCATGAAACAGCCTAGAGAGGGAGGTAGGCTTGCCTCTCATCGAGATACCTGTAGACCAAGAGGGTCCCTATGTTCATAGTCAAGTATTAGGGAAAGACAGAAAGTTTTTGATTGATACAGGGGCAAGTAGGACCACCATCAGTCACGCCGAAGTTCCAGGGGCTCCGCTCTCAGGCTCTAGAAATGTTTCCCTTGGATTTTCAGGAAAGCCTATTGTAAACGAGATATCTAAGCCAGTTACTCTAGAAGTAGGTCCATTGTCCCGCACTACTGATCTGTTACTTACGAAGTCATGTCCAGAAAATCTGTTAGGCATTAAGACACTGAAAGAATTAGGTGCAGTTATTTGCTGCTCCCCCGAGGGAATACGATTGTTCCTACGTGACTTCAAGGGTCACTATGTATTACGAGATTTTGATCCGAGATTGTCTAATGTTCCGCAGCATCTATGGGCACAAGGTCCAACTGATGTTGGCTTCATGCAAATCACACCCCATCGTGTGACTCTCAAGCCAGGTGTAGTGTTACCACGAATCAGACAGTACAGATTGCCACCTGAGGCTGTAGCAGCCTTATCCAAAATTATTGACGAGCTCATGGCTCATGGAGTAGTTGTAGAAACTGACTCCAATGTATGTAATTCTCCGATCATTCCAGTCATGAAACGTACTGATCCAAATGCACCCCCTGTATATCGATTAGTGATTGACCTCCGAGAGCTTAACAAATGTATTATTCCCCAGTACCCAGTTGTCCCAGATATCTCTTCCCTATTGACAGCCATTGATTCTGAAGCCACATTTTTCTCAGTCATAGACCTCAAGAACGCATTTTTTAGTGTCCCCATTCATCCAGACAGCCAGTTCCTTTTCGGATTTTGTTTAAATAGAAGGAGCTATATGTTCACACGAGCTCCTCAAGGTTTCACAGAAAGTCCTAGTATTTACAGTCAAGCACTTAAGAGACAACTAGACAACATTCACATGCCAACTGACACTGCCCTGCTCCAATATGTCGATGATCTACTGATCACAGCCCGTTCTGAACGTGCTTGCGAGCGAGCATCCCTTACAGTCTTGTATTTCCTAGCCGAGATGGGGCACAAGGTGTCCCCTTCGAAGCTTCAATTCTGTGTCCAGCAAGTGATCTATTTAGGCCACTTACTGTCCAAGAGGGGTAGGCAGTTGACACCTGACCGTATCCAGTTAATAGCGAGTCTTCCTCAGCCCAAGACCCAGAAGGAGGTACGTGCTTTTATCGGCCTCACTTCTTACTGCAGACAATGGATTCCTCAGTATGCATTTCTAGCTAAGCCACTGATACAGTTAACGACACAGGAGGCAGCCGTATCGACTGTCCTCCCTTGGACATCTGAACATACACTTAGTTTTAATGAATTAAAGAAAGCTCTATGCCAAGCTCCAGTTCTAGCAACACCGAACTACAGTAAGCCTTTTACACTTTTTGTCACTGAACGCGAAGGTACAGCATTATCTGTTCTCACACAAGATCAAGCAGGACAATACAAGCCCTGTGCTTATTTTTCGAGCACATTAGATCCTGTAGCCCAGGCTCTGCCTGCGTGCCTCAAGTCAGTTGCAGCCACAGCACTAGCTATCAGACAAAGTGATTCCATAGTATTAGGACATTCCTTGACAGTACAAGTTCCACACTCCGTGGAAGTTCTTTTAAACCGAACACAGACTCAGCACTTGACAATTGCACGTTTAACAGGTTATGAACTGACACTGTTCCAGCCACACATAGAAATCAGACGCTGCAACGTTCTAAATCCTGCCACACTGTTACCGTCAGTTAATTCAAATCCTGCCACACACGACTGTGTGGAAGTAGTTAACACTATGACAAAGCCAAGACAAGACTTGACAGATATTCCATTACCAGATCCCGACCTGACACTTTATGTGGATGGTTCATGTATGAGAACAAGTACAGGAGAACTAGTAGCCGCGTATGCAGTGACTACTGACACTGAAGTTATTGAAACACACCGTATTGACACCCTGTCTGCTCAAGCAGCAGAGCTAGTTGCTCTGACTCAAGCCTGCATACACGCTAAAAACCTGAAAGTTAATGTTTACACAGATTCACGTTACGCATTCGGAGTCGTACACGACTTCGGAGTGCTCTGGCAGGAGAGAGGTTTCATGACTTCTCATGGAACCAAGATTCAGCATGGTCTCCTTATTCAAGCTCTGTTAGATGCCATACACTTACCAACATCCATTGCTATCATGAAATGCAAAGCACATACGAAAGTTACTGACACTATTTCTCAAGGTAATGATCTAGCAGATCGCACAGCCAAGCTTACAGCACAGACACAGGACATTCCAGTTAACAAGACACCGACATCCACTTTAGAACAGACTACATGTATGACAGTTAAGGACCCCACTCAAGATGTCATAGATATCCAGTTACATGCTACTCCCGAGGAAATCAAGAAATGGTCCGAACAAGGAGGGGTCCAGACAGATCAGGGATGGGTAACGAAGGGTAAAGCCACATGGTTTCTCCCCGATTCTATGGTTCAAGTCATTATCAATACCGCACATAGTCCAGCACACTTAGGAGAAAAAGCTATGTTAGATAGTATCCAGAACATTTGGTTCAACAAGCATTTACGAGCTGCAGCCAAGCAGAAAGTCCGTACCTGTATGATATGTTGTCAGTTTAATCCAGGTAAAAGTGTCCCGGTGGAACAAGGTGGATTCCAGCCCCCTGACCACCCTTTTGAAGTCCTCCAGATGGATTATATTCAGATGGAGCGATGTCGAGGTTTCAAGTATGTCCTCGTAGTTGTATGCGCTTTGTCCAGGTGGACAGAAGCATATCCAGTACCAGATTACACAGCCGCGACCACTGCCAAGCAGTTGGTTCGTGAATTCTTCCCCCGCTACGGACTCCCTAGAGTCGTATATTCTGACAACGGCCAACCATTCTCATCCGAGCTTATGAAACATATTTCCCTGTTGTTAGGGTACCAGTGGAAGTTCCATTGTGTACGCCATCCAGAAGCAGCCGGTCTCGTAGAGAGACATAATCAGACCCTGAAAATCCGAATTGCAAAAGTATGTAAAGAGAAAGGTGTGGACTGGCTAGTAGCTCTGCCAGTTGCTTTATTTTATATGCGCATGGTCGCACATTCCAGATCAGGTCTGTCCCCGTATGAGGTCGTATTCGGCCGCCCCCCTAACATGTGGGGTACACCTAGACCTCGAAGTATTACCGATGTTTCAAGTAATATGCTGACAGATTACCTAGCTTCCTTGATGTCTGCCCTCAACTCTTGTCGTTCACAGGTTGCTGCCGCATTTCCAGACAATACCGAGGTGGCACCGCATGAAATCGTTCCCGGATCCATGGTTCTTGTCCGGAATTTTGATCGTTCAAGTCCGCTGGAGCCCCGCTGGAAAGAACCCCGACAGGTCCTCCTGGCCACCCGTACTGCCGTCAAGCTGGAAGGCAGGAAGGGCTGGGTCCACCTGTCACATGTGAAAAGATTTTTTGGACTAAAGCCTGTTTCAAAGAACATTTCCGAGGATCTTAAAGACTGCCAAAGTACTATTCTTAAGGACTGTCCCGCAAAAGACATTGCTACGAACCCTTCCCTGTTAGAGAAAACTCCGCAACAGGCGTATAAGCTTAAACTAAGGTCTAGTAAAATAAGTCAGCCAGTTTGATTGTCTAAGTCCTCCCCTAGGTGAAACGGTTAGACCGGTTTCTGACATGTATATAATAGACCCCCACAGAGAGAGAGTTAGTGAGAACTCTAGAAGTTGCACTATTATTTTATGTTTTCTGCTATATTTCAGCATTATGATTTCCTGCACCAGTTATGCATTTTATTTGTATTTTTCAGTTTCCCATGTAAATAAGTCTGCTAATGTTACAGTAGAGCACACGTTTAGTGATCTGCCTCCTCATGAACTCTCATATCGTCTTGCTATGCGTAATAACTCCTTTATCCGCATGTTACATTATTCACACCAGACCAGCAATGCCACAAATTGTTGGGTGTGTGGTCGACTCCCCCCTTTCCAGACACCGAAGGGAGTTCTGCCACTCTTTTCTTATCCATTCTCACATAACGGTTCGTGTGGAGCATGGTCCACGTTAACGTCATCCTCAACAGATATGTCTTTTCTGAACAGTACATGTTTCCCAGACAAGCAAGGTCTTCCCCACAGAACAGGGTTAGATCTAGAAAATGAAGTTTATAATTTGGGTAATTATTCTTCGAATTTTATGGTCCTGAATGTTCAGTCTGATACTACTCCAGACTTACCTGCTATGTCAGTACTACCAGTCAAAGGTGAATTATGTGTCCGAAATAATGGTTCCGTACATGTAGGCCATAGTGATTGTACTACTATTGTCAAGTATAGTGACAGTAGGAAATCTATTTTCAAAGCTTCACGTCATTCTTATTTTGTTTGTGGTCAGACCGCATATGTTCGTCTGCCCCTTGATTGGGATGGTACATGTTACATTGCCTTCCTACTGCCACCAGTTTTCCTAGCCCCACCTGACTATCATAGGAATTCCCACCTAGTACATACTAGACACAAGAGAAATCTCCCGATTGTCGATTATACTGAAACTGCTCTAGAACAATACATAGATATCAATAAAGGTGTCTTCCCCTACTTAGGTACTGTTGTAAATAGTAAACTGATACGTAGATTAACCAGAACACTTGAAGCAGTAGTGATCGAGACTACTTCTGCTCTAGGTAACTTAACCGAAGAACAATCCTTTATGAGAATTGTCGTGCTCCAGAATCGTCTCGTCCTTGACGTCATACTGGCCGATAGGGGCGGGCATGTAGAGTCATCGGATCTAGTTGCTGCATTTTCATTCCTAATAACGCACCGTCTGTTTATTCAGCTATTACCAGACTCCATAAAATTGCCCATATGTTACACCAAGATCCAGGCACCTGGACATGGTCCGGTTGGTTCTGGAATATAATTTCCGCCTGGGGATGGAAAGTATTGTCATTTCTGGGTATTGCAGTAGCGATCATATTCAGTTGCTGCCTCTGTTTACAATGTGGCCCTGCGATTTGCGGCATTTGTGCTACATCTTGTATTCCTAGTCCCAAGTCCCGTCCTAAATCCCGTTCCAAGAAAATTCGAGACGAGCAAATGATACTGTATGAAATGATAGATGGTATCATGAATATTGATGTTTCCTGATGGAAACGTAGTGACAAGGAGGGAATGTGGAAAAGTAAATTTTGCCATGTTCTGTGTCCCTACGTGTCCTCCATCTTATGTTATGTGTGCATGATTAAATATGCATATGTATCCCCATGTTTGATTAAAGACGCAATTACAGTTGTGTCCATTACTAGTATGCCAGTCTCCAGTTCTCGTGAAAGCTACGAGTATCAGGCCTATGTAAAGTTACGTTGCCACGTTTCTCAGTGTGCACGTTATTTCATTGTAAAGTCCCCGTTTCTAGGCCTCAAAAGGGCCCGGACACCAGATTCAGCTCCTGTCTTCTGAGTCCTCGCTGAGGAGCGATACAGCCCCCACCTGTATCCTCGACCCTTCACTTACTTCCTGCCTCACAGTGCCCGGCTCAGCCTGGCTCTGCCTCTGAGTCTGCCAAGAGTATGTTATGATTCTAGTTATCAGTCCAGCCCTCCTTCTCTGCATTCCTAAGCTACTGAATCGCATCAATAGTTTCCGTCATTGTCTAGCCTTTACGTCTCCATGTAAGAGAAATACTGCATTTAATGGTCATTTAATATTCTTCATCACGCACTACATGTAGAGTAATGCATGCACCATTCTTAGAGTCTGTTAGCCTTTACCCCGATAACTTTTGGATTCTATCAACATGTTCTCTAAACATCAGATACTAGATATTGTTTAGGTACATGTCGCCCTGACTCTCCAGACTTCAGTCTCTACTCCTAGCACAGAGTTCATAGCCCCCAGCTTCTCCTAGTAACACGTCATTGTCAGTTTACGCGCACCACTAGGTTAGAGGTCCCGGCTCCTTAGGTAGCCCCCTCCATGTTTCCGCCCCATTTATGACATATTCTGTTACGTTTACATCACATGTCTATGTATACGCCCCTGTTACACCCATTTTCACCCTTATCTTTCGCGACTGCTATTGACCACACCCACTGCTCCGCCTACTGTAATTCATTGTAATGTAACTGTTTTAGTATATATATTTGTGCACTGTTATTAAATGTTACGCCGATTCTGATCCTGCCCCCGGCAGCGCTGCCATCCTGTTCCCGTGCAGGTTGTCCTGTTCCTGTCCTTTATGCTGTATTAAAACCTGCAAACTCCTACTACCTCGAATCTTGACTCTTATTTATTGAGCTATCTGTTATTGCTATGTCCAGTAAAACCTAGATCCGGTATTATTTATTTATATACCACAAAGACCTGACTCGCCCGGAGGTGAAGGCAGGCCGTGACCATCTGAGGGCAGCGCCGAGGTGTAAAGTGGAGCTGAACACAGAGCATCCACCTCCTTTGTAGGCAGCGCCAGCTCGCGGGGTGGAGAGACGAACCGCGTGGGCCCAGCAGACACTGGAAGTCTCGTAATCCAGACGCACCCCGAAAGACAGGGTCCCTGGAGGCCTGGAAGCCAGAGCCTGGGAGAAGGCGACAAGGTGAGAGGATCACGATGGAGGAGAAGGCCCACCAGCAGTGAAGGCCATGTCGCAGGCCCGCCCTTGGGACGAGGTGGAGGGGGAGACCCCGATTGGCAGTAAAAGGCGCCCAGGCACAGGCGGCATAAGGGCGGTATTTGAGGGTGGTCAGTGAATCCCCAAACCCCCTCGGCCCTTAGATCGCACAACGCAGAGAGACCTGCCCAGGAGGTGGAGGGTGGGGATGCCTGAGCCAGGCCTGTGGAAACTCCTGAAGTCCTATTGAGCCTGGGGTCCGCCTGGCTGCCGCCCCAAACTGAGGCTGGGGACGGTCCCAGAGAGGAGCAGCTGAGATTCCTGCTGAGCTCGAGAGGGGGAGTATCTGTATCTCCCTCTTCCACCGGCGTCAATAAAGACTCCGAGGTTAGTAGATCCCTCAGCTGGCCTGTGGAGGCCCGTGTGCTTTGGAGCTGTTTCCTGGTTGCGGAGACCATTGATTGCGCCGGACATGCACTCAAAGAGACACAGGGGGAACAAAGGGGGGTTCTTGTGAGCGACTGGATCGTGGCAGAGGAATGCACTGCCCTCGAGGTTCGTACCAAATCTCTTGGGCAGGTGGATTTCTGGGACTTAGGTGTAGCCCCCACACTGACTCATCCGCCCCACGGATTGACAAATAGACCTCCAGTCACATGCAGAGGATCTCAAAAACAAGTCCAGACGCAATAACATCAGGATTCGGAATGCGCAGATATCTGCCAAAGCTGGGAACATGGAAGAACATGTGACAGAGCTCTTCTCACAAATACTGGGAGATGTACAGGCCTCAGATATAAAGATTGACAGGGTCCACTGAACTGGTCTACCTAGAGCTTCACACATGCCTCCACCGGACACCCTGGCATGCGTTCATGGTTTCCCACTGAAGGAGCGCATCCTTCGGAAGACGAGAGACACTGTCCCAGTGCACTTCCAAGGTCACCCCCTCCATCTCTTTCAGGATCTCTCATCCATCAACCTGCAGAAAATTAGGGAGTTCTGCCCGGTGGTGGCCTTTCTATGAGAGCATAACATTTCAAACTCCTGGGGCCACCCTTTCCAGTTAATTTTTAGCTGGGAAGGGAAGACACATCAGTTGCGCTCTTTCCAGGCAGCCTGCAATCCGCTTCTGATACTACAGAGGGGGCTACCAGGAGCAACACAAAGCCAGACACTGGGCCTGTTAGATACCCGAGATGGGGAGGAGGGTAAGAGGAAAGAGCCTAGCGAAATCGGATATAGCCACAGTAGCCCAAGAGAGGAAAGCTGTCATAGATTGCCTGTCTGGAGATCTACCACAAGATCAGAGTGGCAACGAGTCTGAAGGCACACAATAACCTGAGAACATTCACTACAAGACCGGCTTCCGGGGGTACCCTGGTGGAAGCCGCTGGCCACCATGGACCACATCCTTTTCTCTACTCCGGAGATAGTAAGAACGGACTGTCTACCTTCACCCACTCCTGAGACTTTGCAGTTTTCTCTTTGTGTTTTTGTTGTATTGTTGTTTGTTACTTGGTACCATTGCATAGGATCACTTGGGTCTTTAGCTCTAGCAGGCTCTGTAATGATAGTGTATATTCTGTTGTGAGGTTAAGGCCCTAACATGCATAGTAACATACCTCCTTGGCCAGGTCATCAACTGTGAAACGCACCATATTAGCTTCTACCCGCATGACAATGGCCCTTGAAACTTTAAAAATTCTTTCTTTGAACGTGAAGAATCTGAACAACCCGGTTAAAATGAAAGCTATCCTTTCATATCTAGAGCATACTGGGGCCGATAGTTGTCTCCTTCAGTAGACCCACCTTTTAGCAAAAGGCACACATAGGCTAAAGACCAAAGCATTTCCCCACCAGCTCTACTCCTCATCTGGGCGTAAAACTGCAGGGGTGGTGATAATATAGCATACACGTTTGAGGGAACTGTGGGACCAAAGCTAGTGGCGATCAAAGGCCACCTCCTGGTACACCAGGTGCAGCTGGGCGCCCTGGCCCTCTCCCTGGGTTCACCATACGCACCCAATGAAGGGCAGGAACACTTTATCCGGGCTGCCATAGATGAATTCCTCGCTCCTCAAGATCAGCTGGTTTTAATTGGAGGGGACTTTAACTTAGTCTAAGTCTTAGGTTCTGGGGCTCTATCGGGGACAGGGGCTGGACTTGTTGAGGGAGATGGGGCTGACTGATCTATGGCATTTTCTACACACCCGTACAAGGGACTATTCCTTTTTTTCTTATGCTCATAGGACATATGCCCGTCTACACTACTTCCTGGGGACTCAAGAAGTACTCTCATCAATGTACTTGGTAGAGATCAAACCTCGATCTCTCTCGGACCACTCTGCTTTAATCTTGGAACTTAAACATCCATCCCGGGTGGACCCCAAGCATAGATAGTGACTCAGAGAGACAATTCTACAAAGACCTGATGTGGTCACGCAGATCCAGTTGGCCATTCGCGATTACCTACAGTTTAATGACACCCCAGACATTTCTACCTCCACTCTTTGGGATGCTCTAAAAGCGGTTATTCGGGGCGTAGTTATAGCAATAGTGGCAGAAGAAAATCGCCAACGTAAGGTTACGCGAACGGAACTTCAGTAGCAGGTCAGAGAGCGAGAGCATGTGCATCAATGGCTAGGGGCTCATTGAATATGGCGCCAACTGGAAACTGCGCAGAAACAGTTAGCCAGCCTGGATTTGGACAGGACGGAATACTCACTTCTCGGACTAAAATATTCCTTTTATGTTAATGGGAATAAGTGTGGGAGGCTGCTCGTGGCCAGACTTTGCACCCAGAGGCAGTTTGTTAGAGTAGATGTTCTTCTTAATGGAGATGATAAATAGATACAATACATATGACTTACAGCACGTTTAGAGGCTTTTATGCATCACTATATACCGGACAGCCAAGTGTGCCTGATGCTCCCTCGTATTATCTACGACAAGCGGAGACAACCCGCCTGGCTGAATACCAGGCAGCCTCTTTAGAGGCACCCATTCGCATTGAAGAGATTATCTCTGCTATCTCTAGGCAGAAAGCTCTAAAATTCCCAGGGTCAGACGGCTTCTCAGCGGGATTCTATAAAGCCTTTTGATCTGACTTAGCTCCAGTTCTCACCCGACTATTTAATGAGATTGCATCCACAGGCAGCCTCCCCCCTCAATGTAATAAGCGGAAATCGTTGTGATTCCTAAGCCAGGGAAAGAAAAACTCTGCTACGCTAATTACCACCCTATATCACTCCTGAATGCGGATGCAAAGCTCTTTACGAGCATCCTAGCGGCCTGCCTGAATACCTTTATGCAGGGACTGATCGACTCTGACTAAGTCGGTTATATCCAGCAGAGGCAGTTCACAGATAACACCAAGCAGCTGCTTCACATCATTGATAAAGCGTGCTGCAAAGGGGGTGCCAGCATGTTGCTTTCGGTCGATGCCGAGAAGGCTTTTGATCGGGTGCACTGGCCTTTCCTAGATGTGCCACTGGAACACTATGGGATTGGAGAACAATTCTGAGTTTGTGTCCTTAGTGGTTGCAGATCCTCGATAGCAAGGGTGAGGTTGAATGGGCATGGTTCAGATACATTCCCGATACAATGAGGTACCAGGCAGGGATGCTCCCTCTTTCCCCTCCTTTTTGCTCTGTATATGGAGCCCTTCGCTCAGTGAGTGAGAGACCATCCAGACATTGCAGGGATTTCTCTAGGAGGGAAGGAGCACCAAATCAGCTTATACGCAGACAATGTGATGGTCATGCTGGAAGATCCCCAGAAGAGCCTTCCCCACTTTCTAAAAGAAATTAAGGCCTTTGGTGAGGCCTTCGGATTTCGAATTATTGTTCAGAAGTCTCAGGCCCTTAATATCACAGTTCCTCAGGCCATGGTGGAGAGTCTGCAATGCACGTGTCCAGTGGGGTGGTCGACTGGGCCTCTCTCATACCTGGGAGTCCAGCTATGCCCTACATTGGAGCACACAAATGATTCCAATTACCGGAAATTGACAAAGAAGGTGTGTATTGATCCGGAGCAATGGAAGCGCCATCCACTCTCCCTGATGGGTCGCAATGCTGCCTTAAAAATGATCGCCCTACCCAGAATACTTTTCTATTTCCATACTCTGCCTCTGATTTCCCCACCAGGAACTATACCGGTGCTGCAGACTCTTTCTACCGGTTTATATGGGTGGGAAAGAGGCATAGGATGTGTAAAGAATATAGCTGGTTCCAAGTGGCAGACAGGGGACTTGGGATACCTTGTCTCCTTAGTTATTTTCAGGCGGCCCAGCTATGTTACTTGGTTGAGTGGTCTAGACCAGAGTCTGAAAAACACTGAAGGTTTATGGATAGGGCGATAGTGGGGTCATCCTTGGGAAAGTCCTATTTTTACAGCACTGTCATCGAGCACTCAGCTTATATATTTCTCCTGTCACAAACTCTTGAAGGTTTAGGATGGCTGCACACTTAGGGGTACAAATACCCACCTTCCTATATCCTTTGACATCAGTAGTTGATAACCTGGCCTTTATACCTGGGACTGGACCTGCCTTTAGGGCCTGGAGGGAAGCTGCATGTAGGCAGCCGGTCACTTTTTTTACACGGATTGCCCAATACCTTTCGAGGTCCTTAAAAAAGATTACACCCTTCCAGAGAGCAAACGCTTTAGATACTCCCATATAAGGCATCTGCTTTTACACTCAGCCATGAGGAGCGGAGTTAAGTGGAAACTGACCCCCTTTGAAAAATGGCTGGTGAGCAAACGATCCAATAAACGACTCTTATCTGAGTTTTAAGTCCTCTTGTGATCCACACAAAAGACAGACAAAAGTCCAGCCCAGCAACGTTGGGAAATGGAGCTGGGGTCACAGTTCTCTGCAAAAGATTGGAAATATATATATCATAGAGCTAGACACATGACCCATAACATAGCAAGGACTGAGACATCTCTGAAAATCACCTCCTATTGCTATCTCACCCTGGTACGACTCCATAGGGGGAACCCAGCCCATAGTGACACATGCTGGAGACAATGCTGTGAAAAAGGCACAATTACACATATCCTTTAAGAATGTACAAAACAGGCACCATTTGGGCTTCGGTGTTAAATGATATCGACACCCACTTCCCAACTCAACTCCCAAGATTCCCATCCTACATCATACTGGGCCTCCCTAATCCCCTAATGTACCCCTTTGCTCCCACAGAGGATGTCAAATAAGCATAGTGCTGGGGGCTGCACATCAGAATATTCTCTCACTTTCGAGGACTGCCACCATTCCGACCCATCTGAATTGGCTGCACCACTTATGGGGGGTCCTGAGGATGGAGAGACTCACCCTTACACCTGCAGGGTAAGGCGACACTTTTCATACCACTTGGCACCGGCTTATATCACTACTCTCACAGGAATTTCGTGAACTGACCTGCCCTCGGTATTTGTGCATACTGAGGCTTTTGGATCCACTTCATGCGGTGCAAGGGGATGCCTCTCAATGAAAGGCCTCCATGTAGATATAGGCACACCTGGTGACCCTCGGCAACCCCCCTAACCCCCACGGGCTACGCACAGAATCTCGACTCCTCCCTCACCATGACCCACCAGATCAACGCTGTCGCCTCCACCTGCTTCAACACCCTCAACATACTTCGCACGACCTTCAAGTGGATCCTCCCAAAGCCAGAAAGACCGTTACCCATGCACTCATAACAAGCAGACTGGACTACGGAAGCACCCTTTATGCTGGAATCAACAAATCTCTGCAACCCAAACTCCAGACCATCCAGAACACCGTGGCCAGACTCATCCTCGGCAATCCACGACATGAGCATATCACCCAACACCTGTGAGTCCCCCACTGGCTCCCTATCGAGAATAGAGTAACCTTCAAACTACTCACCCACACCTACAAATCTCTCCACAACACCGGACCCAAATACCTCACCGAAAGAGTCTCCTTCCATGTACCCAAAAGAAACCTCCGCTCCGCCGACCTCGTCTTAGCAAAAACCCATGCATCTGCAGTCATATCTAAAGCCTAGAAAGAGCTCCTGGTCAACATCAGATGTTCCCCTACTCTGCACACCTTCAGGAAGAGCCTCAAGATCTGACTCTTCGGCTGACCCAGAGCTGCACTCCCTCGCCCCCAGTACTTTGAGACCCTCACGGGTAAATGACACACTTCACAATTACTTGATTGATAGATTGACTGTTTATTCAAAATGTGCATATACAATCAATTTACATTATTAGGCATCATATTAATATTTGAATATAATTTTTTTTTGTTTAATAATTTTTTTGCTTACTATGCAAAGATTTCAACAAGAACTTGTCCCCCTACGGTTCATTAAAGGGTACATATGTACAAAGTTCATAAATAATTTGTAGGATTAAATTATGTTTTTTTCAATTTTTAACTAGTTTAAGTGATTTCTTTTAGCTTACCATTATTTCCTATTGGGTTTTATTTTAAGCCCCAAACTTAATTATTTTCTATGGGAGCGGATCACAATACTACTGGTTGGCCATGTGTGGTGCTATTTTTCTCTAGCTTCGAGATGGAGTACTTTACTACTTTCTGGGATACATTTTTGGCTATAGTAACTATAGAAGTGTAGTATGTGAATGATAGGCTTTTTCTTTTGTGGATGAGTTGATGTACCTCCTACAAACCACCCTTTGACCCTCCTTAACATTCCATGAGCCACTTTTTACTCTTTTATAATCCCCTTCTGTTTATTCATACGTATTCTTTTTCCCACCACTCCTCTGTGTCCCTCCGACATTTACCACTTAATCGCATACTTATGTGTGCGCAGACCCCACAGTCTGGGTGGAGATCTCAGAACATTTAAGTATAGGAGAGGAGGAGGCGTGAACTCCACGTTTAGGTTTCTGAATAGCATTTTGTAGTATTACAATATGTTTTGCAATAAGCAATTTGTGAATAACCCCCATAGTGTTTTTTCTTAACTGGTTGTTATTATAAGTTTACTAAAAAGGGTTCCTTTAGGTACTAATAAAGAAAATAAGCTTCTGCATACCGTTTTGAATCCTGACTTTGTGTTTCTCCCGACTATGCACTCTTGACATACAATGACTCCTAGTATGGGCGATATGTCACTCCAAAGCCTTGTAGCCTTCAATGTCTTATGTAACATTTCCTGTACATTGATTAACACACTTGTATGATTTAATGTCTCTGTAGAATGTGAATGTGAGATGTAAAGCATTCTGGCGCCCTACATTGGAACGAGTTCGCTATAAAATAATTTAAAAAACTAATTAGGAAGTGATATTTAAATTGTTATTATTGTCAGTAGTTGCTCTTATAGACAGACGAATCTGACATTCTTACAGCACCCACATGTCTCTTACGTACAGGGGTTGAACAAAGTCAAAAACCTGCCTCCAAATAAAAGTTTCTTTCAAGTACTTCCGAAGTGATAACAAGCTGTGTGCCCTTGTTTCTCTTCATTGCATTGTCCTCTAGGTGTTAGGCTCCTGATAGCTCCCAGCCAGGATGACGATGAACCAGAGGAGGTTTTTTTTAGGGGGACAACTGAAACTGAAAATAAGTAAGCCCTCTGGCTGCTTGTAGGTTGCTGCTCCAAACGCAAAGCAGACAATGTGCTGCATTGCTGAATGTTCACAGTGTCAGTAAATTACAGCGAGATGAATTAAGCCAGCCAGATGTAGCCAATAATAGCTGCCTGATCGGGGTTGTGGCTGCCTCCCCCTTACTTCCTGAACTACCTATAGCAACTCGTACATCTGAGGCTGGAAATCCCACCTGTTTTACTGTGTCAAATGTAGTTTAATACAAAAATAATATATTTGAGTTGATCACCTTTTTAAAGAACAATACTAGAGAAATATAAAATCATAGCTTGTAAAACAAACATAAAAAACAATGTAACGTAAATAAAGGCGTAGGGCCTGATTACTACGTTGGCGGTCCAACCGTGGGGTGGCAATGCACCATCCAGTATAGGCTCGCCAAAGCTGTAATGCAACGGCCCACCAGATTAGGAATTAAATCCTGGCCTGGTAGGTGGTTCTGCGGCGGTCTGCCATCAGAGCGCTGACTGCACCTTCCTGCACTGTGTGGCGTACATGTCACACCATTCAGGAACTGGGGGTACAAAGCCAGGGGGCCACTACACGAGACCCTGCATGCCTCCCAGGCCCAGGAGCAGCAGCGGGCACTGTGAGGGCCTCCTTAGTTGCCTATCTGTCACCCTTTTCATGACAGGCTCACAGCCTTGAAATGGGTGGTGGGCAGGTAACTTGAAATGTGCTTGGTGGTGCTGCAGGGGCACTGCCTGCTTATTGCTGCTCTTGTCAGCACTGCCTTTGCTGCACGGGATCCTTGATACCAGGGGAGTCGGCGGTCTTGTGGGTGGTCTGACTGCCACTCTCAAAATACTGCGGGAAGACCCGCAGTATGGCAATGGTCGGACTGCCACCACAAGTACAAGGGTCCTGTGAACTGCCGTACTTGTAATCAGGCCTGTAGTTATTTCCCTGATTTATTTTAGGTTTGCTATAAAGATGGAATCCCCAGACACACTATGCAATTACCATGCCCACCCTTTTTCAGTTTTGTCCCATGAGTTTCCCCTCTGGTTTTTAATTTTTGACAACAGTTTGAATGTCCTCTAATTTGAACTGCCCCTAGTGTCCCCTCAAAGGGCAGAATGATGCTCTCAGAGTCTCTCCTTGATTTAACACTGAGAGAGGTCTTCCCATCCCTAGTACCAATGGGATAGTGCTCTTGAGCAACCTCAACCAATCGGGGCTTGTGGCAGCTGTCTGTCAGCTTTTGGGGTGCTCTGGTGCACCTATGGGAATTATCTATTGCCCCCCCAGTGTAAACAGAATTTCAGAGGCATGGGCCATCTTGCACTCCTTATGTACATGCATAATTTTAATAAATATAATGTTTTCTAATATTATGTGTGGTTATGATACTTGTATTTATTTATTTACTAATTTATTTATGTATTTAAATTTCAGTTTATTGGGTTTTGTTGGCATTTTAAGTCATATACAAACCAGTTGCTTCATTTAAATCAGACCACACATCTAATGTGAACAGAAGGTAAATCATCCTATAAAATGAACAGGTTTGAGCCATTGCAAACTTTATGGGACATAACAAATTCATATACAGTAGCGAATCTGTATTATGGACAGCCTAGATAGACCTAAAATATGTCCCAATTAGCAGGTACATAAGAATATAAAAATAACTTAAGCAAAAGCAGAGAGACCGAACAAATCATGACCAAACTCAATTGTGCTCAATATAACATCTGATATCTTTCAAGTGCAGAAACAGTTAATACAGGGAAGCACTGGTTTAATCTAATTTGAAGTAATGCAACAGTGGGTTGAGCATGTTTCAGGATTGAGGGGAGTTGAAGGTCTTTGACATGGATCCTAGCTGTGATATGTAGTTTCTGAAAGGTTTACATATGTATATTGGTTTCCGCTTTGGTGGCTGGTGAGGGGTACAGATCCCGCCACTTTCAGTGTACGTAATTACATCCTTCTGACAGTCACATAACTTGAAATTGGGGCCTTTCATCTAGGCCCTCTCAAACCAGCACTTAGGAAGGAGAATCAGTAGCACCTCCAGCCACCTTGATGAATATGTGATGTGTGCAATGCAGCTCAGTAAGAGTGTAGGGGAGTTCACAGTAAGCAGGTGGAAGTTATCTGACAGCTTCGTTGCACGATCACCGTCTACGACCAAGTAAGATAAACTCCCAAGTATTTAACTGAGTGGTCTTTAGTCCATGTACATTGGAAGCACAATTCTAAATTCCCCAGCATTGTAAGAGACAGATTGAGAGTTTTAGACTTATTGCAATTGATCTTATAGCCCGAAACCTTCTCAAAGGTCTCGAGCAGTGCTACCACCACCAGGAATGATGTGTATGGAGAGCCCAAGGACGGAAGCACGTCATCTGTGTAAAGGGAGACGTTGAACTCCCTTGTTCCAAATTTAATCCCCATGATTGTACCACTCTGACATATAAGGCATGCCAACTGCTTTATAAACAAGCACTGGCATAGCCAATAGGTCTTGCCTTTGGGACCTTATAAGTGCTTAGCCAGAGGTTTTGGTTTGACCTTTGTTTTAAGCTATGCTGTAGAGCAGTGTGGCTGCTATGCAGCATGTTGAAAAGTTATAATGAACAAGATTGGCCAGAACTGTTTGTAGGCACATGCATGCAACACCACATGAAATGATGCATGTGCCTTTTTTTACTTTTGTGATCCAAAAAAGAATGCAATAGTTGTTGCATTTGCTTGAGTTAGAGCTATTGGCATTGTGAATGATAATGTAGTTTACCCATGTGCTGTAGAGGGTGTGTAGTGGGATTATGTGAGTTGGATTGGAATTTTTAGTTTCGGAAATGTGTGGCGTGGAATTTTGTGGTGTGGAGTGGATTTTTGTAGTGGAATTATGTGGCATGGTATACAGTTGAAATATGTGGATAGTAATTATGGGGTATTGAGCATATTGAAACTATGTGGAGTGGGTGTGATGGCATGTAATTATGTGGAATGGTATTTTGGGGTGTGGAATGGAATGTAGTGGAGTTTACTTATGTGGTGTGCTGTTGAATTTTGTAGCATGATGTGGAATTATGTGGTTTGGATTGGACGTAAGTGGTGTTATGCAAGTGTGTTGAGTTGAATTATGTGTTTTTTTGCTGAATTGTGTAGTTTGGAATGTAAATGTGTGGAGTTGAATTTTGTGGTGTGGAACTGTGTGATGAGTGAAAGAGCAATCGGATAGAGAAATAAGGGAAGGAAAGGAAGAAAGGAGGAAGGAATTAAGCGAAGGAAGGAAGGGAGAGAGGAAAGCTGAGAGGATGTGAAAGAGGAATTGAGGGAGGGAAGGGAGGTCGGAGTGCTGGAGAGAGAGGCAAAAAGGATAGGAGAGAAAGCAAGAAAAAAAAGAAAGGACTTAGTAAAAGGTGGAAGGGCAAGATATGAGTGACCAGAATAAGTGAAGTTAAAATAAGGGTTGAGGAAATAAGGTTAGGTATACCATTAAGGAGTGAAGAAAGGGATTAAGATGAGCAAGAAGGAGGAAAGGAGGTAATGAAGAAAGATAGATAGGCAGAGAGGATTCTAGACAGAAGGGACTGTGGAAGTAAATAGGAAGCAAGGGTTGGAGGGAAGGAGGAATCGAGAAAGTGGGAGGAGATGGTTGAAATAATGAAAAGTGGGAATAGGAGGGAGGATTAGGAACAAAGTAAGGTAAGGAACGAACGAACGAAGTGAGGGGGATTACGGAGGCTAATAAGGAAGGGTGGAACAAGAGGATAAGGAAGAGAGAGAAAGAAACTGTGAAATTAGCTAATTGATATGCAAATGACAGTCTCTTAGAGCATTAATTTTCCTGGCTGCCCGGCATTAATGTTTTTGGTAATATAATGAATGAAATATATTATGAAAGCAAACTAGAGGGAGTGACACTCAGTTTTAAATATGTACCCTAAAATTATACTATGCTCGTTATGTAGCGCTTACATTGTTGAAGAAGTAAACAATACAACACAAAGTGACAATAACAGCAGTTTAGTTTTCTAATCTCTCGTTTATAAATAATATAGTACTATGTATCTCAGAAAAAGTGTCCATCCTTTGTGATAAGCCAATATAGACTTGCGTTATCGGTGAGGTGGAATCTGTGAAAAACCTGAAAATTATTGGCCAGGGAACGTAGCGACTCCTCCAGAAGTCAGAACAAAGCGAGATCATCAATTGTAACTTTAAAATAAGAACAAAGGGAGTTTAGTTCCTTGATTATTCCTTTAAAGTTCTGCATCATCAAATCACTTGACACCAATGGCGCTGAACTGGTTGATAGCGCTGTGATGTTACTAATGATCTCTAGGCACTAAAAGTCAGGCCCGTCCATGAAGATAACTCTCCTTCCAGCAGAGGAGCCCAGTGTAGATCACCAGAGGACAGGAGAGAATGTGCAGCCGGAAAGAAAAAAGCGGCATTTGTAAAAAATGCTGTTTAATGTCACAGCTCAGCCGCTAAATAATTAATTACAAATATGCCAGCAGCTGAAAGAGAAAACAATACCTTGGGCTGTGTGGGACAAGGAGAAGCAAAACCCGGCAGCAGATGGGCGAAAGCAACATGGGATCCGTGGATGGGAGGAGCAGATAAAGCAAATGGGTGAGAGAGCACAATGTGGAACACTCGTGCTTGTGCTAGCTTGCCCCTAGCAGGAGCGGGAGAAGTGGCGCACGGCCATGCTAATTAAAAAAGATGATCTGCACGCCGCTGCTCGCTCCCGCAAGATGGATGCCACCACAAGCACGAGTGTGCTTGAAAAGGAGATGACCAATTTCTAAAGGTCATCTCCTAGAACAGAGCATGCGCGCTGCCTACGCGAGACCTAAAGGGCAGAAAATTGTCATGATAGAGTGCAGCACTGTCTGGTGCCCTTAGTTAGTCGAAAGGGTCTAGAAAGGTAGCCACAGAGTAACTGACAACAGATTAGAATATTTAGCCAAAATCATCTGCAGGAACTTGGGTCTTAGGTCCCTCATTTGAAGTGTGAGCCATAAGAAGGTCCATTTCACCCTGTCATAGGCTATCTCTGCATCTAACAACAGCAACATCACCAGCATATTCTCTATTAGGTGGATGGCAGGTTGGATATTATTGTGGTATGGCAGCCCTAGATAAAGCCACACTGGTCAGGGTGTATTAATGTACTGTATTAAGGCGGATGGGCAGATTATTTCTATACTGCTTGGCATCAATGTTTAAGACCACTATAGGGCGAAATGAATTGCAGAGTTTAGCGTCTTTATTGGGTCACTACTGCCACTCCCATTGTCTGAACAACCGTCTCCCTCAAGGCACAATGCTTGAAAAGGATGGGGAGTTTCAGTATCAACTGGGAGAAATAGATGTTATAAAATTGAGTCATAAGACCATCTGGCCAGAAAGATTGGTTGGTTTTGAGAGTTTTAGTGGCCAGCCTAACTTCTTCCGGGAGGATTCGACACTACAGGGAGCCTCTTTGGTTATCAATAAAAGTTAGCAGTTGGATGGATGCTAACAAGGCCTCAGCCTCACCCGAAGAAGGGAAGGCACTGCTAAAGAGTCTTTCATAAAAAGAGCAAAACTATATGGTTTTATCCTCGTCATTCACTAGGCGGGACCCCATATGTGTCACTTTACACAAATATATTCCCTTTCCCATTTGCCTCTCAGCAGTCGGGCAAACAGGGTACCCACTTTATCTCCCCAAACATAGGAGCAATTTTTATGATGTAATAATGAGATCTCCGCCTCATTAGTGTAATACATGCTCAATTGGCCTCGGCCCACTGTGAGCACAAGGGTAATACAACGGGAGGACTGCAGCAGCCGCTCTTGTTCAAGCCATCAGATCTCATCTTCCAGCTTCTATAGCTCAACAATATCTCGCCTAGGTGCTCTCTCCTCTTGCCCAGCCATGATCCCCAAGGTGCTGAACCACGCTGTTCCTTCCAGCCCTCCACTTAACTGTGAACAGGGCTACAGGCCACACCAGCCACACCTAGAAAGCAATAGTAAAGACCCCTATATCAGCGATGCCACTGCAACCCTGCCCTCATGGGGTCTCCACATTGAGCACTGACCTTAAAGCTGAGGCGAGAGTCCAACTAAATTCCAGGCCCGTATGGCATATTCCTCCCCGGCCCATGACTGCTAGTTCTCCTCAGAGCAGTCATCAGTTATTCTCTGCCTGCCCACCCAGGGAATGAGCAGCCTGGAGTTCTCAGGAATTGGAACTAGGCTTCAGCCCTACACCTCATCCAGAGCTGCCACCCCTCCGTCTCTGTAATGGTAGCAGAGCATAAGCGGGCACTGGGGCATGACCCCCATTACCCGGACCAAGTCAGGTAAAACATTGGTATCCACGGTCCACGACTACAGGGTGGGGTGGCACCTTCCACTGCCGAGGCACAGCCATGGGGATGACTGCTGTGTGTGGCTTAGACTCTGCAGTCCGCGTCTTTCCTCTATGCTCAGTGGCAGATTGATTCGAACACCTAGGGCCAGATGTAGGTCGGTCGGTAACAGCCGAAAATCGGTATTTTCGGCCGTTACCGACCGGTATTGAGCGATCGGCATGTAGGTGACAGAAAATTGTCCGAATCGGTGAATTTACCGATTCGGTAAAATACCGACTCGGAATATTTACCGAATCGAAAAATTTACCGATTCGGTAAAATACCGACTTGGAATATTTACCGAATCGAAAAATTTACCGATTCGGTAAAATACCGACTCGGAATATTTACCGATTCGGAAAATATACCGATTTGGTAAAATACCGACTCGGTAAAATACCGATTCGGTAATTAAGAATAGGTAAAATTGAAGATTGAGATGTAGGGAGGCTCTGAAATACCGAATTTGCTTAAAATTCGGTATTTAAGAGTCGGTATTTACCACGGATTCAAATCAGGTGGTAACCAGGTGCAGCCTATAAAAATGGACCCAAAATGCAATGCTGTTTGCCCAATGGCTGAGAAAAAAAAGGGGGTTGGGCCCAATGGGAAAGAGGGTAGGTCGGGCCTCAATGAACAATGTAACTGGGGAGTTTACCTAAGCCTCTATTATAAATTGAACAATGAATGTTTATTGAGGATGAACTTTTTTATTAGTCTATCCTGGCATTAAATTCTGCCCATTTCTTTCAATTGAATTTTTGATTTTTTTGTGTATACGTAGACTAGACAAAAAACGTCATCAACTTCATGTGTTGCCATATAACAGCATTTTGCACAAGTGAAAAAATCAACAATATTTACAATGAAATAACCACAATAGTGAACATATAATACAATGGACAATTACAGTGTGCTCATAATTTCAATAAAACATGGAACCATTATTCATTAATGGAATCTCAGTACTTAATACAAAACCAACAGTTAGAAAAAAATGTTAGACAGTGTATCAACCCGATTCAATATCAGTCCGCTTATATGCAAGTCAGAACGATATAAGCTAGTAAGTGTACATGAATCGCTGGCATTGAATGTCGTTGAAAAGAAAATGCCGACGCGTTTCGAGTCCTGTTCTATGATTCAAAGGACTCTCCTCAGGGCAGTATAAGTCTGGTCCATGGAAACTTGTTTATTCGTGTCCAAGGCTGCACTTGTTATGTAATGCGGTCTATGCCGTGGGTGCACGCTTTAATCGTTTAGTTCCAGCGATGTGTGTGCCGTCGCGCTGGAATTTTGATCTCTTATTTGGGATCACATGTTCGTTTCTCGACCCTCGAAGTGCGGAATTAACTGCCGCTCCTTCAGCTCGAATGGAATTATATTCTGGGTTCTCACAGTTGAAAGCGTGTCTCATTCACACACGGACGCGGAGAAGATCTGCTTGCGATGATTCCGGTCGTCACTTGTTTGTTTTGTATTAAGTACTGAGATTCCATTAATGAATAATGGTTCCATGTTTTATTGAAATTATGAGCACACTGTAATTGTCCATTGTATTATATGTTCACTATTGTGGTTATTTCATTGTAAATATTGTTGATTGTTTCACTTGTGCAAAATGCTGTTATATGGCAACACATGAAGTTGATGACGTTTTTTGTCTAGTCTACGTATACACAAAAAAATCAAAAATTCAATTGAAAGAAATGGGCAGAATTTAATGCCACGATAGACCAATAAAAAAGTTCATCCTCAATAAACATTCATTGTTCAATTTATAATAGAGGCTTAGGTAAACTCCCCAGTTACATTGTTTGCCCAATGGCGGCATTTTATGTCATCGCAAGACGGCTACGGCTACAGGAGTAAGGAGAGAGGGAATGGCTGAGACAGGAGCAGGTCTACAGGCAGAGGGTGACCCTGTTCATGCTCACAGAGGAAGAGATACTGCAGAGGTACAGGTTGGCTCCAGACACCATCTTGGAGCTCATCAGGGACCTAAAACCACTGTTGCAGCACCCCACCCCAAGGGCACATGCAATACCACCCCATGTACAGGTGCTGTGCAGCCTCCACCTGCTGGCGTCAGGGAGCTACCAGAGCGTGGTTGCTGCGGTGGGAGGGGTGACCCAGAGCAGCCTCTCAAGGTTTTTTCACATATTCCTTGACGCCATGTTGCATAGGATGGAGCATTACATTTCTTTTCCATCCACCCATGCTGAACTGGTTCAAACCAAATCGGAGTTCTACCAGATGGCAAGATTTCCCCATATCATCGGATGCATTGATGGCACGCTCATCCCCATTTGTCCCCCTGCTGCCACAGAATACATTTACCGCAATAGGAAGTCAAGCCACACCATCAACGTCCAGGTGATTTGCAATGCAAAGTACGTCATCACAGACCTTGTCGCAAAATTCCCTGGAAGTACCCACGACTCCTATATTTTTCAGAACAGCGGCATCTATGCACGGCTGTCAGCAGGGGAATTTGGCGAAGGATACCTCCTAGGTAGACAGAGTGTGCGACCCCTTCAATACCTGATGCAGTAAGAATCACAAGTATGCATGTGAGTGATGTATTCCCATTTCTCTTTTAGGAGACAGTGCATATGCCCTACGTTCATTTATCCTCACTCCCTACCTCAACCCCTCCACACCCAGCCAAAGGAGGTATAACCGGGCCCACAAAAGTACACGCAATGTGGTAGAACGGACCTTTGTCATCTGGAAGAGCAGATTTAGATGCCTTCACAAGAGTGGAGGTGCAAGACAGTAAACCCTATCACCTGCTGCAAGATAATTGCTGCCTGTGCCATGTTGCACAACTTGGCTGTGAGGAAGGGTACTGAGGTGGAGTTGTCTGACTACGAGGATCATGACGACGACAATGCTGTGCCTGACAGACAACCTGCTGGAGTGTCAACACCAAGTGATGGCAGATACAGACGTGAGGAGATAACAGACAACTATTTCTGAGTGAGTAAAGAGACACAGACAGCTTGTGAATGTGAAAAAAAGTATTTTTTATGTTGCAACAACGTTAATGCACTGATGTTGAACCAATAATAAGTATTTGAATGTGGGGACTGCTAATGTCCCAGGTTGACACACACACTGTAAATGTCATTTACGGGCATGCTTCGCAGACCCACTGGGGTGTGGTTCACTCTCTTCGGCAGGGCCTGCAGGCTCAGCTGAGCGCCTGGTGCTCCGGCGTGGCTCAACAACGGCGCTAGCCAGGCTTCTGCGGCTGCTGCTGTCATCTGCCACGTCCAGGGCAGGATCCCCAGCAGTATGAGAGATTATCATGGCCTCCAGGGCACTGGTAATCTGTGGCCATGCCCCTGGTTACCTCCGCGGTGTTCTGCGTGAGGCTTTCTTCCATGTTGGCGCTCCTACGGCATAGCAGGGATGTTGCCGTGGCCAGCCGGTGCATAGCCCTGTTGTGCACACGCGCATCCCTGCGCCTTGTTTGCTCCTGGGCATCCATTTTTTCCAATACTTTGTTGATGGCAGAGGTCATGTCAGTGTTGGTCATTGCTACCTCCCTGTTTGTTTCAACTAAAGCACTGATGCCCTTGCCCATCTCTCCCATTTGCTGATTCAGGATCCTGAACTGGCGGTGGCAGGCCTGAATGGACTTCCCCTGCATGCGCTGGATGCGCACCATGCTCCCCTCAAGGCCACGGAATACAGTGCCCTCTCCAGGTGGACCTGCACTGCTGGGAGTGCGATGGCACCTGCGTGTGCTGCTGGACTGATGTGTGGACACCTGTTCAGTAGGAGTGACTTCTGTGGCTGCTGGTGCCTCACCCTCACCTCCCGGCATGACTCTCAGTGGGGCCACATATCTCCTCCTGGCTGGTGAGGTAGCAGGTGTTGTCAGGGACCGTGATGGGGAGTTCTCAGGTGAGAACACCAATGGGGGGCTTTGGGAAAGGTGAGGGGATTGGTGAAACACAAGGGAACGAACAGTGTCATCCTCAATGGAGAGGGCAGTGGCGTCTTCTCCCTCCTGCGAGGCTGCTGCGGTGCTTGGCCCTGCCTCACCACTCTCCTCCCTCGCTGGCGCAGTTCCTTCTGAGGCAGATGGCCCACTGGCTGATGTTGGCCCTAGGTATAAAGAAGCGTATGTACACTGAGTGCTATTGTCTTACAGTCACTACAATAAATGCATTGCACATTTCACTTTCATTACTAGGATTGCCTTTCAATGCATTGCTGTTTTCTGTGCACTTACATGTGGTCCTACTTTTGCTGACTACATTACCCATAATGCATTGTTCATGTATAGTGCTAGCAGTACTGGACTGGGGTTGGGCTGTACACATAGGCTAAAGGGAAGCAGTTTGCAAGGTGTCATGCTGCGCAGGCCTCTTACCTTTCTTAGTAGCTCTGGCGGAGCTGTCCACATCTCCTAATCCCACGACACTGTCAGGCTCGATGGTGGAGGACACCAGTTCCTCAAGGTCAGTCAGGGGGGGCGCAGGGTTCCTGCCTCCACCGGTCACACCAACCTGCTTGTGGATCTCTGCCATTTTTCTTTTGGTGAGGCTCCTGAGGTCGTAAAACCTTTTCTTAAGGTCCTCCTGGCTCCTGCTGGTCACACCCACAGCATTCACCTTCTCCCCTATGGCAAGCCACAGGTTTCTTTTGGCTGACTCTGCTACAGTGAGGGACAGCCTGCCAAAAAGCTGTTTGTGTACCCTCACCACTTCCTCAACCAGTACCTGCAGCTCCATGCTGCTAAACTTTAATTAGCGTTTTCTGTCAGCCTTCTGGCTCTCTGTGCTGCTTGACATTATTTCTGTATTTCAATCCAAACACATCTCTCCCTGCTGCTCTGTCTCTCAGCTCAGCTCTGACTGCCTCTCCAGAACCTTCTAATGAGTTGCAGCTGCCTGGGTAGCCACTTCCTGGTAGGAAGGGGTAGGGTGGTTGCACCTGATTGGCTGTTGTGTTAAGTTTCACTTTTGTTTGCTGCCCGTTTTTGAATGTACCGATTCGGTATTTACCGATCGGTATTTACCGATCGGTATTTCCAATGCATTCCTATGGGCCTTTTGGCCCATTGGAATGCATTGGAAATACCGATCGGTAAATACAGTTTCGGTACTTACCGATTTGGTATTTTCCGATAGTCCGATACCGACATTTACCGAATCGGTAAAAAATACCGATTTTTTACCTACATATCATTTACCGATTTTTGAATACCGAATCGTTAAAATTCGGTATTTAAGAATCGGTAAAATCAAATTACCTACATCTGGCCCCTAGTCTCTAAGGTCCACCCAACTCAAAAGGATGACATGCCGACACAAGGTGAAACAGAACAAAACTATGACTGGGTTGGCTGGCAGAAGCAGTGGTGAAGAGTGTTTCACCGCTCTACCATCTTGGCCATGCACTCCACTGCTCAATTGAGCAACTTTGAGTGGCCCAACCCTGTGGAGGATTCAACTGTAAAAATGTGTAAAGCGTAACTCTGTAACAAAAATACCTTTATTAGCCCGCAAACATTTAACGGTGGAGGAATAAGGTAAGAGGTAAAAAACAGTGTGGTGGATGTTGTAGACTGGATAGATTGACCAGTTACATCTGTGATATAATAAAAATAGTGCCCCACATGTTTCAGCCTCCTTAAGCTACTAGTGTGGCTTTTGTCAGGACCAACTGCCACTGCAGTATGCGCATGCTAAGGCGCACCCTAACCTGGGGCAGTGACAAAAAGGGAGCGAATGACTTACAGTTGCTGGTGTTCCTACAAAAAAATTTAGAAGGCAGATCAATCTGCAAGACAAAACAAACAGAAAGACAGACAAATCACATGACAGTTATGTACAGTAGTATACACACATGATTCGCTAAGTGAGTGACAATGCTCATGCTGCTATTAGTGCTGTTCAAAGTGTAGCAATATCAAGTCTCAGATAACAGCTAGTAGTGACTATGGTGTGTGAATACTGAGCACCAATAGCGGTTGCTAGATAGGTGACCTGGTTACTTCCCAGAGAGGTGATTTAATAATATCAGTAATGTGTGGCACAAGCGCGCTTCTAATCCTGCACGCTGGCTTAGGCATTGCCGGTATATATAAGATTATATAAATAGAGTGAACATGACTAATTATAAAAACCACAAGCGATAGTGAGGCTTGTGATATCCGAAATAAAACAGGCAGGCTAAAAGTCAAGATGGAGACCAAGCTTACATTAAGTGTAGGGAAATCTTAGACCATGGACCCTGCCAGGAGGTGGTGGTTTGTAGTCACATGCTGGGAACACAAAGGGGTGAATAGCATCACGTTACTACAAGGATAGCCATTATGTTACCTGCGGTAGCTGAGGAGGTGCTTAAGAACTCACTCCGTCAAAGCCAGACACCCGTTTGGCATCTAGAGACTCCTGTCATGAGGACCCCGCTGATGGTGAGATTCCTGTCCCGGGTGTATTTAAACAAGTATTGGCTGCATAGGACACATGCAGTCTGTGTACACGTACACCTGCGTCCATCGGACTCCTGGAGAAGGCTGAAATGCTAACCTGCATAGCGAAGGGCAAATGTTGAAAGAGGTATAACTTTATTGTGCAGATGTTAACAGTCATTTTAAAACAATCGGAATGATTGAGGTACATTTTTAAAGATTAAGCAATTCTATCCTATTTGGATCGCTTATATGCAGGAAGTCTACCTAAAAAGTTAATTATGTGAAAGTGGCACAGTAAGTTCTTGTAACTCCTGAGTAAATGGCACAGTATGATCCTGTCACCCCTGAGTAATGCATAGTACCATAGTCTGTTTATACGGTGAAACTAGCTGGTAAAGTAGGTAATAAGTACCACAATTGAATAATGTTTTTAGGGAAGAAGAGGGACCAGCCAAGTCCATTGAGAACAGGAAGACACATTTGGGAATACACCTGCAGCAAGTCCTGTGAATAACAAGCCGGGACCAGCAACCAAAGAGCATAATCACCAATCTATCTGGTTGGATCCTTAGTTCAATGGAGGTAAAGGTGCTCGAAAGAGGTCTTCGGTTTGTTAAACTGCCCGATTGGACAAATTCAGCTTACACTGTGAGCTATCCGAGTTTTTAGGAAGCGCAGGCTGAAAGCCTATTTTGAGAAGCAAGGACCCACTGTTTACTCCGGCCCTGTAGGGCAAACAGGCTTAAGGTTAAAGTCCACATTTAACCCACCCCCACACTCAGTGCCTGTGAAAATACTTGCCTTCGAGCAGGTAGTATTTAATGACATTGAGAAATTCGAGGAGACAGGGACGTTCAAAATCTGAGTGCAGCTGAGTTCAATGCCCTTCAATCCTTACAATCCAACACTACTATTGTGATAAAATCGGCAGACAAGGGTGGTGGGCTGGTTATACAGGACTTGGCGGATTATGACACCGAATGCAGGCGCCTCTTGGATGACCAAAAGAACTATACCCCTCTTAACACTGACCCCTCCTCACAACTCAGGGCCAATATCTCAAGCTTGGTCGATTGTGCAGTATCAAATGGCTGTAAAGAAACGGGGGGAGAGGAGGATACCAGAGACTAGGTCGTCCTCCTAAGAGTCAGTAAGAGACAAAGCGGGTTCCAAACGTGGGACCCTGAGACCTAGCTCAGTTCAGGTGTATGGTTCTATTAAATCATAATACCTTGAAAAAAGAAAAATTTCTTTTTTTAGTGTCCCCTCACTCACCGGAGTTTCCCCACGGTGACATGCTTCATCATTGGGGTCCTCCCAGTTCTCTACGAAAAGGGGCGTGCTGCGACTGACGGACTACGTAGGAGCACTTTAGTGTGAAATGACTATGTGTGGTGCAAAAAGAAAAAATAAGTGGAGTGGGTGTGTGTGAGTATTAAAAATACCGTACTTAGTGGGCCTAACTGTTTTATTGAGCTCCTATGTAGGTATATTAAAAGTGGGGTTGATGTCACTGTAGGGCAACCAATAATGGGGTTTACTCAGTGATCAATATGGTCGACATGTTTCATGCTACCCCCTAGCATTTCTTCAGGACCATGCAGGGACCAGCCCTGCATATGCCACTCCTAAATCCCAATGGTGGGGACAGTGAATAATTAAAATGATAAGGCAATATTATTTGCATGCATTTCTAATAAAATACATACTTTTGTTCCTCTCAAATGGTAGGTGTTTTCAAAGTGATAAATGACACTCCCTGGTCACTCTGGGGGGTCGATTTCACTTATCGGATACACTGATCCTGTGTGGTGAAATCGCGCGTTCCTACCTACTCAGTACACCTCCCCGGGACCGCATCTTGATGCATTGGGATTTAGGAGTGGCATATGCAGGGCTGGTCCCTGCATGGTCCTGAAGAAATGCTAGGGGGTAGCATGAAACATGTCGACCATATTGATCACTGAGTAAACCCCATTATTGGTTGACCTACAGTGACATCAACCCCACTTTTAATATACCTACATAGGAGCTCAATAAAACAGTTAGGCCCACTAAGTACGGTATTTTTAATACTCACACACACCCACTCCACTTATTTTTTCTTTTTGCACCACACATAGTCATTTCACACTAAAGTGCTCCTACGTAGTCCGTCAGTCGCAGCACGCCCCTTTTCGTAGAGAACTGGGAGGACCCCAATGATGAAGCATGTCACCGTGGGGAAACCCCGGTGAGTGAGGGGGACACTAAAAAAAGAAATTTTTCTTTTTTCAAGGTATTATGATTTAATAGAACCATACACCTGAACTGAGCTAGGTCTCAGGGTCCCACGTTTGGAACCCGCTTTGTCTCTTACAGTATCAAATGGCCACATTTCTAAACATGAAGCTGAATTCTTGACAATAGGAGATGGGATCATCCCATACTTCTACACTCTACCCAAAACGCACAAAAACAGAACTCGTCACCCGGGACGTCCCATCGTCTCGGGTATTAGTTCACTCTTGAAGCCACGTTCGCATTTTCGCGATTTTTTTCCTTAAACCGTTGATACAAAAAACTTGCACTTATCTTAAGGACACAAAGACCCTTCTGGCCCTCCTACAAAACCTAACAGCGGATGAGGACTCAATAATACTGGTGTCTTTAGACATCTAGAGCCTGTACACCAGTATCCCTCAGGATGATACAATCAAGGTACTTGGTGAGGCTCTGAGCAAGGCCACCTGGGATTACAAGACCCCGAAACAGTTCATTATCGATTGCGGCACCCTTGCACTCAAACAAAACTTCTTCAAGTACAAAGAGGACCTGTTTTTACAAACAACAGGGACTTCGATGGGCAGCACTTTTACCCAGCGCAGCAGGCCTCTATGTGCATGATTTAGAAAAAAGTACATTCTGGCCGAAAGAAATACTTTTATACCCTTTATATCTATTTTGAAAAGGTATATTGATGACGTCCTTGTAATTTGTCAAGGACTGGAACATACCTTGAAAAATTTCCTACAATGGATTAACTCATGTGACCCCAATTTGAGGTTTACACATGCTTTTGACCGTGAAGAAATGGTCTTCCTTGATGTCATCATTTCAAACGCAGAATGCTAACTACTTATCAAGACATATCAAAAAACCCATAGCCAAGAATAACTTACTGGAATTTTCTAGCTTCCACCCTAGGCCCCTGCAGGAAAATCTCCCTTACTGGCAATATCTCCGGCTAAGGTGTAATTGCAGCAAAGTGGCGGCTACCGCACCCAGTCGGACGAACTAACCATCAAATTGTGCAATCGCGGATACCCGGACCGGATCCTAAAGAAAAGCTGCAAACGGGCCAGGAACCGTCCAAGGGAGATCCTCCTGGAGGACAAACTGAAGCACACTGACGGAGTTCCTTTTACTTGTGTAACGACATACAGTGTCGCTTCAAATGCAATAATGAAGTCAATAAACAAGCATTGGCAGGTACTGGCAAGCAACAATAGGAAATAGGAGAAGCCTCTGTTCTCTTACAAAAGGGCAAGAAGCCTTAGGGAAGCCCTAGTACATACTTGTCTGAAGAAAACTGACAGTGAGGACAACCCATCTGCACTTAATGCCTGCGGTCTACCGAAGGTCATGGGGCATTTTCCGTGTGGCAAATGCAGTGTTTGTCACCTCACCACACCCAAAAACCTTAAATCTGGAACATGGCAAAACATGGATACAGAAATCACACATGAATTGCAATTCCAACAATGTGATATATCTTGTTACGTGTCCATGCAGATTAAGGTATGTGGGAATGACCACACACAAAGTCAAGCAACGGTTGTGCGAGCACCGGAGTAATATCCGGTGCAAAAAAAGTAAAACCAGGATGACTGAGCATTTCCTCCAGGCTAACCACACCACAAATGATTTACATTGGACAGTTCTTGAGCAAATAAAACCAGGAGATAACTCACAGAGAGTGCTGTTTGAAAAAGAACAGCGTTGGGTGTATCGCCTTTCAACACATAAACAGGGACTCAATGACAACATTCCCTGGGGTCTGTGCTAAAACGTTAATATCCTTTGGTATCGGCTTTTGTATTTACACCATCATGGCAGTTTTATGATCTTTAAACACATTATTTAATTGTGGTACTGATCACCTGCTTTACTAGCTAGTTTACCAGTATAAACATACTATGGTACTATGTCCATGACAAAGGGGTGACAGGATCTTACTGTGCCATTTACTCAGGTGTTACAAATGAAATGAAATGAAAATGATTTTTGTAAAGCGCACATAGCTGCCCTGAGGCGTCCAAACGCTGAGATTACTGCTGAGACTTAGGTTGCTTGACAGAAGGATAGCTGTCCGACTACTGATTGTTGAACAGGAGCGTTTTCAGCTGTTTGCGAAATGAGATGAGATCAGGGTTGGACCTTAGATGCTGGGGAAGAGCATTCCACATCTTGGCCACATTATGGGAAAAAGAGCGGCCTCCAGATCTTGCTTTCTTAATTTTAGGAACAGTGGCCAAATTGGCATGGGTTGGGCGCAGCTGTCTGGCAGGATGGTAAGGCGTAATAAGGGGTTGGTTGATTACTGGGCCTAAAGACCAAAAGGCCTGATGCGCAATACAGAGGGATTTAAAACTGACTCTTTCCCTAATGGGGAGCCAATGTAGTCTCCTTAGGCCAGGCTTTATTGATGATCTGCGGGGGATTTGTAAGAGGGTCCGGGCGGCGCAGTTTTGTATCAGTTGTAGTTTGCGCAGAGTGAAGTCCGGGGCTCCCAAGTATAGGGCATTCCCGAAATCCAGCCGGGATTGGATCAGGCCCAGAACCACGGTCTTTCTTGCTTCGAAGGGGAGTAGAGGGAGGATCTTTCTGATGACTCTGAGGATGCCGAAACAGGTGGCAGATAGTCTTATTGCCTGCTGGTCAAATGACAGGGAACTATCCAGCCAGATACCAAGGCTCTTGATGGTATCTTTAGGTGCCGGGGCAGGTCCCAAGCAGGGTGGCCAGAGAGGATCGATGGAAGATGGTGCAAGTGACCCAGGAGCATAAGCTCAGTCTTGTCTCCGTTGAGTTTGAGACAAGACTTTGTCATCCAGCTCTTGACCATCTCCAAACAGCCTGCAAGATCCACACCCACTAAGGAGCCCCCTTCCTGCGTCAGAGAGACCACCAGCTGAGTATCGTCCGCGTAGGTAATGATCTTGATACCATACGGACGGACGATCTCAGCCAGCGGCCTCATATAGATGTTAAATAACGTCGGGCTCAACGATGATCCCTGCGGGACTCCACAGCCCAGAGGCTTACTAGTGGAGGTGGCATTGCCCTCGTATACCTGGAAGGATCTGTCGTTCAAGAACTTACTGTGCCACTTTCACATGATCTACTTTTTAAGTAGACTTCCTGTATATAAGCAATCCAAATAGGAGAGAATTGCTTTATCTTTAAAACTGTACTTCAATCATTCCGGTTGTTTTACAATGACTGTTAACTTCCGCACAATAAAGTTATACTCTTTCAACATTTGCCCTACGCTATGCAGGTCAGCGTTGCAGCCTTATTTAGGAGTCCGATGGATGCGGGCGTATGTGTGCATGTACTGACATCATCGGACCCGTGACACAGACTGCATGCGTCCTATGTGGCCAATACTTGTTTAAAAACACCCGGTACAGGAACCTCACCATCCGCGGGGTCCTCATGACGGGAGTCTCTAGGCGCCAAATGGGTGTCTGGCATTGACGGAGTGAGTACTTAAGCACCTCCTCAGCTACCGCAGGTAACATAATGGCTATCATTGTAGTTATGTGATTTTATTCACCCCATGTGTTCCCAGTGTGTGACTACAAGCCACCGCCCCTCCAGGATCCATGGTGTAAGGTTTCCCCACACTTAATGTAAGCTTGGACTCCATCTTGACTTTTAGCCTTCCTGCTTTATTTCAGATATCACGAGCCTTATTATTGCTTGTGTTTTTTATAATTAGTCATGTTCACTCCATGTATATATGCTTATATATACTGGCAATGCCTAAGCCAGCGTGCAGGATTAGAAGCGCGCTTGTGCCACATATTACTGATATCATTAGGTCCCCTCTCTGGGAAGTAACCAGGTCACCTATTTAGCAACTGCAATTGGTGCTCAGCATTCACGCACCATTGTCACTACTAGCTGTTATCTGAGACTTGATATGGCTACACTTCGAAGAGCACTAATAGCAGCATATGCATTGTCACCCACTTGGCGATTCATGTGGTTATACTGCTGTACATGACTGTCATGTGATTTGTCTGTCTTTCTGTTTGTTTTTGTCTTGCAGATTGATCTGCCGTCTAAAACATTTTTTTGGAAGGAAAAAGACAACCATAGGTCATTTGGTCCCTTTTTTCACTGCCTCAGGTTAGGGTGCGCCTTAGCGTGAGCATACCGCCGTGGCAATTGGTCCTGAAGAAAGCCTTGCTAGAAGCTTAAGGAAGCTGAAACATGTAGACCACTATTTTTGTTATATCACTAGATGTAAATGGTCAATATATCCAGTCTACAACATCCACCACACCGTTTTTACCTTTTACCTTATTCCTCCACAATTAAATTTTCGTGAGCGAATGAAGGTAATTAAAAATCATTTTTGCACCATTACTTTTTCACAGTCACAAAATCAGAAAAAACAGCTCTTCTGTAGCCAGGCGTCAAAGCGAATCAGAGGGGCACTCGGCCTCTCTGGTGGGAACCCTATGATGAAGCATGTCACCAACTAGGTTGGTGAGTGAGGGTTCTTTTAGAAAACAAAAGTGACTTCTCTTGCCGGCTCTTGAATCTTTGGTCTCACTCTTTCGTTGTTTATTTATTATTACCGAATCAGGCATTAAAATTGTGAATCTGACAGTCTTTCTACATAGTTTGCAGAACTGCAATTTTGAGGTGAGACATCAGTGATTTCTTGATCTGAACTTGCATGCGAACCACCATAGTTCCTAAGTTCATGGCATCTATGGGGGAAGTGAAGAAAAGAGTGTGGCCATCTAAGTGAGCGACAGCTTTCTGGGTATAACAGCGCGTATCGCATAGCCTTGAAGTGCAAGAGTTTTTTGTGTTTGTGAAGGTCCACTGAGCTTCCTGCATCTCCAACTTTAAGTTTTACTAGACGGATATTACTGTGCATTGGTACTCTGGGCAGTCTCACAACCTGGTGAGGTGCAAGACAGCAACAAGGTTCCACCATTTTCAGAAGTTGCACCAAAATTGGGCTTGGTGGGGGACCCTGTGCCAGTGGGGGCTCAGGCTCCTGAGTACTCGTTCCATGACAAAAAGGCTGGAAAAGTTTTCTTTGCCCAACATGTCTTCCAGCAATTGTTCTATATAATTCTACATTTTGTCTGGGCTGATAGATTCAGGATTCCCAACAAGGCAACGATTTCTCTGCTGGGAATGCAATTCCAGATATTCATTGTTCACTGAGACTCAGCACATATCTGCGTCAAGATGGACAGCATTGCCATTCAGTTTCCCCAACTTATTCGTCCACTGCAGAGATCCTGTGTTCCAGCTCGTCAAGATAGTCACTATTTTTATCAAGGCGTGCCTCCATTTGATCTAGGCAAGTTGTTAAATGGTCAGATTTTCCATCTATTTGCTTGAGGCTCACCCACATCTCCAACAGGATACTTCTAATATCCTGATCTTCAAATGAAGTTGGAGGCTCAGCCTCCAGAATACAAGTGCTAGCTAGACTGTTTAGTTGTTTTAAATCAGTTATCCCATGGAGACTCAGGAGGGGGAATGGAGGGACCCCTTTTCTTTAAGTCAGATGCGTAGCGAACATTGTGTGGAAGCAACATCCAGGATGCCAGTACGTAGACACAAGTAGCACAAATATGGCAAATTCTTTGCTACTCTCTCGGCTTGGCCATATCTTGTGGTTCCTTCAGAAGTCCATGAGGGAAGGGGGTGGGGGTTTTGAGGTGTGTCAGCAGGTCGTTCGTTCCTGGTTTTGGCTGCGAGGTATGAGAAGGAGCGTCCTCTGCTTCTGGTCTTTTTGAAGCGAGGGAGGAATGTTCTTTCCTGGAATGTAGATCAAAGGTGTCTTGTTTGCTGGTAGAAGTTGAGGCGGTTTTTGAGGCAAGCTTGACCGATGTTGTGGAGAGCTTTGTATACATTTGTGAGTAGTTTGAACTTTCAACTTTCCTGGTCTAGGAGCCAGTGGAGATTATTGAGGTGTGGAGAGATGTGGATATGTTGTTCAGGATGAGTCTGGCGGCAGCGTTCTGGGTAGTTTGGTGTCAGCTTAGGAAATGGGCTAGTTCCGATGTAGAGGGTGTTTCCTTAATCAAGTCTATTTTTGATAAGAGCCTGGGTGACCATTCATCTGGTACAGTGGGATGCACTTGAAAAGCAGGATGTGGACACATGGTGCGGAGACGTCATTGATCTGTCTGCTCATCGAAAGGTTGCTGCCCAGAATGATTCTGAGATTCTTGGCATGGTCCACAGGAGTGGGAGGGGGCGAAGATTAGAGGGCCATGCAGAGGCATCCCGGGGGAGTGGATGTTGTTGAAGATTAGGACTTCGGTTTTGTCTGTGTTGAACTGCTGGCAGGTTTTTTTTTTCATCCAAGCAGTGATGTTGCTCATTCAGTTGGCAAAGTTAGCATTGGCAGTGCTAGTTCACTCAGTGAGGGAGGGGATATGCTGTGTCTCTTCAGCATAGAATACTATGTTGATGCCGTGGGCTCTGACAATATCTGCGAGAGGCATCATGTAGACTTTGAAGAGTGTTGGGCTGGGCAATGATCCTTGAGGTACTCCACAGATTGGTTCTGAGGTGGAGGAGGGAAGTCTAATTCACTGAGATCTATCCATGAGGAAGCATGATATCCACTTGAGGGCCGGTCCACAGATACCCGCTGAAGCTTTGTGATGATTGACTTGTGGGAGATCGCATTGAAAGCTGCAGAGAGGTCAAGGAAGATACTACTATCTGTTCATGTCTAAAAACACTTTGTGTATGATTTGGTATGTTCACTGAAACAATCAAAATATATCTCTTACACTTTCCGTAGGTGTTGATATATGTTTTGAATTTTTGCATACCTATATCAAATGGGAAACTCTGGAACTGATCAAGGCTCCTCTTAACAACACTGAGATAGATAATCAAATTAATGTAGGGTGGACTGGTCACTTTGGTATTCTTTTCATTATAGCACACACATGAATTTGATGAATAACCATCACAATCCTTTTAAAGACAAGCATGATATATGTAATTTAACCTCTGACTTGCTGTGCCAAGTCACTGAAAAATCCTCCACCCTAATAAGACATTAGGATATTGATAAAGTTCTTGACAACATGATCTGATCTTTAAAAATAGAAGTGAGTTGACCCTTTTCAAATGAAAATCCAGCAAAAGCAGCACTTGGGTACTCCTTTAACCTCAAGCCAGTGTTTCATTAGAATATATCTAGAGACGAATAAAACATATTCCTTAGCAGCCCACTTCCAAAGACCCCTTTATCAACTTTAAAAATTGATCATTCACTACTATGAAAGATATCACAATTCTGTCACCTTGTATGCAACAATGGATAGATGTGACTGAACTAATTGTTGCAGCCGTATATTCTGAGAAGATCAAGAACATTTTGTGATCGGAGGTCTGATAGGCGTGGATCAGAATGGTATGCGCAAGGGAATCCACCTTGTTATTTTATATTCCCACCACTTTTTTTTAATCTCTGAACAACAGCCATTTTGTTTTCTGCAAGTTGTAGCCTGCCATTTGGATACAACCTCCTATGATCTCTTTGAAGTGTAGTTGTTTATATTTCTAGTGTGTTATATCTGTAACTCTTGTATAGTAGCTGTCTATATGGAGGCGGTTCAGTTGTCCAGGTACCTAGAGCACATGTGTACCTGGAGTGCGTTGGAAATACAATCTGTGCATTTAGGTTGATTGGTTTCTTAGCAGCCTCAATTGCAGGATACATCTCGAGATGACATAAAATGTATTGCCATTCAATGACGCCCTCCTACAAGGAAAGGATGAACTCACAAAAGCACTCTAGGTAAGCGATGAATGCGCGTTGGGGATGTTAATCAAGTTCACATAATTCCCATCAATTTAAACTTCCATTAGAAGATTTAATGTATTGCTTCTCAATATTTCTCCTTCATATGATAATTCTCATGTTTCAAAACAAAATTCATGGTCATGTTGTGAAACAGAATGCTGAGTAGCATAGCCTCCCCGATGCATTTCGGGTCTAGCCCTTTGTCAGGGGAAATTTCCTAAAAGAAACAAATGAATGAGCTATACCCAGGAGCTCACAAATGCAACACAAAATAACAAAGTCAAATATCAAACATAAATATGCTTCATCAAAGCATAGTTACATGTAAGACACTACTTAGAAATTGATAAACAAATCCGAGGTGGAGAAAAGTCTATGGGAACCTGCGCACTTAAAAACATTGAATGTGCTTTAGAACCCAACCGATGTGTGACTCAGAGTGCCACTGTGTATATAATGGAAACTTGATTGAATTATTGTGATTGACATTTTCGCCGAACTAAAATTATAAACCGGAGCTGCCGTGAAAGTCAAAAAGTCACCACCCATAGGAGTGTTAATACTCTGGTTACAAAGTAGTTTTCGTGTAATGGTGGTGCCGTAACAAACTGTTCGTGTGAAGTAGAGACATGCATATCACCACATGCAGTCAAGAAAAAAAGTGTCCTCAAATGTAATCGCAAATGGACGTACCTGCTACGGTGACCATCCTAACATGTACAACATGAAGTGTGTAGCATTCATTAACCCGGAAAGGAAATACCCGCGGAACCGGAACCAGACCTGCTCGATGTCAACTCAAGCATGAAAAAGAAAGAAATACTATGCACGGACAGCACGTGTGTGCTATATTAAAAATGAAAACAATAGAACAGAAAAACTATGTGCAAATAAATACACAAAAAAGAGCAAATAATGTGAAAAAAAAGGAAAAAGAATCGCGGGGAAGGAAAAAAGGAAATAGTGTCTGTTAGCACATGCAATACATGTATTTAGAACAATGCTTGCAAGTAAAACGACGCTATCGATTACAAAATGTATCCAGTCTAGGAAGTTATAAAAAGCAATTAAATTCTAAACGTTCGTTTAACCCCTTTGGGTGTACAGAATCAAGTTTGTTTATCCAAAATAATTCACGTTGACAAAGAAAATTTCTGTTGTCCCTTCCTTCTTTGTTAATTATTTGTTCTAGCACCATAAACCTCAGTTGGCTGATATTATGATTAGCCTCAAGAAAATTTGCCGCCACTGTAGACTTAGTATTCTTTGTGCGTATGTTACTTTTATGTTCCGTAAGGCGGACCTTTACTTTTCGTTCAGTTTTACCGACTTACGGTAAGCCTCGAGGTCATATTAATAGATACACCAAGTTGCTGGAATCACAAGTGGCATTGTCATGTAAGTTAATAGGTGTTCCTTTTGAAGGATGCAACACGCTAGTGCCCTTTATGATGTTATTATAGCTGCCTTAGTTTTGACAAGGGACTGTGCCTTTGTAGTTTGATTCTTGAGAATCAATACAATAAATCTTCTAATGAAAGTTGAAACTAATGCGATTAATGTGTACTTGATTTACATCCCCAACGTGCATTCATCGCTTACATAGAGTGCTTTCATGAGTGCGTCCTTTCCCTGTAGGAGGGCATCGTTGAATGACTGTATCTTTTACACCTCAGTGGATCAGGAGGTGGCACTCACTAGCACCTAAGCAACACACACAAAATAATTGAAGCAGACACTAGTATCACCCTGGAGTGCAACCGTTCCATATTCATTTGCATAAAAAGTATTGTGACATGTTTATCTTCTGATTGGAATGAAATATTAAACACAAATTCACAGTGCATTGCTGAGCCACTGACTGCTGAAATTAGATTTCACTTAAATTAGATATGGATATATAGAATAGACACACACACTCGCACACTTAGATATATCATCAAGATCCATTTATATGGAGATAAGTATGGTAAAATGATGCTTACCCATATATGCTTGCCCATATATATATATATATATATATATATATATATATATATATTCACTGAAAAAACCACAGGTTATAGACCATATATAGTTAGGAATTAGCATTTAGAAAACCTTATTTTACTCACACAAAACCATTGAAATTCCATATATAGTTAGTTGCACTAACTATATATCGTGCACCCGCAATCCACTGCTGATGATGTCACATATTACATCATTCATGACATGGTCAGTGACATCACTGATGACATCACTGATGACATCTCAAATGACATCACTGATGACATCACTGATAACAACATCCAGTGATTTTTTGTTTCTATAAAGTTTAAATATGTCTTACATATTGAAGAATGAGTGGATGTGTAAGTGTCTGGACGAAGGATTTAGTAGGTGCATGACTGACTGTATGAGTGAGTGATTAAATGTGTCTCACTGACTGCATGGGTTAGTGACTAAACTGTCTTAATTTGTGCATCATTATGTCTGTTGTTCTGTAAACTGCTGCATGTGTTGATCAGTAGCTATATGAGTAACTATATGGGTTATTGATTGATTGCCCAAGTATTTGTATGGGAGACTGAGTGTGTGTGTGGCTAGCTGGGAGGTGTGTGACTCTGTGCAGATCAATCTGTACTTGTATCAATGATTGTATAAGAAGGTAAGTATGTGTTAGTATATGTTTGAAAATGTAAGGTGCTCTATGTTTAACTGTATAGACAAGAAAATGGAAGTGTCATTGATTCTTTACAGGACTGACTAGGTGTGTGAGTAACTCCATGGATGAGTGGCAGACTGTGAGTGTCTGTATAGGTGTATGAGTGCATATGATAGTGTTGTAAAGATGAGTGATTGTATGTATGAATGATTGTATGGGTGAATGAGTGAAGGTGTGTGTAGACGTAGCAATCAGTGAGTGCGTATGTAGTAACTAGTATTGGTGTGTCAATGGTTTCAAAAATTATACTCTCTTTTTAACACTGGGTGAAACAGAGGTTATATTAAAATGTGAGGAGATGCATTGTATTGTCACATGAATGATATCATCAGTGATGTGGTCATTGATGTCAAATGAGATGTCATCAGTGATGTCATCAGTGATGTCATTTGAGATGTCATCAGTGATGTCATCAGTGATGTCACTGACCATGTCATGAATGATGTAATATGTGACATCATCAGCAGTGGATTGCGGGTGCACGATATATAGTTAGTGCAACTAACTATATATGGAATTTCAATGGTTTTGTGTGAGTAAAATAAGGTTTTCTAAATGCTAATTCCTAACTATATATGGTCTATAACCTGTGGTTTTTTCAGTGAATTTTCAAGGTTTTGTAAATGCTAATTCCTAACTATATATGGTCTATAACCTATGGTTTTTTCTGTGAATTTCATTGGTTTTTTAACAGCTAATATCTGTAGCTGTAAAATGTATTCTTCTTTAAATCCAAAAATATATTTTATATGTTTATGAATAATTTTTTTTTTTAATATTTTTTTTTCTTCGTTCCCGCTTCGCGAATCGGGAAGCTTCCCGTTAGCTGACCTTGATGCCGCGAAATAGACCGCGAGCCGGTAAACGTTTCTTTACCGCAAGTGCCGCGTTAGAAAACAACATCGTGACGCCTCCCGTCCGCATGACGTTTCACGTTGTCGCGTGATACGTCATATGACGTGCTACGTTAGCGAACTGGTACGCGAAGCGAGTCGCAAAGCGCAGGTTTCTGGAAGCAAACCGGGAGGCCCTGCAAAGCGCTTAACGTAAACACAGCAAGTCATGTGACTTGGTAATAACACTTTTCATTGGTTCATTTCACTTTTGGTTTCCTAATGATGTAAGACTAGGTCATATAATCTAAAATGAACACTTTTGATTGGTTGAGAACTCTTGTTTTTCCCAAATGATGAAAATCCCTCCTTCTTTCCTCACTCTGACTTTCATCATTGTGAGAGAAAGACCCTTTGTGATCACTGAGCAATGGCTTCTTTAGTAGCTTCAGCTGGTGCTTCCCCACCACCTCCACCACATCCAAGGAAGAGTGGACCACCTGCTCAAGTTATAATTCAAGAAGAAGAAGAAGAAGAGGAACAGGACGACGAGCACGAAGAGAGGCAGTTTTTGCCTGAGCAGCCCAGGACGTCTCACCGGAAAGAAAACTTCATTTGGCAATTTTTTAAAATTCCCAAAGGTCAGAAAAAAGTAAATGCAAGATACGTAACTTGCCTTATATGTCAAGATAGACTGTCCAGAGGAACCGAGAAAAAATACAGTTTCGGAAACTACACAATGCATCGCCATATGACTAGGTGGCATCCTAACAACTACAGTGCTGCACAGTTTCGGAACGACCTAGATAATCTCCCTATTATGGCCAGAAGATCTGTTGTACCGGAAGTAACGGGACCAGAGGGCAGGGAGATGGTGCCAAATATACAAATGAAATTTGGTGAAGTAAAACACACCTGCGTATTTTGCGATGGATTCATTTCCTACGGAGAAAAAAGCATCACTCTGATCAACAGAGCTATTGACTATCATATGCAAGTTTGTACGAAACGCCCAAAATAATAAATACTTCTTTTTTTGTTTTGTTGCTCCTGTTGAGCCCTTTACAATGAATCGTTTTCATTGCCCCCTCCAAGAAAACCCCCAAAAAATATAAAACTTCAGAAAAATTCAAAAAAAGTAAAAAAATGTTCCGAAAAATAATAAAAAAAATATAAAACAACAAAAACAATAAAAAAAAAAGTTATTTTCAGAACTACCTCCCCGTTATTAAAAAATTGGTACAATATTTGGAACTGTGCCAACATCTATTTCTCTTAGTTCGCTTCCCAGTTCGCTCGCCGGTACGCGAACTAGAAGCGAACCAAAAACAGTAAGTATAAGGGAAGGAAACAGACACTTATGTTAAAAGAAAGACAGCTATAGGGGAGTAAACTAGAGATACTATTACCCGTAATCCACTGCTGATGATGTCACATATTACATCATTCATGACATGCTCAGTGACATCATCAGCAGAGGATTGCGGGTTTTTTGGCAACGTGCCTTATCCACGGTTTAATAACGCTGCCTTTTGCTTTATATAAGTTTTCAAATTGTATGAAATATATACCAATAGGTCGTTATGAACCTTTAGGTAGTGCTTTTCTTCATGAGGTCTGGTCGCTTCCATACACATACAGATGTTTCAAAGATGATCAAGAAGTTTATCTGAATGGAGAGGAATGCACTGAGACGCCAGATCATTCACTAATGTGTAGGCACATACAGTTACACGGTTCATGCAACAAACACCGACCAAATATGGCTTGCGTGTTGCAAGGCACGCCAGTTCCTGCTATCATCCCCACGTTCAAGTTGTTGGAAAATGGTAGTTATTTGATGCTCAATAATGAAGATTGTTCTGAGTTAATTGAAAAGGGTCTGCACCTCTGTACGGGTGTTCGCTATGTGAAGCACGAAAGTTTCACGGGCCGAACTCAAGGCCACCTCTCTCTGAGACAAAAGAGCTCTTATTCTTGCCATGCCGATGAAATCTGTCCCAAGGTTGGTATTTGTGGCCAGATTGAAAACTCCCTATGTTCATGTGTGGGAGGAAATAGAACATTTCTGCAGCAAATAACCCGTTCACTTACTGTTACGATAAAAGGAATACTTTTAATTCAGATTTGCCTTTCAATTTCAGCAAGATGGTTCCGACTATCTTTAACGCATCCTCCACAAAGACCCTGGCGCACTTTTTTAAAGTTGTTACTAGTGGTCTCGTGACTTCATTTGAGAAAATCTTTGGAGTCATCCCTGCTTCCTTTCATTCCATTTTCTCCACTCCGGTTCGTGGATTGGCATTTTTACTTGCATTACCAGCGGACGCTCTTGTGCTTTTTTACATTTTTAAATATGGATGTCCCTCCTATGCAACCTCCCACCCTGCAGCTGCTGACACTGTTCCGCAATCGCATGCTAGAATATTATGGCACAATGCCGTTGGCGATATTAAGCACGGCATATGGATTATCTTTTCGATTCTCCTACTTCACCTGTGTCCAGCCTGTATTTCACTGCCTGACCTGTGATTTCGATTGGGCCATTGATTTGTGTCTCTGCGGACCGGTTTCTCCTGACGTCGACTTTAATCAGCTGATGACTCCTATCATTACTCACGAGTTGGTTTGTCCTGGCGAAAGGATTATGGCTGTGGCATTGATGCATGGACTACTTGGTCCCTGGAATTTACTGGCGGCAGCACAGTCTTTCTTGGAACAGAGCTTTCTTGAAAACCCACCGAGCTGTCCTCTGATGGTGATAGAGGATCCGGTGCTGGGAGAGCACGTATGTTCTTTTCCGCTTTTAAATTGGATGGCTGAACTGTTTTCGGATGAAGACGGTGACTTCCTATTGGAGGCTGTTGCAGCTTATTTTGCATACACAGTTATGTCATAGACCTTTTTCATGTTTGATATGCTGAGTACTAGCATTTCATTGACAATTCATTGACTTATTTGTCAAGTTTTTATTATTTACCTTGCCTATTGGCTTAAGACTCGATAAAGTACTTGGCTGTTTTATTTTTCTTTAGCATTAAATTTTCCTAGTTTTTAATGCTTTACCTTGCGGACCGTCCACATATAAACTTGCAATCTGCTCTCATGAGATGGCACTTCTATTATCTTATTCAGTTCGTTTCCGGATCATGGGGAGGTGTCATCTAGGTCCTGGATATCTTTACACCGTGTTAAGTTAGCATGGGCTCATTACCGGTTTAAACGCCATTTTTCCTTTTTTGCAACTTCTGCACACGACACTTAGTTGTTGCTTTAGCTTTCAACCTAGTAGTTCATCGTGGTTTACATGAGAATAATATGTTATTGCTCTACTATCTGCTTTGCTTGTTAAACTATATCTGTACAGCGAGTGCTAAAGTTTCAAGAACAACACGATACAGAATTGTTATGAGGTCTGATCTCCACGACTTCATACTCATAACATAAGTGCAACTTCTGCCAATTCTGGGCATGAGGCGAGTTTTATATTGCTTTGCCGAACACACATACACAACAGTTGATGCGGTTCACATGAAGAGAGAGCTGGTGTATGCTGATGTGATTCCTTCAAATCTAAGACACTAAAGTATGGGCACGCCCTAAACCAACACAAAGAGACCTTCTTAGCAAATAATATAATATGTGTATTAGGGAGGGTGAGATATAAGCAGCCGCGGGCCGTGGAGGGAGTTACGGTGAGGCAGGGAGGCGGGGAGGGGGAGAAGCAGGGTGGAGCCCTCTCTACCTTGCCCCTCCCCCTCCCCGCCTCCCTGCCCCACCGTAACTCCCTCCACGGCCCGCGGCTGCTTATAAGTGTTGCTAACTCTTATTCATTTACAGCATGTTAACATACTGTCACCATTCGCTTTTTATGTACTAGTAACTATGCTGGTAATTTTGCTACTGATAATATGTGTACTTCTATTATCTAAGATACTACGCCTGAGAAGACGGCATTAGTAAATAAACATTTCAAATACACATGTGTTCTTCTTAACTCCATGTTCTGGTTTCTAAGAAATATATAACGACCGACTGTTCATGAGTTCCACGTATCCTGAGGTACTATAAGTTCATATTCTGGATTGTCTAAACATTGAGAGTTTGTTATATCCAATGTGACACTGTACCTAGCTTGCTAAGGAGTTTTTGATTACTAACGTGAGTTTTGGGACACCCTAATTCGCCGAGGTTCCAATCCTCTGTCCACAGTTCTGTGTGAGAACAGAAACCCTGCGACAGGGGCACCCCCGACCCTTGCTGGAGCTTCATCACACTTGCGATACAACTCCAGCAATGCGCCACCTTTACGGCACAGATACATCACGCATCTGTGCTGTTTTTGCCCCATGATGCGCCGCATTGTAAATGCAGCACACCATAGGTGACGGAACAGCGGCACAGAATGACTAACACATCCCTGGTGATGCGCCAGTCATCATAAATGTATCCCTATGCTTCTTATCTTGTTAGAGATGAACCGCCATATGTATCATCAAAGTTTTTTGCATTTCCTAAATAGCGAACTTTAAGGAATAAATAGCGATTCTTTACCATTCCTAGTTTGCGATTAGCTATTTGCTAATTACAAATTACCCATTCATTTCCTTCATTTCCATAGGGCGGTTGGACTCACTTTTAGCTCGAACGGCTGAATGGATTTCCACGAAACTTGGCAAAATTGTAGGGACTGGTAGCCCGATGTGCCTTTGCTATGTCTCAAGATATATGCTCCAGTGGTTTTTACGAAAATTAACTTTGAAAAATATATATTGGGCTACATTGGCCTATATATATGTTGGAGCCCAAATGTAGCCCAATGTAGCCCAATGAAGCCCAATGTAGCCCAATGTAGCCCAAAGATGGCCGCCAGACACACAAAAAAACAAATGTAGCCCAAATATCAGCCAGATGTAGCCCAACTATAGCCCAGTGACAGAATGACCAATCAGCTTCGCAAACCTCCGTTACGCGAAGCGGAGCGCTGTTACAGATATATATCTTTTTTTGAACGTTAATTTCTCAAAATCCACTGGAGCACATATATTGAGACCTAGCAAAGGCAAAGCGCTTAACGTAAACACAGCAAGTCATGTGACTTGGTAATAACACTTTTCATTGGTTCATTTCACTTTTGGTTTCCTAATGATGTAAGACTAGGTCATATAATCTAAAATGAACACTTTTGATTGGTTGAGAACTCTTGTTTTTCCCAAATGATGAAAATCCCTCCTTCTTTCCTCACTCTGACTTTCATCATTGTGAGAGAAAGACCCTTTGTGATCACTGAGCAATGGCTTCTTTAGTAGCTTCAGCTGGTGCTTCCCCACCACCTCCACCACATCCAAGGAAGAGTGGACCACCTGCTCAAGTTATAATTCAAGAAGAAGAAGAAGAAGAGGAACAGGACGACGAGCACGAAGAGAGGCAGTTTTTGCCTGAGCAGCCCAGGACGTCTCACCGGAAAGAAAACTTCATTTGGCAATTTTTTAAAATTCCCAAAGGTCAGAAAAAAGTAAATGCAAGATACGTAACTTGCCTTATATGTCAAGATAGACTGTCCAGAGGAACCGAGAAAAAATACAGTTTCGGAAACTACACAATGCATCGCCATATGACTAGGTGGCATCCTAACAACTACAGTGCTGCACAGTTTCGGAACGACCTAGATAATCTCCCTATTATGGCCAGAAGATCTGTTGTACCGGAAGTAACGGGACCAGAGGGCAGGGAGATGGTGCCAAATATACAAATGAAATTTGGTGAAGTAAAACACACCTGCGTATTTTGCGATGGATTCATTTCCTACGGAGAAAAAAGCATCACTCTGATCAACAGAGCTATTGACTATCATATGCAAGTTTGTACGAAACGCCCAAAATAATAAATACTTCTTTTTTTGTTTTGTTGCTCCTGTTGAGCCCTTTACAATGAATCGTTTTCATTGCCCCCTCCAAGAAAACCCCAAAAAAATATAAAACTTCAGAAAAATTCAAAAAAAGTAAAAAAATGTTCCGAAAAATAATAAAAAAAATATAAAACAACAAAAACAATAAAAAAAAAAGTTATTTTCAGAACTACCTCCCCGTTATTAAAAAATTGGTACAATATTTGGAACTGTGCCAACATCTATTTCTCTTAGTTCGCTTCCCAGTTCGCTCGCCGGTACGCGAACTAGAAGCGAACCAAAAACAGTAAGTATAAGGGAAGGAAACAGACACTTATGTTAAAAGAAAGACAGCTATAGGGGAGTAAACTAGAGATACTATTACCCGTAATCCACTGCTGATGATGTCACATATTACATCATTCATGACATGCTCAGTGACATCATCAGCAGAGGATTGCGGGTTTTTTGGCAACGTGCCTTATCCACGGTTTAATAACGCTGCCTTTTGCTTTATATAAGTTTTCAAATTGTATGAAATATATACCAATAGGTCGTTATGAACCTTTAGGTAGTGCTTTTCTTCATGAGGTCTGGTCGCTTCCATACACATACAGATGTTTCAAAGATGATCAAGAAGTTTATCTGAATGGAGAGGAATGCACTGAGACGCCAGATCATTCACTAATGTGTAGGCACATACAGTTACACGGTTCATGCAACAAACACCGACCAAATATGGCTTGCGTGTTGCAAGGCACGCCAGTTCCTGCTATCATCCCCACGTTCAAGTTGTTGGAAAATGGTAGTTATTTGATGCTCAATAATGAAGATTGTTCTGAGTTAATTGAAAAGGGTCTGCACCTCTGTACGGGTGTTCGCTATGTGAAGCACGAAAGTTTCACGGGCCGAACTCAAGGCCACCTCTCTCTGAGACAAAAGAGCTCTTATTCTTGCCATGCCGATGAAATCTGTCCCAAGGTTGGTATTTGTGGCCAGATTGAAAACTCCCTATGTTCATGTGTGGGAGGAAATAGAACATTTCTGCAGCAAATAACCCGTTCACTTACTGTTACGATAAAAGGAATACTTTTAATTCAGATTTGCCTTTCAATTTCAGCAAGATGGTTCCGACTATCTTTAACGCATCCTCCACAAAGACCCTGGCGCACTTTTTTAAAGTTGTTACCAGTGGTCTCGTGACTTCATTTGAGAAAATCTTTGGAGTCATCCCTGCTTCCTTTCATTCCATTTTCTCCACTCCGGTTCGTGGATTGGCATTTTTACTTGCATTACCAGCGGACGCTCTTGTGCTTTTTTACATTTTTAAATATGGATGTCCCTCCTATGCAACCTCCCACCCTGCAGCTGCTGACACTGTTCCGCAATCGCATGCTAGAATATTATGGCACAATGCCGTTGGCGATATTAAGCACGGCATATGGATTATCTTTTCGATTCTCCTACTTCACCTGTGTCCAGCCTGTATTTCACTGCCTGACCTGTGATTTCGATTGGGCCATTGATTTGTGTCTCTGCGGACCGGTTTCTCCTGACGTCGACTTTAATCAGCTGATGACTCCTATCATTACTCACGAGTTGGTTTGTCCTGGCGAAAGGATTATGGCTGTGGCATTGATGCATGGACTACTTGGTCCCTGGAATTTACTGGCGGCAGCACAGTCTTTCTTGGAACAGAGCTTTCTTGAAAACCCACCGAGCTGTCCTCTGATGGTGATAGAGGATCCGGTGCTGGGAGAGCACGTATGTTCTTTTCCGCTTTTAAATTGGATGGCTGAACTGTTTTCGGATGAAGACGGTGACTTCCTATTGGAGGCTGTTGCAGCTTATTTTGCATACACAGTTATGTCATAGACCTTTTTCATGTTTGATATGCTGAGTACTAGCATTTCATTGACAATTCATTGACTTATTTGTCAAGTTTTTATTATTTACCTTGCCTATTGGCTTAAGACTCGATAAAGTACTTGGCTGTTTTATTTTTCTTTAGCATTAAATTTTCCTAGTTTTTAATGCTTTACCTTGCGGACCGTCCACATATAAACTTGCAATCTGCTCTCATGAGATGGCACTTCTATTATCTTATTCAGTTCGTTTCCGGATCATGGGGAGGTGTCATCTAGGTCCTGGATATCTTTACACCGTGTTAAGTTAGCATGGGCTCATTACCGGTTTAAACGCCATTTTTCCTTTTTTGCAACTTCTGCACACGACACTTAGTTGTTGCTTTAGCTTTCAACCTAGTAGTTCATCGTGGTTTACATGAGAATAATATGTTATTGCTCTACTATCTGCTTTGCTTGTTAAACTATATCTGTACAGCGAGTGCTAAAGTTTCAAGAACAACACGATACAGAATTGTTATGAGGTCTGATCTCCACGACTTCATACTCATAACATAAGTGCAACTTCTGCCAATTCTGGGCATGAGGCGAGTTTTATATTGCTTTGCCGAACACACATACACAACAGTTGATGCGGTTCACATGAAGAGAGAGCTGGTGTATGCTGATGTGATTCCTTCAAATCTAAGACACTAAAGTATGGGCACGCCCTAAACCAACACAAAGAGACCTTCTTAGCAAATAATATAATATGTGTATTAGGGAGGGTGAGATATAAGCAGCCGCGGGCCGTGGAGGGAGTTACGGTGAGGCAGGGAGGCGGGGAGGGGGAGAAGCAGGGTGGAGCCCTCTCTACCTTGCCCCTCCCCCTCCCCGCCTCCCTGCCCCACCGTAACTCCCTCCACGGCCCGCGGCTGCTTATAAGTGTTGCTAACTCTTATTCATTTACAGCATGTTAACATACTGTCACCATTCGCTTTTTATGTACTAGTAACTATGCTGGTAATTTTGCTACTGATAATATGTGTACTTCTATTATCTAAGATACTACGCCTGAGAAGACGGCATTAGTAAATAAACATTTCAAATACACATGTGTTCTTCTTAACTCCATGTTCTGGTTTCTAAGAAATATATAACGACCGACTGTTCATGAGTTCCACGTATCCTGAGGTACTATAAGTTCATATTCTGGATTGTCTAAACATTGAGAGTTTGTTATATCCAATGTGACACTGTACCTAGCTTGCTAAGGAGTTTTTGATTACTAACGTGAGTTTTGGGACACCCTAATTCGCCGAGGTTCCAATGCTCTGTCCACAGTTCTGTGTGAGAACAGAAACCCTGCGACAGGGGCACCCCCGACCCTTGCTGGAGCTTCATCACACTTGCGATACAACTCCAGCAATGCGCCACCTTTACGGCACAGATACATCACGCATCTGTGCTGTTTTTGCCCCATGATGCGCCGCATTGTAAATGCAGCACACCATAGGTGACGGAACAGCGGCACAGAATGACTAACACATCCCTGGTGATGCGCCAGTCATCATAAATGTATCCCTATGCTTCTTATCTTGTTAGAGATGAACCGCCATATGTATCATCAAAGTTTTTTGCATTTCCTAAATAGCGAACTTTAAGGAATAAATAGCGATTCTTTACCATTCCTAGTTTGCGATTAGCTATTTGCTAATTACAAATTACCCATTCATTTCCTTCATTTCCATAGGGCGGTTGGACTCACTTTTAGCTCGAACGGCTGAATGGATTTCCACGAAACTTGGCAAAATTGTAGGGACTGGTAGCCCGATGTGCCTTTGCTATGTCTCAAGATATATGCTCCAGTGGTTTTTACGAAAATTAACTTTGAAAAATATATATTGGGCTACATTGGCCTATATATATGTTGGAGCCCAAATGTAGCCCAATGTAGCCCAATGAAGCCCAATGTAGCCCAATGTAGCCCAAAGATGGCCGCCAGACACACAAAAAAACAAATGTAGCCCAAATATCAGCCAGATGTAGCCCAACTATAGCCCAGTGACAGAATGACCAATCAGCTTCGCAAACCTCCGTTACGCGAAGCGGAGCGCTGTTACAGATATATATCTTTTTTTGAACGTTAATTTCTCAAAATCCACTGGAGCACATATATTGAGACCTAGCAAAGGCACATCGGGCTACCAGTCCCTAATATTTTGCCAAGTTTCGTGCAAATCCATTCAGCCGTTCGATTATTATTATTATTATTTTTTTTTGCCCCGCGGGGCCCTTTTAAAACCTCCACATCAAACCTAGGGGGTCAGCGAGGATCTACTATGCCCCCTTATAGTTATTTCCCCCTTTGTTTTGACCTCCTCTTGTCTCTCGATCCTACCGAGAGACAAGATGGCGGCCGCTACGGACTTTTTGGAATGTTGACAGACGCCGGAGAACCAATCAGCTTCGCTTCACAAAGCTCCGTTGCGCGTAAAGTACGCGAACCGGAGCGCTGCCTGGTCCGCTGTTACAGATATATATCTTTTTTTAAACGTTAATTTCTCAAAATCCACTGGAGCACATATATTGAGACCTACAAAAGGCACATCGGGCTACCAGTCCCTACAATTTTGCCAAGTTTCGTGCAAATCCATTCAGCCGTTCGGGCTAAAAGTGAGGCCAACCGCCCTATGGAAAACTCAATGTTAAAAACACGTTTTGGGACCCCCCTTTTTTCTCGGCCCCCCCTTGACGAACCCCCCCCCAAATTTTCAAGGGCTGCTCAGAAACAAAATGTGCCATTTTCCTGAAAATTTCAGCCAATTCCGTCCACAAACGCCAAAGTTATTAGACATAGAATTTTCAAAAAACCCATAGAGAAAAAATCCTAACTATATATACCTATTGGCTGAAATTTTCAGGAAAATGGCACATTTTGTTTCTGAGCAGCCCTCGAAAATTTGGGGGGGGTTCGTCCAGTGGGGGCCGAGAAAAAAGGGGGGTCCCAAAACGTGTTTTTAACATTGAGTTTTCCATAGGGCGGTTGGCCTCACTTTTAGCCCGAACGGCTGAATGGATTTGCACGAAACTTGGCAAAATTGTAGGGACTGGTAGCCCGATGTGCCTTTTGTAGGTCTCAATATATGTGCTCCAGTGGATTTTGAGAAATTAACGTTTAAAAAAAGATATATATCTGTAACAGCGGACCGGTTAGCGCTCTGGTTCGCGGACTTTTCGCGCAACGGAGCTTTGTGAAGCGAAGCTGATTGGTTCTCCGGCGTCTGTCAACATTCCAAACAGTCCGTAGCGGCCGCCATCTTGTCTCTCGGTAGGATCGAGAGACAAGAGGAGGTCAAAACAAAGGGGGAAATAACTATAAGGGGGCATAGTAGATCCTCGCTGACCCCCTAGGTTTGATGTGGAGGTTTTAAAAGGGCCCCGCGGGGCAAAAAAAAATAATAAAAATAATAATTGAACGGCTGAATGGATTTGCACGAAACTTGGCAAAATATTAGGGACTGGTAGCCCGATGTGCCTTTGCTAGGTCTCAATATATGTGCTCCAGTGGATTTTGAGAAATTAACGTTCAAAAAAAGATATATATCTGTAACAGCGCTCCGCTTCGCGTAACGGAGGTTTGCGAAGCTGATTGGTCATTCTGTCACTGGGCTATAGTTGGGCTACATCTGGCTGATATTTGGGCTACATTTGTTTTTTTGTGTGTCTGGCGGCCATCTTTGGGCTACATTGGGCTACATTGGGCTTCATTGGGCTACATTCGGCTAATTAGCAAATAGCTCATCGCAAACTAGGAATGGTAAAGAATCGCTATTTATTCCTTAAAGTTCGCTATTTAGGAAATGCAAATAACTTTGATGATACATATGGCGGTTCATCTCTAACAAGATAAGAAGCATAGGGATAGATTTATGATGACTGGCGCATCACCAGGGATGTGTTAGTCATTCTGTGCCGCTGTTCCGTCACCTATGGTGTGCTGCATTTACAATGCGGCGCATCATGGGGCAAAAACAGCACAGATGCGTGATGTATCTGTGCCGTAAAGGTGGCGCATTGCTGGAGTTGTATCGCAAGTGTGATGAAGGTCCAGCAAGGGTCGGGGGTGCCCCTGTCGCAGGGTTTCTGTTCTCACACAGAACTGTGGACAGAGGATTGGAACCTCGGCGAATTAGGGTGTCCCAAAACTCACGTTAGTAATCAAAAACTATTTAGCAAGCTAGGTACAGTGTCACATTGGATATAACAAACTCTCAATGTTTAGACAATCCAGAATATGAACTTATAGTACCTCAGGATACGTGGAACTCATGAACAGTCGGTCGTTATATATTTCTTAGAAACCAGAACATGGAGTTAAGAAGAACACATGTGTATTTGAAATGTTTATTTACTAATGCCGTCTTCTCAGGCGTAGTACCTTAGATAATAAAAGTACACATATTATCAGTAGCAAAATTACCAGCATAGTTACTAGTACATAAAAAGTGAATGGTGATAGTATGTTAACATGCTGTAAATGAATAAGAGTTAGCAACACTTATAAGCAGCCGCGGGCCGTGGAGGGAGTTACGGTGAGGCAGGGAGGCGGGGAGGGGGAGAAGCAGGGTGGAGAATACAAGTACACATATTATCAGTAGCAAAATTACCAGCATAGTTACTAGTACATAAAAAGCGAATGGTGACAGTATGTTAACATGCTGTAAATGAATAAGAGTTAGCAACACTTATAAGCAGCCGCGGGCCGTGGAGGGAGTTACGGTGGGGCAGGGAGGCGGGGAGGGGGAGGGGCAAGGTAGAGAGGGCTCCACCCTGCTTCTCCCCCTCCCCGCCTCCCTGCCTCACCGTAACTCCCTCCACGGCCCACGGCTGCTTATATCTCACCCTCCCTAATACACATATTATATTATTTGCTAAGAAGGTCTCTTTGTGTTGGTTTAGGGCGTGCCCATACTTTAGTGTCTTAGATTTGAAGGAATCACATCAGCATACACCAGCTCTCTCTTCATGTGAACCGCATCAACTGTTGTGTATGTGTGTTCGGCAAAGCAATATAAAACCCGCCTCATGCCCAGAATTGGCAGAAGTTGCACTTATGTTATGAGTATGAAGTCGTGGAGATCAGACCTCATAACAATTCTGTATCGTGTTGTTCTTGAAACTTTAGCACTCGCTGTACAGATATAGTTTAACAAGTAAAGCAGATAGTAGACCAATAACATATTATTCTCATGTAAACCACGATGAACTACTAGGTGGAAAGCTAAAGCAACAACTAAGTGTCGTGTGCAGAAGTTGCAAAAAAGGAAAAATGGCGTTTAAACCGGTAATGAGCCCATGCTAACTTAACACGGTGTAAAGATATCCAGGACCTAGATGACACCTCCTCATGATCCGGAAACGAACTGAATAAGATAATAGAAGTGCCATCTCATGAGAGCAGATTGCAAGTTTATATGTGGACGGTCCGCAAGTTAAAGCATTAAAAACTAGGAAAATTCAATGCTAAAGAAAAATAAAACAGCCAAGTACTTTATCGAGTCTTAAGCCAATAGGCAAGGTAAATAATAAAAACTTGACAAATAAGTCAATGAATTGTCAATGAAATGCTAGTACTCAGCATATGAAACATGAAAAAGGTCTATGACATAACTGTGTATGCAAAATAAGCTGCAACAGCCTCCAATAGGAAGTCACCGTCTTCATCCGAAAACAGTTCAGCCATCCAATTTAAAAGCGGAAAAGAACATACGTGCTCTCCCAGCACCGGATCCTCTATCACCATCAGAGGACAGCTCGGTGGGTTTTCAAGAAAGCTGTGTTCCAAGAAAGACTGTGCTGCCGCCAGTAAATTCCAGGGACCAAGTAGTCCATGCATCAATGCCACAGCCATAATCCTTTCGCCAGGACAAATCAACTCGTGAGTAATGATAGGAGTCATCAGCTGATTAAAGTCGACGTCAGGAGAAACCGGTCCGCAGAGACACAAATCAATGGCCCAATCGAAATCACAGGTCAGGCAGTGAAATACAGGCTGGACACAGGTGAAGTAGGAGAACCGAAAAGATAATCCATATGCCGTGCTTAATATCGCCAACGGCATTGTGCCATAATATTCTAGCATGCGATTGCGGAACAGTGTCAGCAGCTGCAGGGTCGGAGGTTGCATAGGAGGGACATCCATATTTAAAAATGTAAAAAAGCACAAGAGTGTCCGCTGGTAATGCAAGTAAAAATGCAATCCACGAACCAGAGTGGAGAAAATGGAATGAAAGGGAGCAGGGATGACTCCAAAGATTTTCTCAAATGAAGTCACGAGACCACTGGTAACAACTTTAAAAAAGTGTGCCAGGGATTTTGTGGAGGATGCGTTAAAGATAGTCGGAAACATGTTGCTGAAATTGAAAGGCAAACCTGTGTACGGGTGTTCGCTATGTGAAGTACGAAAGTTTCACGGGCCGAACTCAAGGCCACCTCTCTCTGAGACAAAAGAGCTCTTATTCTTGTCATGCCGTTGAAACGTGTCCCAAGGTTGGTATTTGTGGCCAGATTGAAAACTCCCTATGTTCATGTGTGGGAGGAAATAGAACATTTCTGCAGCAAATAACCCGTTCACTTACTGTTACGATAAAAGGAATACTTTTAATTAACTCAGAACAATCTTCATTATTGAGCATCAAATAACTACCATTTTCCAACAACTTGAACGTGGGGATGATAGCAGGAACTGGCGTGCCTTGCAACACGCAAGCCATATTTGGTCGGTGTTTGTTGCATGAATCGTGTAACTGTATGTGCCTACACATTAGTGAATGATCTGGCGTCTCAGTGCATTCCTCTCCATTCAGATAAACTTCTTGATCATCTTTGAAACATCTGTATGTGTATGGAAGCGACCAGACCTCATGAACAAAAGCACTACCTAAAGGTTCATAAAGACCTATTGGTATATATTTCATACAATTTGAAAACTTATATAAAGCAAAAGGCAGCGTTATTAAACCGTGGATAAGGCATGTTGCCAAAAAACCCGCAATCCTCTGCTGATGATGTCACTGAGCATGTCATGAATGATGTAATATGTGACATCATCAGTAGTGGATTATGGGTAATAGTATCTCTAGTTTACTCCCCTATAGCTGTCTTTCTTTTAACATAAGTGTGTGTTTCCTTCCCTTATACTTACTGTTTTTGGTTCGCTTCCAGTTCGCGTACCAGCGAGCGAACTAGGAAGCGAACTAAGAGAAATAGAGGTTGGCACAGTTCCAAATATTGTACCAATTTTTTAATAACGGGGAGGTAGTTCTGAAAAGAACTTATTTTTTTATTTTTCTGAACATTTTTTTACTGTTTTTGAATTTTTCGGAACAGTTTTATATTTTTTTGGGTTTTTCTTGGAGGGGGCAATGAAAACGATTCATTGTAAAGGGCTCAACAGGAGCAACAAAACAAAAAAAAGAAGTATTTATTATTTTGGGCGTTTCGGACAAACTTGCATATGATAGTCAATAGCTCTGTTGATCAGAGTGATGCTTCTTTCTCCGTAGGAAATGAATCCATCGCAAAATACGCAGGTGTGTTTTACTTCACCAAATCTCATTTGTATATTTGGCACCATCTCCCTGCCCTCTGGTCCCGTTACTTCCGGTACAACAGATCTTCTGGCCATAATAGGGAGATTATCTAGGTCGTTCCGAAACTGTGCAGCACTGTAGTTGTTAGGATGCCACCTAGTCATATGGCGATGCATTGTGTAGTTTCCGAAACTGTATTTTTTGTCGGTCCCTCTGGACAGTCTATCTTGACATATAAGGCAAGTTACGTATCTTGCATTTACTTTTTTCTGACCTTTGGGAATTTTAAAAAATTGCCAAATGAAGTTTTCTTTCCGGTGAGACGTCTTGGGCTGCTCAGGCAAAAACTGCCTCTCTTCGTGCTCGTCCTCCTGTTCCTCTTCTTCTTCTTCTTGTTGAATTACAACTTGAGCAGGTGGTCCACTCTTCCTTGGATGTGGTGGAGGTGGTGGGGAAGCACCAGCTGAAGCTACTAAAGAAGCCATTGCTCAGTGATCACAAAGGGTCTTTCTCTCACAATGATGAAAGTCAGAGTGAGGAAAGAAGGAGGGATTTTCATCATTTGGGAAAAACAAGAGTTCTCAACCAATCAAAAGTGTTCATTTTAGATTATATGACCTAGTCTTACATCATTAGGAAACCAAAAGTGAAATGAACCAATGAAAAGTGTTATTACCAAGTCACATGACTTGCTGTGTTTACGTTAAGCGCTTTGCAGGGCCTCCCTGTTTGCTTCCAGAAACCTGCGCTTTGGCACTCGCTTCGCATACCAGTTCGCTAACGTAGCACGTCATATGACGTATCAAGCGACAACGTGGAACGTCATGCGGACGGGAGGCGTCACGATGTTGTTTTCTAACGCGGCACTTGCGGTAAAGAAACGTTTACCGGCTCGCGGTCTATTTCGCGGCATCAAGGTCAGCTAACGGGAAGCTTCCTGATTCGCGAAGCGGGAACGAAGAAAAAAAAATATTTAAAAAAAAAAATATTCATAAACATATAAAATATATTTTTGGATTTAAAGAAGAATACATTTTACAGCTACAGATATTAGCTGTTAAAAAACCAATGAAATTCACTGAAAAAACCATAGGTTATAGACCATATATAGTTAGGAATTAGCATTTACAAAACCTTGAAAATTCACTGAAAAAACCATAGGTTATAGACCATATATAGTTAGGAATTAGCATTTAAAAAACCTTATTTTACTCACACAAAACCATTGAAATTCCATATATAGTTAGTTGCACTAACTATATATCGCGCACCTGCAATCCACTGCTGATCATGTCACATATTACATCATTCATGACATGGTCAGTGACATCACTGAGGACATCACTGATGACATCTCAAATGACATCACTGATGACATCACTGATGACAACATCCAGTGACTGTATGTTTCTGTAAAGTTAAAATATATCTTACATATTGAAGAATGAGTGGATGTATAAGTGTCTGGATGAAGGATTTAGTAGGTGCGTGACTGACTGTATGAGTGAGTGATTAAATGTGTCTCACTGAATGCATGGGTTAGTGACTAAACTGTCTTAATTTGTGCATCATTATGTCTGTTGTTCTGTAAACTGCTGCATGTGTTGATCATTAGCTATACGAGAGGCTATATGTGTTATTAATTGCTTGCCCAAGTATTTCTATGGGAGATTGAGTTTGTGTGGGGGTGGCTGGAAGGTGTGTGACTCTATGCATAGATGTGTGAACAGTTTATTCACTAGGTGTATGAGTTCAAGAGTGCATGTGGAAACAGCTACATGGGCAGTTGACTGTGTGCATGAGTGTATTGATGAGTGAATGGATATCTCAATGCTACATGTCATAGTAAGTACATATGTAAAACACAGTACATGTGAGAGTTGGCATATATAAATAACTGTGCATGAGAGCCACCGAATGAGTGAGTGGTTGTATCGATCATTGTGAACTTGTATCAGGGATTGTATAAGAGAGTAAATATGTGTTAGTATATGTTTCAATAAGTAAGGTGTGTTTAACTGTATAGTTGAAGAAATGGAGATGAGATTGTTTCTTTGCATGACTGACTGGGTGTGTGAGTAACTCCATGGATGAGTGGAAGTGTGTGTGTCTGTATACACTGAGTGTATCTAAGGTTATATTAGAGTCTGAAGAGGTTTATCGTATTAGCACAAGAATGATGTCAAATGAGATGTCATCAGTGATGTCATCAGTGATGTCATTTGAGATGTCATCAGTGATGTCATCAGTGATGTCACTGACCATGTCATGAATGATGTAATATGTGACATGATCAGCAGTGGATTGCAGGTGCGCGATATATAGTTAGTGCAACTAACTATATATGGAATTTCAATGGTTTTGTGTGAGTAAAATAAGGTTTTTTAAATGCTAATTCCTAACTATATATGGTCTATAACCTATGGTTTTTTCAGTGAATTTTCAAGGTTTTGTAAATGCTAATTCCTAACTATATATGGTCTATAACCTATGGTTTTTTCAGTGAATATATATATATATATATGTGTGTGTTTGTGTGTGTGTGTGTAAATATATATATATATATATATTAACAGCAAACGTCCCTTCTGGGAGGAGCAGCAATTAGCTGGTGCCGGCGGCGAGGCAAGGATTAGCCTCGCTGAAATTAGTTCCAGCAAATTTCACAAAGGACGCCGCACTCTTCTCGGGTGTTTTAAACACGATTTATTTCAACTCAACCTATGCGTTTCGAACTCAACAGTTCCTGATCACAGTAGTAATAAGTCCTACTTTAGTTTCCTTTATTTATACAAAGACACCACTCTAGCCATTATGATGCATTGTGGGTTTGGTAGTTTATAACTGGCTAATTCTCGCCTATCGATGTCCTTCGCAGTCAGGTAGCTGAAATCCATTCAAATTGCAACAGATAATTATACCTAAGTGGTACGTTATGTGCTAGGCTGTAGTAATCGCCATATCACCGGTCGACCAGCAATAATGCAGATATGGGCTGAGTGCCGTTTATATACACATGAGCCTGTGTGTGTCTCCCTTGGGACCTCACTTGAATGATCATGTGTATGTCTTATAAAGCTAAGTGCTTTGGCTAATAGATTTGAATTTCAGCTAACTGAATTGTTCCGGGCATGGATACTGATATACAAACATTGCTAGGATTTCTAAATACTGTGGGGAAAACATACTGCTACTTAAAATTTCTCTTATATATATCCGACTGGGCTATTTGAACATCCCTCATACATTGATAACTTTAGTTATCAGGCATGGAGAGTTCGCTACAACTTGTATCGATTCAGCTTAAAGTCCTAATTCAACATAAGGTCCCGTAGATGTGGATTCTCCATCAACTCTACATACATTGATACATAACAAGAATCTGGTCTTCAGCTATGCATATCCTCTATATGCTTTAATTATATGCCAAAGAGGGAATTCTGACATTATGTCTATTGAAAAATATGTTTTTTGCACATCTTGTTTTTCAATATTGTTTTTCTCATTCAAGTTTCTCAGTTTTTCTATTTTACAATTTTTACAATTTTTCAATTTTTACAGGGTGTTGACTGATCATAAGTGTACATACATTTCCTCGTCCCCGTTCAATCGATTGGGGATTTTTGTTTTAAACCGGATAATTAGTATCGATTCTAAGCATTCAGGCTTTTGGAGTCGATTCCCTCCTCTTTCATGTTCAGGCACCATCGCAATTCCTGAGTATCTTATGTTTTGCCATGTTTCGTTTTTGTGGTTCAACATATGTTTGGCGATTGCATACGATGTATCCTTGTTTTGAATCGCTCTAATATGCTCCAACATTTGTTTCTTGAAAGCACAGATTGTTGACCCAATGTAACGTTTGCCACAGTCACATTCTATCAGATAGACTACAAAATGTGATTCACAAGTGATTTTGATCAGAATTTCAAAGATTTGTCCCTTTGGATCCTTGATCGATTTCAGATTTTTTCCTACTTTGCATGCTTTGCATGACATGCATTTGGTAAATCCTTTCTGTCGCTTTTGTAGCCATGTTTCTGTCTTTTTGTTTGTGAAGTGGCTGTTCACCAGTGTGTCTACAAGAGATGGTGCCTTTCTAAATGAAATTAGTGGTCCTTCACCAATTGAACTGCCAATGTCCGGGTCCTTCTTGAGCACACTCCAATAATTGGTTAAAATTTTTCTGATTCGTACACTCTCTTTAGAGTATGTTAGAATGAGACGTGGTTTGTCTTCCTCTTTGATTAATTTCTCTTCCTTATTGTTGACAATTAGAGTCTCCGCTCTTGTTTTTCTTCTCGCTCTTAGTTCCCCACAATTGATGACCTTCTGCTTGTAACCTCTTTTTCTGAAGCGTTGTTTGGTCTCCTTAAATTTGCTATCCATCTCAGTTGATTCTGAACAATTTTGCTTCATCCGTAGGAATTCGCCGTACGGAATAATTTGTTTCAATGACACCGGATGGAAGCTGGTTCCATGAAGGACACTGTTGGTAGATGTATTTTTCCGGAATAATGTTGTTTGTATTTTATTGTCTTTTATGTCCACTTTTGTATCCAAGAAGTCTATTGCTTATTGTTGTATATTGTATGTAAATTGGAGTCCCACATCGTTATTGTTGAGTATGGCAATATATTGCAGGAGTTCTAATTTTGTACCTTTCCATAAGAGGAAGAGGTCGGCAATGAACCTCAACCACAATACCACATTGGTGGTGTACGGGTCGTTTTCTTCTCTCCAAGCTATGTGTTTCTCCCACCACCCCATGGTGAGATTAGCATAGCTTGGAGAGAAGGAAAAGCCCATCGCAGTTCCACACTTTTGTGAGTACATTTTGTTGTTGAAGAGGAACACATTGTTGGTCAGGCATGTTCTTATCATTTCAAGAATCATGTTGGTGTGTTGGAGTTCTACTATTGGGCGATGTTTCAAAAAATAGGCAATAGCATGTCGGCCAGTTTCATGGTCAATTGATGTATAGAGTGAAACAACATCGATTGTAACTAATAGGTACGTTGGTTACCATTCTGTTTCCATCAGGATTCGAAGGAAATCGCCTGTGTCCTTTATAAATGAGCTGAGTGTGGGAACTAAAGGTGCAAGAAAGAAATCAACATAAGATGCAATGTTCTCATACAATGAGCCGCATTATTGGGTGTGCTGGCGGTTTGTGTAGAGTTTTGTGCACTTTTGGCAGTAGGTAGATGGTTGGGGTTATTGGATTTGAAACTGTCAAGAAGTTTTTTTCATCCTGGCTCAATAAACCTTTTTCATGCCAAACCATTATTTGATTGTGTATTTTGATTGTCATCTATAACATTGGGTTACCCATAAGCATTGTGTAGTTGTTTGCATCATCAAGTTGTCGATTAGCCTCATCTATGTAGTCTTGTTTATTTAGGATCACAATGTTTCCACCCTTATCAGCTGGCTTTATTTCGATTTCATTATTTTCTTTTAGAGATCTTAGGGCTTGTCGTTCATTCCAGGAGAGGTTTTCTTCTTTATTGTTGTTACTATTCCTCATGACATCTAGGTCTGCATTTATTAGATCATGAAATACATCAAATTGGTTTCCCGGATGGAGTACCGGGCAGAATTTTGACTTGTTTTTAAACTTAGTTCTTGGGTGTGCATTATGTAAAACTCCCATGTCTGTAAGTACTTGTGTTTCTGTCATATCTATTTCGTCTACTTGATGTGCTAATTCATAAGCTGTTATTAAGCTCGGTATTTCTGATATTGCATATCTTTTTTGCTGCTGACTTGTATCAATTACTTCTCCTCCAATCGTTTCTGCTGGTTTAGTGGGCTTCTTGGCGAAGAATTTCTTGAGCTTTAATTTTCGAATATATTTGTACATGTCAATTTTGGTTTCTACACCATCTTGATGTTTTTCGGGGCTAAATGTTGAGTCCCTTATTTAGCAGCATTGGTTCTGTTTTAGAGAGGGTATAGTTAGATAGATTGATTATCAAGTTTTGGACTGTGTCATTCCGTTTGACAGCATTCATTTCCTTGTCAGTGTCCGGTTGCTCAGAGGGTATCTTTTTATGTCTTGCTCTTCTGGTTTTGCGCTTTGGTCTCGGTTTGTATATTGGCCTCTCCCTCGGCCTCCAGTTCTTCCTCTGCCCCGGCCCTTTCCTCTGGGTTTTGGATTTTGTTGGTCTTGGTAGAGCAGTTCCATTTCCTCTAAAAAAGAAAGCGTTTTAGTTGTAATTGTCTTTCCTGCCCGTGCTCTTTGTTCTCCTTCCCTCACATCTGAATTCGTTTCGCTCGCAGGAGGTAGTGTTCCTCGTATCTTTGCTTGTTTGGTAGTTCCTTGCTGTTTTAGGACATCAAACCTCTTTGCAAAGGTGAATATGGTGCCATTCGCATAATCAAATTCATCCCTCCTGAATTTGCGCTGTTTTCTCTCTTCTATCTCGTTTTCATGTTTGCCCAAGTTTTTCTCCGTTATAGCACGCAATTTCTTATCTTCTTCATCCTCTTGCTCCGCGGCTTTGATTTGTTGTTCCATCGCCTCAATTTTGATATGTAATTCTTCCACATTTTTCTTTGCTTATTTCACAATGATAAGTATAATGGTGCATGAACATGTATATATATTCACTGAAAAAACCCATAGGTTTTAGGGGTGTTTTAGTTAGTTAGAAATTTCACTCACAAAACCATTGAAATTCCTCTGTTAAAGTTAGTTGTACTAACTATAACTCGTGCGACCGCAATCCACTGCTGATGATGTCACATATTACATCATTCATGACATGGTCAGTGACATCACAGATGACTTCACTGATGACATCTCAAATGACATCACTGATGACATCATCCACGTGACAATCTGATACACCTCATCATACAGTAGCATAACCTTTCAACACTCATTATAAAATATGGAGTACCATGTTTGAAACCATTGACACACCAATACACGTTTCTAAAAGCCCACTCAGTGATTCCTTCATCTACACACACATCTAAACACTTACCTATAGATTCATTCATACATGCTAACAAAGATCAATAGAATACTGTTAAATATACTTATACACCTACATCAACATTACACACCAGCACACATCCTATTCATCCAATTAATCATACTTACATTTACTAAGCTACACATGTATTCAAACACAACTTTATTTATTCATATAGATAGTGACTCATACTTAGTGTGTTATAAAATGACTATTACAAGTATACAGTTTTCGATGCAGTCACTCATACAATCACTGAGTTGTATGTATACTTATTTATATACAACAACTGTCAAATATACTGCCTTTTCTATTTCTACTTTGTTGGACATGTATCATTGAGAAATATATTTACTCATCACCACACCCATAAAGAGATTTACTCACTCAAACAAGTGTTTCCACATACAGCCTTAACCTCATCTACCTACTAAATCAACTATTTACACATCTTTGGACAGTCACACACATCCCACCCAACCACACACACATTCACTATCCCATACAAATACTCACTTAACTAATTAATAACTAATATAGACTTTTACATAGCTAGTAACCAACCTATGTAGTAGTTTACACAACAAGAGATAAAGTGATACAGATATTCACACAGTTTAATTACTATCCCATATATTTATTGACACACTTTAAATTAGTCAATTAGACAGTCAATCACAGTGTTACTAAATCCTCCATCCAGACTCTTATACATACACTCAGTCTTTAATGCAGATTGCTATATATATATATATAATACTTATTTAAATATCTAACCAAACCACATTCACTGGATGATGTCATCAGTGATATCATTTGAGATGTCATCAGTGATGTCATCAGTGATGTCACTTACCATGTCATGAATGATGTAATATGTGACATCATCAGCAGTGGATTGTGGACGCGCAAATTATTGTTAGTACAACTAACTATAACGGAGGAATTTCAATGGTTTTGTACGAGTGAAAGTCCAGCTAACTATAACACCCCTAAAGACTATGTTTTTTTCAGTGAATTTCTGAGTTTTTTTAAATGCTGATTCCTAACCATAACATGTCTGAAACCTATGGTTTTTTCAGTGAATTTCAAAGGTTTTTTAAATGCTAATTCCTACCTATAACATATCTGAAACCTATGTTTTTTCAGTGTATATATATATATATATATATATATATATATTCAGCTCAGGGTTTCCACCTTGCTCGTACTAGAAACCACGCACTCCGGGGGTAATTCTTAGATGTTCTTTATTATATTTGCAACAGACGCATTTCGGCGCTCCGCCTTCCTCAATGTTACTATTCAGCCTGCTGCAATGTTCCGATTTGTTGAGCCTGACACGTTTCAAGGACGCTCGAGGGACTAGATGTCCCAAAATGCAATTTGGTATTATGGTAATACCAGCAGGTTGAATTGTAAGTCCTGAATGGGAGGTGAACCGCTGTGTGCTCCTCTAAGCTCGTGGGTACTTTGATGGATGAAATTTACACTCGCCAGCCCTGCCGAGAGAGGAAGCACCATCTCACAAACAAAGGAGGGGCTGAGATTGGGAACTGTTTCTAGTAATATTCAGCACGGTGAGCCATCATTTCAACCTGCAACAATCCTACTTAAGGACATTAATGAAAATATGTGTAACTTTGAATGAGGCGCTTGGGACCCACTTAGGGAAGTAATGAAACGCTCGAGGGACTAGATGTCCCAAAATGCAATTTGGTATTATGGTAATCAGCTGGAATCACGAAGGGGCCAGCCACCATTAAAAGCAACTGAAACAAAAAAGAGCACTCACCGCGCCTTTCTTTTTCACATGAAGCAGCCTTTGAACAAGAAGTACACAGTAAGCAGCCTTTGAAAAAGAGGTCTTTCCTTGAAACGCGTCGGGCTCAACAAATCGGAACATTGCAGCAGGCTGAATTGTAAGTCCTGGATGGGAGGTGAACCGCTGTGTGCTCCTCTAAGCTCGTGGGCACTTTGATGGATGAAGTTTCCATAGGAAGATTGTAGGAGAGTAGGGTCTGCAATCCTATGATCACCCAGATTTTTGCTTTTTGCTGCACTGGTTTACGACTTTCCCTGGCTGTGGGCCTGCTAATCAGACCCACAGCCTAGCTGTTCTCTCTATCCAAATTGTACTCAGGTACTGAATTGGCACTGGGCCCTCTCTAAGTCCCTGTACCCAGGGCTGAGGTGCACCCAGAAGTCTCCCAGGGGCTGAAGCATGTATTGTGCCACCCCTGGGCTGACTAACTAAACTGACACAACTGGCTGCACGACAGCTGGGGCAAGGTGGTGTAATCACCCTTTGCTTTAGATATAGTATACCTATATCTAACCCTAAAATGGACACACAGATCTCCTATCAGTCACTCCTATGGCAGGCCTTAACAATCCTGAAGGCAGAGTGCTTGGAATCGTGTGAGATGGTGCTCTGGCATGAGCTGAGCCTGTCTGCGGCTTTCGGGATCCATCCCTTAGCCGTTTCCATGATATCGCATACCATATACTCTTAAGTGCATTATAATCCTCGCGGTTATATGCCAACTCTGGTATCGCTTTATCAAAACATGTCGAGTAAGGTGTCATACGAATTGGAATACTAACCCCTCGCCAATTCTGGCGACGGGATTAGCATTCCACCCTTCTAGAGGGACACGACATGTATGTAACCTGTAACCCCGGTTAAAGTCAGACAGAGCCTTAGCATCCACAAAATGGATGCTGCCACCGAGACACAAGTCTGCCCTCCTGCTGCTGGGAGTCCTCCCAGAGCAGGAGGCAAGGACAAAGGGTTTCCTGCCAGGGGCGGTGCCAGCACCGTCCCAGACAGGGTTTTGTGTATTCCAGGTAGGCAGGGCTACAGAGGAAGGTGACTGCAAGTGGCACCCCGGTGCTCACTGTGCATAGGCCGGCTGAAACCAGTTCCAGGGGCACTCCAGCCCCTGGCCTGGGGAAAGCCCGCCAAAGGAGAGGGGTGTAACCACCCCCCTCCTGGTCCCACCCATAGGGCAGGACTTAGTCGCGTGCCAGCCCCCTTTTCCCAGATAAAGGTAGGAGGAGGCCCCCTTCCAAATTAGATCATCTTTGGAATCAAGACACGACTTTCTACGAAAGGACATCAAGATTTCTTCTTCAAGATTCTCCCTTGTGACTAAGGAGTAGTCACCCTGCATCCGCAGGCACCACCTTAAGAACACTGCGGTCTGCTGCAAGTCCTTCCTCCGGAATCCGACTGCCCAGCTCGACAAGACCCAGCTTCCCTGGCACCTCCGACCTCTACTCACCTCTACAGCCAAGCTGAGAACCGTGAGTGCGACGAGACCTCAAGGGACCGACTATTGCCAAGACTGCACGACTTCTTCACAGCAAGCCCGCCGGGTAATCTACTGGCGAGTGCTTTGGGGTCCGAGAAGCCCCGACCCTGAGCAGCTCCAGCACCGAAGATCAGCCCCCCAGCATCTCCACGAGCGGCGTGGGGCCCTTCTGCTTTTTGCTGCTCACCGCGTTGTTTGGCTACTAGCCCACTGGCTTGTGGCCTTCTGAACAACGCCCGACGACATCACTGCTGCTGGTCTGGTTGCTCCAGACTGGTTCTTGCTCCCTTCCAGAAGAGGAGCACCCCGGACCCTCCTGGTCCACTCAAGACGCCATTTTGAGTCCACCGCGTGGGCTTGAATTAGCCAAGGCTTTGTTGCCCAATCCTGGGTCCTTCGACGCCGACAGCTTCATCCATCGTGGGACAGCTCGCCCCTCCATCCTGGTCGCCGACAACGCCTCCTGTCAGTGAGATCTGCAGAGCACAGCGTAACCCACTCACCTAGTCGAGGTGACTACCCTCCGGTGCCCTCCTGGTGCCCCTGACTACTGGCTAGTAGTCACGAACTTGGTCCCCTCTGCTTTCAGGTGTCATCCATCTTCAAGATCCAGGCTTGGATCACTTCGAACTCTCTTCACTGGTCGCCTGCCAGCATCTTTCTTCCAGGCTCCTGGTTTGTCTACGAGGATTCCCGACGTCTTTTGAGACATATGCAGCTGCAGCCCCTGGGCTAGGTAACTTCGGCATTTCGGTGCCCCAGCATAGCCTCACTATCCAAGGGTCAGGATCCATTGTCGTTTTCTTCCTACCAGATCGGGTTCGCCCGTGAACACTAACTTTAACTTTACTAGCTATCATAGACTTTGTCCCGCATCCCGCGTGAGAGTGCACACTCTGCACCCGAGTCCCCTGGGCCTCCTAGAAGTAATCTAACGATTCTATAGTCAAGTCCTAGTGATTCCAAAGCCTATTAGTACTGTACTTACCTGCTTATAATTTCGCATTCCACTTTTTGAGTATATGGTTTCCCGTGCCCCTCGGGCATTTGTATATACTGTGCTAACTTAAGTATTTTTATAAGAGTTTTGTTGTGTGCTTAGCTCCCTGTCTCATAAAGAGCCAGGGTAGTCTTGTTATAAATAAATACACTGTTTATTTTCATAACAACTTGTGTGGTGTCCTTTCACTGGGTGTTCAAGGGGTAATGTGATGGTAAAACAGCTGGCTTAACACGCCCTCTAGAGTCTTAGCCTTAGACTGCTCGTATCCATGCTACTAGGATAGCTGGTCTATAAGGTTGACTTACAACCAATCATCAATAAGGGTTGTTTGAACTGATATATAGTGATCACTAGAATAGTGAACACTGCACATCAGGCCAACTTCTCACATTGGTGAGCAGCGGTTGGGATTTGAGCTTGCTGTTGTTTTACCACACATATCCTAAGAATATCTTGTGAAAGATCACATAAGTACTAAAGGTACATATAACTTAGCTTAGAATACTCTGAGTTCTACTGAACCAGCTGTTGTAGCTCCTAGGGCCTAGCACACCCTAAACTACAACTCTAGCAAGGGATCAGTAGGTAAACATATAGTGTAGGTAAGTGCACCACTTACACCTCACTAGAAAAGCATGTCTAACCATGGAGAGTCTTCAGAGACTCCCCTTGTGGTTATTGACCCTCCACAGGTCAACTCAAGATATGCAGCTCTCAATTTCCAGGAGCTGAGACACTTGTGTACCTCCAGGAAATTGAAACAGGGGTCTAACCCCACCACTCCCTTTCTCTTGGGTCTCTTAGAGACTTATGATGCTAGGAAAGCATCTCAGGGAGAAGGGAGTATGCCAGCCTTAGAAGGGCACCTTGGTGATCCAGACCTCCCCAACACTGCCAATGCAGTTGAGGAGGAGGAGGATCAAGAGGAGCTCTCTGGGGACGAGGTAGACAAAGGTCTTGAGGTAGTCAGAAGGCTAACTAGGGCCAACTTAGACTTGCTTGGGCTAGGATCTGGGGGACCCCCAGTACTGACCCTAAGTAGGCCTAACCTTGGAGTTAGGAGAGATAGATCTCTTTCTAGGGACTCCAATAGATCTCTGCACTCTAATGCCTCTTCTCAGAGGAGAAGGAACTCTCCCCAGAGGAGATTGACTTCCCCTCAGAGACTGGAGCATGAAGCTAGGATGAGACAGGCTACTCTGAGGATTGAAAGGGAAGAACTTGCCCTGGCCAAAGAAAAGCTTGCCTTTGCTAGAGAGCAGCAGATGAGTGGGTTAGCTCCCACTGGTGGCAGCAATCTCCCAAGAGATAGAGAGAAGGGTTTAGATACTAAACACCTGACTAAGATAGTGCCCCCCTTTAAGCAAGGGGATGACATCCAGAAATGGATGGCTGCTTTGGAGAGGGCCTGCACTGTGCAGTGCATTCCCCGAAGTCAGTGGGCAGCTATACTGTGGCTCTCCTTTGATGGTAAAGGTAGAGATAAGCTCCTCACTACAAGAGTGGAGGATGCTATTGATTACCAGGTCCTGAAAAATGCACTGGTTGATGGGTTTGGTTTAACCACTGAGCAGTACAGGTTGCTGTTCAGAGACACCCAGAAAACTCAGTCTCAGGACTGGTCTGACTTTGTGGATTGTGCCACTAAGGCTTTGGAGGGCTGGTTGCTGGGTAGCAAGGTTACTGATTACACAGGATTGTACAATCTCATGATGAGAGAACAGATTGTAAATAATTGTCAGAACCAGTTGTTGCACCAGCACCTTGTTGATTCAGATCTGACCTCTCCCCAAGAATTGGGAAAGAAGGCAGACAAATGGGTCAGGACAAGGATCAAGCAGAACCAGAACCAGAACCAGGGTGGTCAGAAGAAAGCAGACCAGAAGGGTAATGTTAAGAGTGAACAAAATGACCAGAAGTCTTCACCAGGTCCCCAACAAACCAAAGAGGGTGGGGGTCAGGCTTCCCAGAAGAAGAAGACTCAAGAAGGCCAGTCAAAGAGGTGGTGCCAGTACTGTAAAAGTAAGTCTCACTGGTTTAGTGAGTGCACCAAAAGAGGAGGACAAACTCCTGCCACTACAGCCCCTAAGGCAACTGCACCCCCTAGTACAGTCAGTAGTGGTAGTGTACCTCCCAAGGCATTAGTTGGGTTAACCTTGGGAACTGAGGGGTCTGACAACTTAGTTGGCACACTCACTCAGGCTGTCCTTGTCTGTACAGGGGATATGGATATGTCCCCTGATATAAGTCCCAATACTTTGGGCAAATACAGGCAGACACCTTTGATTAATGGCAAGATGGCTCAGGCCTATAGGGACACTTGTGCCAGTGTCACCATGGTGACACCTAACTTTGTGGACCCTGGACAGATCATGCCAGGTACAGATTTCCTGGTGACCAATGCCAGCAACGTCACTACCAGTCATAGTATGGCGATTGTGGCTTTCTCCTGGGGTGGAGTGAAGGGTCAAAAGAAAGTTGTAGTCAGTTCAGACCTCCCAGTTGATTGTTTGTTGGGCAATGATTTGGAGTCATCATTATGGTCAGAAGTGGAGCAGAGGACTCACATGGAGATGTTAGGCTTGCCAGCACATGTGCTTGCTGTGACTAGGTCACAGGCCAGAAGATGCCCCACTGAACAGGTGCTGGATCCTGAAAGTATGGACCAGAAACCTTCCAAGAAGAAGAGCAGTAGGGTTAAGGCTTTGCCTTCCCCCTTGCCCCAGGTTGAGGATCAAGTCTCTGAGGAGGCTGATCTGAGAGAGCTGAGGGAAACTGAGCCTAAAGAGCTTGAACTTGATCAAGTTGAGTTTCTGGGCTCAGGGGGACCCTCCAGAGCAGACCTGGGGAAGGCACAGTTAGACTGCCCTTCCCTTGAACCCCTCAGACAGCAGGCTGCTGCTGAGGCTGCAGGGAATGCCACAGGTGCCCACAGGGTATACTGGGAAGATGGACTCCTGTACTCTGAGTCAAGAGACCCCAAGCCTGGTGCAACCAGGAGGCTGGTCATCCCCTTGTCTCTGAGAGGTTTCCTTCTCACCTTGGCCCATGAGATTCCCCTTGCAGGTCATTTAGGTCAGACAAAGACGTGGGACAGGCTTGTCTCACACTTTCACTGGCCCCACATGAATGAGAATACCAAGGAGTTTTGTCGCTCCTGTGTCACTTGCCAAGCCAGTGGTAAGTCAGGTGGCACAACAAAGGCCCCCCTCATACCACTACCTGTGGTGGGGGTCCCCTTTGAAAGAGTGGGGATTGACATTGTTGGTCCAATGGAACCCCAGACAGCATCAGGGCACACGTTTATACTGGTGGTGGTGGATCATGCCACCAGGTATCCTGAAGCTATTCCACTTAGGACCACTACAGCACCTGTAGTGGCAAGGGCCCTAGTTGGAGTGTTCTCCAGAGTGGGCTTCCCTAAGGAGGTTGTTTCTGACAGAGGTACAAACTTCATGTCAGGATATCTGACTGCAATGTGGAAGGAGTGTGGTGTGAACTACAAGTTCACCACACCCTACCACCCACAATGCAATGGGCTTGTTGAGAGATTCAACAGGACCCTCAAAGGGATGATTCATGGGCTACCTGAACCTCTTAGGAGAAGATGGGATGTCCTGATCCCCTGCCTCTTGTTTGCTTACAGAGAGGTCCCACAGAAGGGGGTTGGCTACAGCCCCTTTGAGCTTCTGTATGGGCATCCTGTAAGAGGACCCCTGTGTTTGGTGAAGGAAGGATGGGAGAGACCTCTCAAAAAGCCTGCAACCAACATAGTGGACTATGTACTTGGTCTCCGCTCCAGGATGGCTGAGTATATGGAAAAGGCATCTAAAAACCTTGAGGCCAGCCAAGAACTCCAAAAAGCTTGGCATGACCAAAAGGCTGTTCTGACTGTGTACCAGCCAGGACAGAAGGTGTGGGTGCTGGAGCCAGTGGCCCCAGCAGCTCTGAAAGACAAATGGTCTGGGCCCCACACCATCATTGAGCAAAAGGGAGAGGTTACCTACTTGGTAGACCTTGGAACTCCCAGGAGCCCTCTCAGAGTGCTCCATGTAAACAGGCTCAAGGCATATGTTGACAGGAAGGACATGAGCTTGCTCATGGCCACAGATGAGGGACAGGAGGAAGAGAGTGACCCTCTCCCAGACCTGCTCACTCAGAATCCTGATGATGGGTCAGTAGATGGTGTTGTCTTTTGTGGCAGCCTCACTGAGCATCAGCAACAGGATTGCAGGCAAGTTCTGCAATCCTTCAGACATATGTTCTCTCTAACACCCAGCCAAACTGATTGGTGTACCCATGATGTTGACACTGGGGACAGTCTGCCTGTCAAGAGTAAAATCTACAGACAGCCTGATCATGTTAGAGACTGCATCAAAACAGAAGTGCAGAAAATGTTGGAGCTGGGAGTCATTGAGCCCTCAGATAGCCCTTGGGCTAGCCCAGTAGTTCTAGTGCCAAAGCCTCACACCCAGGGTGGTAAGAAAGAGATGAGGTTTTGCGTAGACTACAGAGGCCTCAATGCAGTCACTAAGACTGATGCCCACCCAATACCAAGAGCATATGAACTTATAGATAAATTGGCTTCTGCCAAATTCTTAAGTACATTTGATTTGACAGCTGGGTATTGGCAAATCAGGTTAGCTGAGGAGGCCAAACCCAAGACAGCATTTTCTACCCCTGGTGGGCATTATCAATTTGTGGTAATGCCCTTTGGTTTGAAAAATGCACCTGCCACCTTCCAAAGGTTGGTGAATCAAGTCCTCACTGGGCTGGATGACTTCTGTGCAGCATATCTTGACGATATTGCTGTCTTTAGTTCCACCTGGGAGGATCACCTGGTCCACCTGAGGAAAGTGTTAGAGGCCCTGCAAAAGGCAGGCCTCACTATCAAGGCCACTAAGTGCCAGATAGGGCAGACACAGGTTGTATACCTGGGCCACCTTGTAGGTGGAGGCCAGGTTCAGCCATTGGAGAGTAAAATACAGGCCATCCAGGACTGGGCTCCTCCAATCACCCAGACTCAGGTTCGAGCTTTCTTGGGCCTGACTGGGTACTATAGGAAGTTTGTCAGAAATTATGGGTCCATAGTGACCCCTCTTAATGACCTGACAAGCAAAAAGATGCCAAAGAAAGTTCAGTGGACAGCAAGCTGTCAGAAAGCATTCAATGACCTAAAGCAGGCCATGTGCACAGCACCTATCCTTAAGAGTCCAGATTACTCCAAGCCATTCATTGTCCAAACAGATGCTTCTGAGTTGGGTGTGGGAGCTGTTCTGTCTCAGCTGAATTTTGATGGTAATGATCAGCCTATTGCTTTCATTAGTAGGAGGCTGACCCCCAGAGAGAAAAATTGGTCAGCTATTGAGAGGGAGGCCTTTGCTGTGGTTTGGGCCCTGAAGAAGCTGAGGGCCTACTTGTTTGGCACTCACTTCACCATTCAGACCGACCATAAGCCCCTCTTGTGGCTAAATCAGATGAAGGGTGAAAACCCCAAACTGCTTAGGTGGTCCATTTCCCAACAGGGGATGGATTTTACAGTGGAGCATAGACCTGGTACTGATCACAGCAATGTCACAGGTTTTGTCCTTCTGCCGTCCTGGGAGTGCTGTACCGGCTGCCTTCTCTGATCTGCCTGCTAAGATCCCACGCCTCGCGGCCCCCGCTCCGCGGGTGCGGCTCGTAGGCTGAAGACACCACAAAGGGAGCAGACAATCTTTCCCTGCTGTGCATCGGAGCACCAACGCGCTAGCTGAACTTTTCTTGCTCAAGCCCAGAGGCGGGACTGCGAGGACCAGCCTGCTGTGCGGCGCAGATCGGCCGCAGCTGGTCCTCTTCCCGCCCCTTTCTGTCATATCCTCTGATATTGTGTCTCAGCCTCGCGCACGCGGGACGCGCGCGGGGCAAAGGCCGGGGCGAAGACCGGGCTAAGAGCGGGCCGTTGTGTGGCCGTTAGGTGGCTGGTGGGGCTGGGCTGGGCCCCGTCCCTGAGTCTCTCAGACACATACTCTGAACTGGAATACTTAACGTATGTTCCCTCATTGTGCTGTCTCACGTGCCTGAGCTGACTGTCAGTGACTGTTAAGTCCTTCTAACTGTTGACTGGGTAATTATTACGACGGTTGCTTCTGGTTACTTCTTATAGTTGTTTATTTTCTGTTACAATGGACATGGTCTCACCTGGGAAAGCGGGGGCTAATCCTAACAAGGGCACATTGGACAATTACTTTAAGAAATCCATCTCTGAGATTGAAAGAGAAGAAGCTCTGGAAGAGAAAAGGATGGAGCGTCGTCGCTCCATTGAGGGTCATAAGGCTAGATCCACCCTGGGTACATCCCTGCCTATTCGATCACCCAGTGTGGAACTGATCACTGAGGACCCCTTTTCATCTCAGGGCGTCCCTGAACTCTTAAGAGATATTTCTTCTGCACCACCTTCTCTTGTGGATCACTCTAGTCCATCTCTTCCTGCCCCCCCAACACTTGGTAACTCTGCTGTAGCCCCGAATCCCCCGCCAGCTTCCATCCAAATTGGAAAAACAATCCCCAAAAATCAGCAGAGGAAGGTTGAGGCCCAAAAAAATTATGGTCCCCCGCCCAATAAGAGAATGAGGAAGGGGGGCTCCTTACACAAAGGCAAAATTAGCCATACTGAATTTGGTAAGGGTAAGGGGGGGGGGACAGTAACAGCTTCTGTTTCTGCTTCTAAATCACCTGATGCCACAAGACCCGATACTCCACCAGTGACTATACAAGGTACTCCACCTCCCTTAGTAGTCACCTCCCCTCCAAATCCAAACTCTGAGGAGATCCTCCCGCTTGCCCCCACCTTGGAGTTTCTTGGGCAAATGCTCAGGACGCTCACTTCCCCAATCATGGATAGATTACGGGCCATTGAAGAGCGGTTAGGGAATCTGGAGCAGACCATTCACAACAAACTTGACACCCAGATGGTTGTTCCCGCATCTACTACAGTGACAGCTTTAGCCAGCTCATCAAATAGTTTAAAACCTTCTGCACCCAAGAAGCCCCTCCCAACTTCCTCTAATCTAGCTAAGGCGGCTCATATAACCTCCACCACAGCCACAATGGCCTCTCTCCCCGTGGCCAATCACCACACCAAAAAAGTGGCCAACAATCCCTTGGGAATTTCAACTTCTAAAAATGATTCAAGACCTGACATGCACCTGACTGGTGCCATTCCCAAGGGCGGAAACAACATGTTATCTAGACCAATCCAGACGGTTGAAGAGAGGGAACCTCCTAGTACAGTACAAAAACGTAGGATCCCTCAGGTTGAACTGCCCCCGGAATCACTACCTTATGTAGTGGTGCTTACGGGTGTTCCCACCCTAGATCCTGACAAGCGAGAAGGCCCACAACAACTTAAAAATAAGACCATGTATTGGCTGTCTAAGAACAGACCACTCCCTGGGAATGTAAACGGGGACATAGTGCATGTGCGCCGACTCCCTTGGTTGGGGGGGCGGGTGAAAGACATAGATGGCGACCTGATTGTGATCAACTTCAGGGACCCGGAAGCTGTTAGGCACATTTTGAGCTGGATGCCAGGGAATCATGGCAAATCCATCATGCCATGTGATCTCACCTATTTTTACCCTAGAGCTCTAGTGGCCCCCCTGTCATGTCCATGGCCTTCTATGCCCTCGACAGGCCTTTATGGCCCTAACCAAAACAACCACTATCCCCCCTTGCACCTTGACCCCTTGATCCAAAAGAATGCTCATAGGTGGGGATCTGTCCCTCAGAGGGGCTATGGTTCCAACTATAGGAGTCTGGACCACTCCTCCCAAATTGGGGGGATGGACCATTTGCTTCCTTTCACACCCTTGGAAGTCAGCAACAGATTTGAAGCATTCTCTGGTTTAGACTTTTGTGATTGACTTGAGGGGTGTTCCTCTGGTCACTCTACTGCTGAGGGGGCCCTAAGTGAACATCATGGTAACTCTGCTGCTCAAGCTTGTAACCTTCCCCGGCAATTGCTTGGAGAAGATTTCGGCATAACCCTAACCCATTTAGCGGGAAGCAAACAAAGTTTATCTCCCCCCACACGGCTCTCCAGACTCTATGTATGCAGTGGTGGAGTTACTCCCGTGGGCCAAGGCCCTGCACTCCATACTAAGTCCAGAGCCCTGAGGGTACTTTCATGGAATGTTGCAGGGATTGCCAACAAAATGCAAACTGAAGAATGGGATTCCCTGATAAATAATAACAAGATATGCCTTTTTCAAGAGACATGGGCGAGGGAACCGGTCCACAAGACTGGTTATGCTGTATTTGAAATCCCTGCTACTTGGAAAGGAAGGGGAAGGCCCTCAGGCGGTCTGGCGGTGTGGATAGCATCTCACACTGGGTGTGTAGCGGAAAGTATAGCCACGCTTTCTAATGATATCCAGTGTGTTTTACTAACCTGGACAGGCGCCCCGAAGTTGGCAATAATAAATGTTTATTCCCGTCCAGTAGGACCAACGGCGGAGTCTACCACATTAGAAGACCTTGCATCTTTTTTGAGTCAGCTGTCGACAGACTATAAGGTGGTTTTGGGTGGCGATCTTAATTGTCATTTTGAACCCTTAGAGGGCTTGAGGGAAGGGGCCCTCATGGCAGAAGACGATCACTGGGGTATACCACCGTGCCAATCCCCCCATCCCAGAGCCTGGTCGCCACTTGCGGTTCAAATTATGTCGCTAACTCTCAACTATGCGCTGAGAGCATGCAATGGTCGCACACCCTCAGACACCCCCTCAAAATGCACATTTAATAGACCAAACCAGGAGTCAAGACTGGACTACATTTTTGTTGATACCAGTCTGTGGCCAAAGGTTGAGGACTTTATTATAATCCCCCGCACTGATAGTGATCATAATGCCCTCTCTCTTACCTTGCATTACCTTCCTGAGTCCATCGGACTCTCTTCTCCGGGGAAAGGAGATGAACGGGGTAATCTTGTACTAGCTTCTAACAGGCGTAGGGTGAGATGGCAGAAATTCTCCAAGTCGGAAGAAAATATTGGGAAAATTTATAGCCTTGTTCTCCCAAGATTAGAGGCTTTGGAAGAAGTAATTAGTCGCTCCAGTGCTCAGGACCTATCCAACACCTTACCCACCATACACGAGGACTTAGTGGGAATTCTGGGAGAGGTCCTCTATCCAGAGGTACCCAAATCCAAGCATAAAACCAGAACTTCCACTTGGTACAACTCGGACTGCAGAAAGGCTAAATCTGATCTTATTGCTGCAGTCAAAGAGGGTGCCCCTCGTAATAGGGTGTCTGCCTTGCGACAACTTTACAAGGTCACTATGGCCCGTGCGAGGTCAGACTGGGACTGGGACAGATGGCATGATCTCTCAGCAGCATTAATAGCTAAGGACACTAGAAGATTTTGGTCCATAGTCTCCACTGGCTCAGGGGAACCCAAAGCTGCGGTCGAACACAATATAGCTGCACATATATGGGAAGACCATTTTGGGAAACTTTACGCAGATGATTCAGAAAATACTGATGCCACTATTGCAACACTCCTCTCCCTCCCTGGAGATACTCTGGAGTTTACGCTAGGGGAAGTGGCCAGTGCAATAGATGGCTTAGCAATGGGCAAGGCCCCTGGCCTTGATAAACTACCTGGTGACCTTTTTAGGTCCCACCCAGATATTTGGGCACCTTATCTACTTATCCTCTTCAACTCATTGGCATGTGGAATGGCGATCCCCTGCACTTGGCTGGGGGCAGAGATAGTGCCTATCTACAAGAAGGGCTGTCCTCTGCTCCCATCCAACTACAGGCCGATCAGCCTGATAGATGTCCCCCAGAAGATTTATTCGCGACTTTTATTGAATCAACTCATGGAGTGGATGGAGGAAAATGAAATTTTAAGTCCTCTCCAGGCTGGCTTCAGGAAAAATACGTCCACCATGGACCAAATCTTCCGCCTCGTTCTCCTTTATTGGAAAACAGTGACCATCGAGGGAGGGAGATTATACTTGGTGTTCGTAGACCTGAGGTCAGCCTTTGACCTTGTACCACGGAAAAAACTTTGGGAGGTCCTGAGGGAGATGGGAGTCCCCATTAATCTACTCCAGGCAATCATAAGACTCCATCAGGGCAATTTCGCCCAGGTACGTTGTGGGCGGGGTGGTGTTCTGTCTCAAAGGTTCCCTGTTTCCCGGGGGGTCAGGCAGGGGTGCGTACTTGCCCCAACCCTTTTCTGCCTTTATATGAACAGTGTCATCTCGCATCTAGCCAATGTTGGAGATAGCGACGCCCCGGTCTTGGCAGGCAGGAGGGTACCGGCAATTATGTTTGCGGACGATACCCTCCTGCTTTCCAAATCGCCCATGGGTATCCAGAGAACCTTGGATGGCTTTGATCTCTTCTGCAGGCAGTTTGGCCTCGAGATCAACGCCGGGAAGACCAAGTATATGATCTTTAACCCCTCCTCCACAACCAGACCCAACCTGTCCCTAAACTCCACGGTCCTAGAGAGGGTAAAAACATTCCAATACCTGGGCGTAACCCTCCAAGAGAATTTATCATGGTGTCCACAGATTGCAAGCTCGCGAATAAGGTTATCTCAACTGTCTGGGGCTATCTTGAAGATTACCAACACTTCAACATACAAACCTATAGCCCCTGCAGTTGAGATGTATAAAACCCAAGTAAAACCTGCTGCATTATATGGCAGCGAACTTTGGGGGCACCAAGCTGCAAATGAGTTGGTACGTGTTGAGAATAATTTTATGAGGCGCCTCTTGGCCCTCCCAGCTGCAACTCCCTTGCTTCCCCTACGTCTTGACTTGGGCTTATCATCTATCAGGGAGGATGCTGAACTCAACCCCATAAGATTCTGGCATAGACTTTGGTCAACTAAGGAGCTTAGCCACTACAGGAGTGATCTTGTGCATGTCATGAATCTAAACGTTAATGACAAGATCCCTTGGCTGACTTTTGTCAAAAAAGAACTGTTCCGGCTAGGCTTAAATGAATTGTGGTTGGCCCCCGAAACTGGTTGTATCAAGGTCCCTCGGAAAAGTCTTGTGAAAGCCTGCAAGCAACAAAATCTTGTGACCCAATTGACTGCACCCAGCATTGGCATTTTAACCCACTGTTTTACCCAATCCAAAAATACCTATAAATTTGAATCTTTTTTGGATTTTATCTATCCGGTCGCAGCTAGGAAGCTCTTTTTACAGTGGCGGTTCGGAACCCTCCCCCTTAAATCCTTCACGAGTAAATGGACCAATGGAGGGGACAAACTATGCCCTGGTTGCAATTCCTGTGATGAGGAGGAAATCCACGTCCTGTTTTTCTGCTCCACCTATAGGTCTCCAAGGAAGTATTGGTTGGTGCCTTTATGCAGAAACATGGCAATAAGAAACTGTTCAACTTCTTACAGAATATTGAAATCTGATTCCTCTCCTCACATTGTTTTTGCAGTCTCTAAATATCTGTTCGCCATGTGGCGTATTAGGTCCAAGTTGATCAAGGCTTTACCAACATAGGATGATAGTTCCGGCCACTGTCTTAAACCAAATTTTAGCCTCTATGGCAAAGTTTTTAAATCATGTTATTTTAAACTCAATTAATATAACTGTAATGTATCTCTCTTATTCATTTTTATCTCATTTAACTCTTACTTCCAAAACTTGTATCCATTTGTATAACATGTATCAAATGTTGATTTAAATGTTGTATGTCTTTTTATGTATCTTTTATGGTCTCAATGGCCGAAATAAAGATTTTTTGGATTGGATTGGATTGGATCACAGCAATGCTGATGGGCTCTCCAGGTATTTCCACTTAGAGCAAGAAGACTCACCTGGTCAAGGTTAGTTTATTGTCCCAAAGTTTGGGGGGGGGGTCATGTAGGAGAGTAGGGTCTGCAATCCTATCATCACCCAGATTTTTGCTTTTTGCTGCACTGGTTTACGACTTTCCCTGGCTGTGGGCCTGCTAATCAGACCCACAGCCTAGCTGTTCTCTCTATCCAAATTGTACTCAGGTACTGAATTGGCACTGGGCGCTCTCTAAGTCCCTGTACCCAGGGCTGAGGTGCACCCAGAAGTCTCCCAGGGGCTGAAGCATGTATTGTGCCACCCCTGGGCTGACTAACTAAACTGACACAACTGGCTGCACGACAGCTGGGGCAAGGTGGTGTAATCACCCTTTGCTTTAGATATAGTATACCTATATCTAACCCTAAAATGGACACACAGATCTCCTATCAGTCACTCCTATGGCAGGCCTTAACAATCCTGAAGGCAGAGTGCTTGGAATCGTGTGAGATGGTGCTCTGGCATGAGCTGAGCCTGTCTGCGGCTTTCGGGATCCATCCCTTAGCCGTTTCCATGATATCGCATACCATATACTCTTAAGTGCATTATAATCCTCGCGGTTATATGCCAACTCTGGTATCGCTTTATCAAAACATGTCGAGTAAGGTGTCATACGAATTGGAATACTAACCCCTCGCCAATTCTGGCGACGGGGTTAGCATTCCACCCTTCTAGAGGGACACGACATGTATGTAACCTGTAACCCCGGTTAAAGTCAGACAGAGCCTTAGCATCCACAAAATGGATGCTGCCACCGAGACACAAGTCTGCCCTTCTGCTGCTGGGAGTCCTCCCAGAGCAGGAGGCAAGGACAAAGGGTTTCCTGCCAGGGGCGGTGCCAGCACCGTCCCAGACAGGGTTTTGTGTATTCCAGGTAGGCAGGGCTACAGAGGAAGGTGACTGCAAGTGGCACCCCGGTGCTCACTGTGCATAGGCCGGCTGAAACCAGTTCCAGGGGCACTCCAGCCCCTGGCCTGGGGAAAGCCCGCCAAAGGAGAGGGGTGTAACCACCCCCCTCCTGGTCCCACCCATAGGGCAGGACTTAGTCGCGTGCCAGCCCCCTTTTCCCAGATAAAGGTAGGAGCAGGCCCCCTTCCAAATTAGATCATCTTTGGAATCAAGACACGACTTTCTACGAAAGGACATCAAGATTTCTTCTTCAAGATTCTCCCTTGTGACTAAGGAGTAGTCACCCTGCATCCGCAGGCACCACCTTAAGAACACTGCGGTCTGCTGCAAGTCCTTCCTCCGGAATCCGACTGCCCAGCTCGACAAGACCCGGCTTCCCTGGCACCTCCGACCTCTACTCACCTCTACAGCCAAGCTGAGAACCGTGAGTGCGACGAGACCTCAAGGGACCGACTATTGCCAAGACTGCACGACTTCTTCACAGCAAGCCCACCGGGTAATCTACTGGCGAGTGCTTTGGGGTCCGAGAAGCCCCGACCCTGAGCAGCTCCAGCACCGAAGATCAGCCCCCCAGCATCTCCACGATCGGCGTGGGGCCCTTCTGCTTTTTGCTGCTCACCGCGTTGTTTGGCTACTAGCCCGCTTGCTTGTGGCCTTCTGAACGACGCCCGACGACATCACTGCTGCTGGTCTGGTTGCTCCAGACTGGTTCTTGCTCCCTTCCAGAAGAGGAGCACCCCGGACTCTCCTGGTCCACTCAAGACGCCATTTTGAGTCCACCGCGTGGGCTTGAATTAGCCAAGGCTTTGTTGCCCAATCCTGGGTCCTTCGACGCCGACAGCTTCATCCATCGTGGGACAGCTCGCCCCTCCATCCTGGTCGCCGACAACACCTCCTGGTCCGTGAGATCTGCAGAGCACAGCATCACCCACTCACCTAGTCGAGGTGACTACCCTCCGGTGCCCTCCTGGTGCCCCTGACTACTGGCTAGTAGTCAGGAACTTGGTCCCCTCTGCTTTCAGGTGTCATCCATCTTCAAGATCCAGGCTTGGATCACTTCGAACTCTCTTCACTGGTCGCCTGCCAGCATCTTTCTTCCAGGCTCCTGGTTCGTCTACGAGGATTCCCGACGTCTTTTGAGACATATGCAGCTGCAGCCCCTGGGCTAGGTAACTTCGGCATTTCGGTGCCCCAGCATAGCCTCACTATCCAAGGGTCAGGATCCATTGTTGTTTTCTTCCTACCAGGTCGGGTTCGCCCGTGAACACTAACTTTAACTTTACTAGCTATCATAGACTTTGTCCCGCATCCCGCATGAGAGTGCACACTCTGCACCCGAGTCCCCTGGGCCTCCTAGAAGTAATCTAACGATTCTATAGTCAAGTCCTAGCGATTCCAAAGCCTATTAGTACTGTACTTACCTGCTAGTAATTTCGCATTCCACTTTTTGAGTATATGGTTTCCCGTGCCCCTCGGGCATTTGTATATACTGTGCTAACTTAAGTATTTTTATAAGAGTTTTGTTGTGTGCTTAGCTCCCTGTCTCATAAAGAGCCAGGGTAGTCTTGTTATAAATAAATACACTGTTTATTTTCATAACAACTTGTGTGGTGTCCTTTCACTGGGTGTTCAAGGGGTAATGTGATGGTAAAACAGCTGGCTTAACACGCCCTCTAGAGTCTTAGCCTTAGACTGCTCGTATCCATGCTACTAGGATAGCTGGTCTATAAGGTTGACTTACAACCAATCATCAATAAGGGTTGTTTGAACTGATATATAGTGATCACTAGAATAGTGAACACTGCACATCAGGCCAACTTCTCACAAAGATCATTTTTTGTTTTGCTTATATTTTTGCCGCTGTTTGATGAATCTTCATAACATTTTCAAAACTAATTTTTTGTTCATATCAGCTCCTATGTTGAAAGTCTGGGGGTGATTGGTTTAGAGGGGCCAAGATAAAACAGGGTCCCAAAACGTGTTTTCTCCATGTTAATTTCCATAGGAAACTTTAGGCAAGGCTACAGGTCGAATAGGTGAACGGAATTACCCCAAATTTGGCAGGGAGAAGGGTCTTGGTCTAGCACTCTTTTGTTTATTTGGTGTAAATCCGTTCAGTCGTATTTGAGAAATATCAAAATTTACAGATATCAATATTTGGAAATTCTGCCATCTGATTGGCTGTGGCGTTACGAGCACGAGCTTGCTGCTTATTGGTTGCGAGCGCTGCGAGCGTTTGCAACTAGGTAGTGTTGGCTGCCAATTTGTGATTCCGTTAAAGCGAGTAAGGGGAAAAAAGGGCGAAAAAAAGTAGGAAAGGAGGGTAGGAGCACTGTAAGCTCTGTGGGGGAGTGTGAAGCGAAGTAGTCACTCCTACCGGTCTGAAAGTGCGGTGTTGCTCAGAGTGATATGGTGCTGATATGATATGTTGCTACACTCGGGTATGAAACCGGGAGCCTAAACCGGGAGCTCATTGTTGTAAAGTGATGTGCTCTGGTCTTTGTAGCATACGTGTGCAAGTAGTGTAAGTACGTGTTTATACCATACAGGGAGTGGGAACTGAACTACTTACTGCTATCATGGGTTTATACTATACATGAAGCGGGAAGCGAAGTACTCACGCCTACCGGTGTGAAGACTTGGGGATCAAACCGAGGTGATTGCTGTAAAGGGATGGGCTCTGGGCGCTGTAGGATACTAGCCGCTGTAGTATAACTGTATAAGTAGTGTTAGTATGCGTTTATAGTATATAAGGAGTGGGTAGCGAACTACTTTCTCCTACTGGTCTGAAAACTCGGGGATTAAACTGTGAGCCTAAATCGGGAGCTCACTGCTGTAAAGTGATGTGCTCTGGGTGCTGTGGTATACCTGTGAAAGTAGTGTCAGTTTGCGTTTATATAATTCAGGGAGTGGGAAGCGAACTATTCACCCCTACCGGTCTTAAGACTCCTGGATGAAACCATGAGCTCATTGCTGGAAAGTCATGTGCTCTGTGTAGTATTCCAGTGTAAGACATAGTAGAATGTTAGTATGTAATGCTACTAGAATGTAAGTATGTCATGTTAAAATGTAGGGCTGTCATGAGGGGAACCTTGGGGAGTCTGTACACGGTGCTGGAGAAGACGGTTGCCTTGCTGTCTGCTCCTGTTGGTGAGTGTTTAAGGTGTCTTGTTTTCCTGCAATAAATCTACTTATCCGATCTACTGCTGTCTGCCTCTTCACTACATAAATTTGGCGAAGAGCGGGAGAAGGTAAAAAGAAGACAGCACTCACCAATACTTCAAAGTTGCTTGCGTTGTTCTGAATACCCGTTTTCTTCGTGTAGCTGTTTCTACTCATCCCAGGGTCATCGGCTCATTGAACTATGTCATCTATCTCTGGTAGGATTTATATTTTTAGATTTTGCGCTTCCTGTACCTCTTCACTACACTCTGGTTACTGTAGTACACCTGTGTAAGTAGTGTTAGTATGCGTTTATACTAACCAATGCATCATGGTCCTAGGGAGCGCGACCTCCCAGGTGTGCTCATACAATGTCCTGAGGTATGCATCCGCGGGTCATTTATGTTTGCTATTAGAGTGCGAGTGCATGGCTTCCAACCTGTGATAGCAAATCCTTGTTTGACTAGTTGAAGCGAGAGGAGGAAAACCTTGTAATGCTTTAATAGAGCGGATCCAGATGGTACAAATTGAGAAAAAAAAGCTGGGACTCACTCGTTGATTTAAATAAGGCTCCTGGTGGGTAATGTTCCGTGGCTAATCCTATTATTATATTGCAGGGCCTCTGTAGGACTGGGGATCTTAATGTCACATGTAAATTAGGCACGGAAGGGCACAGAGATGTTTCATAGCCTAGGAGATCGCCACCTTCTCGGGTGTTGTTTACAAATTGTTCAGGGGGCTTCAAGGCCAACTGAAGTGTGGGGATCGCCACCCTCCGGGCTTTACTTAAATATGCAGGGTGGGCCTCTGGGGACCTTGAAGTCACGGTGGTCCTAGGGCAGTACTCATGGTGTTATAAAGTGATACACGCATGCAACCCTTGAAGTGTAGAATTACACAGGCTTCATTTATGTAATAGTCTATTGGTTTATATTTGATAGGTGCACCGCAAAATTACAAATGTTTTCTCTCATTACCTCCTATAAACAGACGATTTGCACAACAAACTACAGAAAAGTGTTGTCAGAAAAAGAAGGAGACGACGTGCTCCGCAAGAAAACTTACGATTGATGATCACAATCGTACTGGCTAAGATTGCAGTAAGAAAAACTCACTTTTGGAGTATTACGCTATGCTCATGTCATTTGGCAGCTGGTATGAGTGAAGTGGGCTGCCAGAGGTCAACATAGAACGAAGTGTCCAACAGTGGTGTGGTGACAAGGTGACAAGGTGTGTAGCCCTGACGAATTTGCCGAAACTATTGAGGCAGAGAAACATGTTGGCGATAGGTAATGGTATGCGATGGTAGCTACCAGCCTTTTTTAACTCAACAGATCACGCCTGATATTTAGGAATAAAATTGCGAAGAGGTGTGCCTGTTGATGTTAATCACTTTTGCTTGTCACTAGCAGAGTTATTGGCTCTGCTACCACTCACCTTTTCACGTTTTGGTTTTTGTTTGGACACATTTTCCTTTTTTTGAACTGAATGATGACCAGTGATGAGAAAAGGGGCCCAGTCTGGTGAGTACATGCCAGTTACCCCGATGGTGGTGTTCCCGTGAGGTGTCATTCTGTTACTTACTTTATTATACAGTTAATGAAAAATAATAGAATAAACTTTTAAAATGTATAAGGTCGGGGTCAGATTCTTAATGCTGAGCATTATGCAGTGCGGTTAAAATAATATTAACAAACGTCCCAGCTCTTGCTAGGGCCTGGGCTGAATTATTGCTAAAACACAAAACCGATGATTCCCTGCAATGTCTCAGTGACTGTTCCCGGAAAACAGGAGACAGTTAGCGCAGTCGGTCTGTAGCGAAGAATGGGCAGCAGCATAGCAGGTGGAGACATGACTCATGTATGTAGTTGCAAAGCCTGCAAGTGGGCTGCTCATTCCACCAGGCCCACTGCAGATTGAAGTCAAAAATTGGTAGGACTAGCAGCCTCATGTATAGTATTTTGTTGCGAGTCTGGGAATTAAGGAAATAGTTAAAATATGGTTGAGGTTTCCCCTTGATGTATGATTCATTCAGAGCTGTGAAAAGTACATTTTTGGAGAGCCCGGCAACATCTGTCTGGAATGAGACTGAAATGATTTGATTTGTTATTGTTTTTTTCCACATTGACTGGGGGATAGTTGGATTAGTAAAGGAGATGGCTTCAATTTTTAGTGTGGAAATGGCAAGGTGCAACTGGTTGTGCCAAGGGGAGTGCTCATCCTTGAACACAGCTTGTAGTTGTTCTTTCATAGATTGTCCTGGAGCTCGTAGGGTGTGAATGTAAAATTTGATTAGGTCTCCCAGGCAATAAAGGTTTGCGCGTGTCAGGCCCAGCTCAAGTCTCATCCTCGACCTCCTTGCATGTTGCGGGACAGAGAAGATGTTCTTGTAGGCTTTTATTTGTAAGTTTCCCAGAAATGCATACATTTTTCCGGGAAAGGCCAGGTGGCCGTAGGTCGCTGCAGGTAGTAGTTTGGCCCGTAGCACTCTTAGGATTGGTTCGGCTGAAGGGCTGTGCAAGTGACGGTTCAAGCGCCGCAGGCTGTGAATGATCCCCATGCCCTTAGGCCTTAAGTGTCTAAGGTGTGCTGCTTGGTTTGCCCTAACGTTAAACCAGACTCCTAAGTAGTTATAGCTGGTGCAGGTCGCTATTTGTAATCCCCCTGCTCTCCAAGTAAGATTATTCTTTTTTTGTAGTTCCCAAAGATCAAGATTTTAGTTTTGGATTCATTCATCAAAAGATGATTCTTTGTATTGTACTTATTAAGAGCGGTGAGCAATCTTTGCAGTCCGATTTTCGTGTGGTCCATGATAATAATATCATCGGCATATTGCATTGTCTGTAGTCGTGTCCCGCCCAGTTTTGGGGCGGCCAAGGCTGCGCCTGCCAGTTCTTTAGGTAAGTCGGCAGTGTAGAGATTGAATAATAGCGGGGCTAGTACGCAGCCTTGTTTTAGGCCATTTTTAGTTGCAATTATTTTGGATATTGTTTGTGCATTTGTTTTGATCCTAACCTAGGTATTATGGTGCAAGGATATCCGAGCTGCGAGAAGAGAAGGTGCTATCCCCCAGGAATTTAATTTGTGCCATAGCGTCCCTCGATTGACTCTGTCGAAAGCTGCGCGATAGTCCACGAAGCAGCAGAGTAAAGGTGGCTGGTTGGCTAAGGAGGCTCTCTACGACAGATAGGACAGTGCTATTATATTGTCCATCGTGGATCAGCCCGCTCTAAAGCCTGACTGGGAGTGAGGCAAGATGTTGTTTTCGCTGGCCCAATTTTCTAGTTCCATCAGTAAAACACGGGCGTAGGCTTTGGCTTCAATGTCCAACAAAGCTATTAATCTATAATTGGCCGGGTTTGAGTGATTGCCCTTTTTATAGATTGGGTGTAGTATTGAGCCCTGCCAAGAAAAATTGTGGCTGTGAGGAAAGCATGTCCAAAGAGGGGTGTAAGGAGCTCTACCCAAAACTGCTGAAATGTTTTAAAAACTGCTGCGGGTATTCCGTTTGGCCCATTGGGTGGAGCATGGGGCGGGGAGGGGGATGAAAACTCCACTACCCCGCCGTTATAAAGCTGGTTGATGTGCTCCACCCATACGTTCTCAGGAACCCCGTTTTCTTTAGTCTGGCCATTGTTACTGAGCTGGTTGATGTATCTCCAGAATCGGGCCGAATTTTTTTCTTTTAAGAGGGAGAAGATTTTTAGCCAGGCTTCCTCAATGCGTTTGATCCGTTGGGCCCATGCGCGTTTCTTGCTAGCTGCTCGATGTGGCTCTTTTGTGGCTCGCTGGGGTGCTCTTTCACTTTTATTCCTTCTATTTAGGCCATTTTGCCTCTTTCGTTTGTTTTCAGATGTTTCCTGGTTTGAAGCTTGGTTGAGAGCCTTTGGCGTCCATTTTTCTCGAGCGGCAGTTGAGCCCCCCAGAGCCTGATGCACATCTCTCAAGAGAATGGGCCAATGATTTAGGAGGGCTTGTGGGCCGATAGCGATTTTTACTTGACCGTTTTTCGTTACCCAGTCAGCCAGTTTTGAATCTAAATTAATGGCCCATTTAATCCTGCGTGAAATTTGCTGGTTTTCCACGCCCATGAATTCGACCCTAGGTGTAAATCTGCAGGATGCAGCGATGGAAAGGCTGAAGGATGCTCGTAAAGGCCTGTGATCGATCTCGGTTCGATGATCGATGTTAAAGTCATTTAGGTGGAGGGCTACCGTACTTCCGATGAACAAGTAGTCAATAGTAGAGATGTTTCTATAAGTTGGAGGTGGTGCCCATGTGTGTATTCTCCAGACATTTGTTTGCAGAATTTCCTCTGTTAAATTCCAATTTCATTTGGTGGATGCACTGTGTAGATTAAGGTTTCAGACATCCTGTGTTTTTGGTTCTATGTGACTGTCAAGATATGTTGGCCAATATTTTCCTTTTTTAATTTTCTAAAAATATCGGACGTATCGCAGTAAAATACCCCTGAAGAAATGATAGTGGATAGGGGAGCGTAACAGTGATTGCTGACATAAGACTGACCTGTTGCAAGATATACTGACATAATTTACGCCCAAATGACAGGGTTTTCTGGTTGTTGACGTCAGAAAAAGAAGACCTATACACTCACTTATTTATTGGAAAAAAACAATAATCTGTATTAAAACAACAGAAACAAATGGAAACACAAGTTTATTAGAACAAACAACAGAATAACATGAAATACGTGGGTGGGACTCCTCCGGAAGCAGCGTACACAACCTGAAAGACAAAAATTAAACATAAGTATGTGTGCCATGTGGAAGAGGAAAAGAAAGGTACTTCGAATGAAAGGAAGATAGTGAGAATGGGAGGTAGAGGGAGTGGGTGGAAGGGAGAAGGGGAGGGAGAGTCAAAAGAATAGAGGGAGGAGGAGACAGAGTGTCAGCCTATTGCACCCAGCCCTCAGTGTGTACTTCCTGTCACCCATTTGCCTAGGACACTGGGGTCCGCAAGAAAGAGTGTGGTCGAGCAAGTCCTTAAAATGAAACATATGAATGAGGCCAGAGATTGCATTATTAGCTACGGGAACATCGCTTGCCTGCACCTGTGCACCCAGGGTGCTGTACCCCAGCCCCTTCCCCCGCACTGAGCTCAATTGTAGGTCCTGCGCACTGAGGCTTCACTGCTCACCTGACACCACCGGTGTGTCCAACGACGAACCAGTGCAAGCACTGACTCTGGGGTACCTTTGTAGGGTGGGAGAGCAGGTCTCCAGTCGGGGACGGTGTCTTGATACCACGATGGAAGGCATCAGAATGCTGAGGGCATCATCATGGGGTGAGCACCCGCTCCGCCCATTTTGGCTCAATTAATTCAGGGTCTGAAAAGGGAGAAATAATTTAATGGTGGAAATGTCTGGAGGTTAATGAATGTTTATTTCAAGCTTAAAAGAAAAAAATGTTGAGTGCATCCTTCATTTTTGAAGTACGATCTACCAACTGTTAGTCGTAATCATGGTTCAAAGAGGAGTTGGAGTGCACGACAATACATAAGGTTAAATAATAATATGTGATATCAACGTTCACATACAAAGCAACAGAGCGCATTCTAGAACCATAATGTGCGCATGTAATGCAGTGTCCGGAACCTGTGTGCATGTATACTTAGTAAGGAACTCACTACAGTGTCCTAAAGGCCAACGCCACATGTCTGTAGGGCAGCGTTGGCCACTGGTTCAGATCCACAGTACGGTCCAGCAGGTCGTTAAAATGAGAGATGTGACTGAATGAGGTCAGATCACATAATTACGGACGGCCACATCGCTTGTTAGCACTTGCGCACCCAGGCTGATGCACCCCAGCCCTTTGACCCGCACTGTGCTCAATTGTGGGTCCTGCGCACCGAGGCTTCACTGCTCACCTGCCGCCATCGGTGGGTCCAACAACATGCCGGTGCAAGCTCCGAGTCCGGGGTACTTTTGTAGGTGGGAGAGCAGGTCTCCGGCCGGGGACGGTGTCTTGATACCACAATGGAATGCGTCAGAATGTCGAGGACATAATCACAGGGTGAGCACCCACTCCACCCATTTTCGGTCAATTCAGTATCTGAAAAGGGAGACATAATTTAGTGGTGGAAACGTCTGGAGGTAAATGAAGGTTTATTTCAAGCTTAATAGAAAACACCAGTTGAGTGCATCCTTTGTTTTTGAAGTACGATCTACCAACTGTTAGTGGTAATCTTGGTTCAAAGAGGAGTTGGAGTGCACGACAATACATAAGGTTAAATAATAATATGTTAGAACAAGGATTCACACACAGAGAAACAGAGCGTTTGCTAGAAGCATAGTGGAAGAGGTGTGGCGCCGCGGCTAGGGCGACTGACTCCGGAATCTGGGGATCATGGTTCGATTCCCAGCACCGGCGGCAGATTAGCCCAGCACCATGTGACTCTGGGCAATAGCTTGTTTAATCTTCCCGACGGCCCCCAACGCCTAGAGACCCTTATGGGTGATTGTGCGCTTTACAAATGTGGATTAATATTATTATTATTATTATTATTAATGTGGGTGTGTAATGCAGTGGCGGAAGCCTTTGTGCATGTACACTTAGTAATGAGCTCACTACAGTGCCCTAAAAGTCAATGCTACGTGTCTGTAGGGCAGCGCTGAACGCTGGCTCAGGCCTATAGTACGGTTAAGCAGGTCCTTAAAATTAGACAGACATGTGACTGAATGAGGTGAGAGATCACATCATTACGCTCGGAAACATCGTTTTTTTGCCCCTGCGTGCCCAGGCTGCTGCAACCCACCGCTCCCGCAACACTGTGCTCAACGCATGTCTGTAGAGCAGCGCTGCCCGCTGGCTCAGGCCTATAGTACGGTCCAGCAGGTCTTTAAAATGAGACAGAGATGTGACTGAATGAGGTTAGAGGTCAGAGATCACATCATTACAAAAGGAACTTTGCTTGTTCGTACCTGTGCACTCAGGCTGATGCAGCCCACCCCTCCCACAGCACCGCGCTCAATTGGAGCTGCTGTGCACCCCGGCACCACTGCTGTCATTGTTGTGTGTGCAAACACTACGGGCAGAAGTGTTCACAATTCAGTTGTAGTGTTGATTGCAGGATGGTGTACACCTCGTGAATCCCTATGGAAACACGACGGGCAGTAGGGTTCACAAGTGATGTCCAGTGTTGATTGCCAGGTTGGTGTACACCTCATGGATCCCTTTTTTTTATTACGTATTGTGATAAGCGAGGTGGATGCGGCAATATCACCTGAGGCAGTGTGGAAGAACTGAGACATGTGGCGTTGTCATTATCCTATTTATACGTACACAAAATGGGCTGGGCTTGCATACGCCAGGCCAGCATAGGGGTGTTAATAATTGTTCCAGGGATCTGGGCGTTGTTCAGTTCCTGCCTGGCCAGGAAGTGCAGTTATGTGTGTTTCTTTTGCAGTTTTGACGTCGTAGAATTTACAATTTATATTAATGTAGCATGTATTGGGAGGGCGGCAACTGTCGCTAATGAGATGCTGTTCAAAAAGATTGAATGGCAAACATTACATGTCGTTGCCAAGATTGTGGATATGCACAGACGTGCATGTCAATGGTGTGCGATATTGAAAGTGTTGCTATCGCGAAGCGTACACATGTGAATGTGCTCGGATGGAGGGAGGACCAGCAGTGAAGCTACGTCATACATAGTGATAACGCTCATTACAGCCAAGCAATGTATGTCAAACGTGAATCTGAAAGTCTCACATATGACACACTACTATATTGGTAAAATCTGACAACAGAGCGTACAGCAATACAAATCTACACATTACTGTTTACTGTTTGTCACATGTGATCTAGGATGTGCACTCTGCCCGTGGCTGATGATACCCCTTAGAGCCACCAATACCCGACCCGAAAGGCAGCACAATAATGTGCACACACACACACACCAGGGGCATTGTATAACACACATTTGTTTTTTGATGTAATGTTTTAGATGCATGGCCATCACACGTGGAGGGTTTAAGTACACACCATGAATATTGATCAAGATGATTGTTGCATGTTGTGTGTAGTATAAGATATGTGTACACAGAAAAAAATCTTTTCAAAAAAGCTGTTTAAGGTGAAGTGGTGTCTCTCATCAAATGCTGTAGAGAGAATTACTAAAATGGGTGGGGTCGTCCAACTGTTACAATGGGAAATGTTATGAAGCAATCAAATGCTGTTTTTTTAAGGTCACATGGCAATCACGCACCAAGCGTGCAAGGAGGCCGCACCTGACGCGATTTTGACAAAATATATTTATCATAATATAAGTTTATTACAGTTAGAAATATATAAATGTTTAAAATATTTTAGATTATCGCTTGCTGTCATATACTGTTTAAAGATATTTAGATATACTTTTGAGACAAAAAAAGAGGGAATGGCGTACACGGCGTGACACCATACGCCTGTGAGGTAACACAGGGCCTGGTGGCGTGCACTCGTCGCATATGCAACGCGCAGCGGACGCGACCCCATACGTACATGACGTAACGTGTGGCTTGGTACTGCGTACCCGTCGGATGCCAAAGTAGCAGTTAGGGTGACTTCATGCGTATATGATGTTCCGCGGGACGGGGTGTCACAAACCCATCGGTTACGAAATGAGCATCATTTACGAGGTTAGCAATATGGTGGATCGGATTTGCATGGTGATGGAGCTTGGTACTCTACCGGTATGGGAGTGCAGTTTTCTCAACAAAAAAACAAGAGATATATATTTTTGGGGGAAGATATAAAACATTACATGATTTTTAAAGTTAAAAAAAAGAAGTATAATGTAGTTCCAAACTATTTAGAAATATAATAGACAAAATATAGGATTTATAAACAATAAAATTGAAATTTACATTTAAAAAACCTTTGAAATTCGACGTTATAGTTAGGATTAGCATTTTAAAAACCTTGGAACTTCACATTAAAAAAAACATAGGGTTCAGGGACGTTATAGTTAGATGAACATTTGACTCATAAAAAACCAGAGAAATGTGCCTGTTATAGTTAGTTGAGCTAACTATAACTTGCACGCCCGCAATGTACTGGTGAGGATGTCACATATTACATCACTCATGACATGGTCAGTGACATCACTGATGACATCACTGATGCGGGCATGCGAGTTCTGTTTTTTTCAGTGAATAATATATATATATATATATATATATACTGCATTAGGACAAAGGGTTGAATTTTATACTTTTCACTGTCCTCATTTTGCTAATGACTTTCATTTACTTCTGTCTATTAATCATTGCAGTGCATATATTCTATACCAGAATCACAATAGTTCAATAAATATTGAAACGCCTCCCATTTCTTGTCTTTCTTCCAGAGTATGCACGAGTGACAGAGTGAAAAGGTTCTATATCTGTTACTACGATTCCTTGGGGAGTCAGGGTTGGCATGTTCTAAGGTTGCCCAAACCATTGGTTACCTTACTAGGTGTAGGGGCACTTATGTGGGCACTGTTAACTAGCAGAACTATCGGCCAACGTATCCTGTGGGGGTGCATAAAATCAGTCTAGAACCATCCCAATGTTTATGTTGTCCAAACAAGCTTACAGCTCCTAATGGGAAAGTGGAATCTGTATGACATGGCGCCCAACATTGGTAGATTGGGTTCTTATTTAATGAATTAGTTCTCTCTTGGATACCCAGAGCCCCCTACACAACTCCTAACTGAGACGTCTGTGGTGGTAGGGACTCTCTTCCCCAGCTGAGTAAGTAACTCCTACGTATAGGATGCAGGTTGTTCAAGCTTGAACTATTCAAAGGATCATCCCATTGTGTTACCCACTCTAGGCCGACTCCACAACCTCAAAGGCAATATCCCATAAACAATTAGGCTACAAATCAAGTCAGGGAAATTCTCCAACAACTTGAATATCAGGGTGTACTAGAACATCGCACCTCATCAATGAATAATCCCTAGTTTCCTGTGGTGAAACCCAATCATTCATATAATTGAGTATTAGGTTACAGAAACTTGAACATATCCACTCACACATTTGCAGTACAAACAAGCACAGCATGGCACTAATGAATAACATAGTACGGACAAAATATAAAACCACACTAAATATTTGACTGCATGTAGCAAGCTGGGTTGTCAGACGTAGTTCTCTCAATTGCCCCAGGGATATAAGAATAGCCCCAGGCTGTTCCCAACACCGGTGGCAGAACTTTTACAAACGTTTGGTGACCAGGTATTGTCCAATGTCAATGACATATATCTGATGGATGATGACCTTCCAGTTCATTTGACAAGAGTAGATCGCATAATCCTGGGATTTGCTCACCTGGGCTACAAATTATACTTTATAAAATGAAAGTTTACCTACCTTGATGTCTTGTGTCTAGGATTATGAGCTGTCAAGTGAAGGCAAAAGCTTTGTAGCAGATTTCCTAGAGAAGTGTGCGCTCTTACAACCTCCAACTATGTTGAAGAGGTTACAATCCATATTAGGATTTCTAAATTTTGGCAGATTATACATTCCAGATTACTCAGAAAGGGTTAAACTGTTCTATGACCTCATATATCCAGACTTTTCAAGTACATGCTGGACCACTAAACATACAAACATACTACGTTCAGTACAAGCTGTCAAGCTAGCTTCAAAACACTTACACCCTTGTGAACACAACAAACCTAGAGATCCAGGTCATTGCGAGTGCATCAGGGTACACCTATGTTACATTCAATGAAGGTGATGCTGTAGCAATTGCATACAAATCGCCTTTATACACCAATATGAATATCCTCTGCCTAATTAAATAATGTCTCTAAATGAGTATGATTTCATCATCTATATTGACGGTTCTGCCCAGTCTGCCATAAGAACAAAATACCAATATTCAGCAGCAAGCTCTGCCGTAAAGTGGCGCAAGCAAGATGGAGAATTCCATCCTGAAAAACCAACACTCAGTCAATAGGTGACTGCACGGCACAGTCGACTGACCTTAGGGCTCTAATTCTGCCACTGGACAATAAGTATCCTGGATTCCCCTCACTGATAGTGTGTGATTCGTATTTTTTTGTCCAGTCCTATAATGAATATATACACTACTAGAGCCAGAATGGACTCAGAGATTCAAAAGAGTGCACAATAAAGCACAAGATTCTTTGGGAACAGGTGGCAAATCCAAAGATTGCTTTCCACAAACTCAAGTAATTCATACATTGAGTTACCAACATGTTGGCTCACTCATTGAAGGGAATTCCGTGGCTGATGGAACCGCAAAGGCAACAGTGCAAACTGCAGCAGTTGCTGCAATCACTTGTTCAAGCACAAGAATAAACAGAGATATAATAACGGCTGCCAACACTGCATGCAACAACACCGACCTGCTGAAAGGCTTTCCACTAAAGTACTCCTGCAAGTTAGATGCACAAAATATACTGTTTGCTCACATTCCTGGAGTAGGGGATAGAGCAATACCAAATTCAGATTGCAGGTTATGTTTAATTCTAGCTGCACATGAGTGTCGTGTATACGCACATGTAGGGGTGGCTGCTACAATTTCACTATTGCAGCAATGCTACTAGTGGCCAGGTCTCTATTAATAGACCAAGGACTTTGTCCTCAAATGGGACATCAGCCAGCAGATGAAGGGTTTACCATGGCGCATCCACCACAGACGCCTCTTCTGATTTCAAGAAAGCCCCTGGCTTGAGAAAACTTAGACCATTGTGTCCCCTTGTCATCAGATGGGGCTTACAAGTATATCTTGGTTGCAGTGGATTGCTGCTCTCGATTCATGTGGGTATGGCCACAGTGGCGGTTGGCTGATGCCTGAACTGTTAATAAGGATCTGCAAGTCTTTATCAGGACCTACGCATTTGACACACTACATTCCGACCAGTGCCAGCATTTGCTTCAAGACCTACAAAGATGGCATGGGACATTTTAGTGTGACCCTGCAATATTCCTCCCCATACCATCCCGAGGGAAATGTGGTAATGGAGAGAACAAAATGGGACTTAAAGCAGTCTTTAACAGCTAGGGTATTAGTTTCAGGTCACATTTGGGTTCATCCTCTATATGGGGTCCAGGGGGCACTTAACAATCTGCCTAGAAAATCCCTGGGTATTTTGACTCCCTGTGAGATCCTGTTTGGGGTAAAAATGTGGGCACCAGACCTCACCATTCCCAGTACACTGACGGCTGAAGCACCATTTGAAATAAATGGCCATTTTGTTTTATTTCATTTCTTTTCTTTTTACTCTTTAGTTTCTTTATTTCTTTAATGTCATAGCCAGTTTACGTTTTACCGAATTGTGGTGCACTGAGGCCTCCATATGTCACACAGCCGCTATTCAAGCAGCCACACCCAGCTGCTACCAGTGGATTATTCCAGCAACGACGAGCGGGTAGACCTTCTTCCCTTGCGGCCAATTCAGCTCTGCAGGTAAAATTACTTGTTCTGATCCTCTGGCTCCTTTGACAAAAAGACAATTCCAGAGGCATCATTTTTCAGGTAGGAGACAACGGCTCCTATATTCAGAAACTTGGTTTCTTAGTGCTGCGCTTTTGGCATTTTAGAAACGAGCACATGAGAATCAAACGTGTAGCGTATGCAGCAACTGATTGTGACTATTTAAAAATACGATAACCAGAATGATTCCAGAATGATTCAAATGGAAACATTATATGTTTGATTATTGATCAATATATATATATATATATAAATATATGTGTGTGTGTGTGTGTGTGTATATACATATATATATTCACGGAAAAACCATAGGTTTCAGGTACGTTATGGTTAGAAATTAGCACTTTAAAAAACACAGGTTTCAGGGACGTTATAGTTAGTTTGACATTTCACTCCTACAAAACCAGAGAAAGTTGGCCGTTATAGTTAGTTGAGCTAACTATAACTCTTAGCTTAGCTATGTGTAACGCTACTACGCGAACTACACCCAGGGTTAATCAGAATATCACGTGTGTGATGTCATCAGTGATGTCATCTGTGATATCATTTGCGATGTCATCAGTGATGTCATCAGTGATGTCACTGACCATGTCATGATTGATGTAATATGTGACGTCATCAGCATCTCTGGTTTTGTACTAGTGAAATGTTCAGCAAACTATGAAGTCACTGAAACCTGTGGTTTTTTCAGTGAATTTCTAAGGTTTTTTAAATGCTAATTTCTAACTATAACGTCCCCGAAACTCATGGTTTTTTCAGTGAATTTCAAGGGTTTTTTAAGTGGTAATTTCTAACTATAACATCCCTAAAACCTATGTTTTTTTCAGTGATTTTCAAAGGTTTTTCAAATGCTAATTTCTAACTATAACGTCCCTGAAACCTTTGTTTTTTTCAGAGAATTTCTATGGTTTTTTAAATGCTAATTTCTAACTATACCGTCCCTGAAACAGATTTTTTTTCAGTGAATTTCTAAGGTTTTTCAAATGAAAATTCCTAATTATATTGTCCATGACTGACTGCAACAGTAATGTGTAAGTCATTATATGAGTGAATAAGTAGAGTCTGAGTAAATGTATGAGTGCAGCAGTATTGCCTGAGTCTTTGGATGAGTGCATGGATATTGTTTGAGAGAATGGATGAGTGCAACAGTGCTGTCTGAGTGATTACTTGAGTGCATGGGCAGTGTGTTGCTTATTACATGAGTGCATATGTAGTGCCTTGATAATTTTATAAGTGCATAAGTAGTGCCTGAATGATTGAAGGGATGCATGGGAAATGCCTAAGTGATTGCATAAGTGCAGGGGTAATGTGTACGTTATTGCAGGAATGCATGAGTAATGTCTGGCTGATTGCATGAGTGTTGGAGTAATGCCTGAGAAATTAGAAAACTGAATTCAGCACATATTCTGTTAAAAAAAATGTTTTTATTCTTTTAGCCCAGGGTTTTTTTATATGTACAACTTAAATTTATATTTTCTTAAAATAATGCTTTCAATACTGTGAAAGTTGTTTTAGTGTAGTCTTATGCTTTCTTTTCTTCTATTTTTTTTGCAAAGGAGTAGTGCACACTACACAATCCTACTCGATGGGTGCGTGGATTAAGGGTGCGCGAACCCCGCTGGCATGCATTTCCGAAGTCGTGGTGGAGTCGCAACTTTGGCGTAATTTTAAAAGTATAAAATATCAATGTACAAATTATAAATATATGTTTTGGTTAAAGACGTACACTAATGTAATGTAGAAAACAATTTATAAACAATATTTTTTACTTTTCTATGAACTATACGAAATTTCACGAGTGCGAGATGTATGCGCATAGGGTGTGCGACCCTTCCCGGCACGTATTGCCAGAGATGTGCAGGGGTTGCGACTTCTGCGTAATTTTCAAAGTATGAAATATCACATTACAAAGTTTAAATATAAATTTTGTTTAAACACTTTCACTTATATACTTTTTAAAATATTTTATAAACACCTATTTATACTTTATAATTATGTATAAAAAATATTACGGGTGCGTGCACCCTGCGCGACTCCATGTGACCAAAAAAGAAAGCTTCTGATTGGTTTAAATCATTTTCATTCTGTAAGAGGGAGGATCCAAGACGTGTTGTATTCCTCTTATTATTTGTCTGTCTTGCTGACAAGACCTGTTTGTTCTATCTCCTTTCATTGTCCTATTTTTTGCTATTTTGTCACTTCTATTTTAAACAATGGCATCAAGTCATCAAGATGTTGAGCCACTGGAACTTGAGGATGATGACATTGTGGAGCCAGTGAAGAAAAGGAAGTAAAGTGTGGTGTGGGCCTTCTTTAACAGAAAAAGGTGAACGCCCAAAAAGTCACCTGTAAAATATGCAAAAAAGCACTGTCAAGAGGCTCTGAAACAAAGTATTCGTGCGGAACATCGAGCATGAAAAAACATTTGGAGACTACTCATTCTGTACATCTGGCCAGAGAAATAACTCACAGAGAGCAGAATGAAGCGGCAGAAAAAGATCCTAATACCCTTCAACTTCTTCTCAAGTCCTTCTACCAACACCAAGGCCACACATTGTTCCAGAACTATTGGATGTAACCATTAATTGTTAAAAATGTGATGCAAAACTCTACGTCGGGGAGCAATGCATTGATGTTATTACCAATGCAATTAAAACACATAAGTTGTTAAAAAAAATATCTGCTGCAACATTTTGTTTTCCTTTTTTTTCCAAACAGTTTTGTTGGAGTCTTCAATTTTGTTTTTTTTTTAAATAAAGTCAAAAACATCGTTAGAAACTACACTTTTTTCTTAATTGTTAAAAAAATGGTTCTTACAGAGCCACATACACTAGTTAAAAATAGAAAAATTACCTGGGTGATTGCATGAGTGCAAGGATACTGCCAGAGTGATTGCAGGATCACTTTTATAGTGCCTGAATGACTGCATGAGTGCATGGGTAATGCCTGGATGATTTTGTAAGTGCATGGGTAGTGCCTGAGTGCTTGCGGGAGTGCATGGATAGTGCCTGGATAATTTGAAGAGTGCAAGGGTAGTTCATGGGTATTATTGTATGAGTACACAGGTAATGACTGGGTGATTACATCAGTGCATGAGTAGTGTCTGGGTGATTGGAGGACTGCAAGGGTAGTGCCTGGGTTATTGTATGAGTGCATATGTAGTGCCTGGGTGATTTTAAAAGTGCATGGGTAGTGCCTGAGTGATTGAAGGATTGCATGGGTAATGCCTAGGTAATTGCATGCTTGCAAGGGTAATGTCTGGGTGATTGAAGGAGTGCTTGAGTAATGTTTGAGTGATTACGTGAGTGTAAGGGTAATGTTTGGGTGGTTGAATGAGTGTACTGATAGTGCCTAGGTGATTGGAGGAGTGCATAAGTAATGCTTTGGTGATTTTATAAGTGCATTGGTAGTGGCTGGGTGATTAGAGGAGTACAAGGGTAGTACCTGTGTGATTGGAGGAGTGCAAGGATAGTGCTTGGGTGCTTGGAGGTGTGCAAGGGTAGTGCCTGTTTAATTGGAGGAGTGTATAGCTAATGTATGGGTGATTGCATTAGTGCAGGAGCAATGTGTGCGTGATTGGAGGAATATATAGCTAATGCATAGATGATTGTATGACTGCAGACATAATGTCTGGGTGATTGGAGTAGTACATTGATAGTGCTTATGTGACTGGAGGAGTACAAGAATACTGCATGTGGGGGGAGTTTGCACACCGAGCCCTTGGTGTTTGTTTGGGGGGTTTCTTACCTCTTTTGTTCTGGGAGCTTGCTGACAGCGTTTTCCCCTCGCCGCCGCCGCACTTTGGACCTGTGCGCGGCCGCCGAGCAGGGGAAAACTACACTTCCCAGCATTCCCGGCACCAGGAAGCCGAACGGATCTACGCCCACTGCACGCCTGGTGGCGCTAAAAGCGCGAGGGACCACCGGCGGAGCAGGGGGGAGTTTGCACACCGAGCCCTTGGTGTTTGTTTGGGGGGTTTCTTACCTCTTTTGTTCTGGGAGCTTGCTGACAGCGTTTTCCCCTCGCCGCCGCCGCACTTTGGACCTGAGCGCGGCCGCCGAGCAGGGGAAAACTACACTTCCCAGCATTCCCGGCACCAGGAAGCCGGACGGATCTACGCCCACTGCACGCCTGGTGGCGCTAAAAGCGCAAGGGTCCACCCGCTTGTGGGACGCGTGCGGGTGGCGCCGGGCGGAGCCCGGGCAGAGGGCGGGCTGTCTTATGCCGTCCGGGGCCGGAAGAGGACGGGACGGGCCACGGACCCTGGCTTTTACGTATGGACTCAGTACATACACGTGAGACATTGGACTGTTCATATTCCATTGTAAATTTGCTTTTGTATCATATTGTGAACAATTGTTATACCAGACTGAGCTAATACAGGTCTCCTTTCGCCTTTTGAGGGGTTGGGCCATATTGTAACAGCTATAATGCCCAAATTAATCTCGGATCCAGCAACAGCCGGCCTGCTTACCATGGATAACTTCCTGGTCAAAAAAGTTACTCAAATAAACAACGAACGTAGGGCCTCACTAGGCAGTAAAGGCCTTCCTCCTCTTATGGATAATGTGCCTATTGAAACAACAGAAGGCACAGAAGGCATTTTAGATGATACCCCACATTGTACAGGGGGACCCAGCTTAGTGGTACAGGCACAGGTACATTCTGAGAAGCCTGCGGACCTGCACAACACCTCGGAGGAAGACTCAGTTGTGGAAGATTCAGTAGAGGCACCTTCTGTTCAAAGACCAGTGAGGAAATGTAGAAAGGCTCAAGGGAGGCGTGGGGGGAAACCTCCAAATACTAAATCCCATACTAATCCAATGAATAATTGTAAAGCCACTATTACTAACGGCGCAAGTAATCCTGTCATAGAAGGATCAAACCAGGAGGGCACTAATGAGGGAAGCCTATTCTTATCTGCCTCCAATCTAGAAACACTGATAAAATCAATAGTAGGAAAGCTGGAGGCTAAAATTACTGATTTAATTAGCCCAATAATGTCTAGACTGGATGTAGTAGCCTCTGAGGTAGAAAGGCTGAGCAGTTTGGTGGCTGTACACCTGACCCCAGCCCCAGCAGTTACAGCCCCGAAAATTATTCCTGTTAGGGGCGGGAAGGAGAACGCAGCCAGGGGGCAGAGCGGGCAGCAGCCGAATCCCCAAGGTTTGACTGGTGCTGGGGCTGTGATACCTACAGCACCAGTAATCCAGCCAACCAAACAGGCTCTTGCTCACTTGGGCACTCGTGCAGCTGCTCCGCAGAGGGCTAAACTTAGGAATGTGAATCTCCCCCCTGACTGTGTGCCATACGTGGTGGTGTTAACCAATGTTCCACGCTACGAAGAAGCACCAACTCAACCACACGGAGAATCTTATGATTCTCTAAAAAACAAAACGGTGGCGTGGTTAAACAAAAATTGTGGTTACCCAACTCACTACTATGATCAAATTATTTCCACTGAAAGGGTCAACTGGGTTGGCCCCTCGAGGAAGGCGACTACGGGGGATTGTGTGGTTGTTAATTTTCAGCATCCCCAACATCTCGCGACAGTCTTACTGCGCGCATCCTCATTAGTATATAATGCTAACAGTGTTTGTGTGCGCCCCCTGGGCTACTTCTATGCTCCTGATCAGAATTCCCCTAAAGATCCTCGTAGGTATAGGCCCATATCCCATGCTCAGACCCCAACTTCAGCAGTACCACATATGTACAACAATAACACTAATGAGCTGAATGGGTGGCAAACACCGGCAGCAAATTCCAATGCTGCTATTCAGAGCATGAGAGGGTACAATGTTCCCACACATAATCGCTTTGAAATGTTTTCAGGCCTGGATGCCTGCGATTGACTGAGGGTCTCGGATGGTCAGAGTATTGTACAGTCTCCTGTAGGACAGCCGACAGAGGTGAATCCACCCACAACACTCAAAAATAATGTTATATGCTGGAATGTGGCGGGCCTAGAAAATAAAATGCAAGATGAAAACTGGTTATTATACATTAGGGGTTTTCAGATTATTTGTCTTCAAGAGACCTGGTCAGTTAAATGTGAAATGTATATTGAAGGTTATAAGGCATATTTTGTACCTGCCATATCAGTAAATCGGGGAAGGCTAAAGGGTGGTATGGTAATGTTTATCTCAGTAGCACTGACATGCACAATCGATAGCAGGGTATCAAGCAACTCAGGTATACAAGGTCTAGTTTTAACTGCTGGCAATTGTAAGACTGGCCTGATCAATTTTTATAACTCTATTAACAACGGTACAGCTCATGGCAATCTAGAAATTTTAAATGACTATATAGGCACTTCAATGAGGGACTGTTCGCATAATTTGTTGATCATGGGTGACTTTAATATTCACCCTTGTTGTGATCCCCTAGGGAAAAACCTTCAGGAATTACACTGTCCCAGACTAAAAGGTTTAGATCTGGAACATTCCATGGAGGGGGCCCGTTTCAATAATTTCCTTAATGAACATGGTCTTAGCTTAGCAATGGCTCTATGTGACCCCTCAAAGCGCTTTGTTACCCCAACCTTTAAAGGGCATGGAAAGGGGACCTTTATTGACTATATGTTGTTGACCTTGCCCATGCAGGTTTTTGTGCGTTCATTTACCATAGAGAATAACGCACTCAGCGACCACAACCCACTCACTATACATTTAAGGGGGCCCTGGGTGGCTAGTGCAAGTTGCAACCTGGTCATGGGTAGGGTAACAGCAATGGATGGCAGACGCCGCCTAAAATGGTCTATGTGCACCCCGGACCTCATATATCAGAATATCCAAAATAACTGTAGTGACTTAATCATTAGTTGCACCCAGGATGATTCTGATCCAACTCAGGTCCTGTCTGACTTTCAGAACTTAACAGATAAAATAGCTATTTCAATGACAGAACCTTTAAAGACTAGAGAGAGGGAGGGCTGTAGGTGGTTCAACAAGGAATGCTCTAAAGCAGCTCGTGATCTCAGATCTGCCTTGTCGGTAAAACCAAGAAACAAGGAATTAGTACAGAGATCACGTAAAGAGTACAAATCAGTCATTGCTTCACGGAAGGAGGTATTGAAGAATGAGGCTTGGGCTGAGATCCTGGAACCACAAACATTGAAAAATAGTGCCAGATTTTGGGCGGTGCTTAAGAAACCCTTTCTGGTGCAAGACTCGGGTGAGGGATTAGAATGTGTTATAACAAGAGATGAATGGGTCGCACATTTTAAACAATTGTATGGGGGTAATGAGGTCAACGATGTACTCACTGAATGCACCAAAGGAGGCCCATGCCTTAATGTTAGTATAGGAGAGGTTTTATTGGGAATAGAGGGGCTCACAGCAGGCAAATCACCAGGCCCTGATGGGATACCCCCGGATCTTTTTAAATCTGATCCAAACTTTTGGGCCCGATTATTCTGGCGGTTATTAATGCAGCCGCGAGAGTCGGATGCCCGTTATCATGGGGGCTCTCCACTATTGTGCCTATATTTAAAAAGGGGGACAGGGATAGCCCCCTCTGTTACAGGCCTATCTCCCTGATTAACTCTATGGCGAAACTAGTGGGGAGAATTGTACTGCGGCGTCTCTCTGAGTGGACACGGGACAATAACATCATGTCTATTACTCAATATGGTTTTTGTAACGGCCGCTCGACCACAACACAATGTTTAAATCTCTTCTTAATACTCAGTAAATATACTATCGCACAAAAGGGCACAGTCCACCTGGCCTTCATGGACCTATCCTCAGCTTTCGACTGTGTGAACAGGGGGAAGCTGTGGGGGTCCATGAGGGATAAGGGAGTAGACAGCGGTATTATAAATTTTTTGGTTGACCTCCACAGTAACACAAGTGCAAATATAAGGTATTGCCAAGACCTGTCAGTAACTGATGATTTTAGAACAGGGAAGGGGGTGCGGCAAGGCTGCATATTAGCTCCTTTCCTTTTTAATTTTTATATAAACGAGCTGGATGGTGTTTTACAAGAGGTGAAAGCAGACAGTCCAAGAGTGGGGAAAAGAAGTATCCCTGTCCTGTTATATGCAGATGATGCGGTGTTGTTGGCAAGAACTGAAAAAGGCCTTCAATTACTACTGAACGCATTTAAAAAGTTCATGGAAGATAGAGATCTGTTAGTGAATAATTCCAAATCTTACATCATGCAAGTTGGGAAACAGCCAAAGAGACAATATACTTTTAAACTAGATAAGGCAGTAATACCGTTTTTCTAACACATTTTCCTAGGAGTTCTCTTTGATTCTAAATTATCCTGGGGCCCACAACTTGCGAAGAAAAGATGTGACGTGACTAGGGTTAATGCCTCCATTTTCAACTTTGCTTCAAAACTTGGCAAAAAACCCACGGCTGCTATGATAAATTTATATGACGCAAAATCTGTAGCAACCGCAGCATATGGGAGTGAGCTTTAGGGTTACATGGCTGGGGATCAACTTCAGATCACAGAAAATTCTTTTTACAAACGGCTTCTGTGTGTCCCGGCCTCTACCTCCAACTTTGCAGTTCATGAGGAATTAGGAGTGGGGTATTTGAGTGATATCCTGTCCCTACGACCTCTGATATGCTGGCTGAAATGTGGTTATGCGAAGATATCCCACTAACACATCTAATTGTTAATGATTTTATGGCTCATGATAACGCGTTGGGCACCCCTTGGCTGAAGTATTTAAAAACCTGTTTCTCCGAGTTGGGTTGTCCTGATCTGTTTGATCATCCATCAGGGATTGGAAAGGTGGACATTGATCTAGTCAAGCAGGCCTTTCTTCTGCGTAAGAAGGCTGTGAGGGAGGGTGATGAGTTACAAAAAGTTAGTGTAAGGAAATTTGTTATGGTTAAAAACCTGTTTGACAACAGAGCCTTACCTACTCGGCACTCTTAGTACTCACGATAAGTTTTTATTAACAAGATTCAGATTTAACCTGTTTCAACACCTGCTTATCAGACCTAAAAAAGAGAGTTTCTGTAAAAATCCAACATCCTGTGGCTGCGACGGAAAGTCTCCACAGGATATGTTGCATTTTATGTTTTTATGCAGATTTTACGAATTTCCGCGTAAACGCTTTTTAATTGCTCTTTTTAAAAAAATGAATTTTAATCAGATACGACCAGCCTTTTTATATTTACAATTGCTGCATAGTGATAGTGTTCTTCAAGTTCTTGAATTTTTAAAACTGTCTCTTAAACTGCGAATTTGCTTGGACCAATGAATGAACTGACGGATTTAATGTACTCAGTCTTTTTATTATCTGTAACCAAATTTTATCCTATGTCATTGTATGTATGTACTGTATGTTTTATGCACTTTTATGGTTGAAATATACCGAATAAAGTCCCTTTTTGATTTGAAATTTTTCAGAATACTGCATGTGCTATTCTATGACTACATAGGTAATGCTTGACTTATTACATGAGTACAAGAGTAGTGCCTGGGTGATTGGAAGAGTGCAAGGGTACTGTCTGATTTATTATATAGGTGCAAAAATAGTGCTTCGGTGATTGAAGGAATGCATACGTAATACATAGATGATTGCATGGGCTAAAAGGTAAAGTGTGGGTGATTGTATGAGTACAGGGGTAAAATCTGGGGCATTGGAATAGTACATTGATAGTGCTTAGGTGATTGGAGGAGTACAAGAGTACTGTCTGGGTTATTGAATGACTGCATACATAGTGCCTGAGTGATTGCATGAGTACCCGAGTAGTGTCTGGGTGATTAGAGGAGTGCAAGTATACTGTATGATTGATTATATAAGTCCAGGAAGAGTGCCTGGGTGATTGAAGGAAAGCATGGGTAATGCCTAGGGGATTGCATGACTTGAAAGGTAATGTCTAGGTGATTGGGAGAGTTTTTGCATAATGTTTGATAATTGCTTGAGTGTAGGAATAGTGTTTCGGTGGTTGCATGAGTGTAGTGATAGTGCCTAGGTGATTGGAGGAGTGCATAAGTAATGTTTGGGTGATTTTATAAGTGCATGAATACTGCCTGGGTGATTGCAGAAGTTTAGTGGTAGTGCGTGGGTGATTGGAGCAGTGTAAAGGTAGTGCCTGGGTGATTTTTTAAGTGCATGGGTAGTGGCCTGACGATTGTAGGACTACAGGGGTACTACCTGTGTGATTGGAGGAGTGCAAGTGTAGCGCTTCGGTGATTACATAAGTGTATGGGTAGTGCGTGGGTGATTGAAGTAGTGCAAGATAATGCCTGGGTGATTGTATGAGTGCAAATATGATGTGTGGGTGATTGGACGAATGCATAGGTACTGTCTGAGTGTTTGAAGAAGTGCATGATTAATCCTTGGTGATTGCATCTGTGCAGAGGTAGTATCAGGTGATTGGAGGAGTACATGCATACTGCCTGTAAGATTGAAGGACTGTAAGGTAGTGCCTTAGTGATTGGAAGAGTTCATAGCTAATACATGCCTGATTGTATTAGTGCACAGATAATATCTGAGTGATATTATAAGTGTATAGGTACTGGGTAGGTGATTGGAGAAATGCATGGATGTTGCCTGGTTAATTGGAGGAGTGTGATAATAGTGCCTAATTATATACATGAGTGCATGAGTAGTGTTCGAAGAAATGGATGAGTGTGGTAAAAGCAGCTGTAAACATTATTTCACATTATTATGCTTATTATATTATTTCTTCTTACTTTTTTAGTATTGTAAATACAAAACTCAGTGGAACTATTTTACAGTAGTTTTGTTGTAAACTGAATTTAAAATCTTTTTAAACTTCACCCTTACATTCCGTAAAAAAGTAGAAAAACTGTTATTAAATATATTATTATAGTTTTAAGATCACAACATAATTTTACAATTACATAACATTTTCAGTTTCCCTTTTTTGCTGTTCTCAGATCTACTGAATTTCTCCATACACGGGGATTTCAATGTAGATCATGACACAACAGCGAAGGGAAAAAACAACAATCAATGAGATTGTAAACAAAAAAATCAACATTCAACATTATAACTATCTGTTTACCTATCTACAGTTTCAAATTACATTCTTCAACCCCATTAAGTCTTTTATTGCTGTCAAATCCATTTTGTAAAATATACTCTCTCATTTATATTACTAATAATATAAAGATCACATATATGCGCTGTGGCACTGAGTAGCAGTGGCACTGCACCCAGAACATCTATATCCAGCCAACATACAGGACAAGATGAGTATCCGGGGAAGGGTGACCTACGCCAATTATGCCAGGTCTAACACTACTGCTGACAGGCGTAAAGAATTCCTTAATCTGAGATCTGATCTTAGTTCACTTGGAGCTCGTTTTGGCCGTTTCCACCATTACCTATTTAAAGTCACGTACAAAAACAAGACTATTACATATGAAGATCCTGTTAAGCTGAAGAGCTTCATCAATGCTTGCAAGATAGAAAATATGGATACCTCAGTACAATCTACTTACTCCTTAAGTGAGGTTCATTTATTCAACCTTGTTTTTTCTCGAGAATCTTTGAATCAAAGTTATGATGGTTATATAATATATGTTATGTTATGATCAACTCTTCGCTGCTCCTTGTGAGCGTTTAGGAGTCTTCTTCTCCTTTAACTTTGCTATTGCTAGAATTGAATATTAATATTTATTTATTTTTCTTGCAGGTATCTCATCGGTTTGCAGTCTTCCTGTATTATGTAATATGTGTTGTGCTCCTCTCATGCCCTCCTCATGGACTCCAACGCACCATCTATCCCATGTGGTATCACCCCACCCACCCTTCCTTGGATTACTACTCTTCATAGTATGTTTTATTTGTCATTTTTTATGTCATCATTGTGTTCCTTCTTGCTTTGTGGATTTTTTTTCTCTTTCACATTTCCTTTCTATTATTGCTTTATTGTTTCTTCTCTCTTTTCTCTACTTCTGCTTTTTTATCATCTATGCTCTATAGTCCTTTGGTATATACATGTCCTTTTACGGTTTACATTTCTTCTTTTTCTTGTTTGGTATGAATTGTTGACTTTTTTACTTTTTTTAATTTCCTTATGTCCTTAAAACTAATTTCTTGGAATGTCAGAGGTTTAAACTCTCCAAATAAAACAACAACGTGTTTTATCTCAATTGTCTCATCTGGGTGCTAATATAGCTTTAGTTCAGGAGTCATACCTTACAGAACAGGAATCCTTAAAATTGAAGAGGGAATGGGTGGGTGATGTATTCTTTTCCCCAGGAGATGGTAAAAGGACCGGAGTCATTAATTTATGTCATAAATCGTTGCGTATTAAGCTGATTTCCCAGGAATCTGATGATGTAGGTAGATGGCTCTGTACTCATCTATTGATTAGGAAAGTTTCAGTCTCTTTGTTAAATATTGATGACCCTCCCCTGTCAATGACTCTCATTTTTAGTCTGGCCTCAATCAAATTCTGATAAATCGCCCTGAAGAGAATTTTATTCTAACTGGTGTTTGTAACCAAATAGTTGATCCCTTTATCAATCGTAACTCTATGGTTGATTTTATTCCAAATAAAACTCACAAACGTTTTGTCCATACTATCAAGCAATGGAAATTAATAGATGCCTGTTGATTCTGCAAGCCCACTTTGAGAGAATACACTTACTTCTCCCGTGTTTATCAAACTCAATCTCGTATTGACTACGTTTTTGTATCATATAATACCTCACAATCCCTATATTCAGCAGATATTGGATCAATTCTAATATCTGATCATGCCCCTGTTTCCCTACAGTTGGAACTACCTTTTTGCTCTCGTACCCCTTTCAGATGGTGTTTTAATAATTCACTCCTTTTAGATCCCAACTTCACCTCCTCCTTTCTGTTGTTTTTTCAGGATTTTTTTCATGTTAATCAAACAGATAACATCCCTTTTCAACAGCAACAGCACATGACTTTATTATCAGCTATGTTTCTAAAAAAACGGAGAGCATCCTGCATTCACACAATTGACCTTTTGGCACAGATAAAGAGACTGGAACATTCCTTTTATGTGTCGAAATCAGAAGAGTTTTTATCAGAACTTATTCATACTAAACTCCAGTTTAAGAAAGAATCTACAGATAATGCTTCTTTGTTTTTGCTAAAGCTAGTGCAAAGTTCTATGGTGGTCAGAATAAGTCAGGAAATTATAAGCGAATTACTTTAAGGTTAAGAACAATAAATGTAATATTGAATCAATTATTGATGCAACTCAAACGCCAAGATATATGGACTCTAAAATGTTGGATGAATTTGTTCGGTACCACAAATCTTTATATATACCTGACAATGTAACTTCTGATCTAAACATTTCATAATATCTTTCATCTATACTTAGACCTGCAGATAAATGTATTGACCTTTCATTTTAGGAGCTGATGTATTACAATCTGAATTACACACTGCATTGAACACACGCAAAAAAGATAAAGCCCCATGTCCTGATGGAATTACTGCTGAATTTTATTCACATTTTGCCAAGTTACTTCTCCTCAAATTGCAAAATCTCATAACTTCTTTCTCGCTCTCTGTTTCTTCTTCGGGTTCCTATTTGGATGCATTAATTTGCCTTATACCTATGGAAGGTAAAGACACCCAATATTTGCAAAAATTACAGGCCTATCTCGCTAGTCAACATTGATTGTAAAATATTTTCTAAAGCTTTAGCTCTGAGACTTGATTCCTATCTTCCTGATTTGCTGGGTAGGGAGCAATCTGGGTTTGTCAAAGGACTCTATCTTTCTGATACTACTCGCCTATTTTTTGTATCCTTTCTAAATCTTCTCTTAAATCTAAGTCTATTAAGGCAATTGCTATAGATGCAGAGAAGGCAGTTGATCGAGTCTATTGGCCTTTTCTCTTTCATGCTCTTTGTTGGTTTAGCCCCCAAAGCATTTCCCTCATTTCTCTCCTGTACACTGTCCCAAGATCGGCTATTTGGGCTAATGGCCTTACCTCTTTCTATTTCTCTTTATTAAGGGGTGTTCGTCAAGGTTGTCCGCTTTCCCCTTTTCTTTTTAATTTAGCATTGTAGCCTTTTCTTTCCCGGTTGTGTTAGAATCATGATATTTGTGGATTTCCCTTTAATGGTTTGGAGATCACATTTGCAGCGTTTGCTGATGATATCTTAATATTCCTTTCCCAGCCCCTTTTGTCATTGCTGGCTTTTTTTCAAGATGTTGCCTCTTATAGTAACATTTATGGGTATAAATTGAATAATGAGAAATGCGAAACACTACCTTGACTAAATTTACATTTAACCCCTTCCATGCGTCGGACGGCCGACGTCACGGTGGGCGTGTGCGGAGGACGGCCGGGGGCCGTCCGAACCACGCCCACATCGTAAATCACCCGCACCGCGGCGGAATTTTCGCCGCGGTCAAGGGGTTAAAGAAGATTTTGCTATGTCCAACTTTACGTGGAATTCTCAGTACATCAAATATCTTGGTCTGTGGTTTGCTCCCTCTATTTCCTCTTCAGTTTCTCTGAATTTAGAAAAATGCATACATAAATTAACCACTTTAACTACCAGACTGCTTCCTTTGCACCTTTCCTGGTGGGGTTGTTTGGATACCATTAAAATTATGCTGAGCCCAAATATAATCTTTACCATATCTAACCTCCCGCTGTCCATTCCCTCAAACACTTCCGGAAGATCAACTCTATCCTTGTTTCGTTCCTTTGGAATCATAAAAAATCTTGCATGTCCCTTCTTAAATTATCTTGTCCAAAGTCAGATGGAGGGTGGGGGGGGGGGGGGGTAAATGCTCTGATTTTCCTAAGTATCACAAGCCATTCTTATTATGCCAGTCTTCTAGGTGGCTTTTCAATTCCACATTGATGTGCCCATTATGGGTTGAAGTAGAAAAGACTTTTCTCCTCCCCATTACTTGAAAGCCACCATCTCTTTCTACATCTATTATTATTATTATTATTTATTAACACTTCTTAAGCGCATGGCTACCCTAAGGCATCCCAGCGCTAGCGGCAGAAAGAGCAGGCACATGAAAAAGTTACCTGTTGACATTCTGGAAGAGTTTTTTTATTGAAAATCTAGGCTAAAGCTTTTCACTTCCAGCACCAATCGTCACTACTGAGTAAGCCTATTGGATTAGATCCTAACCTCGGTGCAATGGGTTTGGGGTGTGACCCACATACACCCCACTATGGCGGTAAGAGATTTCCCCCGTTTCTAAGCTCCAGACTGACCCAGCACCCGAGAAAAATATATTCTGGTTAGTATGGCTAATGTAGTACACTTTATATTAATTAATGAAAACAATTGTCACAAACGAAGTTAGACTTCCCAAACAGAAAATATATTCAGCAGTCTTGATTGTGGTTGTATCAAATTCTTTATTGAAATTCTGTTACTCTCCGTATTCTTGATTTTAAAAACACCACACAATTGTTTTGCCGCCAACACGTTTCATCCCCCTTGGATTTATCCCAAGCAATAGTATCGCCTGGAAAAGTCCGGTGCTCAATGCTTGTAATCTTTCTTCACAGTAAATGGATTATGCCCTCTGATAGATTCGGTCAGTTAAAGTCAGTGTTCAATTTTCTCTCTCCAGTGAATATAACATTGTCGCTTCCTCTAGAGTGACACAATCCGCACCGTTTCTCCAAAGTTTTGCCAAGGTTTCCAAAAACTTGAACTGACCGAATCTATTAGAGGGCATAATCCATTTACTGTGAAGAAAAATTACAAGCATTGAGCACCGGCCTTTTCCAGGCGATACTATTGATTGGGATAAATCCATCCAGCGTATAGGAATCCTCATGAACAACTGGGATTGATTTTTCTACTTCTTTATAATAAAGAAAGAATAAGACTGATTGGCCATCACATTTCGGGAATAGCTTGAAATAAATACACTTTGCTTTATCGTGGTTGCTGCTAGGTTGGCCTGGAGCCATACTTACCAACAACTTAAGAAACAAGACTACTATAAGCCCTGAAGAAGTACCAAGGGGGATGAAATGCTTTGGCTGCAAAGCAATTTTGTGGTGTTTTTAAAATCAAGAATAAGGAGAGTAACAGAATGTCAATAAAGAATTTGATACAACTACAATCAAGACTGCTGAATATATTTTCTGTTTGGGAAGTCTAACTTTGTTTGTGACAATTGTTTTCATTAATTAATATAAAGTGTACTACATTAGCCATACTAACTAGACTATATTTTTCTCGGGTGCTGGGTCAGTCGAGAGACATTCTGGAATAGCCAGATTTTGAGACATTTCCAAAAAGTGAGGTGGGAAGTCTGTGAGCACAAATGCAAGGGAAGGCAGTGCCACAGCCTAGCTGTATTGTATGAAAACGAATGTCCCCCACTTCGCATCCTTTGGATTTTAGGGATGGTAGGTAGCATTAGCTTCGCAGAGTGGAGGGATTTCCTCTGGGAGTATGCCACAATAAAAGGCTGATTAATGAGTGGGCCTTTAGCCATGAGGGTCTTTTGTGCAGTACATAGGGCTTTAAATTTGATCTTCTCCTCTATGAGAATTAATGTAAGGACTTTAGGCAGGGCATGGCTGATTGCGATCTGGACGAGCCCAACAGTAGTCGGACGGCGCAGTTCTGTGCCACTTGAAGTTTCCTTAAGGTTGGCTTCGGTGCTCCTAGGTACAGTGAGTTGCTGTAGTCCAGGCGCGAGAGAACTAAGGCCTGGACCATGATTCTCCTTGCCCCCATGGGAAGTATGTGTAGGATTTTCCACAGCATTCTAAAGATGCCGTGACAGACTAAGCATTCGTGTAAATTACTAGACTCCATTCTTCATAATCCTTCCATGGACATTGATACCTTCCTCAGATCTACCATTTGGCATAATAAGGCTATATTAATTAATAATAAACCTATTTACTGGAAATCCTTGAGAAATAAAGGTTTTTAACCTAATACTTGTTATCCTTTTCCCAAGTTTGTCGTCATTTTGATCTTCCCCTGGCATTTGAGAGCAAATTTAAAAATGTGCCCAATGCCCTTTGTAATGCTTATGAACAATGTCAAATCTCTTAATCTTTGACATCTTCTCCTATTAATCACTGGTCTAGTCTGTTGCATTCTTCTCCCAAGGTGTCTACTATTTATTCTTACTTATTCTTATTGGATTCTAAAAGGACCACAACGAAGGTGGAACTATCATGGGAGTCCGATTTAGAGGGTAATTGGTCAATTCTTCTTTGGACAAAAATTTGGACCAAGGTCAGGAAATCATCTAGGGCGGCAAATACTATGCAGTGTCTTTTCTTTATTTATAATAGATTTTTACTGACTCCTGCACTTTTATATACAATTAATTCAGCTACACCTGACACATGTTAGACATGTTCTTTGAGACGAGCGGATTGAAAACATCTACTTTTTACATGCCCTCCGTCCTATGCTTCTGGAAAAAGGTTTGGGCTCAGATTAACTTCATTTTTCACACTACAGTCCACTTTTCTTACTCTGCCATCTTCCTAGGTAGTCCATTTTAAGCTTGGCGCTCACTCTCACGTGACACACATATTTTGGAGCTATTGTTGGTGGCTGCATTTCAGCAGATCATCATGAATTGGAAAGATTGTACTAAATTATCTTTTCAGACTTGGTGGTATGCGGTTTGCTATAAACATAAACTGGACACAAGCTACCTTTCTTCTATGACTTTAAATCTGAAATGCCAGATCTTGTGGTCTCCCATTACACAGTTCTTAGAGGACAGTGCACAAGATTCCTTTGTGTTGAAATTATTTTTATTAAAAGATTTTTAGATGAAGATACAGAAATACATACATATGTAAATAGATAATAAAATAAAATATGAAAATGATATAATTATACATAGGATATTTTAAATGTGGAAAAGCAAAAATAGCAATTATTCTATAAGCTATAAAGCGAAAAATAGCAGAAAAGAAGAAAGCGAAAGAATGAAAGGAAAAGAGAAAAGAAAAGGTAAGAAAAAGGAACAAAGAATCCCAGAGTAACAAGAGAAAGAAGAGAAGAAGCGGAGACCGAGACAAATGAAAAGGATTAAGTAGCAGGATAAAATGAGAAAGAGTACACAAACGTAAAATAAAAATGAAAATAATTAAGAAGGGATAGCAGACGTTGGGGAGGAAGGAATGGAAACAGAGTCCCTATCCACTGTGGCTTCTATGAATGGGGACCATGTTTGAAGGAAAACAGAAGCCTGATCTTGCAAATTATAAATTACACGTTCATAAGAGGCTGTTTGTATCATGGCCATCAGCCACTCTTCCTGAGAAGGAGATGAGGAGTACTTCCAATGGCGTAATATACAGATTTTGCACAACATTCCTTTGCACGTACACCATCCAACGGGAAATCTCTCAACCTCCCTGACCTTCCTTTTATTTCCGTTTATTATAATGAAGTATACTATTTGTTAACATTGGTATGTATGTCATTCATTTGTAATTCACTTGTTTTCTCTACTATTTGTACAACCAAACTCTGTATAGTCTTTCTTTTTTATAGATGAACTGAACTGTTTATTTAAGTAGTTTTCACTGCATAATTATTTTTACTATATTATTCCACTCTCCTATGCTGTATTATGCTCTCAATAAACTCACTTTAAAAACGTAATGATGGACACTCCTAGATTGTCTCTCTTGACCCTTCCTGCTGCACTGCTAGAGATGGTCAGTTACGTGATACATACAAATATTTCGCACCCTGGCACATCTACCTTGACACGTAGATTTCTTCTCACTAGAAACAGTAAAAGCTCTAATCAGTGGTTGAGTGACATGTTTGGTGGTCCTTTCTCAATTTAAAGTAGTATCTACTATATGTGTATAGTGTGAAGCATGAAAACCACTGGATGTGAGACGTCCTCCAGTGGTGGTTGGCTTTTCGTGACCTAGGTCGCTACATGCAGGACTTTGTAAGGATGCACAGGGGGCACGTCATACAATCTGACTGTTCAATAGTCGTCTTCATTTCCGGAACATGTGGCGTCATGTGTCCCTTAAACAGGCTGCGCCAACCAGAGTTCTCCCACTGTCCTTAAGTGATAAGCTAGCAGATAGCCAAGTACTTAACAAAGCTCTTTCTCGGTGTGCTCTCTCTACAGTACCTCGGGCACCAGAATGACAGCTGTTGGCTTGTCTGTGTGTGTTATCTATTATTGACAGCCAGTGAGCCTCTCTCCTGCCAAGACTGGTTTTACGCATTCTTTCACTGGGCTTAGCTGAGTGGTTCTTCCATTCGCAGGAGGCGAACGAGCGCTCTCCGTTGTCAACCTAAAAGGGCCTGATTGAGGAGTGTCATCAATACATGATTGATCGTGAGGCGGAGGGTGAAAGGAAAAAGAACAGATAGCGATGATGACCTTCAACGAGGTCATTCGTCTTTTACAGAAATGGAACAAAATCAGAAACTCGTCGATTAATGTCTTGCAAACATACGTGACCCACTCGGCCAGGTTCAACTGCCTCTGGCACCGGTCTCGAAGTCAGGCGGCTGAGTTAAGTCTCAGGGTGTTGTCGGTCACTGGAAGTCACTTAGGCTCACGTGTTAATGCGTCGGTTCTATCAAGCTGCGCTCGCTCTAATTGGCTGTATTAATTGCCCCTTTAATAAATCTCTTTTAATCAATCAAAGCCCCGGCCATTCGTGACTCGCACATAACAGAAACCGCAAATTGGTCGGCTTGTAACTTTCTGGCACTACTCAAGAGTTTCTGCCAAAATAAAACTTCTCGGTCATCACCCCGGGCGACCCCCTCCCTCCACGTCATTTGAGACAGTCTATAGTCCAGATTTTTTTGTGATATCCCAATACATTCTGAGTTCTGTAGCCTTGTTTTGCATCCAGTGAACTAATTAGAGTACCACACCTGAAATCAATAATGTATAGGTGAAAAGTTAAAGACTGGAAAAAGTGTCCATATGACTTGGAGTGAGATGATGCCCCTCCTCCCCCGCCCCTCCCCCCCCCCCATCATCTAGGACGCTATTCAGTACACACGTGCCACAATATGTTTTCTGTATGACGTGTTATACGCAGTGTCAAAACGTAAAATAAGGAATAAGTACCCATCCATCAAATGTGCAGTGTTTTGGAAATTTAAGGCGCCCCTGCTGGTTCGTCATTTCCTGCGACATTCAAAACATTCGCTTATTTAAGAAAAAATATTGTTCGGATAGAGATTGAGAGAAGGAAAAAAGCAACGGAGATGAAACATCTCCTAGGAGATTGGCTGGCTGGCTGCCTGGTCTGTATCATCAACAAGCCTCTTGCTTCAAGATCTACCGTAGAAACGCTGCATTACAGATTCTATGAATTAAAACGCACGTAGGGACTAATACAGATAATGTGGTGAAGGAAAGGGGAGATGGGCAGGCGTGAAGCAGGGGGGCAATGAATGACTTGGTGCCGGAGAGAGAGAGAGGAAATGTTGATTTTTTTGACAGATGAGAGAAATCCCCTCGGCGTTGGCCATGGGAAGAGACGGGGAGAACTGAAGGCAGGCACCTGCTGGTGAAGCACAGTATTAGCAGCACAGGCAGAGCAGATACGACTGCCTCTCTCTTCCGTTTCTTTCCTGCTGCCAGAGACCCGACTGCTGTTCCGCGCTCAACTCTTCCGGCATAACCTTGGCAGGCTAGCCCTCTCCCTGCCCATCCTAAACAGCGGATTAGCCTTATTCATTGCGGGAGCATCTTTGGCAGCAGGAACGTCCCTGCTCCGCCTGGACTCGCAAGGGCCACAGTTGGAGCTCGTCAGGGCACAGGCGCCGCTGATGTGTCTGGATTCAAGCCGGCAGAGAGCACGAGGACGAAGGGGCTCTGCCACCCACCACACTCTCCAGTTTGAGCGCATTTTGTCTGAAATTTGCCACACGACGCTGTCCAGAGACACCGTTTTTTTCCTCGGGATGCCGCAATTCGCTGGATTTTAGTTCCGTGCAGGAAACCTGTATGCGGCGAGTCTAGGGGACGCTTCTGAAGAGGCATCTACTAAACAAGGAGTGGGAGACGGGTCACCTGCTTTGCAAAAACCAGGGAATTCAGAGCAAAGTGGTGGATTAATTGCAGAAGGGACCAGCGCCGCGAGACACCCGCTGGAGGATGCACGTGAGGAGGACGGAGGGTGCAGGCTGAGTTTGATCTGCCAGCTCGGAGTCTGCACCGGACAACTTCTGCCCACACCTCCAGTGCACGGACACTGATGGACCAATAGCTGCAGGTAGGCGATGAGCGGTCATTGTGCTTCCATTCTGCCCTGTGCCCTGCACCGAGGACTGCTGGTATTAAAGCGCATTGAAAGTCACATCTCCGGAGCTTCACGCCAGGCTGTTAGCACATTGTCAGCCTCACTGGTTACCCCAGAGGGCACCGCCTCCTCTGCCCCACTCTGGCACACAAACATCCCGCCATTAATCTGCATTCTTCCCAGGTTACAGTTGGAGACATCTCTCCTCCTCCTGGCAGCCAACCTTTCTGTGTTTTACCCTGCCCACCACGTAGAGGCACTCCCTCAAACCAGCTGCCCAATCTATTGAAAATGCCCCCAAAATATATCAACCCTATAAAAAGAGAGGAGCACCCCTGCCGAGCCCTCTCCATTTATAATCATTATAGCGTGACACCCGGGGCCCTTATTGTACATGGTACACGCATTAGCGAGTCGAGAGATGAGTTTGGGATGGGTCTGTACGCCCACCCCAGGCACGACTAGGCACCTCATTAGAATGCAGCACAAGTGTTTAAATAATTGAGTACACGCCTGTAGCCCTTTCAACACCACAAATTCGCTTTAGGACGTTACTGCACAGCATGATGGAATATAGAATCAACTTACAGTTTCGATTCCAGGAACTTGAACCAGCCATGTCCCATGCACAATGGTAACAGCTGGAAGGCATAGGCGAAGGTCAGGCTGTGTGTCCAGGTATAAAAAATGCGCACCTCTCTATCATGTTGCACTGCCCAGTGAACCCAAATGATCATATCATGGCTCACTTATCAGTGATGGTGCTTTTAAAATTCCCTGGACCAGTGATCGAAGTGGGCGGGATTTGAGGAGCATGCCGTGCCCATACGTATTTAAGAAAAACAGTTGCCCTACTTGTGAAGATTCAACCATCCCAGGGCTGTCAATTCTGAGAATTGAAATACTTTTGTTGAAGTAAGTTTAAGGCTGGGTAGTCTCCTGTGCTTTTAAACCGAGAGTTGGGAAGACAGCTAAACAAGCCTCCTGGCCAGGGTCCCTGCTTGCCTGAAAGAAATGTTAATGTGCAAAACTAGTCAATCTGCAAATGCAAAAACGGCTTGGAAGCCGTATTGGCTTTAACTGATGAAGGCAATTGAAGCATCTTTATGACACAGATTTATCTTTTTTGAGTGGTATTACAAGAGAGTTTCTAGCAGAGCTGTGAAGGTATGTGCTTTTAAAGGACAGTTATAAAAAACATTGCACTGCCTACAGTCTGGGTATTACTAAAATCTATGTTTTGGACACACTTTTATAACGTTAGCACATTTTGTAGCAGCCTATATTATAGTGTCTGTAATGCAAGTTTAAAATAATGACTTACATATTCACAAGGCTTTTTGTCACAGACTGGGACCTCGTAGCACTAAATACACACAAGTCACTATTCCCCACTACACCAACCAGGATTTAGTTCTGTGGCTCTCTGGTTACAAACACAGACCTCTGCAGTACATTTACTAACAGAGGTTTCATAATATACAATAGTGCAATTCCCACTGGTTAAGTTAACTTGCACTTTATTTTTAATTTCATGTGCATTATTTTACATGCAGGTACCTATAGGTGAAAGACGGAAAAAAGTTATAGAATATTTTGGTTTTTTAGCCACGCCTGTTTCCCCGCCCCATGCTCAGTCATTCCCGTCCGATTGCACACAGCATCACAGTTCCCATAGTTTTTTAATCCACTTCTCTCGCTGCCCTGGACCGAATGATCTTTGACATTTCACTGACCACTGGTACGTGACTACCCATATCAAACCAAATATCTTCAATACGCTGCAGACCAAAATATAACAAAGACCACAAAATACGAAAATAATGCATTATGTGTGAAATCTTTCTGCCTGGTACACTGTATAGTAATAAACCCGTGCAAGCCCAAGTTGAAACCAGCATTTCCAATTTGCTAATCTACAATATTAGGAAAGTCTTATGATAGTTAGTTGTCAGTGTGTGTAAACCCTTCCTTTCATAAAAGTACTGATTTCCAGAGTGACAGAAAATGGTTCCATCAATTTAGGATAGGCACTCTTCCTATCAATGCATTTATGGTCAAATGGGGTGTAGGTCTATGTACGAATTGCCCGTTTTGTGTAACCCTGGTCATGTTCTTTTTATTTGTCCAGTATACCGGAATGTAAGGCTTAAATGGTTAAAGCCGATTTTTCATTCATTGGGGGTTACTTCTGGCACCGAAGCCATGCGGATATTAAAAACAGATGAGAAAGAGCTAACCATAATTGCCGTTTCGAAATTTTTACACGGCATGTGGATAAGTCGCGCTCATGGAATGAAAAATAGGATGTAAAGACCTTATTATTAACTTGATTATTAATTGATGATTTTATGGATATAAGTGATTTTTAAATGAAGTGTTTTAACAAACTATTTATTAAGGTACAAACGAATCATGCAACTTGGTTGTCTCTACGGACCACTTATATTTTGTATTCTGTAATAATGAAATGAAGTATGTTATTATTTTAATTGTAAATGTCTTTTATGATTATCAGATCGAATAAAGACTACTTTGACTTGACTTGATTTGAATACCCATATCAAACCAAATATCTTCAATACGCTGCAGACCAAAATATAACAAAGACCACAAAATACGAAAATAATGCATTATGTGTGAAATCTTTCTTTCTGGTACACTGTATAGTAATAAACCCGTGCAAGCCCAAGTTGAAACCAGCATTTCCAATTTGCTAATCTACAATATTAGGAAAGTCTTATGATAGTTAGTTGTCAATGTGTGTAAACCCTTCCATTCATAAAAGTACTGATTTTGGTGGCTCCAATTTGCAATCATTTACTGCACACCAACGCGTGGGAGCTGTAAAAATTGCAAACTTGTTTGAAGAGTGTCAAGTGGAGAGACCACTTTCCTCCACAGTGGCGGGTCCTGCCCACAAGTTTCTAGAGGGCGCACATCCTCCAGGAGTGAGCATTCATGAACTTACCCAGACGGAGTCTTCAGAGAGGAGAATGCGTGTTGCACAAAAGCAGTCCTATTTAAAAAAGTATTTTCAGTTTGAAAATACTGCAGTTCTAAAGAGATGTCCTTTTTTTAGCCCATAGCAAAGTAATAATAACAAATTGGAAATGTCCGGCCTACTGTGTTTTAAGCATATTCAGTCAATAGCGTTGCCATAGTCACGACTGAGAATTCCTTTACTGAAAAGGGAGTTCATGTTCTATTTTTATAAAGAAATATTTTTAATGGGGTTTACCGTATGTGTACAGTAAGACAGTGGTATGTTATGTACGCTCAAGTTGAATAGTTTAGAAAAAGGGAATAGTTTAGTGTCTACTTTTGTGACAGAATATCCTGTCCCAATACTTACATGCAGGTGGAGCTGCAGAATTAACCTGTAAAGAATTGTAAAGGTCAATTGATGCCTATTTGTCTGTCATTTTGGAAAGAATACTCAAATCGTATTGGGATTCTGATAATGCAGGAAATTAAACCTGCACAGGATGATTCCCTGTCACATTTTTTTTGTTTGTTTTATATTTCAACTTGTTTCATTAATTTTATACAAGAACACATTAGCACTTCTGTTACAGGGTTTGCATCGATTAATCCGCTCACTTTTAGACAGTAAAATTCCTAGCAAGCCCTATATGTCATAACAGTGAAGAAGAGAGAAAGAGAAGAGAAAGGAGCAGTAAAGCAAGGGGTGAAAGAAGAGCTAGGGGACAGGCACCTGAGAGTTACATTGCTTATAAATGATGCCTGACATACACTGTGGCTGTTGTTGCACCTGATGTCATCCCTGCAGGTCCTAGAGAGGGACACATTGGTTGGGACCGGTAGGGGCCATTTAAGTTCTTTGATAGGGTGGAGTTTCACTTGAGGTGCCAGGCTGTGTCTACCGGCCTAACTCATTTTCATGGGGGCTCAAAAGGAATGTGTCCAGGGACTTCCACATGCTTCTGGAAGCCTGTTTTCAGGACGAGTTCTGTAGTGCCAGGTTGTCCGCTCCTCTAAGATGCGTGATCCAGTTGAACCAGCCTTTGTACGATGTCTTTCCTGTGTCTTTCCAGTTAGTGAGAAAAATTTTCACTGCTGCTGTCAGTAACAGGTCCAGAAGGTCCCTATTGTGTACTGATCTCAGTTCTATTCTCATAAATGACGTGGTGAGGGTGGAGAATTCTTTTGTTAGTGTACAGTCAAACAGTTTGTTTAAAAACACAAAGATTTCCCCCCAGAATGTTTTGAGTGATAGGCAAGAAAGGATAAGGTGTGCTAGATCCCCTTTTCCTTTGTAACAGTTCCAGCATTCTGCCTCCTCCCTGCGGCCTAATGAATATAATCGTGCAGGGGTCCAGAAAGCCTTGTGAAGCATCCAAACTTTTGTTTGTGAGAGCACTGTGGGAATCTTATTGATTTATGCCAATGCCCATAGTGTTGCCCATTCTCGATCGTTGTATGTGGTTTTAGTTTGATTGTTCCAATAGTCAACTGTCTTGTCGTTAAGTTTAGACCTCCATTTTATATCTATGATTTTAGGCAGGCTTTAGCCACATGCGCAATGATTAAATAATGAGCCTTTCTTCGTGTAATGCACCGGCTGCTTGGGTCTGGACTAGCTGCCAGTCAGGGCCTGTGGCTGACAATGAAAGTAAAGTGTATATGAATAACTTACCAGGTTACAGGATAAATGCAGGACATTATGCCTGTTTCACCTAAGCGTTAAGGAAATTTTGTGCAGGATAGTTAGCTCCACCATTCAAAATGACTGTCATGCATTTTAGAAGGAACGCTGTCCTCTGTCAACTGTAGGGCAGACCCCATATCTTGAAAGGATATATGTATTCACTAAAAAAAAATATTAATTTTAAGAGATGTTAGAGGTTTTTCAGTAATGTTAGAAATGGGGGTCTCTAGTTTGTCCAAATAGTGACCCTTGCTTCTAGTCAGAGTAAGGGAGATACACAGAAATGTCCAATGCTCTGTCCTTTCCTAGGCAGAAGTAGCAACTGCAGAACAACCCCACACAGCACACAGGAAAGCGGCAGTACTCCCCCTCACAGCTCTCCAGCTCTTCTCCTTGGCAAAGGTTCCTCTTAATTCCAGAAGTAATCTCAAGTTCATGGGTTTTAGGTCTAAGGACCACAGGGGGTGGACATAGCATTGTGCAAGGGAGGCAGGCCCTATTCAGATGCAAGGAAATCTCCTCCCCCTACTCTAAATTCAGGCAAGTTCTATTCAGCCCAGCTCTGAGTCATCCAGGAAGGGTCAGACACACCTCAAACCCCCCCCGTGGCTGTCTATAGTGAATGCACATATCCAGCCCCTGTCACTCCAAACTAGACAGTCAATACACAAACAGGCAAAGGCACATAGAATGGTTATGTATCACACAAATAGATCATTTCTAGAAAATAACCAAGTGAATGTGAGTTGCCAAGCAGTACTAGGGGCATTTCATAAAAATTGATGGACTGGCATCACACACCACCAGGTGTCATGCTTCATCATCTGCCAGTCCTCGCCATCCAGAAACCCCGTTTGGTGGAGGACGGGCAACTCTTGATGGCTTTTTAACTCACTACTCCCTTAGGGCCCCCACTCACTTTAGAAAGTGCATCCCTGTCATCAGGTGTATGCCTAGTACTGCTTGGCAACTCACATTCACTTGGTTATTTTCTAGAAATGGTCTATTTGTGTGAATTACATTTTCATGGCTACTCATGTGGGTGGCACAATCAGCACTGCAAGCCCACTAGTAGCATTTGATTTACAGGCCCTGGCACACTCTTTGCATTTTACTAGGGGCTTACCAGTAAATCAAATATGCCAATCATGGAAACACCATTCCATAAACACAATGTATACAGAGAGAGTATGCACTTTTGCACTGATTAGCAGTGGTAAAGTGCCCAGAGTCCCAAAACCAACAACAACAGGTCAGGAAAAAATAGGAGGAAGAAGCAAAACATTTTGGGATAACACTGCTAAAAGGGCCAAGTCCAATAAGTAAGCTAACAATAATTTGCACTACTTATGACCTTACATTAGTCATGTTAAATGACATCATTTGATGCTCAGGTTTGAATTCCTTAATAAAAAACTAAAACAAAAAGTGTTTGGGTAAACATGAACAGTTTTGTTAATTAAGCTAATTAATATATTCACGCTATGTTCCCACTAAACAGCTTAGATCAGCCAGTAAAAACTTGCTGCTTTCCCATCAAATTAAGATGAACTTACAAGACTGCCTGTATTACCCACAAAGTCCTTCTCTCATATTCCCCCAACTACTAAGACAAAAAGCTCACGAAAGCTGGGAGAACCAGCTCCAACACACTTTGTCTCCTACTTCCCAAACTAAAAAAGACATCAACCAAGACTCACTCTTTTTCTGGAAATACTCCCAGCATATGGAACTCTCTACCTGGCGCTCTACGATACAACTCCTCCTTCCCTTACTTCAAAAGAGACCTGAAACTTCTCCTCCTTAACAAATACTTTAACTCTTAAGCCTACTGAACTTTAATGATCTCTTGTTACAGGACTAGACCCTCTGTCAGAGTCGGTTGTTTGTTTGCTTCTGCTGTCTATTGAGCATCTCTCCCTTAACACATACTATTCTTTCAACCACATTTCGGTTCCCACGCTCACTGCCTAATGAATTTTCTTTGTTCATCTTTGGTGTGTACTAGAATATTTTGAGTCTCGCTTCATATAGTATTGAGTTCTTGATTGACTTTATTTTTCACCATCATGTAAAGCGCTCTGATACCTTTGGGTCCAGCTAGCGCTATATAAAACCTATAAAATAAAAAATAAAAATTGTGTGTAGCCAACCAAATCCCACAATGAAATGGCATTTGTGATGGTAAAGAGATTTATGTTGTGTGTAGGCAACGTCTTCCATTAAATAAGAAAACTGAAGACTCATAGAAGGCAGGTTCCTATGAGGGGAGAGCCCACTGTCCAAGGAGAAAGCTGCTTTACCTATCAGGTTTCCTTTGACAAATGTGAAGAGTGACAAGTACAACCCCTAGGACCCTATCTCAAGATTGGTCAAGTACAAATAGTGTTGACAATGCTTGGCGCTCAGTTTGGAGGATGTGACACCATATAGAGAAGACAAGGAAAGAAAATCAGTGCAAGGTGTGAGTTTTGGCACCCATATCTGCCATCCCTCTCATCTCTCTAGGCTTGATCACCTGCCTCTGTTATTGAAACGAACAGATACACACACACAAGCTTCTGTGAGCAGAAGTGTTCAAGGTGATCATGCATTTATCTTAGCATTGTAGGTAGTTCCAGCATTACAGAATCACTCGAACGGTGTCCATTTATGAAAAAAAGATAAAAGCAAAGAACTAGTGTTCCAAATTAACATATATTTAATTATACAACCAAGCATATGGCTAGTAGTTTATGTTTTGAAAATAGTTGTGAAATTAACAACATGGTAAACCCTACAAGACAGATTAGCATATATTATGTAATTTGTTACTTTTACTATAAATATGGCATGACAAATGCTCAAAGGTATGCTATTCTAAGCCAAACACAGCATAGTGGTATCAAGAGCTACTTATTTGAAGTGATTTGAAGAGATTCCCAAGCATATTTAAGATTCATAAAATAAACACTGGGCAATGCATGGAAACACAATATGTGATATTAAAATATGTCATGCCAAAATGAGTTCACAAACAGTCGAAAACAATATCTATACCACGTGGTCCCCAGATCAAATTATGTTTTGAAAGGCAAAAGAGTCTGTAAAATTACCTTAATTACCTGATACAATATATCGATTGGAGTACAGAATTTGCAATCAATGTATGTCCATGTTTTAAATATTAGGATGTGAAGGGCAGGCAGATGTGTTTATTTAAGGGGTGTATAATATAGTTTATTTTCTTTTACTTACAAAGTTTTGTTTAACACACACAAGACCTGAGGCAGCAGCGCTTTATAAAAAACCCTTGTTTTACAATCATAAATTGCAAACAAAAAGAAAACTTCAGGAGTCTCACCAAGAGGGAGTTAAGTGCCTGCAAAGTGTGAACTAAAAGACAATCCCACTCTTTACATCCATAATAAATGGTGTGTTAATGCAAGAAAAGGCCTATAGAGAAATCAAGGTAAAAGTGTCTAGAACATTTAGGTATAACCATTTTTGCAAGGCTGTGAGGGTAACTAACAAACAGTGGTACTACTTTTCGCATCAATGGTATATAATTGATGAAATGGATAGCAGCAAAGGAACAGAAGGGGGTGAAGCTGTCATGGAGGAAACAGGTTTAGCAGTGTGGGAGAATGTTAAATTTACCAGTGTGGCGTATGCTAAGTGGTATATAAATGCATTCGGTACAATACAACACCTCATCAACTATTTCAACTTCCAGTATCCTGTATTTATTTCCCCCTCCTTTAAACATCAGTTTGGGGACACCCTCCTGGAAAATGGGTGTATGATTGCAGAAACATATGGCTGCACTTATGTTGTCAAATGAAATTTCTTGTATTACTTTCCAGTGCACGGATGAACAATTTCGGCGTTGTGCAAAAGTTTAGAGTTAATCCTTTTTGTCAATGCACAATGACTTAACACCTCTACATAATAAAGTGATTCCTTCCAGTTAAATGAAAAAGTAACTGTGAACAATACCACAATTAATATCAGCATGGGAACCGAGCCGGACGCTTCACACGTGTCATGGCTAGTGCGTTTCTCCCTCGCTTTGCACCGCCAGAAGTAAAGTTGGAAGCCGAAGAGGGTAAAGGACGGAGCTCGGAGTCGCAGAGAACCATGGCGCTCCGGGGGAAAAGTTTTGCTTCTGAAGTGAGGCACGTGGATGCGATGAAATCGGCAGAAAGGGCAGCGCATTTAGGAGTCAATCAGGGACTCAGCCAAACTCCGTATACCTGCAGCTGCCAGTGTGACCGGTTGGGTCGGGCCGCGAGGGAAGACGGGTTTGGCGGTGCCTTGACAAGGTGAACCGTGGCTGCGTGAATTCCATATTCCTTCTCCCCTAGTGGGCCTGTTTCACAATAGAGAAGACCGAGTGGCACCCACTGTTCAAAGGGTTAAAACAGGTGCAGCAGCATCGTAATTCAAAGTGCTGAACGCAGAAAGATAGAATCAAAAGCATTACTGCTACTATTGCCTGAGGCTTGAGCCGGGCGGTCACTCCTCTCTCTTGCTATTTTAAAATACTTTTTGCTTATTGTATTCACTTGCCCTTTGTGTCCTCTCCCCCCTGCACCAGCGCGCTGATTTAGCGCGAAGCTGTGGTGTCTATGCCGATTTCGGGCAGGACATTATTTTAAATTAACTGACCTTTTAAAATTGATTGGTTGCACTCATCCTGCATAGCGCTGCCCCCCCCAGACAATACAGCCGATTTCAGGGCTGTTTGACCTGCTGGCAAGGCTGGAACTATTGCGGCGGCCATCTTGAGTAGGGCGATCCTTACTTAGGGGCGAGAGTCACGGCTATAAAAAGAGTAGAAGGACTTTGGCATACCATTACTGCTACTATCGCCTGAGGCTTGAGCCGGGCGGTCACTCCTCTCTCTTGCTATTTTAAAATACTTTTTGCTTATTGTATTCACTTGCCCTTTGTGTCCTCTCCCCCCTGCACCAGCGCGCGGATTTAGCGCGACGCTGTGGTGTCTATGCCGATTTCGGGCAGGACATTATTTTAAATTAACTGACCTTTTAAAATTGATTGGTTGCACTCATCCTGCATAGCGCTGCCCCCCCCCAGACAATACAGCCGATTTCAGGGCTGTTTGACCTGCTGGCAAGGCTGGAACTATTGCGGCGGCCATCTTGAGTAGGGCGATCCTTACTTAGGGGCGAGAGTCACGGCTATAAAAAGAGACGGCAATGACTCCGCGCAGCGGACGCGATCAGCGGACGCGCCGGACTCGCGCCGGAGTCAAGCCAGAGTCCTGCCCGTCTGCGCCCGTCCGCGCACGGGCCGGGCACAGGGCTAAGGACTCTGCTGAGACTACTAAAAGATACTACAGTAGGCAACAACTACTTGCATTAAAACCAGTCCTTGATCGTGAGTGCCACAACTTAAACCCTTCAGACTGGACAGGTCCGATGAGCTGCCATAAATGCCACAATGCATTTTCATGGTCTCAGGTCTCCGCCCTTACCACACTTACTGCCCCCACCCATACTTTAAAAGCGGGCTTAATTAACGCTAGATCTCTACCAAAACATGCTCAGCACATACATGACCTCCTTACAGACGACAACCTGGATTGTCTCTTCATCACAGAGACTTGGCTCAAACCCTGGTGCACCCCTGATCTGGTACATGCCCTACCATTAGGGTACAGCATCCAGAGGGTGGACAGAGGTAATGAACAACGGGGGGGGAGTGGCCATTATACACAGAGATATATTTGGGTGTGTAATGACAGAACTCCATGACATAAAGGATGCGGAAGGGATGGGCTTTAGTCTTAAAATCCATGACAACTTCTCTTTCTCTGGGGCCTTAATTTATCGCCCTCCCGGCACTAGCACTGACTTTTTAGGAAGTGTGGGAGAAGCGCTAAGCCCTTTGATACTCAGATACTCAAACTTTACCCTGCTGGGGGATGTGAACATTCATTTGGAATCTATAACTGAGACATCTACTGCCTCCTTTAGAGAAACCATGGAAGTACTGGGTCTTAAAATATGTGACACCCCAGCCACCCATGAGGCGGGACACACGATTGATTGTATTGCTACCAACTTAGATACCTTATCAATAGACCAGCTGAAACCCCAAATATGGACAGACCATGTACTGATACCTTTCTCAATCATACCAGAAACTAATGCTAATAATAAGCATACCTGCAAAAATAACCAGGCCAGACAAGAGGACTGGAAAGCTACTATGAAGCACCCCGAATTAATACCAATAGCTAAAGAGTGTAAACCTAAGGCAGCAGGACCCCCAAATTTAAACATCTTTAGGGAATGGATGACGGAACTAAAAAACATGACTGGTCAGGGAAGACACAAGCGTAAACCCGGGAATAAGAAGAGATCCGCCCCCTGGTTTGACCTAGAGCTCAAAAATAAACAGGGGGAACTTAGACGGGCTGAACGTAGCTGGCGGAAAAATTACCTCAGCACAGAACGCAGTAAATATAAAAAGATCAAGAAAGCGTACCATGCACTAATCAAACAAGCCAAAACAAAGTACTATACGTCAGCCATAGAAACAGCCAATAGTAAACAGAAGACGATCTTTAATATCGTAAAAGACTTTAGTAAACCTAAATGGCTAATGCAGGACATCCCTCCCTCACAGGCGCTCTGTGATTCTATCGCAGACTTCTTTGAGGGAAAGGTTAAGGGGCTGACGAACGACTTTGAGGCTCCTACCCTCGATCAAATATATGAGGATGAAAATACTAGGCAGGAAGTCCCTCAGCTTACAGCTTTCCGTACAATCAGCCTGGAGGAGTCAAAACGGGCTATCTTGGCAACCAAGTCAGGATCTCCGTTCGATCCATGTCCTATAGGACTCCTACATCTCATTGCTGATATTGTTAACCCGGACATAAATACTATTGTTAACAACTCTCTGTCCACTGCCTACGTTCCCCCTGAGTGGAAATTGGCAGCTGTAAAACCCTTACAAAAAAAACAACTCCCCGACCCCACCACACTCTCTAATCTACGTCCGATCTCATTACTTCCAGCATTGTGCAAAATCACTGAGTCCACCGTGAACAAACAGCTGACACACTTCTTGGAAGAGAATGAGACATGGCACCCTAACCAAGCTGGTTTTAGGACCCAGCATTCCACCGAATCGGCCCTCCTGTTCACCACAGAAACCATCCGCTCAGCCTTAGATCAAGGCAAGAAGGCCGTCCTGATACTATTAGACCTGTCGGCGGCCTTCGACACGGTCTCACATGCTATCTTAATAGACCGGCTAATAACATCTGGCATAAAAGGCATTGCCTTAGAGTGGATAAAAAACTTTCTTGGTAACAGGCGACAAGTGGTGACCTTGGGGGATTTTCGTTCCAGTGAGAAGCCACTGTCAACGGGAGTACCTCAAGGTTCTAGCCTGAGTCCGACATTGTTTAATGTCTATACCGCACCCCTGATACAGCTGATATCGTCCTACGGCATAGATGTAATAGCATATGCCGACGATACTCAACTGATCCTGGTCATGGACAAAGATCACCAGGTCTGGGAAGAAAAACTCAAGTGTTGCTTAACGGCCACTTTTGAGTGGATGCGGAAAAACCACTTAAAATGTAACACAGGCAAGACCGAGATTATGCCCATAGGCCCTAATAATGATTTCATCCCTAGACTGTGGTGGCCTGAGAAGGCTGAAATACCACCCCACACTACCTCCTTGGCTCGCAACCTTGGGGTGCAGTTTGACGCCGACTTATCGTTTAAACATCAGGCGTCAAAAGTGGCAGGCACCTGCTTCGGGGTAATAAAAATGCTCAGAAAGTTCTTTGACTTGCTGCCCCTCGAAGCTAGGAAAACAGTCACGATTGCATTGGTCACTTCTCGCATAGACTATTGCAACAGCCTGTATGCTGGTACCAATAAGGTGGTTACACATAAACTCCAGATGGTACAGCATGCTGCGGCAAGGCTTGTTCTGAAATGGCCAAGAAGATCTTCAGCAACCAAAGCCCTCAATGTATTGCATTGGCTGCCTATAATCAAAAGGGTCCTTCACAAAGTACTAACAATTACCTTTCGCGCTGTACACAATTCAGGCCCCATGTACCTAAGAAAATTTTTTGTTAAATACTGTCCCAATCGCGCACTACTATCTTCAAATGCCAATCTTTTGACCATTCCAAGTTTCAGACTCAAAACCCGCAGGGGTAAATCTCTGGCGGTACTGGGTGCCAAAGCATGGAATGCGCTGCCCCCTGCACTAAGAGCACTAGACAGGGAATCCGATTTCCGTAAGCAATTGAAAACCTGGATTTACAATCTTCCAGACCCAATGGCCAGAGCACTGGTGTGACTCCGGTTTTGGTCTCCTTGAGCAGTAAGGCTACCTTTTCATCTGGTTGTCCTCTTTTTGGCGCCGAGATGCTCCCTGGAGCGACTGTTAGCGCGATATAAATGGACTATACAAATACAAAATACAAAAGAGGGCACCAATGTACCTGTTCTGTTGGTAAAAAAGAAAGGGCAGAAAAAGCGGGCCAAAGAGGAGAGAGTGAATGAGAGAACAGCTGACAAAAGGAAGCAGCAAGGTGGGGATCAGAAGCATGCATTCGTTTAAACAAGAGAATCAAAGCGCAAGCCAACCTGGCATCCAAATCGACCACCAGCCGCTTGTGACACAGAGAAAGCTTCGTAGTTAACTAGGTGCGGAGAGGACAACGGGCAGCTCTCGTGCGCTGCGGAACGCACAACAAAGAATGGGCTTGAAAGTTCAGCATCTGATTCCCCAGGAAAAGCACAGTCTTTGGGAGCGCAGGCTGCCATGGCCCAGAATAGGGCCCGCGGCAATCATCAGATAGTGCCAGAACCCATTCAATCACAAGAGGGGGGTTCCTCCGAATTAAGATCAGAAGTGAACACCAGTATGGGAAGGGCGCCCCCCACCTCAGAAAATGCCTATGGCAGAATACTTCTCCACCCCTACCTGTTGCAAGCAGTTCCCACTGTTTTCCAAGTCTCACTTCGCAACAACGGCCACAATTCCCTCCACTCAGCCCTTGGTCTCATCGCTAATGCAAGCCACTCCACCACATGTTGCTGCATCTCTTCTCCCTTGCACGCTGCAATTGGGTGATACCGAAGAGCCCTTTCATCAGCAAGTGCCTGTCCAATTAGCAATGGCGTGGCCCTCCAAAATTTGGAGGTTGGGAAAGGGACGGATCCAGCAATTCAAAGCATGTTTGAAGTAATCCTTTCAGACATTAAAGAACTTTGGGTTTCACAGGTGGTGGAAATCGCCTCTCTGCACTAGACTTTCCCAAATAGAAGACTCTTTGGGGAAAATTCCAGAACGGCTGAACGAAGTTGAAGAGCTTGTATCTAACCTTGAAGACAGAATAACAACTTATGATCAGGAATTCTCCCAATTTAAACAAAATACAGAGGCTCTTGAATCCAAATTGCAGGACATGGAAACTTTCAACAGAAGGTCTAATCTACGGCTGGTGGGTGTGCCTGAGGCTGTCGAAGGGCCCCAGGTGCGAGAATGGGTTGAGACCCTACTGAAGAGAGCAATCCCGGAACTCAAAGGGGACCCAACCATCACTAGAACCCATAGAGTCCCTTTTCAGCGCTCCCCAAATGCAAAATTTCCTAGCACCATCTTACTAAACTTTGCTGATTTTCAAATAAAGGAGAATATTCTCTCCAAGGTCATTGAGAAAAGAACATTGTCTACACAAAAAGCACCAAATTTCATAATTTGTTCAGACATGTCAGATGTGGGGGCAAAGAGGCGTTAGGAATTCGTAAGAATGATTGACTTGTTTAAATCAAAGGGGGTGCAGGCAACTATTGTCAAACAATCGAAACTGAAAGTTTTGGCAAAGGGAATATTCTTTATATTGGACAATGTGGTCAAAGCACAAGAGCTACTACAGCAGATCTAGAACCTAGGCTAGGGCTATCAAAAAGAAACAAATCACAATCAGTGTACTATAGGCTTGAGGTATAGGAATTGTGGGGCCCCCTAATATAATAATGATTCTAGAAAAGCAAAAGTCCTGGGCACACATTATAGGGTGAAAACAATGGTTAATGAAGTCTCATGTATCTGGAGAGTTCTCATATAAGGTCCAAGCAAATAGTTTAGGAATTCTTTAGTTATTTCATTTTTATCATTAAAAGTCACAACCAGCCAACACGTGTTTGCGTCACAATGGAAAGTATCCCGTGACTACTTCAGCGTGCACACACTACAGGTTTGTTGAAGCAGCGGACCTGCCACTCAACTCGATTGCAGGTACTTACTTTCGGGGATCTCCGTCACATCAGAGCTTCCCTGTTTCTTTTTATACTTCCAAGGATTAGTCCGTTATCTTTACCAGACCGTCCAGGTTGGAATTATCACTGGCGGAGCGATATTTCAAAGATTTTCACGCTTTACTACTTGCGTGAACTTCATATGAGAACTCTCCATTAACCATTGTTTTCACCCTGTAACGTGTGCCCAGGACCATTGCTTTTCTGAAATTTGTGCGGGTTCTACCCACACACATAAAGGGGTTATTGGGTAACTCCCCTTACCTGGTTGCACCGTGTTACATTACAACACACAGACATTATGCACAAACAGCAAGGCGCCACATTTCCTGGCACATTCAAAACACTACTCTTAAGTCAATAATAATGATTCTACACCACCCGAACAAGCTGGGCGGGGTGAGACAGGGATCCAGAGGTAGATTAGCCTCCGGCAGTAGAAATGCTCAAGGAGAGGGGTGCAGTCACATGGCACCAAGTGATCTCAAGAGGGGATGGGAGGAGAAGTGGGCTTCTCTTTCACACACAAAGGAGGGGGACAGTTTAGGGGGGGCGTGCACAGGGTGTGAAAGGGAAGCATAGGGGAAAAAGAGGAGATAGTTCTTTTAACTCTCGAGATGTGGAAATGTGTAATATTTTACTTGGCATAAGCGGCAGCCATTTTAGCTGTGGTGTCCATTTAGTTTCCTTCGTAATTCTCCCGTCCTCTGTTGCTCGTCTTTTCACTCTGCTTGTGTTATCTATTTTAGTTGACTTCCTGACTCAGCTAAAAGAAATGTACGTGCTGAGGGTTTGTAGCTGCCAGTGCACCTGATCTCAGATGTTAACTGTCGACCATTTACTGCTGCCATAAGCATTCCTTCTCCCCCTTCCACTTTGCTGACCTTGTATTTATTCATCTGCCCTTGTTTGTTGATAACTATTTCTAATCTTGTTCTTCCTATTTCTGTTCAGATGCTTACATTGCAGAAAACCAGTATAAAAGGGACACTTTTTGTGAATTCAGTGTACTACCTCATGCAGCACTTGAGAGTGCTGTGTGGATGTGGTCCCACTCATGAGTGATTAATACACGTGTTATTTATTCCAACTCCAGTGCCGATCTCTATTTGTTGGTCTTTGAACCAGGGGAAAAAAGGGTGACCCTGCACCAGTGTACCCCTAAAAAGGTAAATTTCCACAGAGGCATCCACAAGATGGCAGGGAAAGAAACATATAAAAATCGAGCAAGATCCTTAGGTATTGCTGTAACTTTTCTATGCACTTTAGGCGTTATTTGCACCTTATGGTCACTTGCACTCTTATTGCATGGACACTTTATTCTTGCTAAATCTTTTAGTACTGTAATGTGTATCAGTCAATCTGCAGGTGATTACAAATGTCCAGAAGTGTTTTGGATGGCCTTAAGAGGTGCAAGAAGCACAATAGAGTTGCTTGAAGAACAAGGGCAGTATGCCTCCAGGAAACTACAGGTCAGCTTATCTTAACCAAGCACTTTACTTGCACTGTCACTTTAATTGCCAAATGTTTACGGAGTAGGTTTTTCGTCCCAGTTTTACGTAATTTTCTCTAGGAGAATTATACTATTGTTCAAATCTGCTAAACATTTTATTTGCACTGTCACTTTATATCAATACGATTTATAGATTAAGCTCCTAGCCTAACCAAAGGGGATGATGGACGGAGTGTTGAACATTGCAAGCACTCACCCCCAGTCAACTAATCTGGGTTTCATCCATCATCATGCTTTAGCTCACTCCGCCACCCCAGTTCAGACATGGTCATATGCAAATCAGTCTGACCCTGTGCCTCATGGGAACAGTCCAGCCGAACTGCCAAGCCATGTCTTCCCTGGAACGGAAACAAGCATCCTGGGACCGGTTTCTGGCTAATCAGCCGTCATCAGCCAGGCTAGCTTGAATCCAGTGGCAAAGTGAGCAAGGGACCCACGTCTGGGCATACCCTACCAACTTAGGGCGAACAAAGCAAAACCAAAGGGGATGATGGACGGAGTGTTGAACATTGCAAGCACTCACCCCCAGTCAACTGATCTGGGTGTAATCCATCAGCATTCTTTAGCTCACTCCGCCACCCCAGTTCGGACATGGCCATATGCAAATCAGTCTGACCCCGTGCCTCATGGGAGCAGTCCAGTCCGAACTGCCAAGCCATGTCTTCCCTAGACAGGAAACAAGCATCCTGGGACCAGTTTCTGGCTAATCAGCCGTCATCAGCCAGGCTAGCTTGAATCCAGTGGCAAAGTGAGCAAGGGACCCACGTCTGGGCATACCCTGCCAACTTAGGGCGAACAAAACAAACCAAAGGGGATGGTGGACGGAGTGTTGAACATTGCAAGCACTCACCCCCAGTCAACTGATCTGGGTTTAATCCATCATCATTCTATAGCTCACTCTGCCACCCCAGTTCAGACATGGCCATGTGCAAATCAGTCAGAGCCTGTGCATCATGGGAACAGTCCAGCCCGAACTGCCAAGCCATGTCTTCCCTGGACCGGAAACAAGCATCCTGGGACCAGTTTCTGGCTAATTAGCCATCATCAACCAGGCTAGCTTGAATCCAGTAGCAAAGTGAGCAAGGGACCCACTTCTGGGCACACCCTGCCAACTTAGGGCGAGCAAAGAGATACCAAAGGGGATGATGGAGGGAGCGTTTGAGCAAATCAAACACTCACCCCCAGTCAACTGACCTGGGTTTAATCCATCCTCATTCTTTAGCTCACTTCACCGCCCCAGTTCAGACATGGCCATATGCAAATCAGTCTGACCCTGTGCCTCATGGGAACAGTCCAGCCCGAACTGCCAAGCCATGTCTGCCCTGGACCGGAAACAAGCATTCTTGTTCTGCGTTCAGCATTCTGTCCATCAACTGTTGTTTTTGCATTTGTCACCCCGAGTGGGAAGGGTATGCTCAGACCTGAATCCCGTGCTTGCCATGCCACTGGAATCAAGCTATCCTGGCTGATGAGGGCTGAAAGCCCAAAAGCGGTCCTAGGATGATTGTTTCCAGTCCAGTCAGGACCTGGCTTGGCAGTTCGGTCTGGACTGTTCCCATGGGGCACAGGGTCAAGACTGATTTGCATATGGCTGGGTTCAAACTGGAATGGCATGGTGAGAAAAAAACCGATGGATTTAGGCCCAGATCTCTGTACTGGGGTGAATGTATGACATTGTTCTGCATTCTGCCCATCAACTGTTGTTTTTGTATTTGTCACCCCGAGTGGGATGGGTATGCTCAGACGTGAGTCCTGTGCTCGCCATGCCACTGGAATCAAGCTATCCTGGCTGATGAGGGCTGAAATCCCGAAACCGGTCCTAGGATGCTTGTTTCCAGTCCAGGGAGGACCTGGCTTGGCAGTTCGGGCTGGACTGTTCCCATGGGGCCAGGGTCAAGACTGATTTGCATATGGCTGGGTTCAAACTGGAATGGCATGTGAGAAAAAAACCGATGGATTTAGGCCCAGATCTCTGTACTGGGTTGAATGTATGACATTGTTCTGCATTCTGCCCATCAACTGTTGTTTTTGTATTTGTCACCCCGAGTGGGATGGGTATGCTCAGACGTGAGTCCTGTGCTCGCCATGCCACTGGAATCAAGCTATCATGGCGGATGAGGGCTGAAATCCCGAAACCAGTCCTAGGATGCTTGTTTCCTGTCCAGGGAGGACCTGGCTTGGCAGTTCAGTCTGGACTGTTCCCATGGGGCACAGGGTGAAGACTGATTTGCATATGGTTGGGTTCAAACTGGAATGGAATGGTGAGCAAAAGAAATCGATGGATTTAGGCCCAGATTTTCTGTACTGGGGTGAATATATGACAATGTTGTGCATTCTGTCCATCAACTGTTGTTTTTGAATTGTAAGCTCCTTACCTAGTCTCATTTTATTATGTATAAATTGCCTGATGTGTTGCTGGATGGCCCTCTGGCGTCCGATTGAATTTCTTAAGGGCCAAGAGTTGTCATGCCTTCAGGAAATCACGGAGCGGCTTGTCTTAATCAAGCTCTTTACTTGCATTGTCACTTCATTTGTCAATTGTTTACAGATCATGTTCTTAGTCCAGCCTTGTGCAAATTCTTTTAGGAAAATTACACTATTGTTTAACTCTGGTAAGCACCTCATTTGCATGGTCACTTTACATTTATACGTTTTATCTTATACCATTGTGTATAACTCGCATAACGGACTTAGGAATATGCAGAGGCATACTAGGCTGAATACTTATTATTATCAGTGATAGCCCTTAACCAACAGGCAGTTAGAGATTGTGTTAGAATACTATTTTTTAACACCAATGGCTTGAGTAATAAAATTACATCGCGGGCTGTGGAACAATGGCTAAAAGGTAACTCCCCAGATACTATCCTGGTGCAGGAAACCCACTATGTTGCAAATAGGAAACTTCCATTCAATATGTTCCAGCAGTGGGCAGGCAGTAGCCATCTCTCATCAACAGGCATGGTTCAAAGAGGGGTAACAATCTTTTTTAGTAAATTCTTTCCCTTTCAGATAACATACTCTCAGATAGATAACAAGGGCAGATGGGGATTAGTTAATGGTATAATCGACAACTCTAAGCTGACTATAGCCCCGATATGCACCCCAGTAGAGGATAATCCCACTTCCCTAATGAAATTGTATAATGCATTACTGCTAATTCCTGGATTGATTATTCTAGGTGGGGATTTTAATTACTTACAGAATACAGGGCTAGATTCATCTTCATGGTTGCGGAAACAAAAAAAACATGGGTAGGAGCTGCATTTAAGGAATGTTTGACAAATTTAAACCTAGTAGACTGCTGCCTGTCAAGATATACAAAGAAAAAAGAGTACTCGTGGTTGCCCGCTACAGGCAGGTCTTTTGTTGTTTATTGTTGTATTTGAATGGAGTGCGCCCTGACTGATAATTCTCCCTTTTGAGCCCATTATTGTGATTAGAACATGCCCACCAGGACATGCAAGATTATTATGTCACTAACGTCTACACTGCTTATTCTGCTTATCTTCAGAAAGTGTATGAAGAGAGCGAGTTCACAGTTAGATTTCTAGCCTGGCAAATAAAAGACAAACAAGCTCAGAATAGAGTGCATGCATTGACTAATAAACTCACTAAGAATAGCACCACAAACGAAAATACAATACAAAGTGAGTTTGTCAGGCATTATGAATCCATTTATTCCGTTAGGCAAGAGGTGGATAGTAGGAAATTAGATAATTTTTTTAATGGACTATAAATCCAAAAATTAACCTCAGACCAATGTATAAATTTAATGGCTGGCGTTTCGATACAAGAAATGGAAGGCGTGGTTCAATCTATGGCTAATGGCAAAGCGTGTGGGAAAGACGGGATCCCGATTGAGTTAAAAAAAAAATTTTTAGGTCAAGTCTGAAAAATGAACTTGTGCTACTGGCCATTCATATCCTACACGGCGGGGGAATACCATCCTCTTTTCCAACAGCTGTCATTGTCAGCTTCATGAAACAAGGGTCATGAAAAGGGATGATACCCATGCCATACCACCTTTTGCAAGAACTGGGGGGCAATGAAAAATGATATTGCTTTGCAGAAGGGCAAATGAGTGGGGTAGCCATGTACTGGAAAAAGAAACACCCCTAATATGAAAAATACTGTAACGTCTGGTGAAGTCATTTCAGAAGGAGTTTGGCGGCCGTATAAGTGAAAGTAATAGCCCAGAGGAAGACATAAGAAAGGCAGATGGTGAAGTAATGGCCCGGCCGGAGGAAGAGATAAGAAAGGCAGATGGCGAAGTAATGGCCCGGAGGAAGAGATAAGAAAGGCAGATTGTGGCTGCGCGTGCACGCTCTCGTGAATGCAGGCATTAGGCCAGCAAAACCCTGTGGGTAGCACTTTGAAAACCCACTTACTATAGTTGAGCAAACAATGCATTGGCTGCTCTTGGCTCAACCTAAAAAGACAAAGATAAGGAGGACAGAAATTCATATAGACCCATTTGTTTGCTGAACTCATATTACAAGATTATTGCTAAATTACTTACCAATAGGATTAGGATCTGCACAGGGTCAATAATTCATAAAGATCAATGTGGCTTTGTCGCAGGGTGACAATTATCTTTTAACACCACTTTCTTAATCGAAGCACTGGATTATTTTACCCAAAATAAAATCCCATCTCAGGTTATGCTTTTAGACGCAGAAAAGGCTTTGGACCTTGTGTGTATTACATACTTGCTAAATTTGGTTTTCCTCCTGAGCTTATTGCAGCTATTTCAAAATTTCATGACGGAGCTCCTGCTCAAATAATTGTAAATGCCAAGAGGGTGGGCACCTGCAGACTAGTCAGGGGGACAAAACAAGGCTGCACCCTTTCCCCTCAGCTCATTGCATGTTTCATAGATCCTCTGGCTATAGCCATTCGTTCTATAAGTAGTACAACATCTCCAATGCCTGGTATGACTAACATCAAATTATATGCCGACGATAAAGCCCTTTTTTTAAAACCTGAAAGGGAAGTACAAATGCAAATTTTTAACCTATTTAGGGAATTTCAATCAATCGGGGGCTATAAAATCAATACATTCAAGATGGAGATTCTGCTTTGTAATTGCACATCTGAATCATTATTGACAGATTTAGTTCTATTGGTTATTTAGGGGGTATACGTAACGGAAAATATTGACAAACTTTACGCTCAAAATATACCCCCCTCATCAATAAAATAAAGAATAAACTGTTAAAATTGAAAGATCTTCCAGTATCAATAGTAGGCTGAGTGGCCATAATTCGCATGATGATTTTACTACTATGCAATTTCCTTTTTTAGCCATCCCTAAAGCGGTACAAATACATTTTTTTAAGGAAGTCCAAGGTCTCTTTTTCACATTTATATGGGCAATTAAGGTGTCTAGGCTTTCAATAGACATGATTTTTAGACCAGTGTCAGAAGGGGGACTAGCTCTCCCCCACCTGAAAGAGTAATACCATGCTAATTTTGCATATAACATATACAGAACAGCGAAGGTTTTAAACTAATAGGTACTATAATTTCTTTTTAGATTTAATCTTTAAGGAATATCGTATCCGAGATTTTATGCGTTTAATTAAAACCCCCAAAAAGTAAGATATAAAACCCTACAATGGAGCATCAAATGAAAAAAACAGCTGTTCAGTTATTATTCGACCCCCACTCTAAATGGAGAAACTTTCTTCTCGGTCGAGATCTACTACTGGACCCAGCGATTTTGGCTAACTAGAGAAGTCAGGGCTTTAGTAAAATAGGAGAATTTCTACTGGGAGATTGGTAAACCTGGTCAGAAATAGAACCATCACTTAAATATAGTAAAATTATTATGCAATGGTCATTTGTCAGGGTTAGAGGCTTTCTGTTGGAACTTAATCCCACACATATTAGCGATGCCAGTGATCTAGTAGGGCACCTACTAGACCATACACATCGGACTTCAATAAGAGGCTGGGTCTCCCTGTTCTGGACCAGAGGGGCAGATAAACTAAATCAGAAAGCACAGAGAAAATGGTAGAATCAAGTAGGGCTGCATATCTTTATGATAGATTGGAATCAGATGAATAAGATTAATGGCTCCCTGTTGAAAGTGGCTAATTTTAAGCTAATGCAATTTTACTCTAAATGGTTGCTGTACCGCACTCCGGACTTCTTGCATAAAATCAATCCCCAGATCTCGTCAAACTGCTTCCGCTGTAATCTAGAGGGAGGGGGGAACTGGACCCATATCCTTTGTGGTTGGCTGAAACTAGATTAATTTTGGGAGATGATTAATATATACTGTCATGACACACTGAAAGTTCCTCAGATACTGGATACCCAGACTACAGCTTTAGGATATTCTATAGGCTTAACAGCAACTGCCCTACAAAAAACATATTTATATTTTGGTCCTGGCTACTCGGTTGCTGGTTCTTCAGAGGTGGAGATTGGAGGATATTCCAACTTTCTCACAGCTACTTAGTAAATTAGGTATGATTAAGGAGCACGAAAGAAAGTACGCTTTAAGAGTGGGCTCCTATAGGAAGTTTCAGGCTTTATGAGAGAATCCGGGTTAAAGCGCAGTTAGGGGCTGCTACGCTGTCTGAATGGATATATTTTTATAATGTTGTTAAATCAGATTGTACGATCCAATGATCGCGATTGGTAAAATGCTGTATATCACATCAATGATATACTGCATTTTACAAATTGTGTTGTTTTCACTGTGTATGGTTTTAATATCGGCTCTAATCATGTAGATAAATTGTTTGTGGTACTAATGTATTTCTTCCTTTTACTGTTATTGTACTATGGATTCATGAACTATCTCCTAATAAAAATATAATACATTTTTTTTAAAGTAATATCAGCATGGACTACAGTCCACAAGAGAACATGTGAACGTTTTTAGGTAGTCCGTCTTCTCTATTTGCACCATTTCTAACAATTAAATACTGGTCTTGCTTCAAAAATCCATACTTTTTTGTGGAATCAGATATTCAAAAGGCTTGTATATGCCGGTACCCAGGCTATGTTTAAACAATGGTATCTTACTGCAAAGACAAGAATAATAAGTGTGTCCCCATCTTGGGGAAAAATTCTGAGCCCTTTCTACACCACATTTGCTATCAGTTTAAGAACTAAAGGGATTCATATTGAATATGTCACTTTTGAGAAAGTGAAAGGTGTTAACTCTGTCCATATACTGGGAATACTCTCTAATGTGTGTGCATCACACGAGGTGGCGTAAACTCTGGATGTTCAGTGGACAAACAGATTTTTGAATTGTGCACCACCTGCAAATATCCAGGGATAACAATGAGAATAGACCTTGGTTAGGAGCCACTGCACATGGAAGGTGTAAGGACCAGCTCCAACTATGGTTCTACAAGGGTACTGCGAGCAGTTATAGGCTGCGTTGTGCACCCGGGGTTTACTGGGCAACGTCCCCCCACTACAAGAAAACGTGTAGCTTTTTAGTGAAATTTGTAGCTAATTGTGCTGTAAATTGCAGCATTTGGCCCTATAAAATAAAATTAAATATTCAGGGAGAGAACCCCCCATAACCCTCCTAGACAGTTTCTGGCATAATCACATTGCTCAGATATATTCACTTATTGGTTAAACGTGAGGGTATTTTATTTCTTCTGGTAGCCCCCCTATGACTGTCCGTTGGTGGAAGCTAATAAATAGGGTGCAGAGCAGGAATATCGACGGAGAAATATCGTGGGACATTAATATCTCTGCAGAAATATCGATTGGAAGAAATATCGACAACAAAAATATAATTTGACCAGAATATCGACTGACAGGTAAGTAATATTGATAACAATAATATAATTGTAATAAATATCGTTTACAAAAATATAGTTTACAAAAATATCGATTTATTAATAATGTTATGTATTTTAGTGTTTTTAATGAGAATTGTTTGTCATTTTATTATATGTTTTGGAATTGTATTAGTTATTAATGTATTTTATGTTTAATTTTGTGTTATTAGTTCCGTAGCGGGTTGTGGGTTTATAGTGGAATAGGGTGGGAAGTAATTTAAATATATCAAATTAATTGATTAATTAATGTGTTAATTTATTAATTATAGTTTAATAATTAGTTGTTAATTAATTTCAATTAGGCAATTAATAATTAATTATGTTAATTGTTTAATTAATTTTAGGTGTGTGTTGTGGAGTTTATACGTGTAAATGGTGTGAAGGGTTGTAATTAATTAATTTTTTATTGATTAATTATTAAATACTTTTTTAATTAATTATAGTAATTATTAATTGTAAATATGTAATTAATTTTAGGTGTATGTTGTGGTGTTTATAAGTGTATATGGTGTGAAAGCTGGTAAGTAATTAATTAATTAATTAATAAAAAATAATACATTAATTTTCATTAATTAATTAGTAAATATTAAATGTAATTGTGTAATTAATTTTAGGTTTGTGTGGTGGATATTATAGTGTTAAATAATGTGTAATTAATAATTTTTTTATTATCTTTGTTAATAATAATATATTAAAATGTATATATTAATTATGTATATATTGGAAATTAAATTTAATAAAAATGTTGATAGTTTGTTTTTTTATTGTTTTGGGTTCCAGCACTTTCCCTACTATTGCACTCATTGTAGTGGGAATAGTCATTTTTACCCCTACGCTATCCAACGTTTCCCTATTGTTGCACTCTCTGGAGTGGGAATAGTAATTTTCACCCCTACGCTATCCAACGCTTTCCCTACTGTTGCACTCTCTGGAGTGGGAATAGTAATTTTTATACCTACGCTATCCAACGCTTTCCCTACTGTTGCACTCTCTGGAGTGGGAATAGTAATTTTTACCCCTACACTATCCAACGCTTTCCCTACTGTTGCACTCTCTGGAGTGGGAATAGTAATTTTTACCCCTACGCTATCCAACGCTTTCCCTACTGTTGCACTCTCTGGAGTGGGAATAGTAATTTTTACCCCTCCGCTATCCAGCGCTTTCCCTATTGTTGCACTCTCTGGAGTGGGAATAGTAATTTTTACACCTACGCTATCCAACGCTTTCCCTACTGTTGCACTCTCTGGAGTGGGAATAGTAATTTTTAACCCTACGCTATCCAACGCATTCCCTACTTTTGCACTCTCTGGAATGGGAATAGTAATGTTTACCCCTATGCTATCCAACGCTTTCCCTACTGTTGCACTCTCTGGAGTGGGAATAGTAATTTTTACCCCTACGCTATCCAACACTTTCCCTACTGTTGCACTCTCTGGAGTGGGAATAGTAATTGTTACCCCTCCACTATCCAGCGCTTTCCCTACTGTTGCACTCACTGGAGTGGGAATAGTAATTTTTACCCCTACGCTATCCAATGCTTTCCTTACTGTTGCACTCACTGGGGTGGGAATAGTAATTTTTACACTTCAGCTATCCAATGCTTTCCCTACTGTTGCACTCACTGGAGTGGGAATAGTAATTTTTACCCCTCCGCTATCCAGCGCTTTCCCTACTGTTGCACTCACTGGAGTGGGAATAGTAATTTTTACCCCTACGCTATGCAGCGCTTTCCCTACTGTTGCACTCACTGGAGTGGGAATAGTAATTTTTACCCCTTCGCTACCAAATGTTTTAACTACTAATGTTTTTATTTTGTTATTAAAAGTATGTATTATTTTTTTTAATACTTTAATGTGTTAATTAAAAATAGAATATTTTATTTTATTCAAAATGTTTTATATACGTGTTTATTTTATTTTTATATAATATTAAAGTTTATAAATTAAATAAAGATAATAATAAAATGAATTTAAGTAAATATATGTATAGGTACACATTTATTGTGTTTATATTGATTAAATTAAGTTTATTTGTTATAATTAGTTAAAATATAAATGTCATTTAATTTATTTTGTTAATAATATTAATATTATCTAATTATTTAATTTAAGTTATATTATATTGTTTTAGGTCGATATTTTTTACATCTATATTTTTTACATCTATATTTTTGAGTCAATATTATTGTACTTACCTGTTTAAGTATAGGGAGTCGATATTTTTGTAATCGATATTTTTCCATCTATATTTTTGTTAACTATATTTTTGTTATCTATATTTAAACATGGAACCAATAAATAGGCATGTAGTACAGGGGACTGTTTATTCTGGTCTGTCTCCCCGGCACGATAGAGAGGCCATTGTGCGAGGCTGCACTGGTGAGATGAGTTAGAAAAACTGTACAGCCTCTGCAGCATAGTTCTTCTCTCTGACTTTCTGCAGGTTGTCTGTTGTGCTTTTACTTGTGGAACTGCCAAGCCCCTTTTTCCCCATGACCTGATAGTTTGCAAGGCCTCCTGCACTTTTTTGCTACTTGGCTGCCTGGTAGGAGCCCAGCGGCACTGTTAAAAATGCAACCTCCCCATTTGCTGTTCTTCCCTACTGACTGACCTTCCCAATTTCCGAAGACTGTAGTTGTATGTTTCAGAAGTTGTGATCCCCCTACCATAAGAGATGCAGATTGCCAAGTGCATCACCTAACTTTAACAAACCCCTGACTTTAACAAACCTGACACCTGTGACAGTGCCTTTCTGGATCACAAGTTCACAATTGTAATGGTAATCACTGACACATGTAAGAGTGGAAAATTAAATGCTCACATAACTCTTTAAAACAGATTAAATTGATCCAAGTAAACGTGTCCAGGCCATGATAGGTCATAGGAACATGCAGGGTTCCCGGTACGCAGACAATTCTATTGCTAACATATCAGTAAAGTTAGAGTATCCACAGGTCCAATTAGAATAATTGTAATTGTGCAGCAAACATATTATTACTGTGCTATTTGATGACTCAACATTCACGGCTGTTCTGCATCCCAGTAAGGCAGTTTCAGCCTTACATCCTTCCGAGGTTCATAAATGTAGTACCATAAATTAGGTTATAATAACTTCTGTTATTTACAGAGCTAAGAAATGACTGTAGAGTGGTATCAAGATCTATATAAAAAACAAGTTGTTATATTATTATTATTATTATGAGTAGTGTTATAATTGCAAATTAAAGCATTACCTCTTTTTGTAAAAGATAAGAACTGTGTCTGGGTGATCTATTACAAAGTATCTATAGACAACCTAACCTGAGCATCTAATCCTACTTTACTCTGCAAGTTTAAGTGCCTGATTTAGAGTTTGGTGGATAGGTTACTCTACCACAACATGACGGATATCCTGTCTGCCCCATTACAATTGCTATAGGATACAATGCACTTAAAATAAGGCTGATGTAATATCTGTCACGTTTGTGACAAAGTAACACATCCGCCAAAATCTAAGTCAGGGCCTAAATCTTTACAGTTTGACCAAGCTACCTCTGAAAGTCAAGACCAATAAAAGGGGGAAATGTATTTAGTGAACTCATTTGAATTTTGAGGTTCCAGGGACAACATGCAATACTTGTTACAAGAAATGCCTTGAGTCTCCTAGGTCCAGGACAACTAGCTTGACAAGTTGTATCAGCAGTATTTCGTTGATTTCACCAAATTACCAGCTAGGTTTAACATACAGTAAAAAGTGACACCTGTAAGTCTGTACAGCTACTGCTATTTCCGCTGACCACCAGCAACATCATAATTGTAGCCCAAGTATATTTTTTCAGAACTGGAGTACGTCTGCAACTTAGTTTTGTATTTTTGAGAGTCCATCCATCATGTATTGAGGACTGCCAAATACATTGGCTCTATAAAGTTTGTTGACATAGAGAACCCATGTCAGGAGCATCATGGTCCTTGGTTACTTAGGTACAAGAGGGTTTTTAAAGAGTCTCAGTTGGTACATGCATATTTGCTCTGAGGTACCTGTTGAGGAGTCCAACCAGGACTTTTGCCTAGGAGGCCAAACTATCTGGCTATTGGAACTAGAAGTGAGATTGTGTGGGGTGGTTTGTGTCTTGGAGTATGGGGCGAGCAGAAGGAGCGTGGGTTTGGACTTCTTTGGTTTCTGCCTACCATGGCCCATTCATTTCTTGAGGATGTCCTTCCAATAAATTTAGGTTTTATCATCATATTTTGAGGAGTCCGACAATGTCCATGGAGAAATCGTGTGCGGGTTATAAGAAATGGCGGGGAGCTCTCAGCCTGCAAATTCCTCACTGTCTCCTGGAACTTTGTCAAAGAATAAGGAACGAACTTTGGCCTGTGTGATCGGTAGCAGTCGAGAAGGGAAACCATGAGCCCGATGGTAGCACTGATTCTGTCCATCACGGTGTTATGGGGTATGTTAGAAATGAAGGGAGCCATAAAAATTAGAATGTGAGAAATGGGGAGGGGGTTGACCGAAAGAAATTGGGAATGAGAAAAAAATGTGAGAATATGGGAGTGAATGAAATAAGAGGAATTGTGAAATGAGGAATACGAGAATACAAAGAGGGTTACTTGAGAAAATGAGGAAAAAAATATAGAATTGCGGTGATGGACTGCGAATGACGGTAGAAAATAAGTGTGCGAATAAAGAATTAGATAAAGAAAGTGAGAGAACAAATCCTAATGAAATGGGGGAAAGACAAAAAAACGAAAAATAAGCATTTGAAGCTGTATGGAAACATAAGAAACGAGGAAGCGACGAAAGAAATGAGGAAAGAAAGCGAGAATCGATGTAGCAACAGTAACAGCGATGGAAAGAACGTATGGAGAAAGAACGCAAGAAACCGCATGTAGGAGAATGAGAAACCTTTCCAGTCTCCTTTGATGTTGTGGTGTGCGAGGGAGGTGGTGCTGTCTACCCTGTCTTCGGGGCCGCTGTGTTTCAGCCGCGGCCCGTTTGTGGTTTTAGTGGGTGGCTGCGCCTGAGTGCGGTGCTCCTTTCTCCCTCGTACAGCTGAAGTCTCTATGTGGGAGTGACTGCGCAGGGGGCGTCTCCTGAGCTCTCTCTGGGAACTGGGAGGGCTTTTCAAACCCGGGCCGCCCCTGTGAGCGCAGAGTCGGGAGATTGAAGTCGACTCGTGAGGGGAGCGCATAACCTGACGGAGCTGCGGAAATTGGGGACCCAGGCATAGCACCTCAGCGGGGTCCGGCGCCTTGTGCTATCCAGAGAGATTACCGTGTCTCAAGGAGGATTACCCGTACTCAGACGCACTGGCAGTGGGGAATTGAGGGACCCGACAAACAGGACGAAGCAGCGGAAATTGGGGACCCAGGCATAGCACCTCAGCGGGGTCCGGCGCCTTGTGCTATCCAAGAGAGATGACCGTGTCTCCAGAAGGATTACCCGTATTTTAGACGCACTGCCAGTGGGGAATTGAGGGACCCGAGGAACGGGAGGTGGGATAGCCGCGCACGGACATGAGCGCACCTGGGGTTCCCCCATACGGACCAGAAGAGCGCGCTGAGCGCCCATGTGCCGGGAGAAGCAGGAGACCATGATCCTCACACGTAAGTCCGCGCGCCAGTGCTGCGTCCTGCCAGCGGCGGCCCAGCGTGAGGGCGCAAGCAGCGGTGTGTCAGCGTGAGGGCGCAAACAGCTGCACACCTGGAATCAGCACGCTGGCCGAGGGTGCCTGGCTGCTCGCGCCTCCTTCTGTGGTGACTGAAAACCTACGCCGTAAGCAACATATAGAAAACCTACACTGTGAAATAAAAAGCGACAAATACTTCCATCTACCCAGTGGATATTGCAGCGTGATAATAACCAGTGCCTGCCCGTAGCAGTCCCTGCACAGCTGACAGACTCGCTCTAATCAGTCGGGGGTACGGGCTTGGTGTGAAGCCCTCCGGATGGTACCGGAGAGGTTTCACGACCACATGAAAATGAATGGCTGCGGGGGTTGGGATCACACAGGGCAATTGTTTGTCACTTCTGTACTGTCTAGGGGAGGGGTGATCTGGAGCCGCCGACTGTGCAGCTGGGCTGCTGTTGGTCTGCCCATGAGTTTTGTTTGTGGCACGTACAGCAGAGAGCGCTCAGTATATATCCCGTCCTGCGCTGCCTGGACGACTGCTGCCCTCCAGGGATCCCACCGCTGTACCCACAAATGGTGTATTCTTTACTGAGTCCCTTCTCCTTAAATCACGCCGCGTTGCTGAATACCAGTGTCTGGGTGAGGCAAGCCTCTCCCTCGAAAGTCTCTCCGATGTTGCCATGTGAGTGCAGGATGGCAGAGGATGCAATATTTCGCCCACCCTGTCCCCACTAAGCGGTGCTTTCCCTTTGACCCCTTAATGCGCTGATAACATGAAAGCTCTAGGACGACTTGCTAAAATAAATAAACCCAACCTTTCTCGGTTAGCTCTCTGAAGTCTCTGGGACAGAAGGAGTAAACACAGACAACAGTTGGGTTAATGTTTCATATAGCGCCACCTTGACCCTCATCAAGGCTGCCAGAGCCAAACCCATTATGCACTACTCTGAGGATTACGCAGGCAGAATAACACTATTACCTTGCAGCATTCACAGCCGTGGGTCAAACATTTAAGGTCTCAATTGAAGTGCAGGCTATTACAGTAATTAAATTAGCATTTCGGGTCTTCTCTGAAAGCTGCCCAGTTATCAAACAAGTCATTGACACTCAATATTTGGTATTAGCACCACCTCTTCCCCGCGCCCACAGTTGACGTTTTATATGCTCACCAGGGTAGGACAGGCTCCCCCCTCCCTCTAACAGCCCCCCCATCCCACCCCCCAGTTCTTGCTGAGTTCCTGTGACAGTCCACTAGCTCTTCGCCTAAAAAATAGTGCATACACTACGTGGTTGCAATCGAGGCACACTGGTTCCCCAAGCGTCGTCGTCGTTTTTCCCTCACTACTCCAGCGAGTCCTTTCAATGGTACATTAATGAATGTGTAGCTTATTTGAACAGTCAGTGGGTTCTCTCAGGGCATGCGCGTTCAATCAAAAGGCAGCCTATTGAAATGTAGGTGCGTGCGTAATTTTATGTTCTACTCACGTTAAGTATCCGACATTCTTCGCTGTTTGTCAAATGGCTAATAACACACAGCCCTTCTAACAATGACGTGGTTACGATGGAGAGCCATTTTCATTGCCGTCTTCTGAAGCGAGGGGTGCCGGATGCACCCATCTTTCCTCGAGAGGAGCTTCCTCTGAAAATAGCAGATGCAGTACCTGCATGTTGGCTTTGGGTGCTCATAAATGGCACTTTATTAAGTTTTCTTCCAGAGTGCAGTTCTATACCCGCAGCCCAGGTCGCCCCCCACCCCCGGTGGTGCATTCTGGCAGACGGAGGGGTGAACTTGGCCGCAGGGGCCGAAGTGTGGGATGTGCGCAATGACTCACAGGAAACACTGCGGGGCAGATTTATAAGCCCCTTGCGCCACTAGTGCGTCACCTTAAACATGGGAAAAGTGACGCAAAAGTGGCGCGATGGGCTTGTAAATCTACCCCTGTATTTGTATTACTCGGCTCCTGGGTGAGGCGGTCTTTGTGCCTTCCTCGTCCTTAGGAATCCTGAACATTGGCCTGCTTCTATTGAGGGCCCTATATAGTGTGCACAAAAAACGGCACTGCATGCTTTTATCCACCTTTAGACAAAGTGGTAGTATCCGGGGCTGAGATTGCCCAAATTGCTTTTTTTTAAACTGTGAGGGACTGCTAGTTGTTTCTTTGAATGTTCAGTAATTAGTCTGCTGACTTCGAGGAGCCAAATGATCCACCCCCTGGGCCGGGTTGCCATCCAAAGGGCTGATGGCACTGGCTGCTGCCTTTGATGAGCCACCATCCCCTGCTGACGAAAAACAGCTTCTGGGCATCTTAAACAAGAAGAAAAACAAATAATGTCCGAGTGATCAGACTGACTGTCCCGTCCCAGGGACCCTCCACTGCTTATAGCAGGACTTGGGCTGCATTTGTGAAGGGTATTACCGGCTCTTTCTGCGGGCAACACCTCCGTTTGGAGTTGCACTTTAAGACTTTCGATGTCGTTCTCGAAGTCGCAGCTCTCCTTTTATCGACACCGAGAGGATGAAAGACCGGTTCAGCCGTATCCACATTGGAAGCTGAGATCAGATTACACGGGGTACCTACAGTATTCGAGTTTTATATGTTTGCAGGCTTGGCAGCCAAGATACACGAGAGTGAGGAATTTGACCAACTTGTAAACTGTAGTAGAACAAGGTAAAATCCCATGGGCTTACTGTCTCTACGTTGGCTGCCATCACTGGCATTCGGATTTTTTAAATACTCCTCTTTTTGTGTTGCCAGTGTTTGCAGCAAGCACACGTTATAGCTGGTTGAGTGCACGGTGCCTGGTAGCGTTGACTCTTAGAAATGTCATCGTATTCTCGCTTATCCCTAGACAGTTTGGTATGAGGATGCACATCAGAGGGCAGGCGCTGCTCCTGGGAGTCAGGTTTCACGTCTCTGCCTCTGCAGTGGAGCAGACAGCAGCTAATAGGCGAGCAGCCCCTGAGAGTAGAGCTCTCAGCAGCTCTGTCTGCACCAGTCTCCATCTGGTCAGCAGGCCCGGAGCATGGCTAATTGGCTTTAGGCGAAGCCCACCAGACCTGCGAGGGCCCCGCAGATGCTGCAGGCAGGGGTCATTCGCCCCTTTCTAGTGCACCCCTCACCCCGGACAGCACTTTGAAGTCTCCTGGAATGGGTGGATAATGTTAGGCAGGTGTTTGGGGTAATCTCCAGTCCGCCCCTGTGGCTTGTCCATGGTGGTGAAGAATGGGGTGTATGTGAGCCCTGCATGCAGGCCTTGAGAGCTCTGCCTTGTGCACCCTGCATTGATAATGCTGTGGTTGGAGTATGTCTCTGCTAGGCCGCATTGAGCTCTGGATTGCAAGTTTTCTTACCTTTTTTATTGAATTAATTGAATACAGTTTCAAGGTGATACACTGCATAATGGCATTGTTGCTTCTGCATTTTTTGTTAGTATTTCTTGCCCATTTAAGAAGCCTCGTGTTAACCAGGAGGGCCATTAGATATTCATTTTAGTAGTGTATAACGGAGGGAATACTTCTCCATTCCCAGCCTCACTCTGCATTAGGAACATGTATGAGGAGGATGTTGGAGTGGGACCACCGTATTGCATCGAAGGCACTGAGTTATGCTTCTGGGCCATCACTAGCGCATCAGAATGAAGCGCTGCTCCCTTCCTGTTTGCAGCTGTGCTGCGCTCCGGCGTGTGAGGGTACTGTGGATAGGAGCATTTGTTGTATTTTCACTTGGTATTAACAAGAAAAAGAAACTACTCATGACACCTTGTTTTATTCAGTATTTTTTTTAACAGTTACTTACTTTCATTTGTTCATTAACTTTGAGTCATTATCATTTTTTTAGGCGACACTCCCAGTTGCCCCTTTATTTTCACATGATTGTTTGCCCTTCTCGCACCATTTGTTGGTGCAGCCTGTATACCCAGTTGTAAAATGTCCATCAAAACATTCCTTGCTCTCTTGCATATGAAAAGTAGCATACTTTACCTTTAAATATTGAGTTGCACTCGGGTGCTTTGATTGGTGACTCAGACTGTTGGCTCCTGGTTACTACCAGTGAATAAGCAGACAGTGAGGGAGCAGGCCTGCACAACAGTTGGCCCTCTGCAGCAGGTTTTGGGGAACAGCTTGTAATTCATTAACAACTGCACCAATCACAATCAAAGGTTGGTGTTACTGGTGGAGGTACAAGAAGCCGATTTGTCTAGCTGCTCGTGACATCCCGTGAGACTTTAGAAACTGGTTGTGGGATTGAATTTTACCATTATTTGTTCATGATACAAACACATTTGTCTGGTGCTATTACTAAAAACATTTTAAAGTCTCCTAAATACACAGAAGCTGCAAAATGCATCGTTTACTGTATTCACTTGATCTTACGCTGCAGATATATGTGTCTAATGGGCTCTAATCGTAATGTGCCATCAGGCTACAATGTAAACACACAAAAGTTGATGGGAGTAATGCTTGCAATATAAGTCTAATCATTGGCAATCACTCCAGGTAGTTTTCTAACTCATTGTTCTTTTGGCCACTCTGCCACCTCAGATTAGACCCAGCCAAATGTAAATCAGTCTTGGTCCTGCTCCAATAGGAAAAGTCCAGCCCCAACTGCCAACCCGGCTCCTCTCTGAACCGGGACAGAAGCAAGTAAAAACTGGGTTTGCCCTGATTGGGCTCGTCAGTTGGGTGCTGCTTGATTCCAATGGCACGATTCAGAAAAGGGGGTGGTGATGAACAGAGTGCCTGAATTAAGCAGACCACTCTTACCCAGTCCAAAGATCAGGGCTTGATCCATCACCGTTTTTTAGCTCACTGCACCATCCCAGCTCAGAACTTGGCTATATGCAAATTAGTCTGTTCCTGTCCCAGTGGATGATGGGAACAGGGCAAACCAAACTACCAAGCCAATTCTTGTACTGGGAAGGAAACAAGCTTCCGGGGACCGGTTTCTGCCATTTCAGGCGTCGTCGGCCCGGCTTGCTTGAATCCTGATGGTGCAATGAGCAAGGGACTCACATCTGAGTATACCCTTCCACGCTTATGGTGGACAAAATGATTCAGAAAAGGGGGTGGTGATGAACAGAGTGCCTGAATTAAGCACACCACTCTTACCCAGTCCAAAGATCAGGGCTTGATCCATCACCGTTTTTTAGCTCACTGCACCATCCCAGCTCAGAACTTGGCTATATGCAAATTAGTCTGTTCCTGTCCCAGTGCATGATGGGAACAGGGCAAACCAAACTACCAAGCCAATTCTTGTACTGGGAAGGAAACAAGCTTCCGGGGACCGGTTTCTGCCATTTCAGGCGTCGTCGGCCCGGCTTGCTTGAATCCTGATGGTGCAATGAGCAAGGGACTCACATCTGAGTATACCCTTCCACGCTTATGGTGGACAAAATGATTCAGAAAAGGGGGTGGTGATGAACAGAGTGCCTGAATTAAGCAGACCACTCTTACCCAGTCCAAAGATCAGGGCTTGATCCATCACCGTTTTTTATCTCACTGCACCATCCCAGCTCAGAACTTGGCTATATGCAAATTAGTCTGTTCCTGTCCCAGTGCATGATGGGAACAGGGCAAACCAAACTACCAAGCCAATTCTTGTACTGGGAAGGAAACAAGCTTCCGGGGACCGGTTTCTGCCATTTCAGGCGTCGTCGGCCCGGCTTGCTTGAATCCTGATGGTGCAATGAGCAAGGGACTCACATCTGAGTATACCCTTCCACGCTTATGGTGGACAAAATGATTCAGAAAAGGGGGTGGTGATGAACAGAGTGCCTGAATTAAACAGACCACTCTTACCCAGTCCAAAGATCAGGGCTTGATCCATCACCGTTTTTTTAGCTCACTGCACCATCCCAGCTCAGAACTTGGCTATATGCAAATTAGTCTGTTCCTGTCCCAGTGCATGATGGTAACAGGGCAAACCAAACTACCAAGCCAATTCTTGTACTGGGAAGGAAACAAGCTTCCGGGGACCGGTTTCTGCCATTTCAGGCGTCGTCGGCCCGGCTTGCTTGAATCCTGATGGTGCAATGAGCAAGGGACTCACATCTGAGTATACCCTTCCACGCTTATGGTGGACAAAATGATTCAGAAAAGGGGGTGGTGATGAACAGAGTGCCTGAATTAAGCAGACCACTCTTACCCAGTCCAAAGATCAGGGCTTGATCCATCGCCGTTTTTTTAGCTCACTGCACCATCCCAGCTCAGAACTTGGCTATATGCAAATTAGTCTGTTCCTGCCCAGTGCATGATGGGAACAGGGCAAACCAAACTACCAAGCCAATTCTTGACTGGGAAGGAAACAAGCTTCTGGGGACCGGTTTCTGCCATTTCAGGCGTCGTCGGCCCGGCTTGCTTGAATCCTGATGGTGCAATGAGCAAGGGACTCACATCTGAGTATACCCTTCCACGCTTATGGTGGACAAAATGATTCAGAAAAGGGGGTGGTGATGAACAGAGTGCCTGAATTAAGCACACCACTCTTACCCAGTCCAAAGATCAGGGCTTGATCCATTACCGTTTTTTAGCTCACTGCACCATCCCAGCTCAGAACTTGGCTATATGCAAATTAGTCTGTTCCTGTCCCAGTGCATGATGGGAACAGGGCAAACCAAACTACCAAGCCAATTCTTGTACTGGGAAGGAAACAAGCTTCCGGGGACCGGTTTCTGCCATTTCAGGCGTCGTCGGCCCGGCTTGCTTGAATCCTGATGGTGCAATGAGCAAGGGACTCACATCTGAGTATACCCTTCCACGCTTATGGTGGACAAAATGATTCAGAAAAGGGGGTGGTGATGAACAGAGTGCCTGAATTAAGCAGACCACTCTTACCCAGTCCAAAGATCAGGGCTTGATCCATCACCGTTTTTTAGCTCACTGCACCATCCCAGCTCAGAACTTGGCTATATGCAAATTAGTCTGTTCCTGTCCCAGTGCATGATGGGAACAGGGCAAACCAAACTACCAAGCCAATTCTTGTACTGGGAAGGAAACAAGCTTCCGGGGACCGGTTTCTGCCATTTCAGGCGTCGTCGGCCCGGCTTGCTTGAATCCTGATGGTGCAATGAGCAAGGGACTCACATCTGAGTATACCCTTCCACGCTTATGGTGGACAAAATGATTCAGAAAAGGGGGTCAGAAAAGGGGGGGTTGATTGATTCCAATGGCACAGCAAGCATAAGATCCACATCTGGCATTCCCTTACCACTTAGGGCTTTACATCACACAAACAAAAGATGATTGGAAGAATGCTTGCAATAAGTCTAACCAATGGCAATCACTTAGGGCTGCATTCCAGCCCATCGTTCTTTTGACCACCATGCCACCTTTAGACTCTGCCAACTGACTGATGAGTTCCAATCAGGGCTAAACCAGTCTTGGGTTGCTTGTTTTCCAGTTCATGAAAGACCTGACAGTTTGGGCTGGACTGTTACTATTGGAGCAAGGTCAAGACTTATCTGCATATGACTGGGTCCAAACTCAGGTGGCACAATGTGCAAAAGAACGATGGACTGGGATGTGGCTTGAATAATTACCAGTGGTTGAGATCAATTCATGCTTTCCATCTATCACCTTTTTGTATACTGCAGACCACAATTAAACACACATTTCCAGAGCATGGGTGGACAGTTGTTAAGTCACCTATGGTCTCACCCCTTCTGGGCCTCTCTGTGGATCTGCTGGGTATTGCATGTAATTTCGACTCTTTTTGTGTTGCTCGTTGTTATGCCTTGCCAATTGTTTCTTGTGGTCTGCCCTGCTGATTGGCTCTAGCCATCCAGTCCAACTGACTGTTGCTCATGGTGTTACCCCAGTCAAGCAAAGCCTGGTCCCACCTAACAGCTTACTCTCTGCTGAATCTTGCCTGTGGGTTTACATGGAAAATTAACAACTGGCTATACAGAATACAGTCCACGTGCATAGCATGTAGCACCTTTCAATACTTGCAGCTTCAAGAGCTTGTAAATGAGCAAGGCATTTGCGGACCGTTTTTTATTAATTTGATCATGTTACCCTTTCACGTTGTCCCCCGAGAGTGGTGTACACTATGTAGCCTTGTCACGGTTGTAATCTTTTTAGAGCGTGGGATTTTTAGCATTGTCTCTGGGTTTATGCTGCAGAGTTTGTCTTTGCGAGGGGTTCTGGTGCTTGCTGAAGGCTTGTAATTTCTTGGCTTGGTGAAGGAAGCCGTGGCCTAGATTTGATGGTCCAAAATGCTTAAGTATATTTCTCATGTTTAACTATCCTTCCTAGGAACAGGAAGCAGGAAATGAGGCTATGCCTGTGGATCCTGGCGGGCTCCAGACAATTGCGGTCCCACCCTGACATGCTCTGTTCAGGGCAGAGGCCTGCAGAAATAAAGCATAACTTCAGATGTTTCCTTTCCTCCCTCTATAAAAAATAGAAATACAAATATGCAGCTGCGCCAGAGGAGTGACCTTTCACAAAAATGCTGTTGTATTTTCTGGAAAGTGCCATTATGAATGTTTGGTTCTGTGACATACCATGACTGCATCTCAGCATGTTTTCCCACACTAATGAAAAAAGTCATCAATCTAGGTAATTGTATCAGTATTTATATTATGTTTTTCATACCCATTGTGAAGACTAAAGCACTTCCTGGGTTCTTGCTTAAGTGGGTACTACGTGTATATCATTTATATAACACTTAGGAACCATAACAAGGTAACTGGATGGATTTTATATGTAGAACACCAAGTAGGAAGTAAAGGGACCACCTCCATTTAGGACTGGTGGGTAGGGGTGGGCAAAGAATTCCACGGAGTGAAGATTCCTTCTCTAGAGCAGCTCGCCACCATTAAGTTTGTGAGCGCTCGCTAGAATAAATGGCACGCTGGATCTCATCCTTGAGAGATTTCTAAAAGCGGGTGATCGCGGCAGGGTGCGATTTCTCGCATTTAGAAATCAACAGAAAACAACAGCGCCCACTGGCATGACGCTTAGTGTCGTTTGGGCTGACTTTACTGTTTTGGACAAACTCCTGGCGCTAAATATCAGTGTGAGCAGCGCGACTTAACAGACTCCGAGGGTGGCTGATATCAGTGAAGTACTGCGCAGTTTTTCTGGCACTTTATAGAGATCCACTGAGTAAAACTCCACAAACTCTGCCCAGGCCTACAGGTGAGTATCTATAATCACCTGAAGTAAGGTGGTGATGATTGATAATGAAGTGAAAGCATAAACAGAATTCAGTATGGCCCAAGACTGTCTTCGCAATTCAAGTTAAACAAATCAAAGAAATTCACCTTCATCCCAGCAGTCTGTAATGTTGATGTTTAACTTTTGATGTGTTCCCGAATTTAGAAAATCGCTAGTAATGTTTCTGATGTCAAATATCCGTTCTCTTCGACTATTGTAAATGCTATAGTGTAGCCACTGTGAGCCTTTGGGTGGTACATGCAGACAAATCGTTGTATACATCATTACTCATTAAAGCTGGTTTATGACCACAACAAACGTTATAAGTCCGTACATCTGTGCATACATGAGTCCATGAAAGCTGTCAAACATTGCTTTCTACTAGCCTAAAAAGTCTATCACAGTTGTATTTCCTCTACACATGTGATGTATTTCAACATGTATCTGGTAGGTAGTGTCATTTTGATTTTTTTTTCTCAACTTAATTCACCAATATGTGTGACAATAGATGGATATCTGCAGACTGTTTCATAAATCTACGAGATATTTCCAACTAACTGGCTCTCATACTCATCCCAAACCGTTTTTACTACTGTGCACTCCCAAATATCCTTTCCTAAACTCTTCCATCCTCTATCCATCCTTTATACTGTTCATTCAACTAACAGACCTGTCTACCACTCCCAACACCAATGTATTTTTCCATCTACTAATCCACCACTAATCCACCTTTGGGTGCCGGCGTAGGGTGCTACTCACTGAAAATTGTAATCGATAGAGAAATACATTTGCAATCTTTTCATTTAGGATGGTAAACCTGATGCAAATTATACCTTTGCAAGACATGAGGTTGTACGACATTTCCACGCATTCCATTAGTATAACATCCCTTTACCACATGTAATGACCTATACAACACGTGAACGTATATCATGGACCTTTACCATCCATTTATTTGTGGTTATAATGTGTGTGTGTGTGTGTTTGTGTGTGATATATCCCCCTTTTTACATTTGTTTTCCTCCTAATCTCCATTTACCCTTTTCCTCTCCTTAACCCTTATCTCACCCTGATCTCCTTTTACCTCTACCCATCCCTGAAATCACCTTTACCCTCATTTACCCACTCGTAATACTAAAATTATTTGAAAAGGATACTTGCCTGCATAGTAAAGGTACGAATATGTTGTTGCGTGATGAAGTCTGTTTCCCATGATATGATGGTTAAGGAACAATAAACTGACCGCACCATGCAGCAAGTGTACCCGTGACGCAAACTGTTCCTTGCCTTAGTGTGTTCATGCACAGCTGTGAACTTCTAAAAGCTGTCCAGCTAATGTCTTACACATACACTAGCAGAGGCCCACAGGGGGCCTCGAGGGCCGGCACCATGATAGCCTCCAGAGCCCGAAAAGGAACAAAACTTGTTTGCCCACCAGGAAGCCCCATGCGGCAAACCACACACCTACTGGTGCTAGGTCACTGGACCAATTGGGGGGGGGGGGCGGCCCGGCAAGTGTTTGGATCACCCAATGAGGTGGCTCTCCCTCTTTTCCAAAGGGGGGAAAATAAGAAAAGGGGGATATAAGGCGATAAGGCGACGCTCCCCCTGGGGCAGCTCACTCTACATCATGGAGCTGGGGGAGCGGCACTGAAAATTTCTGGGAGTAGGAAGTCAAGTGACTTGTTAGTAGCACTCAGAAAAATCAAATGGCAGCATTTGGCACTAATAAGGTGTACTCTAGTACCTTTATAATAACTTTCTAAACATCATGGGTTTCATTGCTAGTAGGACAATATTTAAAATATTTTTCTAGACATTGTCTAGAAACACCGCTAAGGGACCTCACAAAAACACTGTGCTGATTGGTTCGATATCTCATGCACAATAAACTGCAATGGCAGAAGGGCTTTCTTTGATCTCATTGTACACTAAGGTCCCTAGTAATCATGCCAGTTTAAATTACATGGCTACCTGAGGGTGTACTGGCAATGTGGTGGTGAGCCTCAGCAAGGCCTACCAGTGCAAGAGATTCGCCGTTCTCTGCACAGAGTCCTCAGACCAATAGGAAGAAGTTAGCACAGAAACTGGAATAGAAAGTACAGAATTTATTAAAGCTCATGAGGTGGAACTACATTTACACGACACCCTTCGGTAATGTATGACGTAGCACACTGAATGGAAGGAGCTTGGTCCTTTTATACCCACACAGGGGCTCAAATGAAGGCGGTACAAGTACAGAATGCTGGTTTTAGGTACATATAAGGTCATACAGAAAGTGTACTGGCAATAAGTGGGAGGGGCTAACAGCTAATTCTGGTGGACACATCCTGACAGTTACAGACTACAGCAGCTGCAAGCTCAACTAAGCATGTGCAAAGGTGGAAGATGCTAACTATATCTCGTCTCTTGGCAGATTTCAAGAGCAGTTAACAGAAAGGTAGGACAGAGCACATGGCAAACAAAATGGCTGACAGAAATACAAAATGGATTCTGCAACAAGGACAAGATAGTCTCTAAATACAGGATGTCTTCTGCTAATGCTTAACCTAATGGCTGCCAAAGTACAACAGACAACCCTTTCAGCAATAGCTGAAGACATTCGTTTACCTGGGGTAATCTAGATATGCATCCTGTACATTGATGCTCATCATCTCAGCTACTTCTTTATTTAACATTTGTTGTGCTTTTATATCTGCAATATTTCTTTTGGCATGTGTACAAGCGGTGATGCACATGGGGCAAAGCATTGGACCACATTGTATACAAGTACAGCACGTACATAGTATCACCAGTAGTATACATAGAATAGTCAGTAGCTTCCAGCCCCAAGTAGCCGGGAGCTGAGCGGTTGTGCTCCGGCTCGGCTCCCGGTCCGCGCGCACTTCTGGAGCATCTAGCGTCGGTTCCCCGGAGCACCGGGGGCTGAAATTGGTCGCAAGTCTCAGCGCAGTATGTAGGGTGTAACTAGGGAGCACTTACCTGCCCTGGCACCTGCAGGAACTTCCTCGTCCGACGCTCTCGGCCCGCGATTGAAAATAGCGGCTGATGATCGCCTTTGAACATCGGCTCTGTGGAGGGCGACGCTTCCAGGCCCTGGGTTCCCCATCATCGACTCCTGCACCCGAGGTGAGCCGATCTCCAGAGGGGACATCGAGAGGCGCTACCTGTTTTGCTGCGAGGGTCTCGTCCGACGGGGGTGCCATGTGGTTGCCTGACTCTGCAATGGTGGTGCCTGTGACCCAGCAGCGCTGATAATTCTCGCTGCTCACTGTGTGGACTCCTGGTACCTGTTGTTGTGTGGAGGGCCCTGGGGGTGGCAGCGTGACTTCCACCACACGCCCCTGATTGCTGCTGTGAGCTCGTCATATGGCTCTGTCACACGGAACCCATGCCTGATTCTAAGATGGCGCCTACAATACACAGCTACCGCTGTCCCTGCCTGCTCATTAAGTGTGCTGTTACGACTGTTGCTTCGACTGGGGGGTCTTGTGCTGCGGGCTAATCCTGGAGGGGACAGACATCTTGCACACCATGCTCCCCTGTGCCCTGCCCTAGCCCAGGACCCCCAGACATCGGAGCTCAGGATTGGAGGCCCGAAGCATGACCCCCCCAGCTCTCCCAGACATTGGAGCTCATGTCTTTCTTCCCTGACCCCTGGTCTCCGGATTGATCTCCTCTGCCCCAGCTCCTCATGGATGATGAGGCTGTGACTTTACTGCGGACTGCCTTTCTCCCCCACCCCGGACTTGCTGGCTATGGCAGCCCTCTTCCTGGACTTTTGGACTTGGACCTTTGTGCTCCTCGCCATTTTCTTTTATGACTCGTTTCTTCTTCTACCTTTCTCCTCCGCCATTTTAGTGATCTCTGACCTCCCCCCTCTGTCCTTGCGACCTTTCTATTGTCTCTCCTGTTGCCTCTGACACACTCCTCACTGTCTCACTCATTACTATCTGCTTCCCTCTCTTGTTTGTCTCACTTTCCTGCCTTTCTCTGCCCCCCCATCCCCCGGGTGCTGTGACTGCATCCCCCCTCCGTCCCCACTTCTTGGAACTGTGCTTTTCTGTATATAGAGATAACTCTAATCACTAGTATATGCAGTAGACCTTTGTATATCTACCATTCCTACTTGACTCTTAGAGTATATCCATGTGTATCCCTTCCCTATGTATATAGAGATAACTCTAATCACTAGTATATGCAGTAGACCTTTGTATATCTACCATTCCTACGTGACTTTTAGAGTATATCCAGTCATATCCCTTCCCTATGCATATAGAGATAACTCTAATCACTAGTATATGCAGTAGACCTTTGTATATCTACCATTCCTACGTGACTCTTAGAGTATATCCAGCCATATCCCTTCCCTATGTATATAGAGATAACTCTAATCACTAGTATATGCAGTAGACCTTTGTATATCTACCATTCCTACGTGACTCTTAGAGTATATCCAGTCATATCCCTTCCCTATGTATATAGAGATAACTCTATTCACTAGTATATGCAGTAGACCGTGTGCTCTCTACCATTCCTATGTGACTCTTAGAGTATGTTAAAGATCAATTTACAATGGTCAGGCAATTTCAGTAGTTGTTTCCTAGGTTAGATTTGCCCGGCGTAAAACGCCTCTAATACCATACGAAGTTATTCAATAAAGAGGCAGGCGCTGGAGACTGGAAGACAGGAAACAAGTTTTATTCCGACGGAGTAGAACACGTCAGATCGGACAACAAGGTATCGTCTCGAGGTGCTCTCTCAACCCCTCTGAGACCTGGTCTTTTATACGCTGGTTTAAGACATGTGAACGTCCTTTATTACAACAGGGACATTGTAGAGCATGAGAATGACGTCAGAACGATATCCCTGTCACCCCCCAGTTCCAGCCCATTCCAACACATGACAACAGTAGAGACCCTTTCCCCTCATATGATTGGGAGGGGCTATCACGCAGCTGAGTGTTCTGCCGATCTCTCCGGAATGTGTGCGCCTGATAGAATCTCGGGAGGTGGGGAGGTCGTGATCAATAGTGGCTCCTTTCAGGAGAGGCGAGTGCATACAGTAATGGGCAATAAACTGTATCCTCGGGCTAAAGGATGACCAGCGGTCCGTGCTGACGTTTAGGCTCAGAGGAAGGGGGTCATCAAAGGAGGGGTATTCATGGACGGACAGGAGGTGTTGGTCAGGCGCGGGGTGCGATTCTTAGGGACAGAGTCATGCGGGAGGGGAGGGCTCATGACTTGTGCATGAGAGAGCGGGGGCAGTCAGGGTGCATGGGGGGGCGCTTGCCAGGTCAGGGAAGTGTGCTGACGGGGCGATCGGGAGCAGGGAGACCATGGTACCTAAAATGGCTGTCGTGTATGCTCATACGTGAGTCTGCAAGATGGCGTAGATAATGTTTAGTACACGAACTAAAATTCCACAGTCCTCCCTTTAACATGTCTCGCCAGCTTGTCAGTTCGGATCAATCCCCATGAGACCACGCACCTCTATTTCGTATAGGGGACTCATGTGCTCATGTTTAAAGTTCAAAGTCTTCGGGCACATACAGTTGGAAATGAGTGCACATAAAGATGGTAAACATTGAATACCTAAACAACACCCACATAGTATCATGATTGGTATTAGCAAAAACGTGAACAGTCCATCCCCAGTTCTTTAAAGTGTCCCAGAACCAGCCTCCAAGCGACCATCCTTCCTGTTCCTGGTGAACCTCCGAGGACAGTCTGTGGAGGTGTTCGATTGCTTTGTAGACTGAAGGTGAGTTATCTGGCACGTAGGTGCAACAACTGGAGCCGATGATACGGCATGCACCTCCGCGGTCGGCCAGAACCACATCTAGAACAAGACGGTTTTGAAGAGCCACAAGGCGGACTGCCTGCAGCTCAGCCGTGTTGTTAGCAAGGATGCCAGCGGTGATATTAATGGTTGTTTCTAGCGCCTGAGTCAGGTGTCGCATTGCGCGGCTATTTGCCATTGGTCCCCACAGAGGAACAAGTCCCTTTGCTGCATCCAGGAACTGTGCTCCGGTGGAGTCGGCTTGTTCAACATCTCCGGCATGCTTTTGCCGGTGGTGGTTGGCTGGAGCCACGTACGTGGGAGGAAGAATGAAGGCGATGTAGCACGTACCCTTCCAGCCTTTTGGGAGCCACGTGTAAGCTTTGGTGCCACAAACAAAGTACATATTCGGGGAAGCAACAAAGGAGGGGGGGTCAGCCGAGACCAATGTTTTGGTGATGCGACAAGAACTGTGACCCACCAGTTGCGTCCCTTGTCCTTCGAGGCATACGAGTCCTGTGACATTGATGACAGACAGGGCCGCAGTCAGAGTGGCAGCCGTTTGTTTCCGCAGGTGGGAGAAGGTGGATCTGGCTGGATTGTGGAGCACCTGCATTTCAACCCTTTCTTTGGCAGGGATGTTCGTAAGGAAGGTTGAACCTGAAATTGCGGGACAAAAGGGCTTTCCTGTGTTGTTCGGCCAGAACCCATAGTAGAAGTGTGACACTGTCTGACCAGAAGTGGCGTTGTCCTTGTGGCTTTCTTGCATGAGGATCAACCAGGCGAGGCAAGAGCCGTGAACTGAGAAAGGTGAAGGAATAAAGGGGATGGAGTGTCCGGTAGCATGTGGGAGCAACCCACAGATCCAGCAGTTTGTGGCATTTGCAGCAAGGTTGTGCTGGTGCAACAGTTGTACAAAGGAATTGTTCCAGAATTCCCTACGCCTTTCTCGAAGCTGAGGCGAAAGGGTGATCAGGTGGTGCTCTTTCACGGTGGTTGGCTGGACAGTGGTTGGCAACATTTGGTGAGCAGGTGTGCTTTCCTCCAGGATCCAGAAGGAGGTCATGAGGAGGAGGCAAAAGAGGAAGAGGAAGACAATGAAGAAAGCGATTGTCTTTGATTTGTGCAAATTGTCAGTTTTTGGATTCCTGTAGTGGGTATTTCCTGTTGCTTTCGACGTCTTCTTATCTGGCGCTTCCATCATCTTCTTATCTGGCGCTTCCATCATCTTCATCTTCAAGGTGCTCGGTAGTGGGCAGAACCACAGACTTAGTTTAGCTTCTCTCTAGGTAACCCTTGGTTGCTTTGGGTCACCGTTCTGAGATTTTTTACTTAGTCAGTGGCCTACTTAGCCGAAGCTCCCTCCTTTCGACGCAGGAAATACCCTTCTCGAGATGGCACAGTAGGATCAGAGTGTTTTGCAAGTTCAAGTGCCTCGGTATCAGGATAGCAGTTCAGTGATGGTCGGTCTTTGTTCAGGAGCTCTTCTTGGGTGCTGACGTTGTCTGTCGTGGCCAGGGTCGAGGAAATCTTTTTGCAGTGATGGGCGTGCAGCCAGTGCTTCTTCCCCTCCACTCGAAGAGCCGTCCGAGTGGTGATCAGTACTTGCCAGGGGCCCGTCCACCGGGGTTCCAGACTTTTTGCTCGTTGGAAGTTCCGGATCAAGATATAGTCACCCGGTTGGATATCGTGACCGGGGCCCCTGGAAGCATCGGGGATGGCCTGCTGCACCTGTTGATGAATGACAGACAACGTTTTAGTTAACTTGTACAAATAATCTGACAGCAGGACGTCGGGGACGTCATGAATGGAGGTTGGTTTGGGGGCAGTCCAGAGGTTCATAGGCCGTCCAAACACAACTTCGTAGGGGGTCAAGTGGTGCTTAGTGGGGGTGGAGCGCATCGATAGTAATGCCAGTGGAAGGGCATCTGGCCACTTAAGTCCTGTGGTGGCCACTATTTTTGACAGTTTCAGTTTCAGTGTGGCGTTGTGTCGTTCAACCAGGCCAGCGGATTGGGGGTGGAAGACCGCATGGAACCTTTGTTTGACCCCCAACCCCTTCAGGATAAGTTGGATAACTTCAGCTATGAAGTGGGGGCCATTGTCGCTCCATAAAATTCGGCAAAGGCCGTAGCGAGGGAAAAACTCCTTTAGTAGTACTTTGGCAGTAGTCATGGCAGTGTTATCACGGGTCGGATAGGCTTCCACCCATTTGCTGAAGGCACATACAATGACTAATACGTACTTCAAGCCCTGGCACCTTTCTAATTGGATGTAATCCATCTGGAGGACCTCAAAGGGGTGGTCGGGGATCCCAAACCCTCCCCGGGGTACCACAGTTCCCTTCCCGGGGTTGTGTTGTAAGCAGATAAGGCACTGTTGGACTAGGCGTTTGGCTGAGTCGGGGATCTTGCCGTTATGCCAGACTTTGGAAATGAGTTCGATCATGGGGGCAGAACCTATGTGAGCAGGGGAATGTGCCATTGTCAGTATGGGGATCAAGTATGCATCAGGCAGCAACCATTTGTTTGTGTCTTTTGTCCGCCAGCAGCCTTCATCGTCCTTTAGACCCACCCGTGCCCACTCAGTCAGTTCGTGTGGTGTGCTGGTCGATTGGATATCCCTGATCGTTTCCCTAGCGTTGGTCCATTTTTCTGCTTGTGACCTGGTCACATACATGCGTGTCGTGGCCCTATTCTCAGCTGTGGTTCGGGCAGTGATGTCGGCTAGTGCGTTTCCCTGTCCAACTAAATCTGTCACCTTCTTGTGTGCCTGACATTTGATCACTGCTAGCCGTGTGGGTAGAAGGACTGCTTCAATCAGGGCGGAGACTAAATCTCAGTGAAGGATGGGTGTACCATGGGACGTCAGGAATCCCCTTTCCCTCCACAGGATCCCAAAATGATGAACTACCCCGAAGGCGTACTGGCTGTCCGTGTAAATGTTCGCCGTGGTTCCTGCTGCTATGATACATGCTCGTGTGAGGGCAATTAGTTCTGCTGCCTGTGCGGATCGTTGTGTGATGCAAGCTGTTTCAACTACTGTTCGAGCTGTCGTCACCGCATAGGCAGCAGAAGTGGTGCCGTCTGGGAGTTTGATGCAAGAGCCATCTACCCATAGTTCTCCGTCAGGATCTGTGAAAGCAATGTCTCGGAGGTCAATTCTACTCCTAGTCTGTTCGTCCGTGAGAGTCACACAGTCGTGTATAGGGGGCACATCGGGGTCATTTTCGGGCAAGGGTAACAGTGTAGCAGGATTCAATGTCGTGCATCTCTTCAGAGTGATGTGGGGCGCAAGTAAAGTCAATTCGTATCCTGTCAGTCGTGCATTAGTCAAGTGTTGAGTCTTGGTCTGGTTCAAAAGGGTGTCAACTGCATGGGGTACTAATACTGTGAGAGAGTTCGAAAGTACAATTCCCTCACTCTGTCGGATAGAGACAGCAGCAGCAGCTACTGCTCGAAGGCAGGCTGGTAGAGCTCTGGCGACTGGATCAAGGGTGGCAGAGAAGTAGGCACAAGGGCGCTGTTTAGCGCCGATGGGCTGAGTTAGAACAGACAATGCGCATCCCTCCCTTTCGTGAGTGAAGAGGGAGAAGGGCTTGGAGTAATCTGGTGTTCCTAGAACGGGTGCCGAGCAAAGGGCATCTCGCAACTCCTTAAAGGATGCTTGGCATTCGGGGGTCCACGGGAGTGGGAACGGAACATCTTTGGCCAACAGGGAAAGTAAGGGTTTTATAATGAGACTGAAATTTGGTAGCCATTGTCGGCAGAAAGAAGTAAGGCCTACTAATGAACGGACTTGCTTCTGTGTTTTTGGAATAGGGGTGTCTAGGATGGTTTGGATTCGGTCGGGTGTAAGTTTTCTCCCTTCTTTGGACAGGAGATGACCTAGGTATGTTACTTGGGACTGACAGAACTGCAGTTTCTTTTTGGAGACTTTGTGGCCATTCTCCGCGAGAAAGTGCAAGAGTTGGATAGTGGCTGTGATTGCAAGTGGAGTGGTGTCGGCCGCCAAAAGGATATCATCAACATATTGGATCAATACCACTCCATCTGGTAGCTGGACGGTGTCCAGCTGCCTTTTTAGGGCCTGGCTGTAAATGCTGGGACTTTCAGTGTAGCCCTGGGGAGCTCTACAAAATCGGTATGAACGGTTTTTTAGAGTGAAGCCGAAGAGATAACGGCTGTCTGGATGGATGGGGATAGAGAAAAATGCATTTTTAAGATCTATAACGGTGAAGGTGGTGGCAGTGGACGGGATGAGGGTCAGAATGGTGGCGATGTCTGAGACTACGGGGTACTGTGGTACCACCACTTTGTTGACTTCCCTCAGGTCGATGATGAAGCGGTACGCTTTCTCATCCCCCTCACCTTGCTTCTTAACAATGGGTAGGATAGGACTATTGCAGACGTTACTAACCACTTCCTCTACCACTCCTGCATCTACCAAGGACTGAATAATCGCTACCAATGCCTTCTCGCCTTCGGGCGATATCCGGTACTGTGGGAGCTTCGGGAGTATTGCATCTGGTCGAACAGTTATGTGTACAGGGTCGATCATCATTCGTCCTACATCTGAGTCGTTTCTGGCCCATAGGTACAGGGGTAGGGTATCAAGCAAGGATAGGTCAGTATCTGTTATGGTGTACATATGTCGTGTGGGGTAGGGTCTGGACATGCTCGGGTTGTCGTACAGGATGACTCGGACTCCATCCGGGGAACACCTAATAGTAGCTCGGAAATGTTTCAGTAAATCAATACCCATAATAGCGTCAGGGGAGTTGGAGGAGAGCAGAAACGTCGTGTCAGTGGGATTGTTTCCTAGGTCAAAGGAGATAGGTACAGACAGGGGATTAGTGGAGGGCGTTCCATCGAAGCCTATCGAGGTAATGTGTGAGCCAGACAAGGGTGCCCTTGGAATCAGTCGTTTTGATAACACACTACGTGTCGCTCCAGTGTCTACCAAAAATGGAGACTTTGTACCCAGGACCTTAGCAGTGACATAAGGACCTTGCTGGTCAACACAGAGCTCGACTGGATCCCTTCCTTGCCCCTGGCAGTCCTATGCAGAGTCGTGATCATTGTAGCCATCGGACTGTTGGCACTGATTCTGTCGGGGGCGGTCAAATGTGTTTGGTCTACCAGATCGGTCATTGGTGGTGTTGTGGGTCTGTCCTCGTCCCTGCCCTCCAGTTTTGGGGCCATTTGCCATGTCCTTTGTCTCTTTATTTTTAATCAGTTCCCGAAGGGCTAGACATTGAGACTTCCAATGTCCAAATTCTTTACAAAATGCACACTGGTTTTCATCAAGGTCGGTTCGTGGAGCGCCAGGGGTGGGGTTGCGGTCTCTAGGGGCCGAATTCCTAGGGGCATTTGACTGGTAGTTTCCCCTATACCGTTCCCTCCCTGTGGTCACTCCCTGTAGTTGTGCAATCATTACTCGTTCCTTTAGGTCCTTTTTCTTTTTCTCAGTTGCCCTTTCGTTCTCGTTCTTTTGGTGTTCGTAATACTGAGCCATCTGAAGGATAGCTGCAGGTTTAGAGGCTCCCCAACTACTTTCGCTAGTCTGTAACTTTTGGGAGACCTCTTGCGATAGCCCCTTTACGTAGTTCTGCACGAATAGGTGTTGTCCGGTTGCAGTGGTCATGTCTTGGCCACTGTAGTCGGAGAACACTGTTTCAAATCGTGAGAAGTATTCTGATACGTCCTCCTGAGGTTTCTGGTGGCAGGCCGTGACTATCGACCAGTCTACCTTCTTTTCTGGGATCAATGTTTTTAGCTTCTGCACTATTTTGTCGGGGAGTTCCAATATGTCTTTTACAGGTTTCTTCCCGGGCTCTCGCTGCTTATCTAGTTCATCGAGTTTTGTCCAGGTGTGTCCGAACAGATCTGTGTGGTCGGCTCTACGGATTTGCTTCCACACATCAGCCGGCAGACACAACCCGAAAAACAAATCCATGTCCGCTACAGTCATTATGGTTGAGCCCAAGGCTGTGCCTAACTCGGTATAGAATGCTGTAGGGTTCTTTCTTAAATCGGGCAGAGTTTGGGCTGCTTTTCGTAATTCTTTCACTGTTTTTACTTCCTCTCTTTTCCTGCGATGGTCTGCTTCTTTGCGCCACATGCCAATACTAACGAGCATAGTGGGCGTTACCTTATTTATTTTTACAGCTGCTTCTAGTGTTTTTATTTTATTTTCGTCAAAAGAACCTATCAGTGGCCACTGGTTTTTAGGATCCCTTTTTGTATATTTATGCCATAACTTACTATAAGCTATAGCGACTAGTCCTTGCTTAGTAAACATGTCCTTATTAGGGGTGCCCTCCAGTGGAGCTGGATGGTTCATCTCTAATAAGCGGTCCGGGTTGACCCAACTATGAGCCAATGGGGAGAAGATAGGCATGACGGATTACAATGGGGGGCAAAAGCCTGCACTACCTATCTTTTCACTATTTGCAAAAGACTGGACAAAATAGTCTATTCTACGCTATTTGCAAACCGAGAATACCTCCAGAAAGAACCAATTCCAAACAGTCAATGTTTGGGCAAACAATCAATCAATGAGGAACGAAATAGGTACGACGTGTTAATGTTTTGCGTTACCTACCCTTCACTATCGGCAAAGGGAGAGAGAATATTCCTGTTCTTCCCCGTTTGCAGGCAGAGAAGATTCCTAAGAGAACCAACTTCGAACAATTCAATGTTCGATTCAATCAATCAATCAATGGGGAGAAAAAAAATAGGCACGACGTGTTAAAGTTTTGCGTTGCCTACCCTTCACTATCTGCAAAGACTAAACAGAGTATGGTGATTCTGTGTTTGTTTGCAAATAGAGAATCTCCCAGAAGCAATCAATAGGAAATACTAGTATTTTCAAACAATCAATCAATCAATCAATTTCGCAATTTGTCGTGTGTCACGACCTTACCCGGACCGCTTGGACAGTTTCTCGTCTTCCGCTTCCAGCGCCCGATCGTCCTCTACTCTCTGTTGCTATCGCGGCACTCCTGGTGGTTCCCAGTCAGGACCGTAGATCACTCGGGAGAGGTCTGCTCGGAATCAGTGAAGTTCAGATGATCGGCTGTCAGACGAGGGTCTATCGGACAGGAGCTCTTCCGATCGTTGCAGTCGTTCACTCTGTCGTCGGGACCTCTCCCACTGGATCCACGTGTCGCTGATGGGCCCCGCGTTTGGGACGCCAATTGTTAAAGATCAATTTACAATGGTCAGGCAATTTCAGTAGTTGTTTCCTAGGTTAGATTTGCCCGGCGTAAAACGCCTCTAATACCATACGAAGTTATTCAATAAAGAGGCAGGCGCTGGAGACTGGAAGACAGGAAACAAGTTTTATTCCGACGGAGTAGAACACGTCAGATCGGACAACAAGGTATCGTCTCGAGGTGCTCTCTCAACCTCTCTGAGACCTGGTCTTTAATACGCTGGTTTAAGACATGTAAACGTCCTTTATTACAACAGGGACAATGTAGAGCATGAGAATGACGTCAGAACGATATCCCTGTCACCCCCCAGTTCCAGCCCATTCCAACACATGACAACAGTAGAGACCCTTTCCCCTCATATGATTGGGAGGGGCTATCACGCAGCTGAGTGTTCTGCCGATCTCTCCGGAATGTGTGCGCCTGATCAAATCTCGGGAGGTGGGGAGGTCGTGATCAATAGTGGCTCCTTTCAGGAGAGGCGAGTGCATACAGTAATGGGCAATAAACTGTATCCTCGGGCTAAAGGATGACCAGCGGTCCGTGCTGACGTTTAGGCTCAGAGGAAGGGGGTCATCAAAGGAGGGGTATTCATGGATGGACAGGAGGTGTTGGTCAGGCGCGGGGTGCGATTCTTAGGGACAGAGTCATGCGGGAGGGGAGGGCTCATGACTTGTGCATGAGAGAGCGGGGGCAGTCAGGGTGCATGGGGGGGCGCTTGCCAGGTCAGGGAAGTGTGCTGACGGGGCGATTGGGAGCAGGGAGACCATGGTACCTAAAATGGCTGTCGTGTATGCTCATACGTGAGTCTGCAAGATGGCGTAGATAATGTTTAGTACACGAACTAAAATTCCACAAGTATATCCATTTGTATCCCTTCCCTATGTATATAGAGATAACTCTAATCACTAGTATATGCAGTAGACCTTTGTACTTTCTACCATTCCTATGTGACTCTTAGAGTATATCCATTTGTATCTCCTTCTTGTGTGACTTTACATCTTGTACATTTGCAATTTTTTCTGTTTGTATCCTTTATGTAACGCATGTAATCCTAAGTCCTTATGTTTTTCAACTGGTTCTTATGTAAAGTGCTCTGACACCTTCGGGTAAAGTTCGCGCTATATAAAATCGCATAAATAAAAAATAAATAAAATAAAAGTAGTAAAGAGTGTCCATATCCAGTTCGAAAATGTCCATGTGCCAGTCTCTGTGTGAATTTCTGCAGCAATCTTATGAAGTTTTCAGATTGCATCATATACTGAAGGTGAGTGATCCGGATAGAAGACACAACAGCTGCTACCGATGATGCGACATGCACCCCCTCGATCAGCCAAAATCACATCTAATAGCTTTCTGTTTTGGAGTTCTACAATCCTTGCAATTTGTAGTTCCTCTGTAATGTTCCCAAGTGCCATAGCTGTTTGATTGGTGACAGCTTCCGCAACATGAGCCAATCGCCTTATCTTTCTGCTATTCAATGCAGCACCCACAAAGAAGAATAAATCCAAATTGAAATCAACATTTTGTTGCAAAGTAGTATCAGTTTGGTCAACTTCATATGCACTTATTGTTTATTTGTATCTATTCTTGGAAAAGTCATTATACAACTTTAAATTCAGGTGATATGATAGAGGGGCCAAGAACACAGGTGGTAACAAAAATGATATGTAACATACCCCGGACCACCCAACATGTAATTGATAGTATCCTTTATTACCACACACAAAATACGAATTATGTGAAGACGTAAAACTGCTGTTATTAGCACCTTCAATAGTCAATGTTAAAATACATTCACTCCGTCCTACTGGAATCCTCCCAACACTACTTATACACAATTCTGCTTTAGCTCTGGTCACAGAAATTACAAAAGGTCCATTGTCTTTGATAGTCCTCATATTCGTGAAGACATGTGATGTGGAAATATTGTCCAGTTGGTACTCTTCCGATTCCCATGTAGTCCCTTTATCTTGAGGATAACCATCTTTATCTTGATAGCACATTTTATTCAGACGAAAGATAATTCCTCCTACTGAAGGTTTTCTGGAGGCAAACAAAAGAGCATACCAAGCTTGACAAGAACCATTATGGGAAAATGGTAGAGGAATAAAAGGTGTTCCTCCTTTCTTTTGGTGTGCAGGTATCATTCCACACACCCAACAGTTGGTAGCATTCGTGGCATTGTGTGTATTATGCAACATCTGGATGAATGTGTTATTTAGGTAAGATTGTCGATGCTTCTGCGCATGGTAGGGAAGCATAAAATACTGATGTTCCACTGTAGCTGGAGTAGTGGCAACAAAAAGCTGTAGAGCAGGAGCCACTTTCTCAACAAACCAGGTGATTATTGCCATAACCACCAGAGCAACCACAAATCCTACAGCACAAATGTTTCTTTTGTTATTAATTTCAGCAACAGTGATAATTGATCTTTCTAAAAACTCGTTGAAAACAATCGTTTGAGCTCTTATCCCTGGGCAGCCGCTGATTTCTTCACCATGGGCCAAGACGGGTGTCACTACACTACGCAGGGCTGATCCTCCCCCCTTGCCACATCGGCTCTCTGTTTCACTAACCTAGGGCAGTACCCCCAACCAGCCTTTTCCAGCACTACAGATTCTTTCCTCTTTCTCAAGTGATATCGCGATGCTTCAGGAATCGTGTGGTCCGGGAAGTCTCCTGCAGATTCGTCAGGTGAGATAGCTTGACCTTTCTCCGTCTCCAGAATTTCTCGATGGTTGGTCAGCACAGCAGGTTCCACCAAGACAGGCGACACACTTTTGCAGTGTGTGCTATGGACCCAGTTCTTCTTGTTCGTCACTCAAACTGCTGTCCTTGTAGCCAGGAGCACTTGCTATAGTCCTCGCCACCTCGGTTCCAAGCTGTTTGATCTGTCGAAGACCTTGACCATCATGTGGTTGCCAGGAAGGAGTTTGTGGGCCTCACCGGTAGATCTATCAGGAAGCGCTTCTCGAACCTGTTGATGAATAGAGATCAAACTGTTGGTTAACTGTGCCAAATAATCATTCAACAGAACACAAGGAACATCATGTATGGGGCATGGCTTAGGAACTCCCCAAATATTCATCGGTCTCCCAAAAACCACTTCATACGGGGTGAGACCAGATCGTGAATGTGGCACCGATCTTATGGACAACAATGCCAAGGGTAATGCATCTGGCCACTTTAAAGACGTGGAAGCTAGTATTTTCGCCAACTTCAATTTTAAAGTAGCATTGTATCTTCCTACTAATCCTGCTGATTGCGGGTGGAAGACTGTATGGAACTTCTGTTTGATCCCTAATCCTTTCAGGACATACTCAACAACTTGCTCAATAAAATGAGGTCCGTTGTCACTCCACAAAAATTTACAAACACCATATCTAGGGAAAAACTCCTTCAGAAGCACCTTTGCTGTGGTAAGAGCAGTATTATCCTTAGTAGGGTATGCCTCTATCCTTTTGCTGAAGGCACATACCACCACTAGGACATATTTCAGATTATTGCAACGTTCAAGTTGGATGTAATCCATCTGCAAAACTTCAAAAGGTGTGGTTGGTGTAGCAAACCCTCCTGTAGTAGTCCGTGTCCCCTTTCCAGGATTATACTGCCAACAGATCAAACAGGACTGTACTGCTCTTTTAGCTGTGCTGGCAATTTCAGGATGCTCCCAAACTTGTGTAAGCAATTTAGTTATTGCTAAAGCTCCAACATGTGCCAGCCCATGTGCCATTTGAACCATAGGTTGTAAATAGGCTGCAGGCAATTTCCATTTATTCATTTCTTTGTTACGCCAACAGCCCTCATCGTCTAACATTCCTTCTTTAGACCATTTCCCAAGCTCTTCCACAGAGGCAGATCTCTGTATGTCCAATACTTCCTCTCTAGCGTCATGCCAACGCTCAGCTTGAGACTTCACTACGTACATGGAATTAGTGCTTCGTTGCATCGCAGTCTCATGAGCTATGCGATCTGCAAAGGCATTGCCTTGTCCTATTTTGTCAATGATTTTCTTATGTGTGCTACACTTCATAATAGCAACTTTCTTTGGGTATGTAAGTGCAGTCAAGAGATTATGCACTAATTCTCCGTGCATTATCTGCATCCCGTGGGATGTAAGAAAGCCTCTTTCTTTCCAGTGTAGGCCAAAATCATGAACCACTCCAAAAGCATAGCGGCTATCCTTGTAAATGTTCACATACAAGTCAGTGCTAAGTTCACACGCTCGTGTCAAAGCTATTAGTTCAGCTGCTTGAGCTGACTTCTGAGGTATGCGAGCTGTTTCGACTACTGTCTCAAGCGTGGTGATTGCATAAGCAGCTGAAGTCGTGCCATCTGGTAACTTCAGACAGGACCCATCAACCCACAGTTCCCCATCTACATCTGAAAGGGGCATATCTTGCAAATCAATGCAACCCTTTGTCTGTTCCTCAGTAAGGAATATATAATCGTGAGGCTCCTTTGACTGAGACTGAGTCACAGGATATGGCAACAAAGTGGCTGGGTTCAGTGTTGCGCACCTCTTCAAGGTAATATGAGGAGCTAACAGTGTCAATTCGTATCCTGTCAGACGAGTACTAGTTAAGTGTTGTGTCTTAGTCTGATTCAAAAGGGCATCTACTGCATGGGGTACTAACACCAACAGCTTTAGTGACAAAACTATCCCTTCACTCTGACGTATGGACACAGCTGTCGCTGCAACTGAATGAAAGCACCTAGGTAATGCACGAGCAACAGGATCAAGGAAAGCTGAAAAGTATGCGCAGGGACGCTGCTTGTCTCCGTGTGTCTATACTAAAACTGACAATGCATACCCATCTTTCTCATGTACATAGAGTGTAAAAACCTTCGTGTAATCTGGAGTGCCTAACACTGGTGCAGAGCAAAGAGCTTGTCTTAACTGACGAAAAGCATTTTGACATTCATCTGTCCATGGAAGGGGTATCGGAGTGTTTTTAGTCAAAAGCGCTAGCAGGGGTTTAACAATGTGTGAAAAGCCCAATATCCATTGCCTTCAATACGAAGTCAAACCAATGAATGCACAGACATCTTTCTGTGTGGAAGGTACTGGGGTGTCTAAAATTGCTTGAATGCAATCTGGTATCAATGCACGACCCTCCTTAGACAGAAGGTGACCTTAGTAGGTTACCTTCGGTGTACAATATTGCAATTTCTTTCATAACACTTTATGATGGTGTGTAGCAAGAAAAGAAAGCAAAGAGAAAGTACACTCTTCACATAGCTCAGGCGTATCGGCTGCCAACAAGATGTCATCGACATATTGTATGAGAGCCACTCCTTCAGGCAAAGGAAAGGTATCAAGCTGTCTCTTCAATGCTTGACTATAAATACTAGGACTCTTAGTATAGCCTTGAGGAACTCTACAAAATTTAAACGATCGATTATTCAAAGTGAAACTGAACAAATATCGGCTATCAGGATGAATAAGGATCGAAAAGAAAGCGTTCTTCAAGTCTATCACAGAGAATGTAGTTGTTGTCGGAGGAACCAAAGTAAGTAGTGTCGTTATGTCAGAAACCACAGGATATTGCAGTACTACAATCTTGTTCACTTCTCTCAAATCAATGATAAATCTGTAAATCCTAGTGTCAGTATCTTTTTCAAAATGGGAAGAATCGGACTATTGCAAACATTGTAAGAAACTACTTCCACGACCCCTACTTTAATCAAATCATGTACAATGCGTGTGAGTGCTTCTTCTCCTTCTCGAGAAATGTTATACTGAGGCAGTCTTGGCAATGAAGCACCTTCCTTGACACTAATATGCACTGGCATAATAACCATTTGCCCTACATCGGTGTCTGAAGTAGCCCACAAAGTACTAGGGAGTGAAGCTAATGCAATGTCCTCTTTGACAATACAGGATCTCTCAATCACAGGGTAGTTGTCATTCAAAATAATCCCTACTCCTTCCAGAGACATCGTATCGTAGCCCTGAAATATTTGAGCATATCAAGACCCACAATATTGTCTGGTGTGTTTGGAGAAACCAAAAATGGACATGGAGCAATAAACTTATCAACATGGATTGCAAGTGGTTGTCGTTAAGCCAGACAGGGGAGCCCTTGGAACCAATTGTTTAGACAAGGCGCTACGAGTAGCTCCTGTATCAACCAAAAACTGATCAGTAGAACCCAAAACATGTGCTGTAATATAGAGACCCCTCTGATCTACTGGAACTTCAAATGATTCCTTTCCCCATCCTAGGCAATCCTATGCACAAGCAGAATCTTGTAAATCAGACGGCACATAGTCGGACATTTGCAATTGGTTCCTTCTATCAAAAGTGTTAAACCTATCTTGCCCACGTGCATTAGCATCGAACCTAGTGCGATCATTCGTGCTTCCTCTAGGCCCTGAATATCCTGAGCGATTTCTCATTTGTCCCCGACCACGTGGACACTGCTGAGCACGCAGTTCTGGACAATCAGAAAGTCAATGTCCAAATTTCTTGCAGTACGCACACTGATCAACAGACAAATTCGAACGAGTATAGGAAGGAAAGGACGAACCATAAGATCCATGTCCGCCTCTATCATTACCTCTAGAAGGTGGGCCATAAGCTTGAGCTAACATAACCTTTTGTTTTCAACTCTTTAGACTTTTTATCCTCATTACCTTTAGCATCCAATTCTTGTCGCTCATAATACTGAGCCATAGTTAGGAGAGAAACCTGAGAAGAGGTAGTCCATGAACTCTCACTGGCCTTCAGGCGACTAGCTATTCCTGGCAAAAGGTTTGACATATTTATCAACAGATGCCTACCAGTGTCATCTGTCAATGACTGGCCACTAAAATCGTGGAATGCCTCTTCAAAGCGTGTAAAGAAATCTGAAACTGATTCATCTGTCTTTTGCTTACATGACGCTAATACAGTACAATCTATCTTTTTAGGGGGAATAATAATCTTTAACTTAACTAACTAATATAGCTGCCGAAAGATTTAAAATTAACTGACACGGTTTCTGATGATGATGATAATGACATTTATAAAGAGATTGGTTACACTATACTAGTGTGTCCCAGTGCTGCGGCAAATTAAGCATAAAAACATCATTCTCAGGTCACCTCCCAGTCGGAGTACAACATCAGAAAGCTACTCATTTGGAAAAAGCAAAGTTTTCAGCTTTTTACGAAAGGTCACCTCCGACGTCTCCATCCGAAGCCCCCACGGGAGTCTATTCCATTGCTGAGCTGCCACAAACCTTAAGGTTCTGTGCAGGTTCTCTGTCTTCATCAAACTGCTCTAAATCTTTCCATAATGCTCCAAATGTCGTACAATCATCAACTCTACGCACAGTTCTCCACATATCAGGCGGTAATATTAGTCCCAAAAAAAAATCAATATCAGGCAAAGTCATAGTACAAGAACTAATGGCACCCTCAACTTACTCATAAAAGGCTGCTGGATTCTTTCGCGGATCAGGCAATGCATTTTAAGGGCCATAACATCTGCTCTATTCCAAGGAGTATAAACCCAATTATAAATAAAATAACCTTTAGCATCTGTAGAAGCCTTATCATCATTTGTACCCGTTCCTTTAGGAGGAACATATAAAGGCGCTGCTTCCCGCATGGGTTTCACAATAATTACAACATTCTTATCTGTTTTAAGAGTAGAAGTTCGTGCCATGCTGATTTGGGATGTTTGTGCAGCTGCATCTGCTGCCTTTTTCTCCTCTCGCAAACGGGCTGCGTCAATACGCACTTTAACCAAGCGTCTGATCGTGTCAGGCACCTGGGAGAAGACAAAAAGACCGTCACGTAATTGTTTACAATCAGCTGCTACATCATCAGGCTCCATTTCTACCGAATGTTTCCTAAACCAATCAATAACCTCTGCGGCAAATGTGTCGGTAAAATATATTTGCTCCCTTTCCTGCCAACCTTTTATACTATCTAAAAGTTCAGAAGCAGTGACAGTACTACCAACGGCTTTACGCGCAGCAGATCTTATGTCAGACGCACGCCCAGCAGATAACATTGATTGAGTTTCTCGAGCTTTGTCCTGGTCTGTAGGAGAGTCCTCATCTGACTCATAAGGAGCAGAAGGAAGAGTATACGGAGGTGGACAACAATCTAATAAGAGAGAATCATCTTGGGGTTTATTAAGAATAGGATAAAGAGGTCTGCTAACAGCGTATTGGCCATTTACCTTTAAATGACGCTCCCTATCTTCCCTCTCTTTAATTCCCCTATTTTTCATTTCCAATGCTTTCGCATGAATGCTCTTACGTTGTTTTTTTTTAATTGAGGCTTGCTCACGATTCATTTGCTCACGCACTTCTTTCTCCCACATTCGCACACAGTCAAACATATCTTGCCTAGCCTTTCGCTTAAACATTCGTTGCTCCACATACTGAATCTTTCGCAAATCAAATGACCCATGCATAGGCCAACGCAACTCAGGATCTTTACAAGTGTATTTATTCCATAACGTGCTGTACATTATGGAAGAAATACCATACTTAATATACATGTCCCTATTAGGCGTCCCCTCTGGGGGGGCTGGCTGTGCTTCGTCGAGTTTCAAACTGGTACCACTACAAAAGCAACACATCCTATGTAGTGTGCTGGAAACAGGCATGCCAAAAATAGTGCAGAATATGCAGTATTATAATCAAAGTAGCGCTTAAAGTACTCTTCGTACGTTGCATCGTTCAAACAAATTCAAATAGAGAAAAATCTCCTCATTACCTGTCTATATAAATTGCAATGCATATATAATTCAAACAAATACTAATATTGGCCAATCTTACAAACAGAAACCGCAGTAAGTGTTACTAAACTACCATACCAGTCAAAGGCATCAAAAACCAACTGCAAGTGCCGCAGAACGGCTCTTACCAATCAAATGGTGTCCAGGTTCCAACTGCCAAGTTCTTAAGTCAACCAAATGGCCACTGCACGGCAAATCAACAGAAGAGATCTCAGTCGAGGACCTGCGCCACCTGGATGGTCAGATCAGAAAGAAAGGAAGAACGCTGTGGGTGCCAAGACTCAGGTCTCCTCAGGCAGCGTTCCCGTCCAAAGCGAGATTCCAATACCTTCGTTTTGACCACTCCTTCGGGCATCCGAGTCGCCAATGAGTCCCACTTGGAAGCGCCAATTTGTGGTGGTGAGCCTCAGCAAGGCCTACCAGTGCAAGGGATTCGCCCTTCTCTGCACAGAGTCCTCAGACCAATAGGAAGAAGTTGGCACACAAACTGGAATAGAAAGTACAGAGCTGATTAAACCTCATGAGGTGAAACTACATTCACACAACACCCTTTGGTAATGTATGACGTAGCACACTGAATGGAAGGAGCTTGGTCCTTTTATACCCACACAGGGGCTCAAATGAAAGCGGTACAAGTACAGAATGCTGGTTTTAGGTACATATAAGGTCGTACAGAAAGTGTACTGGCAACAAGTGGGAGGGGTTAACAGTTAGCTAATTCTGGTGGACACAGTTACAGACTACAGCAGCTGCAAGCTCAACTGAGCATGTGCAAAGGTGGAAGATCCTAAATATATCTCGTCTCTAGGCAGATTTCAAGAGCAGTTAACAGAAAAGTAGGACAGAGCACATGGCGAGCACATGGCAAACAAATCAATCAATCAATCAATCAGGAGTTTGTTAAAGCGCGACTACTCACCCGTAAGGGTCTCAAGGCGCTAGGGGTGGGGGGGGGTTGGGGGAGTGCAGGTTCCATTCCATCAAGGAGGGGGTCTGTCGAAGAGCCAGGTTTTGAGGTTTCTTGCGAAGATGGGGAGCGATGTTGTCTGTCTGAGGTGGAGCGGAAGGGAGTTCCATGCTTTGGCCGCAAGGAAGGAGAAGGAGCGGCCTCCCGATCTGGTCTTTCTGGTGCGGGGGACCACAGCGTAGGAAAGCTGGGCTGATCATAGGGTCCTTTGGGGTGCGTGGAATTTGAGTCGGCTGTTCAGGTATGCTGGTCCGGTGCCGTGGAGGGCCTTGTGTGCGTGGGTGAGCATCTTAAAGGTGATTCTCGCCTCGACGGGGAGCCAGTGGAGTGTGCGCAGGTGCTGGGAGATGTGGCAGTGTTTTGGCAGGTTGAGGACCAGTCTTGCGGCGGCGTTCTGGATGTTCTGTAGCGTGCGGATGAGGTTTTTGTTTATTCCGGCGTAGAGTGCGTTGCCGTAGTCGAGTCTGCTGGTGACCAGGGCGTGAGTGACTGTCTTTCGATGTTCGAGGGGGATCCATTTGAAGGTCTTACGAAGGAGGCGGAGGGTGTGGAAGCAGGAAGATGAGACAGAGTTGATCCGGCGGTCCATTTTGAGCTCGGAGTCCAGGATGATTCCCAGGTTGCGTGCGTGGTCTGTGGGGGTTGGCGGGTTTCCGAGGGCGGTGGGCCACCAGGTGTCACTCCAGGCGTCGGGGTTTGGGCCCATGATGAGTACTTCTGTTTTGTTGGTGTTTAGTTGTAGGCAGCTGTTTTTCATCCATTTGGCGACGGCTTCCATGCCTTCTCGAAAGTTGCGTCTGGCGGTGTTGGGCTCGTTGGATAGGGAGAGGATGAGCTGGGTGTCGTCTGCATATGACACGATGTTGAGTCCGTAGGTTCTGACGATGGGGGCAAGTGGAGCCATGTAGACGTTGAAGAGCGTCGGGCTGAGGGAGGAGCCCTGGGGGACTCCGCAGGTGATAGGTGTGGGGTCCGAGAGGAAAGGGGGGAGTCTGACCCGCTGCGTCCTGCTGGAGAGGAAGGAGCAGATCCAGTCGAGGGCCTTGTCCTGGATTCCTGCATCGTAGAGTCTGCGTATTAGGGTGCGGTGGGAGACTGTGTCGAACGCCGCTGATAGGTCGAGGAGGATGAGGGCTACTGTTTCTCCTTTGTCCAGTAAGGTGTGGATGTCGTCTGTTGCGGCGAGGAGGGCGGTTTCCGTACTGTGTTTTTTTCTGAAGCCGGATTGGGAGGAGTCGAGGATGTTGTGTTCTTCAATGAATGTGGCGAGTTGGCTGTTGCTGGCTTTCTCGATGACTTTCGCTGGGAACGGGAGCAGGGAGATGGGTCTGTAGTTTTTGAGGTCGGTGGGGTCCGCTGAGGGTTTCTTTAGGAGGGGGTTGACCTCGGCGTGTTTCCAGTCGTCGGGGAATGAGGCGGTCGCAAGGGAGTGGTTGATGGTTTGGCGGAGCATGGGTGCGATGGTGTTGGCGGCTCTGTTGAAGATGTGGTGGGGGCAGGGGTCCGTGGGGGCCCCTGAGTGGATTGACTTCATTGTCTTCAGTGTGTCTTCGGTGGTGAGGGCTGTCCAGTCATCAATCGCTGGTTTCCGGGTGTCGGGGGTGGTTGGTGAGGGTTCAGTGTGTTGGTTGTCTTCGTCGAAGTTGTCGTAGATGCTCTTGATTTTGTGGTGGAAAAAGATGCTGAGTTTGTCGCAGAGGTCAAAATGGCTGACAGAAATACAAAATGGATTCCGCAAAACGGACAAGATAGTCTCTAAATACAAGATGTCTTCTGCTAATGCTTAACCTAATGGCTGCCAAATTACAACAGCAACACTTACACTATGGGTATGTCAGATTTAAGTTTTAGATGGTTAAGGGAAAAGCAACCTGAGCTGCAATACCCCCCAAAAAAAGATAATGGTGCGAATTATCTCCTTATAACTTACTACTCATAAGGCTGGTTTTATGCAGCCGCTGATGTTCAAAACATTATATACTTAACATAAGACATACATTAATGTTGATGCTTTGTGCGACTGAATAAGGAAGCAGCGCTTCCATCTGAGGTTTGGAAAAGGAGCACCATTGAGTTGGGTAGCAATAAACATGTGTATGCAGGGGGATAAGGCATTCCCATGCAAGGGGCTTAGGCTGTAGTTGAACAAGGTTTGCCAGGTTTTAGAAATGATGTGCATGCTTGCAGTGCAAGGTGGATCTCTCCGTTGAGAGGAAAGGGGTGGCGGGAGCACGGTACAAACATAAGTACAAGCACTGACTCTCTTTATTGCAATAAATGTTTACATACGCGTTACAAACATGTATGCTAGTATTTCTGCATCCTAGTAGGGTCAACTCATGATATTCACCCCTCCAAAGTAGAAAATAGGTACAGTTGGGTTGCATGGTAAATAAATTATAACTGTCCAAGTTGACAGTACTACAATGACAATTAATTTTTTGTAAAATACTAGATTTGAATGCGCACGCTCACGAATATTAAGCAATATGCTTTTCCAAGGGAAACGATTTACGATTTCAATAGGGAAGGTCAAAGGCAGCCTTCCAGGGACAGGGATGAGAGTGCGTTCTGGGGCATATATGCTAAGCAATGGATAGTCGCACAGGAGACTTGCTCCTACGCGCAGGATGGAAAGAAAGCAATAGTTTCAAAGGTGCATACTATTAATTTTTTCCCCAGCTAGAAAGGAGAGGGGTTGCAGGAGCGCAGTGTAAACAAAGACAGGTCTGACGCCTTTTATTGCAATAAATGTAACTTCACCTAAGCTGTGCATAATGCAAGAGAATGTTACGTGGTACTGTATTGCAATAAATGTTGTAACTTAACCTAAGCTGTGCATAATGCAAGAGAATGTTATTTGGTACTGTATGCAGCGCTACGTCTCCATAAGCGGTATCTGACTGTCTCCCAATTTTTGATTTCATGGATGACCCATGGTGAGCGGGGACAGTACTGGAAGAGGCAAAAGGGACACAAGCGTGCCAATACATAACTGCAAGGATGGAGCAGAGCGCACTATAGTAGTTGGGATAATTATGCCCTTTGGAGCCGACGAGACGCCGCTAAGATTGGTAATCTAAGCAAAAAAAAATACAAATCAATGGCATCAGCAGGCTGCACATAAGGACAGCAGGAGGTGAAAATGGAAGACACAGGGAGGGCGGAGCCGCAGGAAGACGGAATCCTCCCTGGCGGCGTGGCGGAAAGAAAAGGTGTGTTGGTTTGGTAATGGAAACAGACTGACAGGGCAGTGTGTAGACGGAGGGCCACTCCCTCTGGGATGCCTTAAGGCAGGGTGAGTAGGCCTGACAAAAAGGGGGTAGCAAACGGAGACGGCACTCGCAGTCCAGCCCCCGACAGACGGCAGGGTACAAAGAGACCACCAAGGTAGCGAGTTTGGGCCTAACTCGGGGGGACAGGCTACCCCTCACACGCAAAGGGGCGTGAAAAACAACAAATCAAAATCTACAAACTGTCAGGGTGATTTACGACCCTAGAAGTTGTAAAAGACAAGTGATTTATGACCAGCCAATGATTTATGGCTGATGATTTATGATGATCATGCCGAATGATTTATGATGACAAACATGATAACCATTTGTGACAGAATGATTTATGATACCACGATGATTTATGACACATGATTTATGGCACTGATTTATGATGATCAGGCAGGATGATTTATGACAATAAGAAATGATGGCAGAATGATTTATGACCCGGGGTATTTATAATGTCCCACTGACCGGTGTGATACCCAATGTGCAATAATGTATGATGATGATTTGTGAACTCGGCACCAAGAAGGTGTCCAGGGGAGTTGTACATGTATGACGTATGTAATGAGTAATAAAACTGCGGCCAACAATGACCACCAAATACAATGCCTGGAATGGGCGCAGTGCGGGCGTTATGTAAATAACGGCATGTTATTCTCCAGGGCACCCGCGTTGCTCACTGGGTAAGCTTGCCTGGAAAGTGGAGGCATTTGGAAGCATGGGAAAACAGCCGTTGTACACACAGCTGGTTCAGATTGTCAACTTTGTTTTGATCTACAGGGTAAGAATGCGCTGCATACTCGGACGTTGTCTTCCATTTTAAATTGGATCCGAGGTGTCCGATGACCGCCTGTGTTGTGGGCCGCTGCCTGAGCAAGACACATTGAACGTATCTCAGATTTGTAAGAAATATGCGAATTTCATTGTCCGCTTCTCGCTTGTATTCCATCATTTTGCACTTACTGTCTACGACAATGTTTTTCTTGGACCCTATAATATGATTTCAGGTTAGAATTGCCTGTTGGGGTATCCAACTTGGTTTCCTTCAAAGGAAAGGTGAAAGGCAGTGCCCAGTCAGAAGAACTTGCATGGTTCTGCTCCTCTCACAAAAGGCATCAGAACGTTTTTATTTTTTATTTAAACAAACTAGATATACTCAAGTGCCAACTGCTGCAAAATGTGATAGATCGTAGTGCCTAAAAGTCAGTCCAACATCCAGTACTGCTTCAAAATAAGTGAGGTCTGCAAAAAGCATATGGTCTGCATCCATACGCATTCGTTCCAGATGTCTAAACCAAATCTTGTAGATCCCACTGGCACTACGGCTCTTTGGGTGTATGTACAACCCAAGTGTCATACATGCTCAATGGTAATGAACGGTTATTCAGTGTCAAATGCTACAAACCATATGTTTCTACTGTCTTCTGGACAGAGGTTTTCTGGGCCTTGGTCCTGGCCTACTGCTAACAATTTCACTGCCTCCTTTCAGAAACATTAGCATCCATCTTGAGTCATTACCATCCGGTAACTGTAATTCACTTCATACTTGGACAAATACATTTGGCACAGATGATTTTTTCAATCCTGAAAAGCATTTAAGCACACAATAATGTTGGGTTGACCTGTTTCCTAACATTTTGGATAGAAATGAAAGCATCCAACGTATCTCCCAGTGCCCACCAAAGTTCCTTTTTTTGCTGCCTCCTCTAAACTGGGAATGAGCCTTGGCTGCATCTGCTCAGTTTTCAGTGTGTCAAAAGGCCACCATTCACCAGTGGTAACTTACACTGCTTCAGTCAAATCTAGAACACTCGTCAATGGTTCGATTTCGGATCATCATTAGGATTTGCCTGAACAGCGTGCATCAGCAAAATATTTTGTCAACAAAAAAGTGCTATAATGCCCTTTACTTAACATTTGTTCGCTTCCACGCGGTTTTGTTTCCTTGCTTCCTACTGGTCACTGCCTTCTGCTCACCTCTTCCTTCCTGCTGGGGTTTTAAGTGTTCATCCCTCCCGTGGAGCATGGACCAAGTATAGTTTGTCGACGGCCAGTGTCCTTTCACTGGCTGCACGCTCCTGCAGGTACTTTTAAAAACAAGATTTCTACATGCACTCCTCCCATCATCTTTGCTCTGGTCTCCCACTCCGTCCCTCACTGTTGTTTTGCTGTTTCCTCCCTCTTCCCCCAAACCTCCCTCA